>NC_066583.1:504623819-505321319 GCF_024323335.1 Lathyrus oleraceus | reverse complement strand
AATAACGTATGTAAAGATTATTCAAAGATGAATCATGACTTATATAAACTTTGGAATTTGAAGTCTAATGTGACTATTGAATTATAATATATGAAATTTTGAGAACCTTATCACAAAGAATAAGGAATTTTATATTCCTACAATGAAGACCCGTGTAAGGAGGGTTCTCCACATATTGTTGAAACATAAACCAGAATTTCTTCATGGATTGCTGAAACATAATCCTAAATTAGAATAAGAAAGAGAGTCTGAAAGGCTAAGGATCTAGGATCAAACAAAATTGATAATCAATTTATTTCTTTTATCTAATGGAAGGAAATAGTAAGAATTTTATTCGTAAGATTCTTATTATTCTTCAAGTGGAAGATGATCCTATGACTTAAAAGGAAGGAATCAACAACTTCAAGGGACTCATCTTATTTAGAAGGAAATATGAAGTATCATATTGTGATGGTACACTAAACACCTACAAGTCTAGATTAATGATCAATGGTGTTTTAAATAAAAAATGTGTTTATCATTTGATACATATGCACTAATAGCAATCACAACAAAATTAGAGCATTGTTTGCATTAGCTTCTTTGCATGACTTTATAGTTCATGAAATGGATGTCAAAATGAAATTTCAATATGGAGATCTCGATGACGAGATTTACATGAATCAACCATAAGGTTATGAATAAAAGGTATGAAAGCTTGTCAAATCCTTGTATGAATTCAAACAAGCACTGAAACAATGACATCAAAAGTTTGACAATGTCATAGTAAGATTCACCAATTAATTAGGGGAGACACACAACTTAAGAGGAGACAATATTTTGTCATCATCAAAAGGGGGGAGATTGTGAGGAATAAATCTTATATCTAGTTCAATTTTGATGAAGACAAAGATTATCAAAGGAGAAAAGGTTCAAAAGGTTCATGCACATCAATGATGAAGTTGATTAAGAAAGTTGAACATAGAAATTCAAGTGAAGATTTGAGACAAATGAACAAAACTAAGGTACTCATTCAAATTTATATTATACTAATTTAAATTGCTCATAATTTCATTTCTCACTTCATCTAAAAACCTTCTTACATCATCATGCATGATTATCTAAAAACATTATTCATCTAATTCTTGTTACAAGTGTTTGTACACAAAGTTGTGTGAGAATATTGTGATATTCACTCGTATTCATATTGATTATATGATTGATCATTAGCAACAAGATGAATGGAATTTTAGAAACAAAGAGGTTTCAAACTTTCATATTCAAGATGAATGATCTTGGACTAGTTGACACATTTTTGGGGATTAAAGTAAAGTGAAATAGTGGGGGTTGTGAACTTAGTCAAACACATTATATTGAGAAAATGTTGGAAAAGTTCAAACACCTAAACTTTAAGGAAGTAAACACTTCATTCGATCCTAGTGTCAAACTTCAAAAGAACAATGGGAGAACCGTGGCACAACTGGAATATGCAAGTGCAATTGGATGTCTAATGTACTTAATGTAATGCACCAGACCTGACATAGCTTTTGCAGTTAGTAAGATGAGTAGATTTACTAGCAATCCAAATGATGAACATTGGAAGGCCATAACTAGGATTTTCGGATATTTGTTAAAGACCAAAAATCTTGGCCTTCATTATGGTAAGTTTCCTGCCGTACTAGAAGGATATACCGACGCAAGTTGGATATCAAGTGTTGGAGATTATAAATCTACAACTGGGTGGATATTCACATTAGATGGAGGTGCGATTTCTTGGAAAAGCAAGAAACAAACATGCATTACTCTCTCAACCATGGAATCAGAGTTTGTGGCTCTTGCGTCTACTGGACAAGAAGCAGAATGGTTGAGGGACCTCTTATTGGAGGTTCCGTTAGCTAAAGACAATGTTTCAAAAGTATTGATACATTGTGATAGTCAAGCCACCCTGGCTAGAGCGTTCAGTGAAGTGTACAATGGAAAGTCTAGACACATAGGTCTTAGACACTCTCTCGTGAGAAAAATGATAAAGGATAGGATCATTTCACTAACATATATACAAACAAGCTATAATTTGGCTGATCCATTTACTAAACCACTGGTCAGAGATTTAGTAAAGACTATCTCAAAAGATATGGGATTAAAACTCCTTGAATAAGGGTTCCGACAATGATAGCAACCCAATATTTCACCACTTTTAATAATCACGATGTCCCTTCTGCTGCTTGTGAAAATGTTATCAAGCTGTATCAGTAACCACACTGGAGACTTGATAATTTTGAACACAATTGATAACCAAGCTCTGATTGTTAATCTTTCCACATATAGTCAGTGCACAAGTCAAAGTTGGTTGCGCATGCATACTCCTTCAAAAATTGTCGTGCACTGCACAAGTCAAATTTAGCAGCAAATAATTTCGAATACGACATCACGTTCTGCATAGTAACAAGACCATGCAATCACGCTAAGTTGTTTATTTATTAATCTGTTTCACTTTATTAATATATTATTTTTCGTTTTTAATTTAATTTATTTTTAATTCTAGTTTGGCATTTAATGATGATAATTGTGAGATTTTATTTCTGCGTTTATTTTACACAATTTTGACTCTGATTTTCTATTTTTAATTGATATTAGCTCGATAGTAAATTTTCAAAGCGAATATAAATCTTCTTTAAAAGAAATAAAAAAACACCTAAGATAAATTCAGCTACAAATTAGAAAAATATATTACTATAAAAAACAAAACATCTTGCTAACTAGACGTAGGACCACAGTCACTTGATCTATAGTTGAAATTCAAAAGCATCTTTGCATACTATGAAAATGAGTGTTATCTTCTTTGGGACCGCCTTGAAAATGTTTAAATTATTTTTTAAAGCTTTAAATATACTATTAGTTTTCTATTTAAAGTTTATTTTTATAATTTTGATCTGTTTATTAAAAAAAACAGCATTTTTTTTCTTCTTATTTTTAATATTTTATGTATTATGATCTCGCTCTATTTTGAAATTTATTTTAAAACCATGGTAGTATTTTGGTTGATTAATCTAAGAAGACATTTCACTAATTTTTCTTTAAAATATGACTTAAATATTTAAAATGTCTATTTAGACATTATTGCCTCTGAGATAATTGATCCTAAATGAGTTGGAGGAACGAATCTTATAAAATAATTGATTGATTAGTTATTTAAAGCATGTTCTTATGATACGATTTGACATATCGGTTGCTTCTGGCCTTAGGTGTGATATCCTTGCAGTTAGGTATGACTCATCACCATTTTCTTCTTTGACGAGGGATTGGTCTTTGGGTTTTTAGAATGGGTCCATTTAGTAGAAGTTATTGTCTCTTTTAGGATTGAAATAAGACGATCTATGTGACTAGTTTGTGCATAGTATTACTAAGAAAGTTGACTCGAGTTTTTTGACTTCTTATTCGAAGGACTCTTGGATGAGGGTCATTCACTTCAAAATTAGAGTTTTCTTAGGATTTTTCCATCTTTCAACAAGTAGAGGAGATAGTGAGTGATATATATTGGTGGATGGAAGTAAATTTGAAGTGGTGGAGATATTATTTTGCTCATTTGCAACCTTAGGTCTCAAATCTTCATTCTACTGTTCACAAGTTGACACCCACTATATATAGGAATAAGTGATATGGCATTCACCGACGCTCCTTCCTATCAAGTTCAGTTGGATCTTAATAATCCTCTCTCTCTCTCTCTCTCTCTCTCTCTCTCTCAGATTCAAGCATGATCGTTCCTCTTATCTTGGTTAGTTGAACTCTTAATGATAGTGATTTTATCTTAACAACTTCTGTAAGATAGGATCCTGTTCTGGACCGGCCAAATACCCATAATGACTAAGGCCCAATCCATCTCAAATCAACTCCACTTGACCCAGAGTATAAAATCACTTCACATGCTAAGAGCAAGGTGTCGCATCACGCGAAAAACCGGCGGGAAAACAAGAACAACAGAGCCGCCACCGTGCGTTATTTATCCCAAAAAAGAGGGAAAGGAAACGCTCGAAGTAAACCTAGGAAAGAACATGGTCTCGCGACCAAAGAGAATGGGTTCGGGAGTCGGTTATGCGAAGGGAAGGTATTAGCACCCCTACGCATCCGTAGTACTCTACGGGATCCACGCACAAAAGGAAGGATAAATGGTTGCTAAAAAACGCTGCTCAAACACACACACACTGGCTGAAAGAGACACAAGAAACAAACAAGACGGACTCGGCAGGATATCGCATCCTGGGCCTACTTAGTCTATCAGGCATAGACATCAGAGTCAAAGTAGTTCGGACTGGGGAGACAACACATGCTCGCTAGGATATCGCATCCTATGCATACGTATCTTCTCGGACGAGAGAAGAATCAGAGCATTCGTAGCTCGGCTGACACGCACACAAACAAACAAGACACAGGCAAACGTGGAGCCCGACTGCCAATCACTGGACTTATGTCAGCATCCGAACCAAAACACACGCACACTGGAACCTGACTGCCACTCGATGGACTTACATCAGCTTCCAAGCACACAACAACACAACAAGTTAATAGGGAGTCGGGGACTCGAGCCTATAACCGTCAAACACACACTCAAACAAACAGACAACAAATTGCTAAGGAGTCAGGCACTCGAGCCTAGCAACTGTCAAACAACACACACCAAAAGGAAAAGGGCGCCCGGAGAGATCAGCTCAATCTCCTGCCTACATACTTCATCTGGTATGAAGATCAGGGCGATGTAGTTCCCCTACAGAGGGATAAAGGACTAGCCTAACCAGATAACAGAGGGAGACACAACACTAGGGAGACTACGACTCGAGCCTAGATGTTATCATGCAAATTCATCCCTAAGTTAAGGTTTCTAGCTAACTGGCACAGGGAGCCAGCCTATCCTAGTCATGACTTGCACAGGGAGCAAGCCACACACACACTTAACTTGCACAGGAAGCAAGTCAAGCAAAACCTAACTTGTACAGGAAGCAAGTCTAAACTAACCCTAACTTGCACAGGAAGCAAGTCAAACAAACATACAAGCACAGATAGCACACACTATACACAAGCAAGTGGCTCAAACAAGGGTTAGGTTTTAGTCGAGGGGTCATATCAACCTCAACAAACAAACCTCTGGAACTGGGTGAATGTGCTCTTAACCTTGCCATTGAGAGACTAAGGTGAAGCAGATGAAAGGTGAGTGAAGATGAGACTTCACAGCTCTTATCCCTGGCCTGGGAGAGCTTAAAACAAGAACGTGTGGGTTCAGAAAGGGGGAACCCTTCTACACATTTAAAACTGACTCAACTGTACAATTGTACAAGATCTTGGGTTTGTATCTGTAATGCATCAACACAGTGGTGTGAGCAAAGCAGATGACACACTGAATAGCAGGGGATAGGTTGCATATCCCTTGGGTTCTGCCAATTGCCTCTTCACTTAGGAGGTCTTTGACTCTATGCAAGGACAAAATTAAACAACCACAACATTGCCTCTTAAGGAGGACTTCAGACAGTTGCCTGGCCAAGTAACAGGCCAGGTCTTCCAGACTACATGAAGATTAGAAGTATACCTCAATGCAAATTGCTTATACAAGCAAAGCAAAGCAAAAGTTCACAAGGAACTGAGCAACTAAAAGCACCTGAAACAGTCAAGCAGATGTTAGTATGCAACTTCAAAACAAAGCAAAAAGAAACAGACATCCACAGTTAATCAGAAGCAAATGGATGGGCAAGGCATAAGGCTTAAGGCATGTGAGCCAAGCCACCTACAAAACAAACAAGTTAGACAATGATATTTAAGCAAGCCCAATCAAAAAGAAATGGTCTCATTGGTCATTTGTTGGTCAACCTGAAAACATGAGCTCAAAGGTGAGTAACAGGACCACTAGGGCAAGCCTAGGGTCAAAAAGGAATGAAAAAGTTCAAACAGCAAAGGGAAAGCATCCAAAATCATGTTCAAACAATCAAGAAACACAACCAATTGGGTTCACATTCATATCAATCATCATCATCATTTCATGAGCAAATTAGGTCAAGGTATAGCAAACAGAAGCTCATAGAAGTCAACAGCAAGACTTGCATCAAAAGTCAACTCAAACATTTCCAAAAATCACCAAATAAATCATGACCAATCACAACCCACAGCATGGTAAGCATGTCAAATTTCATCTCATTTGGACAAGTGGAAGGCAGTCAATGAAAATCAGAAAGGCAAGGCAATTTTGAACATGCTCAAAGAAGTCAACCAAACATGCATCAACTTCAAAAAATCATAACTAAATGAAAACAGATGAGAAATGAACGGGATTAACACCAATGCAAAGCTTAAGATGTCTAGTATGCACATGTGAAATTTCAAGATCATCCAATAAAGTATGAGAATTACACAAATGAAATGGCAAGATGTGTCACACAAAGTCAACATTTGACTAGACAGGGAAGAAAAATCTCAAACAAATAGGAAATGGCATAATTAAATCCAAGAAAATTCACACATAAACTAGACATATGAGAGAAGATTCATGCAAAATTTTGCATTAATTGGAGGTCAGGAAGCATGTCATCAAAAATCAACAAGTTGCACATCAATGGTGTGACACAAATTGTCACACCCTAATTCAAAAAATCATATCTCACAAACCAGCAATGATAAATTCACAAACTTTACACCAAAATCACCAGGAATGTGTCTAGTTTAAGCACAAAAAATTTGGGAGCCATTGGATAAAGTGTCACCATTTCACAAATGTTTTGGCAAAGTGTACAAAATATGAGCACATGTCACAAACCCTAATACCAATTAAAATCCATTGATCACAAAATTCTGGAAAAATTATGATAAAAAAGTAGAGATCATGATGAAGACAAAGCAAAAAATCCCATCTCAATTGGATCATCCTTTAATCATTTATGAATTTTTGAAGTTTGTAAAGAAAATGAAATAATAAAAAAATGAAAATGCAAGGAAATGTTATTGGTTAATTATTTAATAATTATTTAAAAAAAAAAAAAAAAAACGACACATGCCGCGCAGTGGAGCGCTGTCGTTCCAAATAGATGGGATTTCAGGATCCCCAACAGTGGGACCCACGGCCACTTGCTCCAATGCATGGCCCACGGTCACGTCTTGTATGGCCAATTCCCAAAACCAATTGCCATGCTCTCCTTAACTTTATGCAGCAATGGAAATGCCCATTTAATGGGATTTTAAATCCCAGCCAGTGGGCCCACGGCCACTTGTACAAACCGCATGGCCCACTACGCACCGGCCAATCAACGTGTTTCATTTAGAAACACATGCAAGGCAAAGCAAATAAAAAAACAACGAATTGAAAAGGCCAGTAGTAGCAGTAGATGCAGTGTTCATGTTGCAGAAAAATATTAACAGTAGCAACGTGTATCTTCCAAATTCAGGTCGAAATTTTATTCTCTCCAAATTCAAAAACAAATATATCAATACATGCATCTTCCATCACACATTCACAAACCAACAACCATTTACATTAATTCGAGCTCACAACCAAGAACCAAACAAAAACATATTTGAGTGTGAAACTTTAAATCCATGTATTTCTCTCAATATGCAACCATTTTTTATGAATCAAAGCTCATTGTAACCAGCATAACAAGGTCTATCTAAAGCACATCATGATTTTGGAAATAGAGAGAGTCGAAATCTTACTAAATCTGCAAGGCAGTGACGGTACAGTTGTTATTTGGCCATGTTAAAGTGAAACAGATGCTCCTTAAGCTCCCTAAAGTTGAATGATGAAGTTGGCTTGGCTCGAAGTAACTTGAAATAGCTTCAAACTTGGACTGCCATTGATGATGCTTGAAGAAAAACAGTCGTGGAAATGGCCTTCCAGCTGGAGAATGATGGTTGAAACAGGTTCACAATGTTGTATGGATGTTGTTTTAGGCAAGGCAATGCTCAGTTCTTTGAGAGTTTTTGACAGATTTTGGAAAAATGCAAAAATGAAGTTTGAGAGAATGAGTGAAGTTTTTGTGTTTGGAGGCTGCAACTAGGGTTTGTAAATGACAGAAAATGATCTTTTAATTCTCTGTTTAAAGGTACAAATCAAGCTTCATGAAAATATGGAAAGGAGTTGGTAAAAGTGTACTTTTGTCCAATTTTCAAGCAACTTGGGAATGGCTATGTGTACTGCACGAAAATGGCTTTGTAACATGACCAAAACCACATTTCTGAACTATTTCAATTGGCCAAATGGTTTAAAAATGATTATTTTGAAAAGTCAAAATTCAACTCACTTGAAATTAATTAAGGCAAGTTCAAAAAGGCCATTTTGCATGGTGATGTTTTGATGAATGATGATGACATATTTGGAAAGAGGGGATCAAATGTGACTTGTAGGAAAAAGCCCCACCCAAATTGGCCAAATGGTTTGAGAGATATGGCCTTTTGAAGTTCAAGAATTTCTGAAAATGATTCGATCATAACTTGCCAACCATACATGGGAATTGAGTGTTCTTGGACTTTTTGGAAATGGGAGAACAAGATCTTCAACTTTCATGTTGGGCAAAAATTCATTTGAAGCTTGTATCATGATGTAAGTTTGAGGATCAAGACTTTCCAGTTTTGGCAGGTTTCAATTACAGGTCCAGTTTCCATTTTTGGAAATTTCTGATCTGGCTTCAAATTCTTCAATGATGGTGTTTGACATGATATATGAGGCCTATTTGGACATGAATAAGCTCTCTCAAACCAAATCCCACCATCAAAACCATAAAATCAGACACAGTTGACCAAGTTTGACTTTTTAGGGTTTCTGACTGACTGTGCATTGACTGATGACTTCTGAACATTCAATCCTTGACCAAAACACTTCAAATGGATCCCCAAGTCATGTGAACATGTTGTACCAACCCTAAGGCCTTGGCTCCTTGAGAATTGTGCTTGCTTGCTTGACTGACTGATCTCCTGACCAGTTTGACCTAATTTCTTGATTGGCTTGCACTTGAGGCAAATGGGACAATGCAATGCTATGCAGTGGACCATGTTATGCTATGACCTAATGTGAGAATGTATGTACAATGATGGGTGCAAATTTGAGGTGCTACAGCTGCCCCTATTCAATCAGCTGGGAACCCGAATGGATGAGAGCAACGGCTGTCAGACTTTCAGGGTAAACAGGGATTGAATACCAAGAACCGTAGAAATTTGCACAATACAGGGATCCACCAATGGAAACGTCCACTGGGATTTGATATTTGTTACTGGGTATATATTTTTTGGTTTTGTTTTCAAAGGGTACGGCCACATCCAGACATCACAACGATGGTGAATGGGAACAACAATCACAACTAGATGCCAACGGACAACTAGGAAAAACTCAACGTTTATCGGGACCAACGGAGAGGTAACCAGACGTTATTGAATGACTGGAAAAGATACAGCCATACGTCAACGGACGAAATGGGAAAAACTCAACGTTTACCAAGACCAACGGAGAGGTAAACAACTGGGGACGACCAGGAAAAACTCGACGTTTATCGGGACCAACGGAGAGGTAACCAGACATTAATGAATGACTGGAAGAACTCGACCAGACATCGACGGATGAATGGAGAAAACTCGACGTTTACAGACATCGAAAGATGATGTTTACAGACACCAAAAAAGACCGACCAGACATTTACTGATGGATGGGAGAAAACTCGACGTTTACAGACATCGAAAGATGATGTTTACAGACACCAAAAAGATCGACCAGACATTTACAGATGAATGGGAATACTCGACGTTTACAGACATCGAAAGATGATGTTTACAGACACCAAAAAGATCGACCAGACATTTGCTGATGAATGGGAATAAGAGAAACACAACCAGACGTCAACGGACGACTGGGAAAAACTCGTCGTTTATCGAAACCAACGGAGAGGTAAGTCCACATGGGGAGGGTACAACTAGACATCACCGGATGACTAGGAAAAACTCGACGTTTATCGACACCAACGGAGAGGAGGAAACTTCACTAGGGGAGGGACGACGTTACGAACATCGAAAGATGATGTTTACAGACATCAAAGAAGACCAGACACTTACGCATGACTGGGAATCACCGAAAGATGGTGTTTACCGACACCAAGGAAAGCAAACACACGCGGGTGCTGACGGGATACTGAAATCTACAAGATGACCCGGGCAAGGCTGAACACTTGCAGGGGGGTCTCACTGGGGAGAAGCAGGCTTTCCTTTCACCAACGGATGAGGAAATAAACCTCTATGGGGATTATCAACACCAATTGTTGACTGGAGCAACTGTAGCAAATGCGTTGTACAGGTTGAACAAAAATCCGTCTCTGCAGGGAATACGGTCTAATGGGGTTTCGAACATATGAATGCATATGTTTGATTTTTCTATGGCGTAATGCTCCATTTATGAATGGAAATGCTACGCGATTTTTGAGGATGCAATGATTACTACATGCAAAATGCAAATGAACCCTGGCTAGGGAGCCGAAATGATCAGATACTCTGACTCTGTGGGGAGACTCCTCTTGGGGAAATACTCTGCGGGGAACTCTGCTTGGGGAACGGTAAAGCGACTTCACTGGGAGGAAGACTCAACC
This sequence comes from Lathyrus oleraceus, assembly GCF_024323335.1. NCBI lineage: Eukaryota > Viridiplantae > Streptophyta > Magnoliopsida > Fabales > Fabaceae > Lathyrus > Lathyrus oleraceus. Next base: position 505,310,742 of record NC_066583.1, on the reverse strand, counting down.
AATCTTCAGATAGGATAAACCCTGCTTTGGAGAATGTCTGTTACTCCGCTAGGGATAACCCACGCGATCCATAGGTAGAATCAACTCAGCTGGGGATGCCGATATCAGTCTACTACAGAAACCCGTCCAATCCACTGGTAGGATGAACTCTGCTGGAGAAATAAATGCTACTCCATTAGGGACGACCCAACCAATCCATATGTAGGAGAATCACTGCTGGAGATGTATTTCATGAGACCCGCTCCACTCGGGGAACTTGCTGAGGAAAAACCACACCATTCTGCTGAGGAGAACGATCCTAGTGGAGAGAACAACCATAGTGGTGAGAGTAACAACTCTGTTGAGGATGATAACACGTCATATCATACTGGAGATGAATTCCCACAAACCTGCTTGGGATAGGCACTCACGGCCATACTGGAGATAATAGCATCACAAAACCAATTGTTGGGGAACACACCAACAGTCTACTGATAGACTCCACTGGGGTGTTCCCGGGGAAAATAACTGCCAGGCGCTCAGCGGGGATTCTCAACTGGGGAAATCTGCAAGCATAGGCCTGCTGGGGAGAAGCAATCCTTAGATCTGCTGGGGAAAGAAGGTACTGTCCACAGGTATCTCTGCAGGGGAAATAACTCTGATAGCTTCAATACTGGCTTGGGCTGGGGAGACGTCCTCCATCCTGAGAAACATTCTGCCCCTGCCCCTGCTGGGGACGTGATAACCTTCAGGCTCGCTGAGGAGACAACGATCTCGAATCTGCCAGGGAGATCACACTCTTAATCCTCTGGGGAGATACAGCTTGTTTGACAGGGGTGTCGGTCGACTCGTCGAACACTGGTATCCATCATCCACCCATAGTGTTGACTTTCCACTTTTAAGAACTCCCAGACTCTTCTGGACTTTTCTGCTCCATCATCTTGTATTCCCAACTCGTCCGTACTTCACGGAGGTTGAACTCTTGGGATTCATACATACTTTCCAATCATCAGACTTTGAAGAGTCTTCTTGATTAACTTTCCAGGATCGTTGTCGTAATTCTTCACCGTCTTTTCACGGTTCATCTATCCCTTGCCCCTGGTTGGACTCTGAGGGGATCTCTTGTCAAAAAGGTTCATATTACCACTGGCAAGTGAATGAAGATATCTAACAGCACCTGCACAAGAGATCGTCAGATAAAAACGTGTCCCAGGTATGCCCCAGGTGTTCTGATATTTCAACACTTAGGTCACTCAGACTTCCAAGTAAGATTTCCAAATTTCAATCTCACAAGCATGCATCAGAAGGGACCTCTATGTTTCAAAAATGCAAATATTCTTATCAAAATGAATAGATGTTTTCGTAATCAAAACAGTAATGACACAAAAACAAAATTTATTTGACCGAGCACACGCTTTATTTGACTGGAATAAAAGATGGCTCACAATTGAGCAACACACAGGAAGCAAACCCTGGAAAGAGGTGATTGCACATAAAAGAAAAAAAATCTATCCTAATGGCAACGCGAAACTGTGATCCCATCGGGTTCCAACTCAGTTACACCTCATATGTCCTCAGGACTTTCCGCACCTTCTGTCTTCTGAACAAGACGCTTCCGATCGGTCTCTGTCGGAGATTATCCAAGTCATCATGAGCACAAATGATCATGCTAGACGCAGTTGTTCGTTTCATTCCCTCTTTTGCCTGGACCGCCCTTTCGGGTTTCAGTCCACCGGGATACCCTTTTTTGCCCAAGTCGCCCTTGCGGGTTTTCAACTTGCCGGGTGTACAGTTCTTTTCTTTTATTTTTATCCCTAACTTTTGCCCGAACCTTTCTCTTTTTCTTGGTTCGCCGGGATGCCCCTTTTTTGCCTGGACTCTTTATTCTTTTTGTCCAGCGGGTTTCTTTCACGAAGTATTTTCTAACTGCGTCCGCACTCACAGTGGATGGAAAATCGTCGTCATCCGTGGTTGTCAACTACAAGGTTCTGTCAGGGGAAACCTTCTTGACCACAAATGGACATTCATAACTGCTCATCCATTTGCCCCACAATCGTCTTGAGGAGGAATGATCTTTTTCAACCAACTCTTCCACGTGGTACACGCGAGGTCACACTTCTTGGTTAACAACATGCTTCGTTCACTGGGTACAATTGCCCCATGCCAGGTAACTGTCAGCCCTTTCCCTCAGTTGGGCTCAACGTGTCATTCCGAGTCCTTATCCATTCAGTCTTCTCTGATTTCTCATATTTCTGTGAGGAAGACACTGCCCCAGGTAGATACACATCCCTAGGTTCAATATCCAGGATACAGACTTTATGTTCAGCCACCATTGTTGGTGCAACCAACTGTGATCCGGGAAGCACTAACTTATTCACCTCATCTCCTTCCCCCTCAGACATCGGAATCCGTTCGGATTCGGGGTCAGACCCCTCCTCCGGGATCAGTCACTCTCAATCTTTCGATTTGAGTACCTCGAGATGTCCTCATCAGGGACCTCAAACTTCCTTGGTTGATAACCTTTCCATGGGTTGCTACTAGCTTCTTAAACACATATCTGATCAGATCCATTTTGGACATCCACAAAGTGGTATGAATCAGCATACACTGTCTCAGTCGGCGAGCAGCCTATGCCGAAGTACATCAAGTTTTTTCGAACAGTGAGTGTATTGTTTCACAGTCGATAAACTTTTTGCTTAGGTAAATTGCATACTCTTTTCGACAAGACTAGTCATGCTGACTCAATACGCACCTCGTAGACCCCTCGAGGGTTATCAAGTACCGGATTAACAGTTATTTCTTTCACTGAGGTATCGGAATCAGAGGTTCCTACAACTTACCCTCTTTTTTTTTTTTTTTTTTTTTTTTTTTTAGCAGGATCGACCTCGATTCCTCTGATTCGCTCACAACAAGCCTCGGTAGCTTGATGGACAACACTCCATAAGTGCACTGATTCAGACTCAAAAGTATGAGTTATCTCAACCGGTCAAACAACTTGCCCCAAGTCTACCGGATGCCCCTGTTCTGCTTGGGACTTTGCCATCATGTCATCAACATGGCATTTGCTTTCACGATGAATCATATCACGAAACAAAGTCACCGTAGACCTCTGATACGTGGCACCGGCCTCATGTGACGGAACGACATCAACTTAGAACAAGAAGGTGCCCCTTGTGTGATGGACCTGGTTTACTTCATATCATCTGGCAACAATTCAATCTGGTCTGGGCCAAGAAGTCATCCATGAAGATAAACACTGAGACCTGAGCCATATAATCAACCAATACCTCATTGTGATGTACCGGGAATCCATCTTTCAGATTAGCTCTGCTCGCATCTTGATAGTCTATTCACACCTTCTCTCTTTCTCATCCTTTGTCGGCCTCAGCTTTTGCACAGTCTCCTCCTGATGGTAGTTTATGCCCCAAAACATTGGTATCCCACCTTGGTGTATCTAGATACAACCAGGCACATGTATCAACCTTCTCTTTCAAAAGGGCTACCATTCTGCTCTTGACTTGCCTCTGAAACGACCTCAGCTTTTCGCTTTCTAACCTCGGCGGAGCTTGGAGTAACAATCTTGAATCGCTCCTCGTGTGGTTGAATCACCTTCTCCTCTTGTTTCAATGACCTGGCTAATTCCAGCAAATCACAATCTTCTTCGCCTTTTTCTCTGGCATGATAGATCGAATTGTCGAAGTCATACAGAGGTGTAACCAAATCGTTATCGGTGAGATCAGGAGAGTAATCACTTTGGAACGAGACAAAATCAAAAGGAAAGAGAATGAAAAAAACGTTGCCATTTTTATTTGTTTTTTCCTTTTTTAAATTGCAAAATTAAATGAAAAATAGGGAACACCGCCTTTAACTACAAAAACATCCATTCATCACTGATGCAAAATGTTGCATAATGAAACACATGAGATGGCCCTTACAATGGACCATTACGTTTCGGGCAAAACGTATGGCTTTCATGCAAACAAAAATTGAAAAACAGAAATACTACTCTTCAGAATGAGTGACAGTGATGCTTTTGGAGTCCTTCCAGTTTCCTGGTACGCACGACTTTATCCACAACTCGAGTTCGCGGTCGCTGTCAACATCTTCACCCACTGAACGGGCATGACCAGGATCCAACATTCCTGCACTGACGAAGGCGTACAGTGGACGACATCCTCTGTCTGGTCTAGACGACTCTAAATCCGGCTGATAACCGACTCCAAACATGTCTGCTTTTACCACGATGTCAATGATCCTCCCCCAGCCTTGGGCCTCTTTGTTCTTCACCACTTCCAGAGCTTGTTTATAAGAAGAAATGGACAGCTTCTTCTTTTTCCCAGCGACAAAGGCATTCTCCACCTGGACGATTTCAACTGCCAGACTGGGTGCTTTACATCTTTCATTGTCCATTTCTACTTTCTTCATCTTCTGGGTCGGGTCCTTCATCAATACACACCCTTCTGTAGTGACAGTCGCACAAGCATTATCAACAGCAGGGAAGGCTCCATCCCGTAGCAGAAGTTTTGGAACCATAGCCATTGGACCTTTTAGCTGACCCTCTTCAATCACTTCTATTCCTTTCTTGACCTTTTTCATCATCTTTACCTTTACTGGTCCCTGCCTGAGTACGGGGTTGACATCCTCATTCATTATCTGGGCCAAGCTGATAGCCTTGGAGTCCACCAGATCTTGGACAATATGCTTAAAAGCTCTGCAACCTTCAATGCTGTGTCCGGGTGCCCCAGAGTGAAACTCGCACTTGGCACTCTCATCATAGTTGGCAGGCCTCCGCTGCTGTTCTATAGGAATCAAAATCCTCGGCCGAACTAATCCCAGATCCCTCAACCTTTGGAAAAGAAAGGCATAAGTCACCGGTGGTTCCTCAAACTGACGATCCTCATTCTTCTTCTTCACCTGGCTCTTAGCTCCCGGTGTCTTCTGTTGAGGTGGCAGTTGTTGCTGTTGAGCAGGTGGATTGCTGACAGGAGTGGTTACAGTGGCAGCATAAGGATGATAACGATCTTTACTACGTTCTTTCTTTGCAGGCACACCAACTGGCTCAACTTCCCTCTTGAATGGACCACTGTCGGAGGATTTCCTTGCTACAGTACCAGAAGGTTTGTTCACTTCGGAGGACGGAGCCTTCCCCTGAACCTTCTCTACTATCAGCCATTTCTCAATCTTTTCCAATCTCTCAGACATGGCCTTCTGTCCCAAGGCAAGCCCTTGCACAACACTGAACAAGTCCCTCATTATCCCTTTCAGCTCAAGGATGTCGGCGTTGGGAAGATCCATCAGCTTGGATTTGTTGACCCCCAACAGGTTATCCGAACAGGCGAGTTATGCGCACTGGTTGAATACTGAATCCTACAAAACAGCAAATGGGTTAGTATGACTCACACATGCAATGTCTGTCCGTACTAGGAATATTCAGTCCTCTTTTTTTTTTTGGTTTCATTGAGACATATAAAATTTCATCAACAATTTTTTAACATCCGGATGTCTCTCAACCTGAGTCTTAGTTAAAAAATAATGGACCCTGAGTACGGACAGACATGAGTCGAATGCAGATGAATGCGAGATGATATGATGCAAATGCGTGAATGCAGGCCCTTGTGCCACCAAGTCATCTGAAAGCCCAACACTTCTCTGAACCAGTCATATCTGTGGGATCAAGTCACCATAAATCCAACTTGGGGGGTTCCGAAATAAACGGAACCGGAGATTATATCACTATCTTCACAGGAACAACCACTGAACGGGTGACAAACGGATCCTCTGAACAAGTACTCTCAACTCAGCCCGGGGATCCGAAATAAACGGAACCCGCTGATAAACCACGGACAGAACTCTGGCGTCCCAGAAATAAATGCCCCATACTTCACAGTCGCCATCAGTACCAAGAGTTATCAACAAATCACCAACCAATCAGCAACTGTACCTGTAATGATCAAACCCTCCCCACTCACGGGTGTTATCTAGGCCAGGGTAAGGTCGAAAGAAACGCAGCATAAATAACCTTTCGCAGAACATCATCATATACACACCCGAAGTATGTAACGATAATGTCCCACCAGGGTCTGAACTGCTCGTGATATCAATGTTCCGCTAAGTGGCGCAATACCACCCGCTTCCCATGAATCACTCTATTCCTAAGTATCCTAAATTTCACTCATGGCCTGGGTATTGGGCCTTTTACCTCAAGTAACTCCCACCCCAACAGAGAGACACAGCACAGCCAACAGATGAATATGAATGCAAACATTAATGCAAACAATAAATGCAAACAGTAAATGCAAATATATACAAATGAATGCAATAAATACAACAAACAGCAACCAAAACCCTAACCTAGAGAGCGCTAGGAGAGACTCGCTTAGGGAAGATGGACCAGCACAGGTCAACTTCTCTATTGTCCCCAGTGGAGTCGCCAGCTGTCGCATCACGCGAAAAACCGGCGGGAAAACAAGAACAACAGAGCCGCCACCGTGCGTTATTTATCCCAAAAAAGAGGGAAAGGAAACGCTCGAAGTAAACCTAGGAAAGAACATGGTCTCGCGACCAAAGAGAATGGGTTCGGGAGTCGGTTATGCGAAGGGAAGGTATTAGCACCCCTACGCATCCGTAGTACTCTACGGGATCCACGCACAAAAGGAAGGATAAATGGTTGCTAAAAAACGCTGCTCAAACACACACACACTGGCTGAAAGAGACACAAGAAACAAACAAGACGGACTCGGCAGGATATCGCATCCTGGGCCTACTTAGTCTATCAGGCATAGACATCAGAGTCAAAGTAGTTCGGACTGGGGAGACAACACATGCTCGCTAGGATATCGCATCCTATGCATACGTATCTTCTCGGACGAGAGAAGAATCAGAGCATTCGTAGCTCGGCTGACACGCACACAAACAAACAAGACACAGGCAAACGTGGAGCCCGACTGCCAATCACTGGACTTATGTCAGCATCCGAACCAAAACACACGCACACTGGAACCTGACTGCCACTCGATGGACTTACATCAGCTTCCAAGCACACAACAACACAACAAGTTAATAGGGAGTCGGGGACTCGAGCCTATAACCGTCAAACACACACTCAAACAAACAGACAACAAATTGCTAAGGAGTCAGGCACTCGAGCCTAGCAACTGTCAAACAACACACACCAAAAGGAAAAGGGCGCCCGGAGAGATCAGCTCAATCTCCTGCCTACATACTTCATCTGGTATGAAGATCAGGGCGATGTAGTTCCCCTACAGAGGGATAAAGGACTAGCCTAACCAGATAACAGAGGGAGACACAACACTAGGGAGACTACGACTCGAGCCTAGATGTTATCATGCAAATTCATCCCTAAGTTAAGGTTTCTAGCTAACTGGCACAGGGAGCCAGCCTATCCTAGTCATGACTTGCACAGGGAGCAAGCCACACACACACTTAACTTGCACAGGAAGCAAGTCAAGCAAAACCTAACTTGTACAGGAAGCAAGTCTAAACTAACCCTAACTTGCACAGGAAGCAAGTCAAACAAACATACAAGCACAGATAGCACACACTATACACAAGCAAGTGGCTCAAACAAGGGTTAGGTTTTAGTCGAGGGGTCATATCAACCTCAACAAACAAACCTCTGGAACTGGGTGAATGTGCTCTTAACCTTGCCATTGAGAGACTAAGGTGAAGCAGATGAAAGGTGAGTGAAGATGAGACTTCACAGCTCTTATCCCTGGCCTGGGAGAGCTTAAAACAAGAACGTGTGGGTTCAGAAAGGGGGAACCCTTCTACACATTTAAAACTGACTCAACTGTACAATTGTACAAGATCTTGGGTTTGTATCTGTAATGCATCAACACAGTGGTGTGAGCAAAGCAGATGACACACTGAATAGCAGGGGATAGGTTGCATATCCCTTGGGTTCTGCCAATTGCCTCTTCACTTAGGAGGTCTTTGACTCTATGCAAGGACAAAATTAAACAACCACAACATTGCCTCTTAAGGAGGACTTCAGACAGTTGCCTGGCCAAGTAACAGGCCAGGTCTTCCAGACTACATGAAGATTAGAAGTATACCTCAATGCAAATTGCTTATACAAGCAAAGCAAAGCAAAAGTTCACAAGGAACTGAGCAACTAAAAGCACCTGAAACAGTCAAGCAGATGTTAGTATGCAACTTCAAAACAAAGCAAAAAGAAACAGACATCCACAGTTAATCAGAAGCAAATGGATGGGCAAGGCATAAGGCTTAAGGCATGTGAGCCAAGCCACCTACAAAACAAACAAGTTAGACAATGATATTTAAGCAAGCCCAATCAAAAAGAAATGGTCTCATTGGTCATTTGTTGGTCAACCTGAAAACATGAGCTCAAAGGTGAGTAACAGGACCACTAGGGCAAGCCTAGGGTCAAAAAGGAATGAAAAAGTTCAAACAGCAAAGGGAAAGCATCCAAAATCATGTTCAAACAATCAAGAAACACAACCAATTGGGTTCACATTCATATCAATCATCATCATCATTTCATGAGCAAATTAGGTCAAGGTATAACAAACAGAAGCTCATAGAAGTCAACAGCAAGACTTGCATCAAAAGTCAACTCAAACATTTCCAAAAATCACCAAATAAATCATGACCAATCACAACCCACAGCATGGTAAGCATGTCAAATTTCATCTCATTTGGACAAGTGGAAGGCAGTCAATGAAAATCAGAAAGGCAAGGCAATTTTGAACATGCTCAAAGAAGTCAACCAAACATGCATCAACTTCAAAAAATCATAACTAAATGAAAACAGATGAGAAATGAACGGGATTAACACCAATGCAAAGCTTAAGATGTCTAGTATGCACATGTGAAATTTCAAGATCATCCAATAAAGTATGAGAATTTCACAAATGAAATGGCAAGATGTGTCACACAAAGTCAACATTTGACTAGACAGGGAAGAAAAATCTCAAACAAATAGGAAATGGCATATTTAAATCCAAGAAAATTCACACATAAACTAGACATATGAGAGAAGATTCATGCAAAATTTTGCATTAATTGGAGGTCAGGAAGCATGTCATCAAAAATCAACAAGTTGCACATCAATGGTGTGACACAAATTGTCACACCCTAATTCAAAAAATCATATCTCACAAACCAGCAATGATAAATTCACAAACTTTACACCAAAATCACCAGAAATGTGTCTAGTTTAAGCACAAAGAATTTGGGAGCCATTGGATAAAGTGTCACCATTTCACAAATGTTTTGGCAAAGTGTACAAAATATGAGCACATGTCACAAACCCTAATACCAATTAAAATCCATTGATCACAAAATTCTGGAAAAATTATGATAAAAAAGTAGAGATCATGATGAAGACAAAGCAAAAAATCCCATCTCAATTGGATCATCCTTTAATCATTTATGAATTTTTGAAGTTTGTAAAGAAAATGAAATAATAAAAAAATGAAAATGCAAGGAAATGTTATTGGTTAATTATTTAATAATTATTTAAAAAAAAAAAAAAAAGAAAACGACACATGCCGCGCAGTGGAGCGCTGTCGTTCCAAATAGATGGGATTTCAGGATCCCCAACAGTGGGACCCACGGCCACTTGCTCCAATGCATGGCCCACAGTCACGTCTTGTATGGCCAATTCCCAAAACCAATTGCCATGCTCTCCTTAACTTTATGCAGCAATGGAAATGCCCATTTAATGGGATTTTAAATCCCAGCCAGTGGGCCCACGGCCACTTGTACAAACCGCATGGCCCACTACGCACCGGCCAATCAACGTGTTTCATTTAGAAACACATGCAAGGCAAAGCAAATAAAAAAACAACGAATTGAAAAGGCCAGTAGTAGCAGTAGATGCAGTGTTCATGTTGCAGAAAAATATTAACAGTAGCAACGTGTATCTTCCAAATTCAGGTCGAAATTTTATTCTCTCCAAATTCAAAAACAAATATATCAATACATGCATCTTCCATCACACATTCACAAACCAACAACCATTTACATTAATTCGAGCTCACAACCAAGAACCAAACAAAAACATATTTGAGTGTGAAACTTTAAATCCATGTATTTCTCTCAATATGCAACCATTTTTTATGAATCAAAGCTCATTGTAACCAGCATAACAAGGTCTATCTAAAGCACATCATGATTTTGGAAATAGAGAGAGTCGAAATCTTACTAAATCTGCAAGGCAGTGACGGTACAGTTGTTATTTGGCCATGTTAAAGTGAAACAGATGCTCCTTAAGCTCCCTAAAGTTGAATGATGAAGTTGGCTTGGCTCGAAGTAACTTGAAATAGCTTCAAACTTGGACTGCCATTGATGATGCTTGAAGAAAAACAGTCGTGGAAATGGCCTTCCAGCTGGAGAATGATGGTTGAAACAGGTTCACAATGTTGTATGGATGTTGTTTTAGGCAAGGCAATGCTCAGTTCTTTGAGAGTTTTTGACAGATTTTGGAAAAATGCAAAAATGAAGTTTGAGAGAATGAGTGAAGTTTTTGTGTTTGGAGGCTGCAACTAGGGTTTGTAAATGACAGAAAATGATCTTTTAATTCTCTGTTTAAAGGTACAAATCAAGCTTCATGAAAATATGGAAAGGAGTTGGTAAAAGTGTACTTTTGTCCAATTTTCAAGCAACTTGGGAATGGCTATGTGTACTGCACGAAAATGGCTTTGTAACATGACCAAAACCACATTTCTGAACTATTTCAATTGGCCAAATGGTTTAAAAATGATTATTTTGAAAAGTCAAAATTCAACTCACTTGAAATTAATTAAGGCAAGTTCAAAAAGGCCATTTTGCATGGTGATGTTTTGATGAATGATGATGACATATTTGGAAAGAGGGGATCAAATGTGACTTGTAGGAAAAAACCCCACCCAAATTGGCCAAATGGTTTGAGAGATATGGCCTTTTGAAGTTCAAGAATTTCTGAAAATGATTCGATCATAACTTGCCAACCATACATGGGAATTGAGTGTTCTTGGACTTTTTGGAAATGGGAGAACAAGATCTTCAACTTTCATGTTGGGCAAAATTCATTTGAAGCTTGTATCATGATGTAAGTTTGAGGATCAAGACTTTCCATTTTTGGCAGGTTTCAATTACAGGTCCAGTTTCCATTTTTGGAAATTTCTGATCTGGCTTCAAATTCTTCAATGATGGTGTTTGACATGATATATGAGGCCTATTTGGACATGAATAAGCTCTCTCAAACCAAATCCCACCATCAAAACCATAAAATCAGACACAGTTGACCAAGTTTGACTTTTTAGGGTTTCTGACTGACTGTGCATTGACTGATGACTTCTGAACATTCAATCCTTGACCAAAACACTTCAAATGGATCCCCAAGTCATGTGAACATGTTGGACCAACCCTAAGGCCTTGGCTCCTTGAGAATTGTGCTTGCTTGCTTGACTGACTGATCTCCTGACCAGTTTGACCTAATTTCTTGATTGGCTTGCACTTGAGGCAAATGGGACAATGCAATGCTATGCAGTGGACCATGTTATGCTATGACCTAATGTGAGAATGTATGTACAATGATGGGTGCAAATTTGAGGTGCTACACAAGGTACATTCTCTGATTTCCAATTTTCATTATACTCATCTTGAATCTTGAATTAACTTGGGCATTGGAGTGCTAACCATAAAAGTCCACCCTGCACCGCAGTAAAATGAGATCAGATCCACCATTCAAAATCATCACTTAAACAACTGCATCCATTTTTAGTCCTGAACAGGACAATGGTGTCATCTATAGGAATCGACTTCTGATTCTTACAATTTCCACGAATTCATGTTCGCTCTCCAACCTCATTGTGCGAACATAGAAATTCTAGATCTGGATTCTTACGATTTCAGGTCCAAATCTATGACTTACCAGTTATTAACCTCTTCAGGTCATTGAATCATGAACATTCGAAGCTGAATGCGGGGATTTGTGGCATTCAATTCATGGCGACTCACCATATTTTCACATCTCTGATTTCCCTCAGGAACTCTGGAAAGAGGAAGAAGAAAGAATCATAGGTCCAGGTCCAGATTTGCAACAAAAGCACCTGAAAGTGAAAGCGAATTCCTCAAAGGTAACATTGAATATTCATGTTCCATCTTCCAATCTAACACAACCGTTGTCTCCCACCGTCGATGTGAAACCTGACCACGACATCGTCGAAGATATGACGAGTTCATATTTAATACCAAGCATGGATCCAAAAAAATTGCCTTCTATTGATACCAATGGGTCTTCGACCCGTGGAAGGGCCTTCTACTGGACAAATTTGGTGTTTCCATATTGCTTGAACTAGTCCACTCTAGGAGGGCCGAACCCGGGGAATCGAATAGGGAACAAAGGTGTCCCATGCAGATACAATTTTCCTAGTAAGTGCAGTAGTTACACCTGGGCCAGGGCCTGGACTAGGTTTTTCGTAAACAACAACTCTAGGGTGAGGTCGACCAAGTGACAATACAATACCATTGGTCGTGCTTGCAAAGGTACCGCGATATCTAATGGCTACCTCCGGTCAGTACTTGGTTTTGTCGTTCCAACAGAAAGATTGGGCAGAAGGAAAATTAGGATCCTTAACCAGATGTCAATATTGTTGATCTCTCAAACAATGTCATCTACATCTAACCTTCCGGCTAGGTCTAAAGAGGACTGGCCACAAGATCAGATCCTTCGTAAGCTGAGTGTCATCTCAACCAGCCACTTGAGGTAGATACCTGCTCCGAAATAAAGTAGGGTCCAAGGCGCTTGGTCCCTGTGACCGGAAAAGAGTTTCACCAAAGCATTTGACATTGCAATTAGATGAGTCTAAAGTTTTAATGGCCCTCCTCAAGGTACCTTCAGTGAAATTGACAATCCAATGACACACAAATAAATAAATATAAAGAAGGGTAATTCGACACACCGTCCAACCAAAAAGATGCCTTAAAGAATGAAAGTACATCCATCCTAAAGCCTTGGAGAAAGACAATTGCCAAAGACTAAAGGCGACGTCCGACCAAAATGGATTCGCCATTGAGGGTTTATCTATCTAGACTATTCTACGTGTCTTTATTAAAAATTCAATTGATTATATATATATATATATATATATATATATATATATATATATATATATATTCTATGCTTCTTTGTCTCTCTTTCTACTAGAGTACTCAAGAGAGGGGTAATAAATATGAAATGCATAATTGCATATGTGATACAGACTTAACACATTTCTGCAATTCTGATACAGTTTAAAAGCATTGTTTTCATGAATGCATGTGCGATACAGACTTAACGCATTTATGCGATTTTGACATGGCTTAACCACGTTCCATGCTTGATTGCGTATCTAATACATACTTAACGCATTTATGATATTATGATATGGCTTAAACAAATACCTCATATGACTTCTCATCTTAGGCATATAAATCACATTTTTGCATAGTTGGAGCACACCCCTTTCGGATCTAGCCAATCCAAGGGCGTAGATGTTGGAGCCTAGAGACATCCACCTCGATCTGAGCCAAGCCCCAGGGGTCAGGTTTGGGGATCCTACCCTTTCCTGGGAAACAGTCCTCTGTGACACGAAGCACAATACAAAGATACAACCAATTTACATTGATTTCTTCAATCCCATGCCTCGTCCTAGAGATCACAAGCAACTTGTCAAACACTAAATACAATGAGCAATTATAGGAACAAAAAATTGTAGCTAACATCATTCAATGCATTATGTTGCAAATCACAAAAGCATAAAAAGTCAAGAGGCACATATGCAACTTCATTACAATGAAATTCTGTGTTTCCTTCATAAATCAAGAAATTAGGGTTCTCATACCCAAAACAGATATCCCGTTGTAGCCTATAGATGTTGGTCGTTTGACCTAAACAAACACACTTTGCAGGTTAAAAGAGAGAGCCCTGGAGTTAAAATAATTTGTAAACAACGACAATGATAAAGAAAAAATAAACAAAAATCTCTAAAGTGAATAATACTTGAATCATTAAGGTAAAAATATTTTTATTAAACATTAAATGTTGTCAGGTCCAGGAAAAACCTAGGAAGCATTGTAAGAAAAAAAATAATACAAGAAAAAGTAAAAATAAAGTTGAAACTCTTGGAGCTGAGGTACTGGGATCATCCTCATGAGTCACACAAGAAGGAGACTAAGACGAGTTTATCATCTCATCCGAAATTATGGCATCAGGACAAAAATTTGTTTCTTGTTCCACAACTCGCTCATGGACTCCTAACATGGCCTACATAGTCCGCTAAAGAGAATCACAGAGCCCCTGCTTTAGATCGGCCACCTCGTCTTAGAGAGCTTTCAAGGTCTCTACATGGGCCTCGATCTCTTAAAAGAGGGCTTTATGATGCTCATCTACATGAGTATTTTTATCCTTCATAGAATTAGAAACATATTGATATCGCTTCTCCAAATATTTGAGGGAACCCTCCAATTTAGTCACCCCAACAACCAAGTTAGAAGGAGAGCCATGTATTTTTTCCTCCTCTTGAAAAGATTTAGCAACTTTAACTTTCTCATGTAATGCAACAAGCTCCTTCTAGAGAGTAGAGTACCTCAGCTCCATAGCCTCACATTTCCCTTTCCAAGTATCTCTTTCCTTGGTAGGATTACCTGGAAGATGATGTCTCTCCGACCAGTAGAGACAAGGAAAAATTCAGAAGCAACCTTGAACATACAATGGGTAAGCTCGGAGAAAAGTTACATTTTCACCCCCATTAATAAAATTCGGAATGAAGGATAAATATAACGTTAAAACAAAGTAGGAGCCTCCTCAGGGGTGTAAGGAATCTAGGAAGAGAAAACATATGGTATCCATATGAAGGGAGTTACCTACCCAAAAGCACCACCCTTGGCAACATAAGTTTATTTTGGAGAGCCCTCATTTTGGGAGGATTAAGGTTCCTCATCCTGGGACCTCTTTGTTGAAATTAAAGTCAAAGTTGACTCCTCCATTGCTATAGTGGCCGTAACGTGTACAAGTTGATCCACCTCATGAGAAAAACTAGGAATATCTATAGTCAGGGTAGGAGAATGGGTCGGGGCGGGAACTGAGGTTGCCGAAGGAGTTGGGGCAGAGGTAGGAGTCCTAGTATTCACCACGACTGGAATTCCTTGAGAGTTTGTGAGGATTTAGAACACCTTTAACTTGTTTACCTTATCCAATTTATATGAAAAACGTAATCACACATGTAAAAAAAAGCACGAAGACTCTGCTCTCACGAAAAATATTTCAGCTCTTCTACTGGCTAACTGCACTCAAAATAACATGAGTGTCAATCCTCCTTTTTCTCACCTCGATAGGGGGCACCTCACTATGGTCAAACCCTCTCTCATAGCCAAGCCCATGAAACTAATATTTAATTCCCTCCTTAATTGTCACTTCGTTTGAGAAAGAGAATCATCTTGGTAGATTAGGAGTGATCATCCCTATTAAAGTGTGTCTTAGACCAGTATTTCAAATACAAAATATGATAGAAGCAATGAGAATCAACAGGGAGATAGTAGAAAATGAGATTGACCATGAATGTGAGGGGCTTTGCAACCAAGAAACACCCCAACAAAGAGGCTGAACCAAGGGTCGACTTGATGAAAGCAAATGAACCCATGATTACAGAAGTTATCTTGAGAATTTCACCTCATATGGAATAGATAAAAGAATAATCTAAGAGAAGGCTTCCAAAATTTATGCTCGACACACAACTGAAATACCCTCACGTATGCCTAAGATTGCAGATGAAGTTTAGAAGGAGAAACTTTTAAATATTTCACTCAAAGTCAGAGAAAGGAAGCCACATTCGTATTGTTGTGAACACGCACTCATATAGCGCAATGATGCAATTGCCAGAGAACCTGCATGTCCTCTTTTTCGTCCCCTCTGGAAAAGTCGACCATTTTGATGGATCATCGACCATAATTCCAGTCATATCTATAGCAACCCCAGTGCTCAAAATAGATGAGGGCTTCTATTGAGCCAGACGAAGAAGTTTCTTCCTCCAATTTGTTCCTAGATACCCTTTTCGAGTCAGAATCGTCATATATGGATATGATTTCCGAGGAAGATGAAGTTTCATCTTCAAAATCGCTCCCTAGATCAACCATATTATCACTCTTCCTGATTAAAAAATGGGAAATGTTGAATATAAAAGCTTAGTTAGAATGGTACATGTTTATGTGAGACTGGTAAAGCATGAAAAGATGAAGAAAGGAAAAAGCTTTAAGCAAGGCACTACAAATCGCTCCTATTAATACTCTCAAGAAAGAGGGAACACATACATTTTTTGAGAAAGCAATTGTAACTTGAATTCCAAGGGTTGCAAAAACTTACAAATACTCGATACACCATATTTATAAGCAACGACTACTGAAGGGTTCAAACAAACAAAAGAAAAAGTTACAAGATTAATAACTAGATTTCTACTCATGGATACAAGCCAACTTGAGTGCATTGAAGTACTTGTTGAACTATGTCATGCCCTAGCTGGTCACATCATTCTCAGTTTAGACAACAAAAGCAAGATTAAACCTCTAAGGTTTCGGGTCTCAACAACAACAACGAGATTAAAACCTCTAGGCTTTTAGGTCTCAACAACAACAATGTAACATGATTAATGATGTTTAACATACCAAATCTGTGAATAAGAAGTGACATAAATGATTTGGTTGTTTCATTAGGGAAAGTATTGAACGAGAGCCCTAAGCACATGTCATCTTTGTATTTATAATTATATGTGTTTAGGGCTCTTCGTTAGGTTTCTGTATGTGTTTTTTAGACAAGTGAAACGAAATGCGACAAGATAAGCAATATATATAAATAAATAAATAAATATATATATATATATATATATATATATATATATATATATATATATATATATATAGAGAGAGAGAGAGAGAGAGAGAGAGAGAGAGAGAGAGAGAGAGAGGTCAGGATCAAATGACACAAAGGTGTTAAACTTATTCTCATGACACATCTGATAACTCTTCACTGTCTATCCTTATAACAAAATCAACCATTGGATTGAAAGCTACTACTATATATATCATGTCTATAAAATTGAACATTGTCATACCCCAATTTTGTCCGGTCCTTGGTAACATCAAGTCTTTTATGATACTTTCATCTGTTAAAATCCTTAAGAAAATATCTACTGCATTTATTTTTACTAAAGCATGGGATGGTATATGCATTTTTGGTTAACAAGGCCCATTTTGGTTTATCCATGAGATTTCTTTGTTTCAAAAGGCTCATTCACATAGACATGTCCATGATTAATGTTGCAAAGTGTGGTCTGAATCTTTTTACGACACTGATCCAAAAGTCCATTTGATTATCAGTAAGTATTAAGAGACATGATTATTTTTATGATCACTTGTCATTAAACCCATTTGCACATCTCGAACAAATACCAAATCTCTAAACCGTTCATAAAAAAAAACCTTAAACTAAACTTGCATCTTTTCTAAGTATGACTATGTTTGGTTTATAGCAAGATACCACATATATGAGTATTGGATTGGTTTTTAGGATCAAGGTTTGAAATTGTAACATTTTTTGTGGCATGTTTTATTCTAGACCTTTTGGCACATTTTATTTTGGTTAATATTAATGTGTTAAAGTTAACCAAGTTGAAAATCCATTAAATTACATTTTTTGGCCCAACCCATTTTTTGTTTGAGATATAGTTTAAATTTTTCTTTTGATTAATACAATTAAATTGTTAAGACAAAATTTAAAATTAAAAAAAAAAAGAGAGACTAATTGCATAAATAATATTCCAAATAATATTCCAAATAATACTCCAAATAATATTCCAAATAATAGCCCAAATACACTTTAAAAATTCAATTCTTTCCAAGTTCAACAAGTTACAATGGCCATTAGACTTTTAATTCTATAAGTTACAGAATAGCCCAAATACATTTTGTCTTTAATATTTTTTTTAATTAAACTAAATAATTATATTTTACCTAAGTGGAAATTTTCTGCAAATGGAAACAGGTTCCTTGACTTGGGCGCACCTCCAACTTACTGTCTTACAACCCATTTTTTTCCCATTCCATCAAAGTCATCTCAAAGTTGTAACCTGCAGAGAAGAAAATAGCTTATTTTAAAAGCACTTTTCAAAAGCACTTAGAGAACTGAAAAATAACTAAAAAATTACTCAGATTAAAGCTTTACACAGCAGGTTAACATGAATACTCAAAAAAGGCATTGCAACAATAGCTTAAAACAGAACAAATCCACAGAAAAATCCCACATAATCTGGGATGGGAAAATCGAAAAAGGAGTTTTTTAAGACTTAAAAATCTTCATAAACGATTTTTTTCAGGAGAAGGGACGAGGAGACGAATACTTGCAAGAATACACAACACAGTAAAGATATTTTTTTCTCAAAAGAACCTAAACAAGAACAGCAGTAACAGAGCAAAAGATTTTCTCAAAAAAACCTAAACAGAAACACGAGAACAGAGCAATCCTTTTTCATACATCATAAACATAACAACAAGATTTTGAAAAAACCTAAAAACTTTAAACAGAGAAACTTCTGGAAATCCCAGAATGTGGATCAAAAACCATTTTCGCCAAGAACATCCCACAGAGCATTTCCGAAAAAAAAACAGCAAACCATCAAAAGGGGATCTAGCTTACCTCATTGAAGAATCGCTTGAAAGCCCTTGCCGGAATTCGAAGGATCTCGCCAACCCGGAGATTTTCAGAACTTCTAATTTGGTAAACCATTCGCGTCTACCTTCTCCTCTGAGCTTCTTTTTATCATCCATTAAGCTTTGCCGTAACTTTTATTTCTTCTGTGCTGAATCGAATCCATGGCATTTGATAGACAGGCTTTCTCTGATTTTACATGATTTTGCTTTATGCGCTTTTGAGGTTGTTTCTTCGCTTGATTTTTGGTTTGCATGTTGTTTTCGTTGTTGTTTGCCATGAACCCGTAAGAATGAGAGAGAGAGAGAGAGAGAGAGGAGGTTTGGAACTTGGTTTTGATTTTTGAAGATTTGTTCATTTACTCTGATTAGGAGTAGGTTAGTGGTCATTGATGGTGGCAACCTTCACTTTGTCCAAGGCTGATTCATGTTTCCACGCTTTATTTAATTAAATTTCTTTAATCCTTTCACGTGGCCATGGGAATTGGAAGAGATTGCCTCTTCTGTTCTCAGCGAATTCCCCTAAGTGGGAAAGACTTGGTTGAGACCCAAGTTAGGGTTCGAGTTGGACGGCGCCCATTTGGGCCTCCTGGGTTTCGGCCCACCCTATTTTCTCTTCTCCTTTATTGTTGTTTTGCGCCCTAATGGGCTTCAGATGTCTTCATGGCCCATCTGTTTGTGGTATAGTTCCTTTATTTCTTTTTTTATTATTAGCATATGATTAGTTGTTGGATTTATTTGATTAAAACATAATTTTATTTATTAATTAAAACTATGTTATTATAATCATCTAATATCAATTATATAATTTACTACTATTTAATTAATTAATTAAGTTTACTATCATTATCACCATTTATTAGTTAAATATAAGTAATTATTTTTTTATGAGAATTGTGTGTGCCACCACCTCGGTTTATTTATTTTATTTTTTAAAAAAAAATTATAATTATACTATTGTTAATATTATTTTATATATATATATATATATATATATATATATATCTATATATATATATATATCTATATATATATATATATATATATATATATATATATATAGTAAATATGTAATTATATTACTATTATTATTATTATTATTAAAAAGTAAATATATAATTATATGGTTTTTATCATTATTAATATTTAATTATTTGGTTATATTCATTTTTTTGTTACTACTTATTATTTTATTAAAATGAAATAATTAGTTAAACATCCAATTAATTAATTGACTATAGAATCACAAATGACCTTCATAATTTAGATGTTTATTTATCTTAAGGAGTTATGTGCATGATTATTCTTTATCTATTTGTTTATATTGAACCTTGAGTGTACACGAAATGATATGTTGTAATTGTGACAAAATCACGCCGCTTTCATCGATTTTAAAATAATCCGAGCCGATTTCAAATTACATACTTCTCGATTCAAAGTCGAGCCCATTTCCAAAACACCTCTGTAAGTCGACCGCTTGTAAAAGCATCGCCATCAACCTCACATGGCTTACTCTTGGGCCTTCTTACAATGAGACCTATTCGGTTTTAATTAATTGATTAGATGGATTATTCACTAAATAAATTCAATTCATTCACAAGAATGCAAATTTTAAAAATCTCGATCCGACATCGAAAGTTAAATTAAAATACTTAATCACATCTAAACAACACTTCATTTGGAAATGAAAAGGGGGATGGTTTTGAGTTTTCAACTCCTCTCCTCGATTATTTGAATACGAGTTTTCTTACTCGGTTAGTCAAATGGTCGTCATTTCTAAATCATTTAAGTACAAACAAATCAAATTCGTTTATAACAAGAAACCGAAAGGGAGATAACTTTGAGTCTTCAATTTTTTCTCCTCGACTATTTGAATACAAGTTCTCTTACTTGGTTAGTCAAATAATTGTCGTTCCTATATCAACTTCCAAACTCCGATTAAATCAAAATATTTTCACAATAAGCTAAATGAAAAGGGAGTTGACTTTGAGTTTTCAATTTCGCTCCTCAATTGTTTGAATACGAGTTCTCTTACTCGGTCAGTCAAACAATTGTCATTTTTTACAAACATACAACTTAATCAAATCATTTCCATCACAAACTATACGAAAAGGGAGATGGTCTTGAGTCTTTAATTCCTCTTCTCAAATGCTTGGATATGAGTTGTCTTACTCGGTCATTCAAGTATTTGTCGTTCATGCTAAAATACATCAACCACACGCAAACTTATTTTCGTAATCACTCAGATGAAAAAGAAAGCGGTCTAGAGTCTTCTATTCCTTTTCCCGATTATTAGGATACGAGTTCTCTTACTCGATTATCCGAGTATTCGTCATCCATTTAAAACACCCTAACTATTGTCAAATCCTTTCTATAATTAAGGATGAAAAAGAAAGTGGTCTAGGGTCTTCTATTCCCTTTCCCGACTGTTAGGATACGAGTTGTCTTACTCGACTATCCGAGTAATCGTCATCCAACCAAAAACAGCTTAACCAATCAAAACATCCAACATATTAATCCAACTTGTCACTTCCGTATGACCAAAACTCTTTTCTAAAAGAACACCATTTCATCCTTTCTAATGCGCATAACAAACCAATGTGTAAGCCTCCGTCGAGAGTAGACAAGCCAATGTTTAGCCTTTAGGATGCGATCTAAACAGTTGTTTATTAAAAAAACACCAACTAACCGTAGTTCCCCGAACTACGAATGCTCTGATTTCCTTATTATACCATAAGGATACGTAGGCAGGAGATTGTTGTATCTCCGCGAGCACACTAATAAAAAACCTCCCCTTTCCCTTTCTAAGGTTCTCATCCATTTCTATTTTTAATAATTTTATAACCTAAAGATAACAAACAAACATAAATTAACACTCGAAACGCAAATTAGAACTAAAAGGTTCCCGTTGAGTACAACGGACGTAAGGGGTGCTAATACCTTCCCCTTACGTAATCCACTCCCGAACCCAAATATGGTTGCGACGACCATTATTCTATTTCCTAAAGGTTTTATCGATATTTTCCTATTCCTTCACTGGGATAAATAAAGTTTGGTGGCGACTCTGTTCGAACATTAATTTTCCTTGCGACCATCGCGAGGAATCGTATTTTTCGAGATGCGACAGATGGCGACTCTACTGGGGACTAGCTCCAAGCAAAAGAGAGTGAAGCCCAATTTAGTTCGGTTTCTGTATTGTGTGTTAATCTTGTTTCTTTGATTGTCATTCTTATTCTGTTATTATTATTTTGTCATAATTATTGTGTTGTGATTTATTGACTATGTCTTATTTGGGGTTCTCTGGTCGGTGATACTTTGTTAGATAGGCTCTCTACCCGAGTCTGAGAAAAACCATAAGATTAAGTTGGTGGTTGCGTAATGGGCGCCCACAAGGAGTCTTCCTTGTTGGGAAGAAACGAAGACCCCGCCTAGAGGAGATTCTCTTGAAATATTATTGCCCGACGAGTTTTCGTCACGACGATAGTATTCTCAAGTTGGATCAATGACTCTAGGGACCTTTTAACCCATTATATCTGGTGGTTATGTAGTATTTACCTGAAAAGTCTCAGACTTATTAGGTTAATACGAAAGCCCCAATAAGATGAGATCCCTTGGGCGTATTACTACCTTACAGTGGTATTCCCAACCTCGATCTATGACTTTGAGAACCTTATTAGAACCTTGGACTCGAGAGTTGTGTAGTATGGGCCCACTAGGAGTTTTCCTCTTTGGGATCATACGAAGGCCTCACCCAAACGAGACTCTGTTTAGGGATGTTATTAGCGGATGAGTTTCCATCATGACAATAACTTTCTTAAACATTGATCGATGAGTTTGGGAACTTCTTTCCTTTAGCATTCTACCAAAAGGGTTTTGTTTATTAACCAAGAATACCCGCTCTCACGACCTGTATATTAACCTACATGTGGCACGCATAATATCATTCATAGCATAACATTCATATTATTTTATTTGCAAGGAATCTGAGTATCATGAGTTGCAGGAATTCAAGAAACATGGAATCAAGCAAAAGAAACGTTTACTCCTTCAAGTTCAAAGATCCCGATCTAAGGAGCTTATGTAGCCAGGTCTCTCAGATGCACCCTGTATACAGAATCAACTTTGGAAAGAATTATGGCAATTTGCTCAGCATCCTTAATCAAAAAGTGGACCATACAGCCTTGATCACTTTAGCCCAATTTTATGACTTACCTTTAAGATGCTTCACATTCCAAGACTTCCAGCTAGCACCAACATTGGAAGATTTTGAGCGTCTTGTTAGGATTCCTATGAAGGACAAGTCACTATTTGAAGGGACAGATGAATCTTTGCCCCTCGAGGTCATTGCCAGTGCGCTTCACATGGATGAAAAGGAAGCAAAAGACAATTTAGAGACCAAAGGAAATACCAAAGGGTTTTCACTAAGTTTTATTTTGGAAAGAGCTCATACCCTGTTGAAGGCATAAAGTTGGGATGCTTGTTACTCTGCTATTGCATTGGCTATCTATGGCATCGTCCTGTTCCCTAATATGCTAGGATTCTCAACCCCAAAGTTAAGTAACAAGAAAGCTTTGGGGTTGAGAATCCTAACTTATACCTGTAGCGGGGTATTCGTTACCATTAGAGATATTGACTAAATCCAAGGTAAATCATACAAGTCGAGTCGCCACCGCACTTCTATTTATCCAAAGGAATGGTTAGAAAGCGAACAAAAACCTAAAAGTTTTAACAAAAACTAGTAAAAGAGAAACAGAGATCTGGGTAAGGGGGTTGGTTATGTAATGGGAAGGTGTTAGGCACCCAAAACATCCTAGGTACTCCTAGGGAGCCCTTTTCATACTTGTTGTAAAGGTTGTTTGTTTTGTGAAAGTTTATTTGTGCAAACATGATTGAAGGGATGAGAAGAGAATATACAAGTTTATTTACATTTTGTGTTTGGATGGATAAAACCATTGCCTACGTACCATCTTAAAGAAAATTAGGATCAAAACCTCGTAGTTCGGGGTAAAAATCTCAAAATGAGTTGGTGAATTGATTGGTCCAAAAGCCTTAAGGTCTTTTGTTATCAAAGGGAGAAAACTCAACCTAAAACCACAAATCCACCATGTGAGGATAGCTTCAACATGCTAGTGAGGGGTTAACCCTATAATAAGCATGGAAGACTCATTGTCCATCACTAAGGATATAGGTGAGTATTACATCTACCTCAAGGATAACTCAAACCTAATAGCTAAAGGTTATGGAAAATTTGATTAAGGAAGTGGCCATTGGAACCACAAAAAGACAATTGAATGGGTTATATTTACCAATTAGAAGTATATACAAAATGGTCAAAGTTGACTTAAAGATTCAATTCAAAATAAGTGTTATGAAAAGAAAGTTTGAAAATCAAAAGCATAAGGCTTAGGTTTCTAATGTTTGAAAACAATGGTTAAATGTTTGCACAAAAGTTTTGGCTTGGGTTAGAGTGGAGGGAAGAAGAAGAATGGCTAAGTCCTAAGTAAAGCAGAAGGTGAGGGATAAAGAAATAAAACCACAATGGAGTTCCTCTCTTGAGATCATATTGATGATCCAAGTAGCTCCCATCCTTTGGAATAAGCAATCATACAAAGCATAAACTCAAGCAATCATCAATCAAGGTGAACTTAGAAAAAACTTCTCAATGCATCTTGGATCTCTCTCTCTTGGGAGCTCATGGTAATGGTTCTTCAATTAAGCTCAAGTGGGAACCCCTAGCACAAGAACACACACATGAAAGAGTTTTATGAAACAAATCAAGAATGGACAAGAGTGCGTTTAGAGGCTTGGCCCATATTCATCATTAAGATCCTTTTGCTCCAATTTTGCATAGGGAATATCCTAGAAACTAAGTCCATTTCTCCATTCTTTGCATAGGGAAAAATCCTAAGATCTAAGTCCACTTCTTTGCACTTGGTCCACAACAATCAAAACAAAAACACAGGCACAATAGTATATACACAATTATGTGCTCAAGTGAGCAAAAGGCAAATGGCATTAACATAAACATGTGCTCAAGTGAGCAAAGAGAAAAGCAAATGGATAATATGTGCAAGAATAGTAAATTCCATAAAAGTAAAGAGCAAAAAGTAAATGTTAATTGTTAATGGTTAGTGTTAGTAATTAGTGTGCCATAATGCAAATTTAGCGCTATGTTAAGCAATCGTAATTGGACTTATGTAGAAGTCACAACTATCTGAGGCCGGTCAATAATAATGTAGGCAACAATACAAGTTAGAAGTCTTGATTAGTGAACCAAGTTCCAACAACTTGCCATGCCAAAAAAAGGAAAAGAGAATTGATCTTGTATTGGTTTAAGCTTTTTGCATGATTTAGAAAACAACCTATCCTTAATGCAAAGCCATTCACTTGATCAATTGATCAAGATGAATTAGATTTGAATCAAGGAAGATTAAGTCTCCCTAATCAATGCTAACTTATAAACCTTTAACTCATTGATCAAAAAGAAAGAAGAAGAAGAAGAAGAAGGAGATGAAGAATGGATAAGGAAATGGAAAGATCAAAATGCATAAGGTGAAATAAGATGTACCAATCCATATGTATTGACCAAATAACATTGAAAGTCAAAGTCAAACAATGAGAAATCAGAAATGAGATGAAGATTGGAGGTCCAACAATAAGCAAAATATTTTTGGCATTTTTAATATTAAAATAAACTTGAATTAAAAATAAAAGAAAGGTCAAACTTCAAAATCACTTCAAATCAACCTTGAAAGGTCCAAGTGATTTATCCCAAGTTCAATAAGGTCAAACTAAGTTTGACAAAAAAAATTCAGCATTTTTAAAAGTCAGAAGCTATTTTTAATCAATTAAAAATGAATAAAAATAACCTAATTGAACTAAAATCTCAAATAAATCTCAAATCAATTACAAAATTGATGAGAATATTTTTCATAGATCCATCATCATTCAAATAGGTTAGGAAAATATTTTTGTATTTTTTGAATATCAAAAACTATTTTTTGAATTAAAAATAATCAGAAAAGAGAAAATTCACAAAAAATATCAAATGACAAAATAAAAAATATTAAAAATCAAAATTAGAAACTAGAAATTATTTGGAGAAGAATGCAATTGGTCCCATAATTTTTGGACCAATAATAAAAGAGATATGAATTTTTGAAAATAATGGAAATAAAGAAAATAAAAATCAGAAATTAAAAAATGCTAAAAATCCTAGCGCGTTGGATCTCCTTTCATTAAATGACGTGGAAGATCTGAGAGCAATGGCATACGCGCGCATCATAGGACCGAGTCAACCGAGCCACACATGTAATTAAATAAAGTCATAACAAAGGAAGGCCCTGATTCATTCTGGAAATCATCATCAACGGCCTAGATTGAAATTGGAAAGATGGATGGTGGTGTACACCACCGTCTTCTCCGACGAGCTCCGGCGAGGTCCAGAATTTGCAGGTTCTTAAAACTTAATTAAAACGCACGATCCGTACATCAAATTAAAGCCAGGGTGATGGACATCACCCCTGTACCATCCACTTCTACTCTAGATCCCCATAGTGAGAGAAATCAAAGGTTGAAGTTTGATGGTGTTCATCATGAACTTGTTAGATTTTGAAAATTGAATGCACAACAATGATGCCTCTATGGAGAGGACTTCAGCCAACACAATATCCAAGCAAATAGGTCAATAAATGATGAGTTTCGAAGAAAAAACCAGTTGAAGAACAACCTTGATTTCTGGTGATCTGAGCTTGATTCCTTACTTCCTTTGCCAAAACAGAAGATCAATGAAGTGAAGGATGAAGGTTTAGAAGATTTAGATCCAAGGATTCAACCAGATGTAGTTGAATTTTGGATCTGAAAAATTTGAAGAAAAGTGAAATAACTTCTTTGGTGATGGTTATGGATTCAGTTGTGCAGCATCTCAAGCGCCATTAGGTTGGTTTATGATGGAGGTATGCACCTCTATTTATAGCAAAACCTGATGCAAGCAAGGTGAATTTCGTGTGCATGAAAGTTGAAGGCCTCCATGCATGGGCCTGTGCAGGCGCATGGAGGGTCCAAAAGCCAATGCAAATGGATGCTGAAATGATTTGGAGAAGGTTTGGACGTGTGGTTTGCACTCCAATTGCTTGCATATGAAGTTTCACCATGTTATGCATAATTGAACCAAAAACTTCCCCTCTTCGAAAATACCAATTGCCAAATCCAAACATGATCATGTGAGTAATGGTTGGAAAGGTTTTGATGTAAGGAACAATTGTTATGTTGGGCAAAAATCCATTTGAGGTGTGGAAATTGGTGAAATTGGAGTTTAAAGTGCAAGGTGCAAAACATGTAAAGGCAAAGTTTCTAAATTTGGCCAATGTTCAAGCCCTTCTGTTTTGATGATGCAAGCCTCAAATGGAAAAACCTCCAACATCAAAGTTGTATATCTTTTCAAGACATCATTTGGATTTTTGATGAAGAAGTTATGGGAATTTGAAGTTGGACTTTTTTGCCTTTCAATGCATTTGGCCCAAAATGATCTATAATGTCTTGCATTATCACATGTATTCCCTTTGATATTTTGAAATTTTGTTTAACATAACATTTGAAGTAGACATATTAAGCTTTCCAATGCATTTGATCCCACCTCAGAATCATAAAAAATGAATGAGTTATGTTCTTGGGAAGTTGACCCAAAATTAGGGTTTCAGTCAAAATGACCTATAATGTCTTGGCACGGGAGATGACCTTCCAAGCTTCAAATCAATTTTTGATGAACATGAAAGTTGTTCATATTGTCCTTAAGAACATTTTTGCTTTTGGTATCATCTCCATTTTACCAACACACAAAAATTTAGGTCTCAGTGCATTTCAAAATAGTCAGATGGATTGACTGATCAACTTCTCAAGTCCATGACTCATATCTTGATGAATTGATGATAGAGGACAATCAAATAAGTTCAAATATGCATGAAATTAAGAATTAAAGAACTTCCCTTGATTGTATTTGACCATGGGATGAGGTTGCTTCAAGAGCAAGGCATTATGGTGCACAGATGAATTAGGGTTTCTTTGGGGAACCAACCTCAAACCCTTTGACTAACTTTGATCAAAATGATAAATTGAGATGCTAGGGAGGCATATTTGATGGAGGAGAGATTTGGGAACAATTACCATGCTTGCTATCACCTTCTCTTGGCCATATCTTTGCACCAAGGATCTCTTTGAAGCTCTTGACCTTGTGATTGCTCAAGCTACAAACAAGAAATGTTAGTGACATATTTTTGTGCTTTTGGTTAGTAAGCCAAATAAGGAAAGCAATAATGTACAAATCAAGCATGCTTGGTGATATCAAACCACTCTCAAGAAGTCCCACCCAAAGGCCAAGGGAACCAAGATGCTTATAATCCTTGAGGCAATGCAAATGCAATGTTATGATGCCATGAGGGATCTTAGGGACAAAATTGGGGTCTTACAATACCAAAGGTTTTTCACTAAGTTTTCTTTTGGAAAGAGCTCATACCCTGTTGAAGGCAGAAAGTTGGGATGCTTGTTACTCTGCTATTGCATTGGCTATCTATTGCATTGGCTATCTATGGCATTGTCCTGTTATTTGCACCCTTTCCTTCTAGGGTGTCACCCGTGATATGGGAAGAGAAGTGTCGAGAAGTAAGAGATGCCAGGGAGTCTGTAAGCTATTGGAAGAACCAGCTAGAGTCATTATGCCAAGACAACTCCATATGGTTGAAAGAGCAAGACTATGTGACTGAAGATTATGAATCCTTTAAGAAGACCATAGACTTCTTACAAGGGGACAGGGATAAGTTTCGTGCAAAACTCGATGGGCTAGTAGGATTCTGTAATTGGGCAGCTAAAGAATTGCCATGGAGGTTGAGAGACGCAGTCGAAGAGTTGAAATAAGATAACACTCCTCCAGCCATAATCAATTTTGTTTTGCTCTGCAAAGGGTTGTTGAAGAGATTCAATGAGGAACTAGAAGAGCTTCAGGCCAGAAAGCCGGTTGTTTAATTTGCTTATGTCTTGTATTTTGTTCCTTTAACAAATGTACTTTTGAACTATGACCTTTTCGGACCTCTATGTTATGTATTGGAATGAATGACATTTAAAAATTACTCCATTATTGCTATTATAAGTATTTTTCTTTATTTCTTTGAATTACTAACGACTAATGAAACTCGAATGACTCCTTGGAAATAAAATATGCATAACATTCGCATCTTCATTATGCATCACACTTCATGAAAATCAAAAAAACATACCCAACCTTTTTACCCTTTATCCAGCCACACTGACTAATCAACACCGGTACGAGACACGAAGCAAATACAAGATGACATTAGAACAAGTTAAGGCCAACCAGGTTACCATGAGGACAGACATCAATACGATCCAGGAGAAGATGGATCAGCTATTGGAGACAATGCTTGCGATCACTCAGAGAGAGAGGAGCGAGGAGGAAGAAGCTAGGGCAAAAAGGAATGATGGCGTGCCAGGTCCGAATGCCCAAGACGAAAGTTACGTCCCCACCAAGAAGAGATTGGTTCAGATACCAGTAGGAGGAGACCGCGTAAAACCTTCTGATACGTCTACTCATCATGGGTCCGAAATTGGAGATGACCAGTATGATGCATTCTATATGCCTGATCAACCAAAGCCTAAGATACTTTCAGATCCTGCTGCAGATAGGCTCCGTGCCCTGGAAAATAAAAATCAAAGCCATAGAAGGAAACAACATCTTCGGTGCTTCTGCCATGAACATGCGTTTGGTATCGAATTTAGTCATCCCGGCCAAATTTAAAACTCCTGATTTCGAGAAATATAGAGGACAGACTTGTCCAAGAAGTCACCTGGTGATGTACTTCAGGAAAATGGCTGCTCATATCGAAAATGACAAACTACTTGTACACTGTTTCCAAGACAGTTTGAGTGGAGCATCTCTGAGATGGTATATGAGTTTAGAACAGGGACGAATTCAAAGTTGGGAGGATTTGGCTGACGCATTTCTCCGTCAGTACAAATATAACTTAGATATGGCACCCGACCGAATGCAGTTGTAAGGGATGGCTATGAAGGAGAGTGAGTCATTCAAAGAATACGCCCAGCGGTGGAGAGAGTTGGCTGCTCAGGTAGAGCCACCATTGTTTAAGAAGGAAATGACCGGGATATTTGTGGACACCTTGAAGGACCCATTCTTTGATCGATTAGTGAGCAGTGCCGCATCTGACTTCGCACATCTAGTTACAATTGGAGACCGCATAGAGAAGGGGTTGAGGGATGGAAAGATTCCTGGAGCAGTGACAACATCTAGCGCACCAAAGAAATATTCTGGAGGCTTCCCAAGGAAAAGAGAAGGTGAAACAAACGCCATATCCAGGAACTATAAAGGGAAGCAACAAGCTTCATATGGTCAAGTCGCCGCCGTGGTACCTATACCCTATCAACAGCCAATGCAGCAACAACAAATGTATCAACCACAACATCAACAACATCATCATCAATAAAATACCGCACCACCAAGACAGTTCAAGCCAAGACCCCCAAGAAGATAGCTTGATCCTCTACCAGTACCTTATAGTCAGATATTCCATATCTGCAGAAGGAGGGCCTTCTAACATTGAGGGAGTTAAAACAAGCTATTTTTCCGTATCCACCTGGATACGACGCTAATGCCCATTGTGAATTTCACATGGGAGCACCTGGTCATACTTTGGAAAACTGTTTCGCATTTCAGAATCGAGTACAAGACTTGATCGAAGCCAAGGCCGTTTCTTTCACTCCAAGACGCCCGAACGTGAATACCAACCCTATGCTGACGCATAAGGACGCTTCTGTCAGTGCCATTGAGGAGAGTGATGAAGGAAAACTGATCCGTAAGGTTGAAGAGATTCAAACCCCTATCACCATGATAGGAGCACAATTGTTGAAGAGTGGTCTGATCCTGGAAGAGCTGGTTGAGGAAGAGAATAATGAAGGGTTGAGGAGTTTTATACAACAAATGTTGGATCGAGGCGAGTTATAGATAACTTACCGTGTCAAGAGCAAGCGTCAGGAAGAGATAGCTGTGGTAGATATCCCCTATGATGAGGTCAAAGTAGAAATACCTATAAGCCCGTTGGTGATAGAGTTCCCAGCACCATTCGAATATAAAGATGAGAAGGCAGTCCCATGGATATATCAGCCTGGAGCTTTTAAGCAGGGGCAGGAAGATAGACCTTTAATGATAAACGAACCAAATGTCACTTCAATTGTGGGGCCAGCAGGAATGACGCGTAGTGGTCGGGTATTTGCACCAAGAACTGCTGATACTTCTGAGAGAGCTAAAGGGAAGGAGGCTGCTGTCCAGATCCCCATTCCTAATCAGGGGATGCAAGACATGCACCTGTCTCCTAAAGCTGGTGTCACTCGTGAGGAGACTGAGGAGTTTTTGAGAATAATCAAGAAAAGCGATTACAAGGTGGTGGACCAGCTAAACCAAACACCTTCCAAAATTTCCATGTTATCTCTCCTACTTAACTCAGAAGCACACAGGCATTCGCTGTTGAAGGTACTGAGCGCCGCTCATATCACCAAGGACATAACAATAGAACAGGTTGATGACGTGATAGCTTGTGTGACTATTGGAAATTTCTTGGGTTTTAATGATGACGAACTACCGATTGAAGGAAAGAACCATAACAAGGCTCTCCACATCTCTTTGAAATGCATGGATACTATACTGTCAAGGGTGTTGGTAGACACAGGTTCCTCATTGAACCTCATGCCAAAGACGACTTTGATAAAGCTGCCAGTGGAAGGAATAAGTATGAAGCCCAACACCCTAATCATAAAAGCATTTGATGGCTCAAGGCGAGCAGTGATAGGAGAGGTTGACTTACTAACCAAGATAGGTCCAACAATTTTTAATATCACATTCCAGGTCATGGATATACATCCTGGTTACAGTTGCCTACTTGGGAGACCCTGGATTCACTCCGCAGGTGCTGTCACCTCCACTCTGCACCAAAAACTAAAATTCATTACAAATGACAAGATGATTGTGGTTGGAGGAGAAGAAGATATCTTTGTTAGTCACTTGACATCTTTCCAATGTATCGAAGTGGATGGTGAAATCACTAAGACACCCTTCCAATCCTTGGAAGTAGTAAACATGATGGCCATTCAACAGACCTTGGAGGTCCCGAAATCAGGGCCATCCATGGCCTCATGGCAGGGAACTAAAGCTGTTATGGAAAGTGAATATGCACAAGACTGGGCCAAAGTGGTGGAATTGAAAGAGAAACGAGACAAGTTTGGCTTGGGGTATGACCCATCATCACACAGAGTTGGTAACCAATCTGACAAAGAGAAGATTCCTTCTGTGGAGAAAACGTTCACCAACGCTGGCCACATCTTTGGCAAGCAGGTGGCAATGATCAGTGAAGAAGACCACAAGGAGGGGGTGTCCAGCTGGATACGTCAAGCCGCACCTAATGAAGAACTAACAAACTGGAAGGCTGTGGAAGTTCCCCAAATATTTCAAAAGTAATTTTATCATTTTTAGACAAAACCCTGTGCTCTACCCAAGGCACAATGGCATGTTGTAGGGCCTCCTTTATCTTTTTCAAGAGTTTTTTATCATTAATGAAATGACGTTTTGCATTCAAAATTTTGTTCCTTTTCTTTCGTTTCATATCTATTTACAAAAATGGCAATCAAATTTTTATGCACGCACTTTCTAAATAAACTGCATAAATCATAACATGTAGAAACACCACCGAGACCATTGATAACGACACTGTTATGGTCCAATATGACTTTGATTGTCCAATCTACCAAGCTGAAGACGAAGTGGGGGAAGATTGCGAACTCCCTGAAGAGTTGGCCAGATTACTCAGACAAGAATAGAAGATCATTCAACCACACCAGGAAGACGTTGAAGTTATCAATATGGGAACAGAAGAAGATAAGAGAGAAGTAAGGGTAGGCGCAGCGCTTCAAGATACATTGAAGACAAGACTGATAGAGCTCCTCCACGAATATGATGACGTGTTTGCTTGGTCATACCAAGACATGCCCGGATTAGACACTGACATCGTGACCCACAAGCTTCCCCTTAAATAAGAATGCCCTGCCGTCAAACAAAAGCTAAGAAGAACTCGACCTGATATGGCTCTCAAGATCAGAGAAGAGGTGAGAAAGCAATTTGACGCTGGTTTCCTGGATGTCGCTAAATACCCACAATGGGTTGCCAACATTGTACCAGTGCCGAAGAAAGATGGAAAAATCCACATGTGCATAGACTACCGAGACTTAAACAGAGCCAGTCCCAAAGACGATTTCCCATTACCTCACATTGATGTACTGGTGGATAACATAGCTCAATTCTCCGTGTTTTCCTTCATGGATGGTTTCTCAGGATACAATCAAATTAAAATGGATCCCGAAGACATGGAGAAGACCACGTTCATTATTCCTTGGGGCACCTTTTGTTACAAAGTAATGTCGTTTGGTTTAAAAAATGTTGGGGCAACATATCAACGTGCCATGGTGACTCTCTTTCACGACATGATTCATGAAGAGATTGAGGTGTATGTCGATGATATGATTGCCAAATCCCAGACAGAAGAAGAGCACATCACCAACCTGGAGAAACTATTCACTCGTTTGAGGAAGTTTAGGTTGAGACTTAATCCTAATAAATGCACATTTGGGGTTCGATCTGGGAAGCTTTTAGGCTTTATTGTAAGCCAAAAGGGAATTGAAGTAGATCCTGACAAGGTTCGAGCCATTCAGAACATGCCTGCACCAAAGACTGAGAAGGAGGTTCGTGGTTTCTTGGGGAGACTAAATTACATCGCCAGGTTTATCTCTCACCTTACTGCAACATGCAAACCAATATTCAAGCTTCTGAGGAAGAATCAAGGCGTGGAGTGGAATGAGGACTGTCAGATAGCCTTTGACAAAATCAAAGAATACTTGCAAGAGCCACCGATTCTAATGCCCCCTGCCGAAGGAAGACCTCTCATCATGTATCTAACCGTGCTCGATGAATCCATGGGTTGTGTATTGGGACAACAAGATGAGACTGGTAGAAAAGAGCATGCCATCTATTATCTGAGCAAGAAATTTAATGATTGTGAGACCAGATATTCATTACTCGAGAAGACTTGTTGTGCACTCACATGGGCTGCTAAGCGTCTCAGGCAGTACATGCTAACTCACACAACTTGGCTGGTATCTAAAATGGATCCCATCAAGTACATATTCGAGAAACCATCTCTCACTGGTAGGATTTCTCGATGGCAGATGTTGTTGTCAGAATATGATATCCAATATGTTACAC
The DNA here is from genome assembly GCF_024323335.1 of Lathyrus oleraceus. NCBI lineage: Eukaryota > Viridiplantae > Streptophyta > Magnoliopsida > Fabales > Fabaceae > Lathyrus > Lathyrus oleraceus. The sequence continues at coordinate 505,276,730 of NC_066583.1, read as the reverse complement.
AAAAAGCGATCAAGGGAAGCATACTAGCAGACCATCTTGCTCACCAACCACTAGAGGATTACCAATCTTTGAAATTTGACTTTCCAGATGAGGACATCATGGCTGTTAAGGATGTTGAAGACTCCGAACTAGAGGAAAGCCTCGAGCCAAGAGCAGGCTGGACGCTCATGTTTGATGGTGCCTTAAATGCAATAGGCCATGGAATTGGGGCAGTGCTGATGTCTCCCAAGAATTTCCATATACCATTCACCGTAAAGCTTTGTTTTACCTGCACAAATAACATGGCCGAGTATGAAGCTTGCATACTAGGGTTGGAAGAAGCCATTGAGTTGAAGATCAAGATACTAGAAGTATTCGGGGACTCCGCTTTAGTCATACATCGGATCAGAGGCGATTGGGAAACAAGACATGCTAACCTAATTCCATACCGGGATTATGTGCTGAAGTTACTCCCAAAGTTTGTCGAAATCACTTTCTCTCACATTCCTCGAGAAGAGAATTAGATGGCAGATGCCTTAGCAACTCTGGCCTCCATGTACAAATTAATATGGCCCAACCATCAGCCTCATATTGAGATTAGACGTTTTGATGAACCTTCTCATTGCCTGGCGACAGCAGAAGAGCCAGATGGTAAACCCTGGTTCTTTGATATCAAACAGTACCTGGAGAAGAGGGAGTATCCGGCAGAGGCTTCCAACCTTGACAAAAGGACCCTCCGGAGATTGGCATCAAAATTCCTCCTGAATGGGGAGGTATTGTACAAACAAAACTACGACATGGTTTTGTTAAGGTGTGTGGACAAACACGAAGCAAATCAGCTGATGAGGGACATACACGAAGGTTCTTTCGGTACGCACGCCAATGGGCATGCCATGGCCAAGAAAATTCTAAAGGCAGGTGTCGCAACCTGCGAAAAAACAACCGGCGAAAAAGGAAATGACAGAAGAGTCGCCACTGTGCGTTATTTATCCCAAAGGAGGGAAAGGAAACGCTCAAAGTAAACCTGGAAAAAGGAAAGGAAAAGACAAGGTCTCGCAACCAAATCTTGGGTTCGGGATTCGATTATGCGAAGGGAAGGTATTAGCACCCATATGCATCCGTAGTACTCTACGGGATCCACTTTTGTTGTTCTTGTCTAAAGGGTGTAGGTTTATCTAATGTGTTATTTACTAAAAGAGGGGTCAAAAAGAAAATGACTCGCACGGATGTTGCATCCACTGCATACGTATCTCATCTGAATATGAGAATCAGAGTCTTCGTAGCTCGGCTACCTATGGGTTAAAGAGGAGTGTGCTCGCTAAGACATCGCGTCTTATGCCTACGTATCTCATCTGGAATGAGAATCAGAGCAGGTCGTAGTTCGGCTAACTACGGGTTAAGGGTTGTGTTTTTGGGTGAACGACGTTACTACGCAATCTACCGGATGCTCGACCTTTGGAGACTTACTCGCCTGTAGTAGAAGGAGTAAACGTGTTCTTAGGAGAAGAAAAATCAATGAGTTGATTTGTGTTTTAGGGATGCTCATGCAAAAAGGAAGTCCTAGACGAAGGAACGGTGCTACCTAATTGACATGCAAACGAGAGACTATACAAAGCCTAACAATCCTATGGGGAGACGATCACACCATACAAAACAAATATGCATAAAGTAAACACACCAACAAGGGGCTCAAACATACATGGGTAGGGCTTTAGTCAAGAGGGGTCATATCAACCTCGACAAACAAGCCATGGAAAGGGTAATCAAACGGGCTCTTAACCGCTGACATTGAACGTCAGGGTGAGCAGATCAAAAGGGTAATGAGGATAAGACCTCATAGCTCTTAACCCTGGACAGGGTGAGCTCATGACAAAAAGTGGGGATTCAGGAAGGTGGAACCCTCTCCACTGACTGACCGGACAAAAGATCTTAGGCTTTTGTTCTGAAGCATCGACACGTAGTGCGAGCATAAAGAACGACACACTGAATAACGGGGGATTGACTACTAATCCCTTTTATCCGTCAATTTCCTTTTCGTAGAGGTCTTTTAGGCACAAAAGTAAACAAACAAAAGAAAACATTGCCTCCTATTAAGGTCTTCCTGCTAAGAAAGCGGTAAAATGCGGGAAAGATGTAAAAGTACCACACGGATAAAGATCCGAAGTAACAACAACTAAAGAGACAAGAAACCCAGAGATCTCTCCAGCTGGCACCATCAAAGAAAGCAAGTCAGCACAGGTAATCGGAATAAATCTCCAAGTGGTATCCCACAAATAAAGTGGAATACCCGGCAAGCTATCCCTGCAAGAGTCATGTGAGCCCTCACAAAAACTCAACAAACAGGTTAGAGTAACAGGATGGAATCAGGAGAAAACAATGCCATGACAAACACGAAACAGATTAAAGCAAACAGAAAAGCAACTGTTGTCGCGATCGCTGCTGCATCGCTTAGCGAAGGCTTAGCGAAGCTTCGCTGTAGGCTCGCCTAGCGATGGTGCTAGCGAACGCCTGCGGGTTCTGGGTTCTTCATTGATAACAGTCTGATCTCGGTAACCCAAACCCTATGGTATCCATCTCAGAAACAAAACGATTAAACATTTAAGGTATTGTTTACACATTCATGCATATCTAAACCCGTGGGCAAAGCCTAACGATACCTCATACATTCAGAGTATTCAAATTAAAAGCATAAAGTAATGGGGATAAGGCAAACCTGACTGGAGAGATCGAATGAAATTGAATTGCACCGTTGGGGCTTACAGAACAATCTTAGGGTTTATATGAGAGGGAATTGGTTCTTTGCAGATGATTTCCCTTCAACGTCCAGAGGCTGCTCTGAATTCTGTAGCTCTTCCCTTTCTTCTCTCTTTTTCTCTTTTTCTTCCCCCCGGTTTTGTTTCACTGAAACTCTAATATTTATAACCTGATTTTCGTGGCTTGGTGGGCTCAAATGAAGGCAACTCAAGCCCAAGACTTTTCTGTTATATTTCAAAACGCGTGCACTTCGCCTAGCGAAGGATCTGCTCGCCTAGCGAGCATGACAGTTCAGCTTCGATTAGCGAACCATGCTGCTCGCCTAGCGAGCATGACAGCTCAGGCTCTGCTTTTTGCTCCTTCGAGATTAGCATTTTGAATGATGAATAGACCCCGTTTGAACATGTTGGAAGTAACTCACGCCATTCCCTTGTATTGACTGATCATCCAGATAGGACCCACAAAGTGTCTTGGATGATATTCAAGCTTCTTGGAGCTAAATCCGATTGATATGATGCAATGCAATGTGAAATATTAAATGACCTAAAAATGAATTCATGAATGAGGGGGGCAAATTTTGGGGTATTACAGCTGCCCATATTCAATCAACTGGAGACCCGAAAAGAAGATAGCAGCGGCTTTCGCACTTTCGAGGTATCAAGGGATTGAATACAATAAAAGCCTGAAAATTTGCACTGAAGTGAAGTAACAATGCCTGTCAAAATAGGAAAAGAGGTAGTCTTGAAAGAAGAATCTGTCTGGTACAGTGAGAGTCGGTCTGAATACCGAAAAAGAATGTTAACCTGGATACCAAAATAAATGGTAACACAGAAATAACCATGACCTGAATGCCGCTCATCAGTCTGAATACTGGAAATGACTTCGATCTGAACATCGGAAGATATGAGATTATTAATATTGGTTTAAACACCGAGAGACTGGCCTGAACGCCACTTCGGTCTGAATACCGGAAAACTGGTCTGAATGCCACAAGTTGCATCGACCTGAATGTCGGAAACTTCTTGGATTTGAACATCGGAAAGCTGGCCTGAATGCCACTTCGGTCTGAATACTGGAAAACTGGCCTGAATGCCACAAGTTGCGTCGACCTGAACGTCGGAAACTTCTTCGATCTGAACATCGGAAAACTGGCCTGAATGCCACTTCGGTCTGAATATCGGAAAATTGGCCTGAATACCACAAGTTGTGTCGACCTGAACGTCGGAAACTTCTTCGATCTGAACATCGGAAAACTGGCCTGAATGCCACTTCGGTTTGAATACCGGAAAATTGGCCTGAATACCACAAGTTGCGTCGACCTGAACGTCGGAAACTTCTTCGATCTAAACATCGAAAAATTGGCCTGAATGCCACCTCGGTCTGAATACCGAAAAAAACTGGCCTGAATGCCACAAGTTGCATCGACCTGAACGTCGGAAACTTCTTCGATCTGAACATCGGAAAATTGGCCGAAACGCCACTTCGGTCTGGATACTGGAAACTTGGCCTGAATGCCACAAGTTGCGTCGACCTGAACGTCGGAAACTTCTTCGATCTGAACATCGGAAAATTGGCCTGAATGCCACTTCGGTCTGAATACCAAAAAACTGGCCTGAATGCCACAAGTTGCGTCGACCTGAATGTCAGAAACTTCTTCGATCTGAACATCGGAAAACTGGCCTGAATGCCACTTCGGTCTGAATACCGGAAAACTTTCATGCCTGTCAGCATCGGCAGAAATAGGGAAAATGATAATTGAGGCGGCGCATGGGCCAACGACCTATGCTGGGGATAATAAGTCATGAATAACCTTCAATCTGAGCACTGGAAACAAACTTCTGGTTTATCACTTGGGATACCGAGAATGTTTTATGCTTCACATGCGTATGTTTGAATTTTTCATGAAAATGGAAATGCTATGCGATTTGGGAGGATGCAATGCAATATGATTCTATATGCAGGGATGCAAAAATGTTGGGTAGAATGCCAAGCCGAGGCAAGGAATTCTGCTGGGGAAATGAACACCATCTTGGCAAGGCTGTTGGAGATGCACAGCACAAAGAACTCTGTGGGGAAATGATCCGCCACACGGTGTTCTAGCAATGACGAAATACCGAGACTCTGACTGGGGAGAGAACGGCACTGAAAACCTGCTGTTGGGGAAAGCGATAGTGGTTCTGGCAACCATAACGAGAGAGACGACTTAGCAGGGGAAGCAAACACCGATACGGTACCGAGATTCTGCTTCAAGGAAAGAGACCATGGATCTGTCGTCGAGATCATCGATCTGGCATTGAACCCTGAGGAGCAGCCGCTTCTGCTGGGAAGGTACAGTCTGGCACTGTCAACTCCGCTGGGGATATACAGTCTGGCACTGTCAACTCTACCGGGGATATACAGTCTGGCACTGTCAACTCTACCGGGGAGTGTATAGTCTGAAACAACCGCTCGGGGGAGTACAGTAATGATAACCTGCCGGGGATTGAAGAATCCAACGCTCGGACCAGCTCTGCAGGGATAAGATACCAAATACCAACTGTTGAGGAAAAACATCCGCGATCATCTGCTGGGTACCTTAAGGAAATGCCCCGAGTATACCTGTTCTGAATAGACGATCCAAAGCACTTAAAATTTACAGCAATTTTAAATGTTTATTGAGCATGTACCTGTAAAGCTCTTATGTTTCATGATGCAATGTTTATCAAAAATTCGGACGTCATTTTTGCACACAAAACAGTAAAAATGAAAATGAACACAGTGATGATTTTATTGAATGAGTGGACTCTGAATAGGCATTTACATCCGGGAGCAATCCCTGGAAAGAGGTAATCGCACAAAAGATAAAAACAGAAATTAATCTAATGGCAATGTGAAATGGATTCCTATCGGGTTCCAACTCTGCTATGACTCGCTCGTCTTCAAGATCCTCCAGATGATCAGCTTTCTGAAAAGAGTGATTGGAATGTTTCCTACCCTTCGGAAGTTTCCAGTTATCGACATGGGATGAGATTCAGAACTACTCAGAACGCAATCATTCGCTTAATCCCTAACTTTTGCCTGGATCGCCCTTTTCGGGTTTTCAATCCACCGGGATACCCATTTTTGCCTAAGTTGCCTTTTCAGGTTTTCAACTTACCGGGTGTACAATCTTTTCATTTTTAATCCCTAATTTTTTCCCGAACCTTTTCATTTTCTTAGTTCGTCGGGATGCCCGTTTTTTGCCTGGACTATTCTTTTTACTGTCCAGCGGGTCTATTTTATGCGAAGTATTTTTTAACTGCGTCTGAGTTCACAGGGGAAGTAAAGTTTTCACCATCCATAGTTGCAAGCACTAAGGCTACACTGTCAAAAACCTTGGTGACAATATACGGTCCATCATAGTTAGGAGTCCACTTGCCCCTGTGATCTGTCTGAGGAGGAAGGATCCTTTTCAACACTAAATCTCCGACTCGGAAGCATCGAGGACGCACTTTCCGATCAAAGGCTCTCTTCATCCGACTCTGATACAACTGCCCATGACAAATGGCTGCCATTCGCTTCTCTTCGATAAGACTCAACTCATTGAACCTTGTCCGAATCCATTCAGCTTCGTCTAACTTGACATCCAACAGGACTCTTAGAGAAGGAATCTCCACTTCAACATGTAGGACTGCTTCCATACCATACACAAGGGAGTAAGGGGTTGCCCCGGTCAATGTACGTACTGAAGTACGGTACCCATGCAAGGCGAAGGGTAGCATCTCATGCCAATCTCTGTACGTGACGACCATCTTCTGTACAATCTTCTTTATGTTCTTATTTGCTGCCTCAACAGCGCCGTTCATCTTAGGGCGATAAGGGGAAGAATTATGATGCTGAATGTTGAAGTTCTGGCACAACTCCTTCATCATTTTGTTATTGAGATTAGAACCATTATCAGTGATGATTCTCTCGGGAATCCCATAACGACAAATGATTTCTTTCTTGATGAATCGGGCAAACCACATGTCTGGTGACCTTCACAAATGATGCTGCTTCGACCCATTTGGTGAAATAGTCGATGGCAACAAGGATGAAGCGATGCCCATTGGAGGCAGTCGGCTCAATCCTTCCTATTATATCAATGCCCCACATAGCAAAAGGCCACGGCGAAGACATCACATTCAAAGGATTTGGCGGCAGATGTACCTTATCAGGATAAATCTGGCATTTATGGCATTTCCGAGCATATTTGAAACAATCAGATTCCATGGTCATCCAGTAATAGCCCGCTCTCAACAATTTCTTAGCCATTGCATGTCCGCTGGCATGATTACCGAAGGAGCCTTCATGAACTTCCTGCATTAACATGTTTGCTTCGTGTCTATCCACGCATCTGAGCAAAACCATGTCGAAGTTCCTCTTATACAGCACATCATCTTTGTTCACGAAGAAACTGCCTGTCAATCTTCTCAAAGTCTTTCTATCATTGTTGGATGCCCCTGCAGGGTACTCTTGATTCTTCAGAAAGCACTTGATGTCGTGATACCAGGGCTTGTCGTCGACTACCAGTTCAGCAGCAAACACATATGCGGCCCTGTCGAGGCGCATCACATCGATCCTGGGAGCGTGGTTCCACCGAATCACGTTGATCATGGAGGATAGAGTGGCAAGAGCATCTGCCATCTGGTTCTCATCACGAGCACTACGCCAAAAATGACTTTTAACAGCGCATCTTAGACAGCGCTTTTAAAAGAAAGCGCTGTCTAAGGTTAAAATTAAAATAAAACACGGAAAATGTTCCAAAAAAATAATGAAAGCGCTGTCTAAGGGGGGGTCTTAGACAGCGCTTTCTAAAAGCGCTGTCTAAGACCCCCCCTTAGACAGCGCTTTTAGAAAGCGCTTTTAAATATAGACCTTAGTCAGCGCTTTTGATAAAGCGCTGTCTAAAGTCTTTAAATTAAAAAAAAAATTAAAACCAAAAGCGCTGTCTAAGGGGGGGTTTAGAAAGCGCTTTTAAATAAAATGTGTTTGAAGAATCAATCAATCCATCTATCTTTCTATCTATCCTTGATTTTAATTTAATTTAATTTATTTCTGTTTTTCTTCTAATGAAAAAAAAATCAAGTTAACCCACAAAATAACATTGGGGGAAGATAACACTTGGATTCATCTTTGCCGGAGCTTCGTCCCCTTCTTCTTGTGTTTCTCTTTCCCCTCCTTTGGTGACTTCATCTATCTCACTTTAATTTTTTTCTCAATTTCGAATTTCAAACCCTAATTTTATCTCCACCCCACACCAAATAACTTAAATTTGTTGGAATTTGTTGCTCCTTCAAGATGACGACAATTCGTAGGTTTTGCTGCAACGACCTTCTTCGTTTTACCAATGTCAATCTAGATCATCTCACTGAAACTGTAACTTTTCTCTTTCTCTCCGGTCCATCAACTCAATCTAGTGCATTTCACTTTGTGCGTTCTTAACTTTCTTGTTTGTTTCAGTTTAACATGTCATTCTACATGACGTATTTAGCGCGATGGCCCGACTATTTCCATGTCGCCGAAGGCCCTGGGAACCGAATTATGGGTTACAGTAAGTCTTTGCCCTCTCTGCTTTCTTTTTCTAAAGTCCAACTTCAAATGTTTTTTGGTGTTTATGGTTCAGGGGTTTACTTTTTTTGTGTTTTTTTTAATGTTTGTTGTTAGGTTGAGGAATCTAGATTTGTGTTTGAAGCTAAGACTATACAGAGAATGGAGCTTTTGGTGTTGTCTACTTTGAAATGGAGGATGCATCCGGTGACTCCAATTTCCTTCTTTGAACACATTGTTAGAAGGCTTGGTTTGAAGAGTCGTTTGCACTGGGAGTTTTTGTTACATGTTCTACAGGTACACTGATTTTGGTAGCGGTATATCTCATAGACCGATCGAAGATTTGGCATACTCAGTTGCAAGATTCATACAAAATCGCGGCTCCTTTGTTAACTACTACATGGTATATGTTACATCTAAGTTTATGTTATAGAAACTTTGATTTTTGTCTGATATCTTATATTTGAATGCAGTATCATGGAGGGACTAATTTTGGTCGAACATCGAGTGGTCTTTTCATTGCAACAAGCTATGATTATGATGCTCCTATTGACGAATATGGTACGCGTTAAGGTTTAAATTGTTTGCGTGTTTTGAGTTATAACAGTTAGAAACATTTTAAAGTGTTACAAAATGTTAGGACTTGTGAATGAACCAAAATGGGGACATTTGAGAGACTTGCATAAGGCAATAAAACAGTGTGAGCCAGCTTTGATTGCTGTGGATCCTACGGTCACATATTTCGGGAAAAACCTCGAGGTAAATTCTATTATCTAGTTCATGATAAAATTAAGGTTCAAAATTGTTACTGTGTTGAAGATTTGTTTTGTTAATTTGATCTTATAGGCACATGTGTACTACATAAGTAGTAGTGTTTGTGTTGCATTTCTTGCAAATTATGACACGAAATCGGCTGCAACGGTTACGTTTGGAAATAGCCATCATGACCTTCCACCTTGGTCTGTCAGCATTCTTCCTGATTGCAAAACCGAAGTTTTCAACACTGCAAAGGTAAGTAACGCAAGATAACCGAATATGTTGAATAAATTTTGTTTAGTAAAGGTATAACTGATGGACAAACCGGACTCTGATACTAAAATGTAGGTTGGTGTGCAAAGCATCATAAAAACGATGACTCCGACAAACATTACATTTGATTGGCAATCATATACCGAAGATCCCGCCTTCTCTAGTGAAGACGATTCTGTCACAGCAGAAGCACTTTGGGAGCAGATCAACGTTACTCGCGATTCTTCAGATTATTTGTGGTATTTGACAGAGTAAGAATTTTTGAACTTTCCTAACTTGTCAAACACATTAAAAAATCGGAATACCAATTCTTGAGTCTTGATACTAATTCTATCGTTGATCCATTCTCAGTGTCAACATTAGTCCTAATGAAAGTTTTATAAAGAACGGTCTGTCTCCTATTCTGACCGCAAACTCAGCAGGTCATGTTCTACATGTTTTTGTTAATGGACAACTTTCAGGTCAGTATGCTTTTTCTTGGAAATTTTTTCATGATAAATTTCATTTTTATATATTTTTAAATTAACATATGTTATATGAATGTAGGAACTGTATATGGAGGATTGGATAATCCTAAGTTAACATTTAGTGAAAGTGTGAACCTAAAAGTTGGCAATAACAAGATTTCTTTACTTAGTGTTGCCGTCGGTCTTCCGGTTAGTATTTTTTTTTTTATGTCTATGTTTTAGGTGACAATTGACATTTTCAATTTGATGATAAGTAATATTTTAATTTTGTCTGCATTCAAATTAAAACCAGAACGTTGGCTTGCACTTTGAAACATGGAATGTTGGAGTGTTAGGACCTGTAACATTGAAGGGTCTAAACGAAGGGACTCGCGACTTGTCGTGGCAGAAATGGTCTTACAAGGTTTGATATAGCGAATAACTTTTTTGCAGGGACTAAAATTTTATTATAATGTACATTGTTGAGACGAGTTTGATTTTGTTGGACAGGTTGGACTAAAAGGCGAATCATTGAGCCTTCATACCATAACTGGAAGTTCCTCTGTTGAGTGGACACAAGGATCATCATTGGCTAAAAAACAACCTTTGACTTGGTACAAGGTAAGAATATTTTTACTACAAAGGGAACAATTGTGTCATTGTTACATATGATCATCTTCAGTTGCATGAAATCTGAGTCATTTTACTCTTCAATCTTGTTAGACAACGTTTAACGCGCCGAGTGGCAATGATCCGTTGGCTCTAGATATGAGTAGCACCCGCGACCGTCAACTTAGGTTTAATCTTAAGTAGATCGGATACCGTGACGGAGTACGTTCTTCGGATCCTCAATTCATGATAGAGCTCAATGTTTGTTCATAAATTTGTGTAATTAATGTGTACATTTGTAGTATATGTAATGACTTGTAAATGTGTACATAAATTTGTATATATTTTGATACATTTAAGGCAAAATTGGTTTGAATTGGTATATATATATATTTGTTAGCCAAAAATTGGTAGAAAAAAGGCCAAAATGGCATATATAAAATGTGATAATTGTCTGTCAAAATCTGGTTGAAAACAGGTAGAAATTCTGGTTTATAAACCTGGAAAAAATGTGGTTTAAAACAAAAGCTTCAAAAAATTTCGTATACCTTAGACAGCGCTTTTGTAAAAAGCGCTGTCTAAGGGGGGGGATTAGAAAGCGCTTTAGGCAAAAGCGCTGTCTAAGGGGGGGGGGGGGGGGGGGGGGGGGGGGGGCTTAGACAGCGCTTTTTGAAAAGCGCTGTCTAAGGTATACCTAAAAAAATTAAAATAGGAGGGTCTTAGAAAGCGCTTTTGGCCAAAGCGCTGTCTAAGAGGGTGGGGCTTAGACAGCGCTTTTCAAAAGCGCTGTCTAAGGTATACCTAAAAAATTTAAAATAAGAGGGTCTTATAAAGCGCTTTTGGCCAAAGCGCTGTCTAAGGGGGGGGGGGGGGGGCTTAGACAGCGCTTTTAAGATTTAAAAAAGCGCTGTCTAAACCTTTAGCAGCGGAGGTTTAGACAGCGCTTTAAAGCGCTGTCTAAGGCTAAAAAAAGCGCTGTCTAAGGTCTTGTTTGTTGTAGTGGAGGTATATGATACAACTTTACTATTGTGAAGAAAGTCAACAGTCTTCTCGTGTAATCTCTGTAAGGGACCAGATTGGGTTGGAGGGTGTTCCAATCACCATTCACTTGATTGATTACTAGAGCTGAATCTCCGAAAATGTCCAGGGTCTTGATTCTCAAATCAATGGCTTGCTCAATACCCAAGATACAGGTCTCATACTCATCTTCATTATTGGTGCACTCAAAAGTCAGACGAGCGGTGAAAGGCATGTGGGCACCTTTCAGAGTAGTAATGACAACACCAATTCCACTTCCTCTGGCATTGACAGCCCCATCAAACATTAAAGTCCATTTTTCGTCTGGATCAGGTCCCTCCTCAACAACTGGCTCTTCGTAGTCTTTCATCTTGAGGAACATGAGGTCTTCATCTGGAAAATCAAACTTCATTGGCTCATAATCTTCAACCGGCTGTTGAGCAAGATAGTTTGACAGAATATTCCCCTTGATGGCTTTCTGGGATGTATACTGGATGTCGTACTCTGTCAGTACCAATTGTCAACGAGCAACCCTTCCGGTGAGAGCTGGCTTCTCGAATATATACTTGACTGGATCCATCTTGGAGATCAATAAGATTGTGTGAGTCAGCATGTATTGTCTCAATCGCTTAGCAGCCGATGCAAGTGCACAACATGTCTTTTCAAGCATTGAGTATCTCGACTCCAATCTGTGAATTTTTTACTCAGGTAGTAGATGGCATGTTCTTTCCTACCTGTCTCGTCGTGTTGACCGAGAACACAACCCATGGAATTATCTAGTACTGTCAAATACATAATCAGCGGTCTCCCTGGGACTGGAGGCATAAGGATTGGAGGATTCTGCAAATACTCCTTTATCTTCTCGAAAGCCCTCTGACAATCATCATTCCACCTGATAGCCTGATCTTTTCTCAACAATTTGAATATTGGCTCACACGTGGCTGTTAGGTGAGAGATGAACCTTGCAATGTAGTTCAACCTTCCTAAGAAACCACGGACTTGTTTCTCTGTTCTTGGCTCAGGCATTTCCTGTGTCGCTTTTACTTTGGCCGGATCCACCTCAATCCCTTTTTCACTAACGATAGAACCCAACAGTTTTCCAGACCTCACCCCGAAAGTACACTTGTTCGGATTAAGCCTCAGCTTGAATTTCCTCAAACGCTCAAACAATTTCTGCAAATTCACCAAATGTTCTTCTTCTGTCTGAGATTTGGCAATCATATCATCAACATAAACCTCGATTTCATGATGAATCATATCATGGAAAAGAGTGACCATCGCTCGTTGATATGTTGCCCCAGCATTTTTCAGACCAAATGGCATCACCTTGTAGCAGAAGGTTCCCCATGGGGTTATGAAAGTTGTCTTCTCCATGTCTTCTGGTGCCATCTTAATTTGATTATAGCCAGAAAAGCCATCCATGAAGGAGAATACCGAGAACTGAGCCGTATTATCCACCAAAACGTTGATGTGAGGTAATGGAAAATCATCCTTAGGGCTAGCTCTGTTCAGATCCCGGTAGTCGACACACATACGTACCTTTCCATCCTTCTTAAGTACTGGAACGATGTTTGCAACCCATGGCAGATAATTTGTAACCGCTAGAAACCCTGCGTCCAACTGTTTTTGCACTTCTTCCTTTATCTTGACAGCCATCTCTGGTCTTGTTCTTCTGAGCTTCTGCTTGACCGGAGGACGACCTTCTTTGAGAGGCAAACGGTGTACCACAATGTCCGTGTCAATCCCGGGCATGTCCTGATAAGACCAAGCAAAGATGTCAACATACTCGTGCAGCAATTCAATCAACCCCTTCTTCACATCGTCTTCCAAAGCAGCCCCTATCTTGATTTCTCTTTTGGCATCCTCGGCGCTGAGATTAATCACTTCAGTAGACTCTTGATGCGGTTGAATGACCCTTTCCTCCTGTTTTAATAACCTGGTGAGTTCTTCAGGGAGTTCATAGTCTTCATCACCCTCTTCTTCAGCTTGAAAGATTGGATTTTCAAAGTCGAAGCGAGCCATAGCAGAACTGTTATCAATAGGATCCGGTGATGTGCATCTGCATGAGGGATGGTATGTGCTTATGAGTGTGAAAAAAAATAAAAACTAAACAAAACATTGCCATTTTCTTTTTGAAAACTGCAAAAATGGAAAGACAGGGAACGAAATATTTGAATGCAAAAAGACGTCCTTTATTTATGATAAAAAATGCAAGTATCCACATAGATGAGCCCTACAATGAGTCATTATGCCCTGGGCGGAACGTAAGACTTGGATATGCATGAATGAACAAAGAAAATTACTCCTCCAGAAAAGTGACTTGGACAATCTCCTCAGAAGACCAATTGCGGAGAACTTCACCCGGGACCCTTGGATGCACCCAGTTGTCAATGTCGCAATCACTATCCCCATCTTCATCGTTGACCGCAGAGACCTGGCCATATTCTTTTACTGATTCGACATCTCCTTCCATCATATTAACATTCACACCATCATGCTGGGGCATGGGATTGTTGACGACATTAGGAACCGACGCAAAGTTAATGGCCTTTGAATCTATGAGGTCCTGAACTACGTGCTTAAAAGCTTTGCAGTTCTCAATAGTGTGGCCAGGTGCCCCAGAGTGGAACTCACACCTAGCATTGGCGCCATAACCCACTGGAAGCCTGCCAACGGGAGGAGCCAAAGTGCGTAACTGCACAAGTTGTAGTTGTTGAAGACTAGAAAGCAACTGAGCGTACGACATTGGAAGAGTGTCGAAACGCCGGTCCATCATCCTCTGCCTCTGTTGATAGGCGGGTCTGTTACCCGGTTGTGGACGATATTCAGCAATTCTGACTGAAATGGGAACCAGAATGAGAAATTCTCTTCAAGAACACCTGTGATGATGCAAGAATGATATGTGTATGATGCGTATGACGCGTATGCTATGTTTTATCATGGATAAACCTGAAAAATGATATGCACATGCGGGTTAACCTTTTTTTTTTATGCATTATGTTTTGAAAATAATCATGCTATGATGCAAAATGATGAAACAATGGCTGGTTGTTTATCATGGGGCACAGGATCAGAACTTCAGCATGAATTCGGAACCGGGAACCATAGAATACAGTCATCAACTTAGAACCCATACTTCAGAACCAACGGTCACCAACAAGAACCAAACAAAAGTCACCAACAGGATACGGTCACCAACAGTACCTGTAAATGAACATTCCCGCCCCACTCACGGGTGTAATCTAGGCCAGGGTAAGGTCAAGAGAAACGTAGGATAAACAATCCTTTCAAGAACATCATCATATGCACACCAGGTGTATGCAACGATAATACCCCATCAGAATCTGAACTGCTCGTGATACCATGTTCCACTAAGTGGCGCCATACCACCCGCTTCCCATGAATCACTCTATTCCTAGGTGTCCTAAAGTTCACTCATAGCCTGTGTATTGGGCCTTTTACCTCTTGTGACTCCCACCCAACAGCGAAACAGATACACAGCCAACACAGTATGCATGAAACAGTAAAGCGCACATAGGATGCAATGCAAGCAGATAAGTATGCAAAGCAATAAATAAATAACTGTACAAAAGAATAAACACCCAACAAACAAGAAAACTACAAAAGCTAGGAAGGACTCGCTTAGGGAAAACCGGGTCACCAGCAGAGTCGCCAGCTGTCGCAACCTGCGAAAAAACAACCGGCGAAAAAGGAAATGACAGAAGAGCCGCCACCGTGCGTTATTTATCCTAAAGGAGGGAAAGGAAACGCTCGAAGTAAACCTGGAAAAAGGAAAGGAAAAGACAAGGTCTCACAACCAAATCTTGGGTTCGGGAGTCGATTATGCGAAGGGAAGGTATTAGCACCCCTACGCATCCGTAGTACTCTACGGGATCCACTTTTGTTGTTCTTGTCTAACGGGTGTAGGTTTATCTAATGAGTTATTTACTAAAAGAGGGGTCAAAAAGAAAATGACTCGCACGGATGTCGCATCCACTGCATACGTATCTCATCTGAATATGAGAATCAGAGTCTTCGTAGCTCGGCTACCTATGGGTTAAAGAGGAGTGTGCTCGCTAAGACATCGCGTCTTATGCCTACGTATCTCATCTGGAATGAGAATCAGAGCAGGCCGTAGTTCGGGTAACTACGGGTTAAGGGTTGTGTTTTTGGGTGAACGACGTTACTACGCAATCTACTGGATGCTCGACCTTTGGAGACTTACTCGCCTGTAGTAGAAGGAGTAAACGTGTTCTTAGGAGAAGAAAAATCAATGAGTTGGTTTGTGTTTTAGGTATGCTCATGCAAAAAGGAAGTCCTAGACGAAGGAACGGTGCTACCTAATTGACATGCAAACGAGAGACTATACAAAGCCTAGGAATCCTATGGGGAGACGATCACACCATACAAAACAAATATGCATAAAGTAAACACGCCAACAAGGGGCTCAATCATACATGGGTAGGTCTTTAGTCAAGAGGGGTCATATCAACCTCGACAAACAAGCCATGGGAAGGGTAATCAAACGGGCTCTTAACCACTGACATTGAACGTCAGGGTGAGCAGATCAAAAGGGTAATGAGGATAAGACCTCATAGCTCTTAACCCTGGACAGGGTGAGCTCATGACAAAAAGTGGAGATTCAGGAAGGTGGAACCCTCTCCATTGACTGACCGGACAAAAGATCTTAGGCTTTTGTTCTGAAGCATCGACACGTAGTGCGAGCATAAAGAATGACACACTGAATAACGAGGGATTGACTACTAATCCCTTTTATCCGTCAATTGCCTCTTCGTAGAGGTCTTTTAGGCACAAAAGTAAACAAACAAAAGAAAACATTGCCTCCTATTGAGGTCTTCCTGCTAAGAAAGCGGTAAAATGCGGGAAAGATGTAAAAGTACCACACGGATAAAGATCCGAAGTAACAGCAACTAAAGAGACAAGAAACCCAGAGATCTCTCCAGCTGGCACCATCAAAGAAAGCAAGTCAGCACATGTAATCGGAATAAATCTCCAAGTGGTATCCCACAAATAAAGTGGCATACCCGGCAAGCTATCACTGCAAGAGTCATGTGAGCCCTCACAAAAACTCAACAAACAGGTTAGAGTAACAGGATGGAATCAGGAGAAAACAATGCCATGACAAACACGAAACAGATTAAAGCAGACAGAAAAGCAACTGCTGTCGCGATCGCTGCTGCATCGCTTACCGAAGGCTTAGCGAAGCTTCGCTGCAGGCTCGCCTAGCGATGGTGCTAGCGAACGCCTGCGGGTTCTGGGTTCTTCATTGATAACAGTCTGATCTCGGTAACCCAAACCCTATGGTATCCATCTCAGAAACAAAACGATTAAACATTTAAGGTATTATTTACACATTCATGCATATCTAAACCCGTGGGCAAAGCCTAACGATACCTCATACATTCAGAGTATTCAAATTAAAAGCATAAAGTAATGGGGATAAGGCAAACCTGACTGGAGATATCGAATGAAATTGAATTGCACCGTTGGGGCTCGCAGAACAATCTTAGGGTTTATATGAGAGGGAATTGGTTCTTTGCAGATGAGTTCCCTTCAGCGTCCGGAGGCTGCTCTGAATTATGTAGCTCTTCCCTTCTTCTCTCTTTTTCTCTTTTTCTTCCCCCCGGTTTTGTTTCACTGAAACTCTAGTATTTATAACCTGATTTTCGTGGCTTGGTGGGCTCAAATGAAGGCAACTCAAGCCCAAAACTTTTCTGTTATATTTCAAAACGCGTGCACTTCGCCTAGCGAAGGATCTGCTCGCCTAGCGAGCATGACAATTCAGCTTCGCTTAGCGAACCATGCTGCTCGCCTAGCGAGCATGACAGCTCAGGCTCTGCTTTTTGCTCCTTCGAGATTAACATTTTGAATGATGAATAAACCCCGTTTGAACATGTTGGAAGTAACTCACGCCATTCCCTTGTATTGACTGATCACCCAGATATGACCCACAAAGTGTCTTGGATGATATTCAAGCTTCTTGGATCTAAATCCGATTGATATGATGCAATGCAATGTGAAATATTAAATGACCTAAAAATGAATGCATGAATGAGAGGGGCAAATTTTGGGGTATTACAGCAGGTTAGTACTGGTTGACGATGGAAACCGACTGTTATCATTACACCAGAACATGCCACAAATGCCAAATCTATGCTAACAAAATACATGTACCACCTACTCCGCTAAATGTCATAGCATCACCTTGGCCTTTATCTATGTGGGGCATCGACGTGATTGGAATGATAGAACCCAAAGCGTCGAATGGACACAGATTTATCTTGGTGGCCTTAGATTATTTTACCAAATGGGTGGAAGCCGCGTCTTATGCGAATGTCACAAAGCACGTGGTCGCCTGTTTCTTGAAAAATAATATCATATGTCGATATGGTATTACCAACAAAATCATCACTGATAATGGGTCCAATCTCAACAACAAGACCATGGATGAGTTATACGCAACATTCAAGATCGAGCACCACAACTGATCACCCTATCGACCTAAGATGAATGGGGATGTTGAAGCTGCAAATAAAAATATCAAGAAAATCATCCAAAAGATGGTTGTTACGTACAAGGATTGGCACGTGATGTTACCTTTTGCGTTACGTTGCTATCGCACATCGATACGAACTTCGACAGGGGCAACTCCTTATTCCTTGGTATACGACATGGAAGCAGTTCTCCCTATAGAAGTAGAGATCCCCTTGATGAGAGTCCTGATGGAAGCTAAGCTAGACGAGGCGGAATGGGTTCAGTCAAGGTATGCCGAGCTCAACCTTATTGAGGAGAAATGCTTGAAAGCATTAGGTCGCAGTCAACTCTATCAAAGGCGTCTTAAAAAGGAATTCGACAAGAAAGTTCGTCCCAGGGTGTTTCAAGAGGGAGATTTAGTACTGAAGAAAATATTGCCCATTCACAAAGACTCTAAAGGGAAATGGACACCAAATTATGAAGGCCCATTTGTGGTGGTTAGAGCCTTTTCCGGAGGCGCTCTAATTCTAGCAACTATGGACGGTGATGAGTTGCCGCTTCCCACCAATACTAATGCTGTTAAAAAGTACTTCGCCTAAAAAAGTGGAATAATAAAACCCGCTAAATCGAAAACCTGAAAGGGCGATTTAGGCAAAAAAGATGGCTATCCCGGTGGATCGAAAACCCGAAAGGGCGATCCAGGCAAAAATTAGGGATAAAAATAAAAGAATCTGATCCGCTGAGTTGAAAACCCGAAAGGGCGACTCAGGCAAAAATGGGTATCCCGGTGGATCGAAAACCCGAAAGGGCAGTCCAGGCAAAAGTTAGGGATTAATTCCAAGGCAAAGAGTTGTACTTACAGACATCTGACATACCCTCGAAGACAAAGAATCAATCTGCCTTACTTTTCAAAAGCAAAGTGCTCGGGCTATCAAAGACATGAGGATCATAGCAGTGTGGAAACTCAATAAGAACTCAATTTTCATTGCCATTTTGTTTCTATGCACAGCAATTACCTCATTAAGGAATTACGTCTTCATGTACAGTCACCCCTTTAAGGGTCAAATCAATAAAAGAGAATTTTTCTCAACAAAGTGTGCCCAAATCATTTTTTATTTTATCTGTTTGTTTGCAAAGAACCTTTTATTTTTGATAAACATCACTTTTAAAAACTATTGGAGAAAATAAAATGCATGTTTGAATAAAGTGGTAAAATTGCTTTTGAAATAGTAAGCGGACGAATCCTTTAGTCCCCAAGATTCACTCTTGTCTTTCATAAAGGTGCAGGACTGATTGCAGACGGTTATGTTCCTTTCAACTACTGATTCATACCTCTCATAAATGTACTCACGGTATAGCCAGACCGGGGCCAAGCTCCATCACATTTCCAACAGAAGCATTGATAAATCATGGACGGAGTATCGCGTGTTGAAAAGTCTGAACCCTTTCAATGACTTGGAACAACCCAAATATATTCCCAAAACCACCAAGCAGGGGCATTAAAATTTGATCTCCATTGATCGCCCAAATGATAAAAAATCCATACTGTTGGCATCATACTTCAAAGCAAAATGTCTTAGCCGGGGCATATCCAATTACCCAGTTGCATTCCTGCATGCATCACAGGCATCATTTCATGCATAATTTCCTTCCAAACAAGGAAATTAAAAAAAAAACAGTCATACCAATCATCAGCATACCCATGCATAACACTCCCACAAAATGGGAATTTCAGCAAAATAAAAATCATTCGCATTTCTACATGCACAACCAAATATCCCCAGCAAAATTGCATACTTGCATACATCCCATGCATCATCCCATGCATGGAAGTCCCACCTAAAGTGGAACATCATACAAAAATCAAATATAAAATAACAGGATCCAAGGTCATTCGCATATGTCTTGGATATTTCTCATTTCCAAATAAAGTTATTTCCCTGCACGTGTTCATAGAATTATTTCTCAGCAAATCATTGTTCAACTTTATGATTAAAAATGATATCCCCAGCATTTTTCTTTATAGTCATTGCTCCCCAAGCAGAGGTTACCCTAAAAAGTCTCTTATGAGCTTTTCCCCTGCAGAGCATTTCTAGTAAATCTCCCTCAAAAGGAGTCTTTTCTTAAAATTCCCCCAACAGACGAATATTCGAGATACTGCTTCGTTTATCTGAAGAATCTCATTTCTCTGTTAGAGCTACTGCTTTAGTATCCTCGGAAAGTATTAGATTCAGTTAAAGTATTTTTCCCTTGCTGGAATAATTTAATTCTATCATATAAGATGCTGTTTTGACTTGATACATAGAATCTCACCTTTTACTGTTTGAGATACTGCTTCATCAATTTGAAGAGTCTCATTTCAGATTTTTTTTAGAGATACTGCTCTAGTATCCTCGGAGAATCTTAGATTCAATTAAAGTATTTTTCCCTTGCTGGAATATTTTAATTCTATCACATAAGATGCTGTTTCGACTCGATATAGAGAATCTCGCTTTTACTGTTTGAGACGCTGCTTCATCAATATGAAGAGTCTCATTTCAGATTTCTTTTAGATATACTGCTCTAATATCCTCGGAGAGTCTTAGATTCAATTAAAGTATTTTTCCCTTGCTGGAATATTTTAATTCTATCACATAAGATGCTGTTTCGACTCGATAAAGAGAATCTCGTTTTTTACTGTTTGAGACGCTCCTTCATCAATATGAAGAGTCTCATTTCAGATTTTTTTTAGAGATACTGCTCTAATATCCTCAGAGAGTCTCAGATTCAGTTAAAATATCTTTCCCTTGCTGGAATATTTTAATTCTATCATATAAGATGCTGTTTCGACTCGATACAGAGAATCTCACTTTTACTGTTTGAGACGCTGCTTCATCAATATGAAGAGTCTCATTTCAGATTTCTTTTAGAGATACTGCTCTAGTATCCTCGGAGAGTCTTAGATTCAATTAAAGTATTTTTCCCTTGCTGGAATATTTTAATTCTATCACATAAAATGTTGTTTCGACTCGATACAAAGAATCTCGTTTTTACTGTTTGAGACGCTGCTTCATCAATATGAAGAGTCTCATTTCAGATTTTTTTTAGAGATACTGCTCTAAGTATCCTCGGAGAGTCTTAGATTCAATTAAGGCATTTTTCCTTTGTTGGAATATCCTAATTCTATCATATAAGATGCTGTTTCGAAGAGTCTCATTTCAGATTTTTTTTAGAGATACTGCTCTAAGTATCCTCGGAGAGTCTTAGATTCAATTAAGGCATTTTTCCTTTGCTGGAATATCCTAATTCTATCATATAAGGTGTTGTTTCGACTCGATATAGAGAATCTCACTTTTACTATTGAGATGCTGCTTCATCGATATGAAGAGTCTCATGCCAGATTTTCTTATATACTGCTCTAGCATCTTGAAAAATCTTGAGTTTTAGCTAGGGATGTCACTCCACATGTCTCGACTGAGATGTCCAAGATACTGTTCTGATGACTCACAGAAAGTCTTGACTATTCCATTTTACCGTGGGATAATGTCTTTTGCCATTTCTCACCGTATTTTTATATATATATTTTTCTTCCTTGCATTTCCTAAGACAAAATTTGGGTCTTCTTGTATTTAATTATCTCTCACCGTGAATGCACGAAGACTGCTGTCATTCTTACTTTCCGGTTTGAGGTAATTAAATAGGGGCAGCTGTCATACCCCAATTTTGTCCGGTCCTTGGTAACATCAAGTCTTTTATGATACTTTCATCTGTTAAAATCCTTAAGAAAATATCTACTGCATTTGTTTTTACTAAAGCATGGGATGGTATATGCATTTTTGGTTAACAAGGCCCGTTTTGGTTTATCCATGAGATTTCTTTGTTTCAAAAGGCCCATTCACATAGACATGTCCATGATTAATGTTCCAAAGTGTGGTTTGAATCTTTTTACGACACTGATCCAAAAGTCCATTTGATTATCAGTAAGTATTAAGAGACATGATTGTTTTTATGATCACTTGTCATTAAACCCATTTGCACATCTCGAACAAATACCAACTCTCTAAACCGTTCATAAAAAAAACCTTAAACTAAACTTGCATCTTTTCTAAGTATGACTATGTTTGGTTTATATCAAGATACCACATATATGAGTATTGGATTGGTTTTTAGGATCAAGGTTTGAAATTGCAACATTTTTGTGGCATGTTTTATTCTAGACCTTTTGGCACATTTTATTTTGGTTAATATTAATGTGTTAAAGTTAACCCAGTTGAAAATCCATTAAATTACATTTTTTGGCCCAACCCATTTTTTGTTTGGGATATAGTTTAAAGTTTTCTTTTGATTAATACAAATAAATTGTTAAGACAAAATTTAAAATTTAAAAAAAAAGAGAGACTAATTGCACAAATAATATTCCAAATAATATTCCAAATAATACTCCAAACAATATTTCAAATAATAGCCCAAATACACTTTAATAATTCAATTCTTTCCAAGTCCAACAAGTTACAATGACCATTAGACTTTTAATTCAATAAGTTACAGAATAGCCCAAATACATTTTGTCTTTAAAAAAATTTTAATTAAACTAAATAATTATATTTTAACTAAGTGGAAATTTGCTGCAAATGGAAACAGGTTCCTTGACTTGGGCGCGCCTCCAACTTACTGTCTTACAGCCCATTTTTTTTCCATTCCATCAAAGTCATCTCAGAGTTGTAACCTGCAGAGAAGAAAATAGATTATTTTAAAAGCACTTTTCAAAAGCACTTAGAGAACTGAAAAACAACTAAAAAATTACTCAGATTAAAGCTTTACACAGCAGGTTAACATGAATACTCAAAAAAGGCATTGCAACAATAGCTTAAAACAGAACAAATCCACAGAAAAATCCCACATAATCTAGGATGGGAAAATCGAAAAAGGAGTTTTTTAAGACTTAAAAATCTTCATAAACGATTTTTTTCAGGAGAAGGGAAGAGGAGACGAATACTTGCAAGAATACACAACACAATAAAGATATTTTTTTCTCAAAAGAACCTAAACAAGAACAGCAGCAACAGAGCAAAAGATTTTCTCAAAAAAACCTAAACAGAAACACGAGAACAGAGCAATCCTTTTTCATACATCATAAACATAACAACAAGATTTCGAAAAAACCTAAAAACTTTAAACAGAGAAACTTCCGGAAATCCCAGAAAGTGGATCAAAAACCATTTTCGCCAAGAACACCCACAGAGCATTTCTGAAGAAAAAAAACAGCAAACCATCAAAAGGGGATCTAGCTTACCTCATTGAAGAATCGCTTGAAAGCCCTTGCCGGAATTCGAAAGATCTCGCCAACCCGAAGATTTTCAGAACTTCTGATTTGGTAAACCATTCGCGTCTACCTTCTCCTCTGAGCTTCTTTTTATCATCCATTAAGCTTTGCCGTAACTTTTATTTCTTCTGTGCTGAATCGAATCCATGGAATTTGATATATAGGCTTTCTCTGATTTTACATGATTTTGCTTTATGCGCTTTTGAGGTTGTTTCTTCGCTTGATTTTTGGTTTGCATGTTGTTTTCGTTGTTGCTTGCCATGAACCCGTGTGAACGAGAGAGAGAGAGAGGAGGTTTGGAACTTGGTTTTGATTTTTGAAGATTTGTTCATTTACTCTGATTAGGAGTAGGTTAGTGGTCATTGATGGTGGCAACCTTCACTCTGTCCAAGGCTGATTCAAGTTTCCACGCTTTATTTAATTAAATTTCTTTAATCCTTTCACGTGGCCATGGGAATTGGAAGAGATTGCCTCTTCTGTTCTCAGCGAATTCCCCTAAGTGGGAAAGACTTGGTTGAGATCCAAGTTAGGGTTCGAGTTGGACGGCGCCCATTTGGGCCTCCTGGGTTTCGGCCCACCCTATTTTCTCTTCTCCTTTATTGCTGTTTTGCGCCCTAATGGGCTTCATATGTCTTCATGGCCCATCTGTTTGTGGTATAGTTCCTTTATTTCTTTTTTTTTTTACTATTAGCATATGATTAGTTGTTGGATTTATTTTATTTAAACATAATTTTATTTATTAATTAAAACTTTGTTATTATAATCATCTAATATCAATTATATAATTTACTACTATTTAATTAATTAATTAAGTTTACTATCATTATCACCATTTATTAGTTAAATATAAGTAATTATTTTTTTATGAAAATTGTGTGTGCCACCACTTTGGTTTATTTATTTTATTCTTTTTAAAAAAAAAATTATAATTATACTATTGTTAATATATTTTTATATATATATATATATATATATATATATATATATATATATATATATATATATATATATATATATAGTAAATATGTAATTATATTACTATTATTATTATTAAAAAGTAAATACACAATTATATGGTTTTTATCATTATTAATATTTAATTATTTGGTTATATTCATTTTTTTGTTACTACTTATTATTTAATTAAAATAAAATAATTAGTTAAACATCCAATTAATTAATTGACTATAGAATCACAAATGACCTTCATAATTTAGATGTTTATTTATCTTAAGGAGTGTATGTGCATGATTATTCTTTATCTATTTGTTTATATTGAACCTTGAGTGTACACGAAATGATATGTTGTAATTGTGACAAAATCACGCCGCTTTCATCGATTTTTAAATAATCCGAGCCGATTTCAAATTACATACTTCTCGATTCAAAGTCGAGCCCATTTCCAAAACACCTCTGTAAGTCGACCGCTTGTAAAAGCATCGCCATCAACTTCACATGGCTTACTCTTGGGCCTTCTTACAATGAGACCTATTCGGTTTTAATTAATCGATTAGATGTATTATTCACTAAATAAATTCAATTCATTCACAAGAATGAAAATTTTAAAAATCTCGATCCGACATCGAAAGTTAAATTAAAATACTTAATCACATCTAAACAACACTTCATTTGGAAATGAAAAGGGGGATGGTTTTGAGTTTTCAACTCCTCTCCTCGACTATTTGAAGTCGAGTTTTCTTACTCGGTTAGTCAAATGGTCGTCATTTCTAAATCATTTAAGTACAAACAAATCAAATCCGTTTATAACAAGAAACCGAAAGGGAGATAACTTTGAGTCTTCAATTTTTTCTCCTCGACTATTTGAATACAAGTTCTCTTACTTGGTTAGTCAAATAATTGTCGTTCCTATATCAACTTCCAAACTCCGATTAAATCAAAATATTTTCACAATAAGCTAAATGAAAAGGGCGTTGACTTTGAGTTTTCAATTTCGCTCCTCAATTGTTTGAATACGAGTTCTCTTACTCGGTCAGTCAAACAATTGTCATTTTTTACAAACATACAACTTAATCAAATCATTTCCATAACAAACTATACGAAAAGGGAGATGGTCTTGAGTCTTTAATTCCTCTTCTCAAATGCTTGGATATGAGTTGTCTTACTCGGTCATTCAAGTATTTGTCGTTCATGCTAAAATACATCAACCACACGCAAACTTATTTTCGTAATCACTCAGATGAAAAAGAAAGCGGTCTAGAGTCTTCTATTCCTTTTCCCGATTATTAGGATACGAGTTCTCTTACTCGATTATCCGAGTATTCGTCATCCATTCAAAACACCCTAACTATTATCAAATCCTTTCTATAATTAAGGATGAAAAAGAAAATGGTCTAGGGTCTTCTATTCCCTTTCCCGACTGTTAGGATACGAGTTGTCTTACTCGACTATCCGAGTAATCGTCATCCAACCAAAAACATCTCAACCAATCAAAACATCCAACATATTAATCCAACTTGTCACTTCCGTATGACCAAAACTCTTTTCTAAAAGAACACCATTTCATCCTTTCTAATGCGCATAACAAACCAATGCTTAAGCCTCCGCCGAGAGTAGACAAGCCAATGTTTAGCCTTTAGGATGCGATCTAAACAGTTGTTCATTAAAAAAACACCAACTAACCGTAGTTCCCCAAACTACGAATGCTCTGATTTCCTTATTATACCATAAGGATACGTAGGCAGGAGATTGTTGTATCTTCGCGAGCACACTAATAAAAAACCTCCCATTTCCCTTCCTAAGGTTCTCATCCATTTCTATTTTTAATAATTTTATAACCCAAAGATAACAAACAAACATAAATTAACACTCGAAACGCAAATTGGAACTAAAAGATTCCTGTTGAGTACAACGGACGTAAGGGGTGCTAATACCTTCCCCTTACGTAATCCACTCCCGAACCCGAATATGGTTGCGACGACCATTATTCTATTTCCTAAAGGTTTTATCGATATTTTCCTATTCCTTCACTGGGATAAATAAAGTTCGGTGGCGACTTTGTTCGAACATTAATTTTCCTCGCGACCATTGCGAGGAATCGTATTTTTCGAGATGCGATAAACATCAATTAGAAATGATTTGACTTGTTAATAAGATGAATCGAAATTAACGATTTTAATGAACTTTTTAAACAGTTAATTTGTATGCATCTCATTAACAAGTCAAATGATTCTTGATTGTTGTTAATTTTTATAAACATGATCTATATATATATGTAACTTTCAACCCAATTGTTGATTTTTCTATACGGATATGCTATGAAGAGTTGTGAGATGTGTCATGATAATAAGTTTGACACATTGGTGTTATTTGATCCTGACCATATATATATATATATATATATATATATATATATATATATATATATATATATATATATATATATATATATATATATATATATATATATATATATATATATATATATATATATATATATATATATATGAGATTAATTGAAATACACTGTCAGTGTAAAAGGGTTTTACACCATCACTTAATTATAGACGTCGGATATTTAAAGAAGTTTGACTTTTATTTTAAAAATCTATAAAGTAATAGAAACGGGTGATGGTGATGAACCGACGGTGTAAAACGTTTTACACTGACAGTGTATAGTAATTAATCTCTCTCTCTCTCTCTCTCTCTCTCTCTCTCTCTCTCTCTCTCTCTCTCTCTCTCTCTCTCTCTCTCTCTCTCTCTCTCTCTCTCTCTCTCTCTCTCTATATATATATATATATATATATATATATATATATATATATATATATATATATATATATATATATATATATATATATATATATATATATATATATATATATATATATATATATATATATATATATATATATATATATATATATATATATATATATATATATATATCATTGAAACAAATTTCCCTCGGTTGGAAAACAAAATTGAGGTGAAAATGACTTATTTTTATTAAAAATAAAATATGCTTGAATGCGTCACTTTTAAAGAAATAATAATATAAACTAAAGTTGTTGGGATTCGAAGTTTAACATCGCAAATTTAGATAAATAATTTTTATTTAATTATTGAAGTATTGATGTGTTTGATATTTGGTGTATTTAAATTATTATGAAGTATTTTGGGTATTATAGTGATTTAGTAATTGCGAGAAATATTGAGATTGAGAGCGGAGAAAAAAAATTTAGATCATTAGATAATTTGATTTTTGGTAGTTGTTATAATCATTAGAATTTTTTAAAATATTTATTTAACTAAAATACTTATTTAATAAAAATAAAGGTATCCTAGTTATTTGTTACAAAGATAGTTGTTTTTGGAATCTATTTAAATTATTAGAAATAACTAGATAATTTTAAATTATTTAGTAATAATTGGGATAATTATAACGATTAGAAATAATTTATACTATTAGATGCTTTTATTAAATATTTATTTAATAGGTATATTTAATTAAATGAAATAATCATTTAAAAATATAGTGTTACAGTAAAAATATTTTATATTATTGGGATAATCATTTACTACAATGTTATATTTATTATTTTATTAAATTGAAATTATTTTAGTTAAATAATTATTTAATAACAATGTTTATTTAAATTAAATATTTGAAAAGTTTAATATTAAATAAATTATTATTTATTGGGGTAATTAATATTGGGATTTATTGTAATAATATTATGTTTTATCGTTAAAATGATATAATAAATTGGGATTGTAATCGAGTGTTTTTAAATTAATTTGAAATTAAAAAAAAATTATGTTAGTTTGAAAATATCGATGGTATGTTATTATATGTAGTTAATGGGGCAGGAAAAAAAATATTTTTTTGTTTACAAAAGTCGTTGCTTGGTTTGGTAACGATTGGGGAGGCTGATACGTGAAAAAAATTGGAAAATAGAGAAGGAGGCTAGGAACTCTAAGGAAAGCTCTAGGAAGGAGAAACTGTAGCAAAATTATGAAGTTTTACAATTCAAAGGTAAGGGGAAATTTCCTTATTGATGGTGAATTGGGCCGCCAGGATGGCGAGAGTTACTTACCCTCCCATCAGCACCATGGGTAATGCTTTGTTTTTCTTATTTCTTACGATCTATGAATTGTTTGACCAAGTAAGGTTTGCGAAAAACCTATTGACAAGATCAATTAATTTTTTGGTTTTGTTTGACTTGCTCTAAAAACAAAAAGGAATTTGGGATAAATCCCCGACGGTCAATAAAGTCTTATTGTTTGTAGGTTTTATAATTTTGATTGTTAATTGTGATTCTATTACTATGAAGTTGTGAATATTTTATTGTGATCATATTTTAGTGTTTTGAGATTTTTTCTGTAAATTTTAAGCCATCCGGTTTAGTCAAGTTGTTTCTCAAAATCTTCCGATGCATTTTTTCCAATTTCCAAAACCAAAATTTTCAATTTTTTAATAATTAGATTATGGTATATAATTTGCATAATTGAAATATATTGGAAATCTCAAATCTTACTAACACTTTAAAGAAAAATATGTTTTGGAATTTAAAATCCCATACTCATTAAACTATATCTCTATTGTGTGTATTTGTATGTAAGTGAAAATATTATTGGATTAACTTATTAATAATTATGACTCATGTAATTAAAAGTTTGACTTAAATAAAGGATACCCTAATGTGATGATTATTTTGGCTGATGGATAATTAAGCCAATGGGGTTTTATTTTGAAATTCAAAATTTAAATCCCTCTTCTCTCTCTTCATGGGTGTTGGGACATGTCTCTTGTAATAAAATGTGTCTGTTGGAGTAAGATGGCTATAAATAGAGACCTTTGCAAAAACAACAACACATTTTCTCATTCCTTCTCATTTTCTCACAAATACACAAAAGTATCATAATTATCAAAAGATACACATAAAGTATAAGGAAGAGAGGAGAGAACAATCGAAAATTGGACAAGAATCAGCGCCATGGATCCGGGTACGTTTTTACTATTTTTCATAAAAAAATTGAAATAGTTTGAAAATCATAATATCAAGATCCAAAACATGAAATTTTGCTAACAGTTGGTATCAGAGCATAGTTACCGATATTATGATTTTTCAATAAAAATTATTAAGTTTATCGATACATATATATTGTAATATGTCATTCTCATTATATATTGTATTCATTTTGATTTACTGTGATGTCGTGCGTTTATAACCATTACACAGAACTAAGCATGAATATTTATTATTATAAGGCATGTTTATGTTAAATGATATTTATTATCATAAGACATATATTGCTCATCCAAAGATGAATCATAACTTATAATTAATGAAATTAAAGTGTTTCTTAACATACTTGTTACTTGTATATTCAAAGATATACATGCATGTTATTTTAAGTATGATTAATTCTTCATTAAAGTATGTTCATTTAACATTGTTTTATTTTATTTGAATGTATTTATGCATCACCCAAAGGTGAATTTAGATATATGATTAAATTTAAATTGGTTTGAATCCATGAAATTTATTCAAAGCATTAACGTATGAGCGTGTTTTAAATGTTTGCAGTTGCTACTAATATGTTTTCCTTGGGCAATGCAATGATAAAGTTCAATGGGATGAACTATGCTGATTGATCTGAAAAGATTCAGTTTCAACTAGGTGCTATGGACTTGGACATGATATTGATAATGGATGAGTAGCCCGCAACCATTACAGAGGATAATACGGAAGATGAAAGATCTCTTTTTGAGGCTTGAGAAAGGTCCAACAGGTTATCTTTGAACTTGATGAGAATGATATTGGCTGAAAATGTTAAATCATTTGTACCCAACACTGAAAATGCAAGGGAATTTATGAAAAATATGAAAGAGTATTCAAATTCTGAAATCACAGACAAATTGTTGTCGGGAATTTGATGAGTGAGTTGATGACTAAAAAGTTTGAATGGTCTCAACCCATTCATGATCATGTGACTCAAATGGGAAATTTGACAACAAAATTGAAGTCCTTAGGTATGGATGTGAATGAATCTTTTCTTGTATAGTTTATCATTGACTCGCTTCCTCTTGAGTTTGAACAGTTCCAGGTGAATTACAACACCATCAAAGAAAAATGGAACTTTCAAGAAAAAAAGGCCATGTTGGCTCAAGAAGAAGGGAGGATAAAGAAAATGAAAGATCATTATATTAATCTCACGACTCATGATGGATCCAGTTGTAGTAAGGTCAAACCCAACAAGAAGGACAAGAAGAAGGGCAAAGCTCCTTTAAAGGTTAATGAGGGAGGAGTCCAAAAGGAGAAGAAGTGTTATTTCTGCAAAGAGAACGTACACTTCAAAAAGGATTGTCCTAAAAGAAAGACGTGGTTTGAAAAGGATTTTGAATCAAATCTTATTGAAGTACCAAATAATACTTGGTGGCTTGATTCTGGTGCAACTACTCATGTGTCATATATTATGCAGGGATTCCTTTAGATCCAAACCATAAAAGGAAGTGAAAAGTTTCTTTATATGGGAAAAAAATGAAGGAACGAATAGAGGTAATTGGGACGTATAAATTAATCTTGGGTACTGGTTATCATATAGATTTGAAAATTTGTCTTTATGTACCTGGATGTGCTAGGAATTTAGTTTTTGTTGCAAAATTGGATGGATTAACTTTTAATTTTAGGATTGGAAGCAGTGGATTTTCTTTATTTAAAAATTCATACTATTATGGTTCTGGTATTTTAGTTGATGGTTTATATCGTTTGAATCTTGATGTTAATTTTAAAGAAACTCTGTTTAATATTGAACATGTTGTTGGTAGTAAGCGAAGTACAAATAATGAGAGTTCTACTTATTTGTGGCATCAAAGATTAGTTCACATATCCAAAGAAAGAGTAATGAGGTTAATGAAAGATGAAATATTACCTTAATTGGATTTTGGTGAATGGAATATATGTTTGGATTGCATTAAAGGAAAACACACCAAACAAATATCTAAGAGTTCGTCTACAAGAAGCAGTGAACTCCTTGACTTGGTACACATTGATATTTGTGGGCCCTTCGATGTTCCTTCTTGGGGAGGAGAAAAGTATTTTATCACTTTTATTGATGACTTCTCACGTTACTGTTACTTGTATTTATTGCATGAAAAATCTCAATCAGTCGACATGTTAAAAGTATTCATTGATGAGGTGGAAAGGTAATTGGATAGGAAAATAAAGATAGTGAGGTCTGATAGAGGTGGTGAATATTATGGAAAATATAATGAGAAAGGACAATGTCCAGGTTCATTCGCAAAGTTTATCGAAAGTACTGGTATATGTGCACAATATGCTATGTATGGCACACCACAACAAAATGGTGTGGCTGAGAGGCGGAATCGTACTCTCATGAATATGGTTAGGTCAATGTTAAATTATAGCAATGTACCATTATCATTGTGGACTTATGCATTAAAGAACACTGCGT
Source organism: Lathyrus oleraceus (assembly GCF_024323335.1). Lineage (NCBI taxonomy): Eukaryota > Viridiplantae > Streptophyta > Magnoliopsida > Fabales > Fabaceae > Lathyrus > Lathyrus oleraceus. The sequence continues at coordinate 505,245,113 of NC_066583.1, read as the reverse complement.
ATTAGCTTAATAGAATTCCTAGCAGGGCAGTTCCTAAGACTCCTTATAAGCTATGAACAGGAGGGAAGCCTAGTTTAAGGCATCTTCATATTTGGGGATGCCAAGCTGAAGTAAGGGCATATAATCCACATGAAAAGAAGCTTGATGCAAGAACCATTAGTGGTTTTTTCATTGGGTATCCTGAAAAATCAAAAGGGTATAGATTTTATTGTCCTAATCATAGTACGAGAATAATTGAGTCTGGTAATGCTCGGTTTATTGAAAATGGCCAGTTCAGGGGAGTGCGAAATCACATAAAATGGATATTATGGAGACTCATGAAGAATATTCTTCGCCTATAGAGTCTTCTCAGGTTGTTTTCCCTCTGGTTGTGGTACCGTCATGCAACACACATAGACAACAAATTAATATTCAAAACCCACAAAATGAACATATAATTGATGAACCGGTTGACAATGTACAAGTCACAAATGAGAAAGAACAGGTGAATGAAGAAACATAAGAAATAACAGTAAGAAGGTCTAAAAGGCAAAGAAGACCAACTATTTCGAAAGATTATGTTATTTATTCACTTGAACATGAATGTGACTTGAGCATTGATGAGGATCCAGTCTCATTCACACAAGTCATAGAAAATGACAATTCTAAAAATTGGATCAATGTTATGAAAGAAGAGTTAAAATCAATGGATGACAATAATGTATGGGATCTAGTTGAGTTGCCTAAAGGTTCAAAATGGGTTGGTTGTAAATGGGTCTTTAAAACTAAACGGGACTTGAAAGGAAATATTGAAAGATATAAAGCTAGACTTGTCGCCAAAGGTTTCACTCAAAAGGATGGTGTTGAATACAAAGAAATCGTTTCTCCTATTTCAAAGAAGGACTCTTTGAGAATTTTTTTAGCTTTGGTGGCTTATTATGACTTAGAGCTTCACCAAATGGATGTGAAGACCGCCTTTCTAAATGATGACTTAGAGGAAGAAGTGTATATGGCTCAACCTGAAGGGTTTGTTACTACAGGAAAAGAAAGTTTAGTGTGTAATAAAGAAGTCAATATATGGACTAAAGCAAGCTTCCAGACAATGATATATTAAATTTAACAATACTGTTTTGTCATATGGTTTTGTAGAGAATGTAACACCCTTCTAAAATACCTCAATAATTTATTAAAACAACAAAATATAAATCAGAGTAGATATTCAATTTAAGGGTGTCACATTTGACACTTCACACCATTCATCAAATATCTGGTCATACTCATTTATTTATCAAAATAAAACATTGCACAATACGCAGCGGAATAAAATCCAACAACATACAAAACATGTAACACATTACATGTAAAACTTGTTCAACAACCAACAAATGAAACAAGGTAAAACATCCCATCCCGATGTTACATCTACCAGAGCATGACCCACTAAGGAACTACACTAGACTCCAAGCACTAGCTTCTACTCAATCACTGCTCGTTACCTGAAACATAGTTGTAAGGGTGAGTTCCTCAATCGATATAATAAGCATTATAAAATATCATGTAATGCTAAGTAAATTAACGCATTTCATCACCCTAATCAGATCACATATTCAGCAACGGCAATATCAACTCATAAACATCATCATCATCATACTCAACACAAACACCCAAAACACACGTATAATATTGGAATACATCCATTCATATTATACGCCATACATACATTATGCAATGAGACTCCATGCATGCGGTACCGACTATTCGTGAACATATAGTTCAACCTCACCGATCAAATCCAGATACGGCTACCAAGCTCACTAGTCCCACTCATTTGAGACCTAGTGACTCACTCACTAATTCCTCACCATGGGAATTAGCTACCACCCCAAGGGCTATGCTATGCACGCTAATCACCTAGCATGCAAACATCAACAACAATCCACAATGATTCACTCACTAATTCCTCACCATGGGAATTAGCTACCACCATAAATGCCACATTATGCACACCATCATACATCATCAATACAATTATCACAGAATCATATTATGTCATGCCACATAATCAATCACAGTATTAGCACACTCTACTAATACCTACACTGTTCAAAACAACGGGAAATAATCCCTACTATATCATACATCACTATATCATTCACCAATATAGGCCAATCATTACATAATTTCATTCCAAAACACACACAACATTTAAATATCCATTTTTCACTTTTTCAACAGTGTTAACCGGTTAACGCAACACAGAACACGCTTCCTGGCACAATACAACAGTGTTAACCGGTTAACACCCTGGGTTAACCGGTTAACGCAAGACAGACAACACTATTTTCACAATTCATAACAATGTTAACCGGTTAACACCCTGGGTTAACCGGTTAACGCAAGACAGAAAGTTGTTCCTGCGCTAACACGAAGCAGAATGCAGAATCCTCCGCATTTTCCGCCGTTGGAGGACTTCCGGACCTCCGATTCCAATTCCGTAAAAAGCTATATGTTCGGGAATTCACGACTCACACAAATACAGATTCAATTACAGCTTTAACACAACTTATCCAACATAATTTTTCAGCATTCAACATCCCAATTAGGGTCAAATCAATGGCTTATTACTACCCATCACATGTTAACCCATAATACCCATTAAACGACGATAAACCCCCCTTACCTGAGTTAATCCGGCAATCCTTTAGCTTCAAGCTTTTCCCTTCTTCAACCTTTGCTCTCTTGCTCTTCCTCTTTGCCCTTTCTCCAATTTCAGTCGCTTTTCTGTTTTACGTGAGAAAAACTTTCTTTACCAAATGGGACCTTTATATATATTCCAACTTATATCCCAATAATAAAATCCAATAATATTTCCAATTATTTAATTAAATTAATAAATATTCTATTAATTTAAATTAAATAATTAGCCTTATTTCATCGGGGTGTTACAACTCTCCCCCACTAAAAGAGTTTTCGTCCTCGAAAACATACCTCAAGCGAATAACTCTGGATAAGACTCCTTCATCTGACTCTCAAGTTCCCAAGTCACATTGCCACCTGCTGGTCCTCCCCAAGCTACCTTTACCAAAACAATCTCTTTACCCCGCAACTGCTTCAACTCTCGATCCTCGATCCTCATAGGTGATGTTTCAACAGTCAGGTTATCTCTCACCTGTACATCATCTACTTGAACCACATGCGACGGATCATGAATGTACCTCCTCAACTGAGACACATGAAAAACCTCATGCAAATTCGCAAGTGACGGCGGTAAAGCGATACGATAGGCTACCTCCCCTATCCTCTCCAAAATCTGATAAGGACCAATAAATCGAGGTGTCAACTTCTTCGACTTCAAAGCTCGACCAACCCCAGTTATCGGAGTAACACGAAGAAACACATGATCTCCCTCTTGAAACTCAAGTGACTTCCTCCTCTTGTCGTGATAACTCTTCTGATGACTCTGAGCAATCCTCATCTTCTCCTGAATCATCTTAATCTTTTCTGTAGTTTGTTGAACAATCTCCGGTCCAACCACAGCACTCTCACCGGACTCATACCAACATAAAGGTGTCCGACATCTCCTACCATACAAAGCTTCAAACGGTGCCATACCAATGCTCGAATGGAAACTATTGTTGTAGGTAAACTAAATCAAAGGTAAATAACAATCCCAAGCACCTCCCTTTTCCAAAACACAAGCCCTCAAAAGATCCTCCAGTGACTGAATCGTCCTCTCAGTCTGACCATCAGTCTGCGGATGATATGCAGAACTCAATCTCAGCTTAGTTCCCAAGGCCCTCTGCAAACCTTCCCAGAACTTCGATGTAAATCTAGGATCTCTGTCCGAAACAATACTCGACGGAATACCATGCAAACTTACAATTTTCTCAATATACAACTCGGCTAATCTCTCTAACGGATAATCCATTCTGATCGGAATGAAATGAGCCGATTTTGTCAATCTGTCAACAATCACCCAAATAGCTTCAAAATTCTTAATTGTCCTCGGTAAACCAGAAACAAAATCCATACTGATACTATCCCATTTCCACTCTGGAATAGCCAACGGTTGCATTAGCCCAGACGGCTTCTGATGCTCAATCTTTGACTTCTGACAAGTCAAACAAGAATAAACAAAACTCGCAATTTCTCGTTTCATTCCCGGCCACCAAAATAACTTTTTCAAATCATGATACATCTTCGTAGCCCCAGGATGAATACTCAGGCCACTACGATGTCCTTCCTCGAGAATACTCTTCTTAAGTTCGGTAACATCCGGAATACACACCCGACTACCAAATTTCAAAACACCATTTTCATCAACTCTGAATTCACCACCTTGACCTTGATTCACTAGAGTCAACTTATCAACCAAAAGCACATCGGATTTCTGACCCTCTCTAATCTCATCCAGAATACCACTCGATAACTTCAACATTCCCAATTTAACACTATTGTGAGTACTCTCACACACCAAACTCAAGTCTCTAAACTGCTCAATTAAATCCAATTCCTTAACCATTAACATAGACATATGCAATGATTTCCGACTCAATGCATCAGCCACTACGTTTGCTTTACCCGGATGGTAATTCAAACCAAAGTCATAATCCTTCAGAAACTCTAACCATCTCCTCTGTCTCATATTCAGCTCTTTCTGATCAAACAAATACTTTAAACTTTTATGGTCACTGAAAACCTCGAATCTTGACCCGTACAAGTAATGCCTCCATAATTTCAGAACAAATACCACAACTGCCAACTCTAAATCGTGTGTCGGATAGTTCCTCTCATGAACCTTCAGTTGTCTCGAAGCATAAGCTACAACCTGCTTATTCTGCATCAAAACACCACCTAAACCCAACAATGAAGCATCACAGTAAACCTCAAATGGTTCCGATGGACTTGGTAATATCAGAATAGGAGCAGTAGTTAACCTTCTCTTTAACTCTTGGAAACCTTCTTCACATTTTGAGTCCCAAACAAACGCTTGCCCCTTTCTAGTCAACATCGTTAATGGTAACGCCAACTTAGAAAATCCCTCAATGAACTTCCTATAATAACCTGCAAGTCCAAGAAAACTCCTTATCTCCGAAACTGACTTCGGAGCTTCCCACTTAGATACCGCTTCTATCTTAGAAGGATCAACAGCAACACCACCTCTTGAAATCACATGACCAAGAAAATTAACCTCTTCTAACCAAAATTCACACTTAGACAGTTTAGCAAATAACTTCTTTTCTCGCAGAACTCCTAAAACCACTCTCAACTGTTCAACATGCTCTTCTTCAGATTTCGAATACACCAAAATATCGTCAATAAACACCACAACAAACTTGTCTAGGTACGGATGGAAAATCCTATTCATATACTCCATAAATACCCCAGGCGCATTAGTCACACCAAAAGGCATTACAGAATACTCATAATGTCCATACCTTGTTCTGAAAGCAGTCTTCTGAATATCCTCAGTTTTCACACGTATCTGATGATACCCCGATCTCAAATCTATTTTGCTGAACACACTCGCACCAACCAACTGATCCATCAAATCATCAATCCTCGGCAAAGGATACCGATTCTTGATCGTCACTTTATTCAGTTGCCTGTAGTCCACACACAACCTCATAGTACCTTCTTTCTTCTTAACCAATAACACTGGTGCACCCCACGGTGACACACTCGGACGAATAAATTTCTTATCCAACAGATCTTCCAACTGACTCTTCAACTCAGTTAACTCAACAGCAAACATACGGTACGGAGCCATCGATATCGGCCTAGTACCAGGTACCAAATCAATCGAGAACTCAACTTCACGCTCTGGCGGTAATTCATTCACTTCTTCAGGAAACACATCAGGAAAATCACACACTACGGCTAGATCGCAAATCACCAGTTTATCTTTAGCCTCCAAAGTCGCTAACAGCATAAACAACTCTGCCCCATCTGCTACTGCCTCATTCACCTGCCTTGCTGATAGAAACAAACTCTTTCCTTCCTCAATCTCAGGAAAGATCACAGTCTTATCAAAACAGTTGATATAAACTCGGTTAGACACCAACCAGTTCATACCCAAGATAACATCAATCTGCACTAGTGGAAGACACACGAGGTCTATCCCAAAGTCTCTACCAAAAATACTCAAAGGACAATTTAAACAAACTGAAGTAGTAGTCACTGAACCCTTCGCAGGAGTATCAATCACCATACTTCCATGCATCTCAGATATCTCTAATTTAAGTTTCACAGCACAATCCAAAGATATAAAGGAATGAGTCGCACCTGTGTCAATAATAGCTACAAGAGGAAAGCCATTAATATAACACGTACCTCGGATCAAACGATCATCTGCAAAAGTCTCAGAACCCGATAAAGCAAAGACTTTGCCTCCCGACTGGTTCTCTCTCTTCGGCTTAGGACACTGCGGACTGATATGACCCACCTCTCCACAGTTGAAACAAGTCATAGTCTTCAACCGGCAATCTACAGCCAAGTGACCACCTTTGCCACACTTGAAACACTTCTTCTCAGCACTGGTACACTCATGGATACGATGTCCAGCCTGACCACATCTGTAACACTTAGCAGGGGCACTGGAGTCTCCCCCACTAGGTCTCTTCATCCCACTCTGTCTCTGGAAACCCTTGCCAACTGCATACGGTTTTCCACGATCATTCTGATTCTTGCCTTTCCTATCAACCCTCTGCTGATAGCTCTCCGCTCTGGCCTTGGTATCTTGTTCAAAAATTCTGCAACAGTCAACCAAGTCAGAAAACACTCTGATCCGCTGATACCCAATAGCCTGCTTGATCTCGGGACGTAACCCGTTCTCAAACTTCACACATTTTGAAAATTCCCCAGTAGCCTCATCATAGGGAGTGTAATACTTCGACAGCTCTGTGAACTTAGCAGCATACTCAGTAACAGACCGGTTGCCCTGCTTCAATTCTAAGAACTCTATCTCTTTCTTTCCTCTAACATCCTCTGGAAAGTACTTCCTCAGGAATCTCTCTCTGAACACCGCCCAAGTGATCTCAGCACTCCCAGCAGCTTCCAACTCAGTGCGGGTAGCAACCCACCAATCATCTGCTTCCTCTGACAGCATATGCGTACCGAACCTGACCTTCTGGTTATCGGCACACTCAGTCACTCGGAAGATCCTCTCGATCTCCTTCAACCACTTCTGAGCGCCATCTGGATCGTATGCTCCCTTGAACATTGGAGGATTGTTCTTCTGGAACTCACTCAGTTGACGAGCAGCTCCCATTCCCACAACATTCGGATTTCCTCCAAGTACTCCAGCTAGCATACCCAGAGCCTCAGCAATCACAGCATCGTCTCTACCTCTTCCAGCCATCTCTATTCTGAGAACCCAACAAGCTAAAACAATAAGTACTGATAGGGTTACACAACACCTATCACATACAGGGAAACAGAATAATTACGACTCGACTCGACCGACTATGCTCTGATACCACTAATGTAACACCCTTCTAAAATACCCCAATAATTTATTAAAACAACAAAATATAAATCAGAGTAGATATGCAATTTAAGGGTGTCACACTTGACACTTCACACCATTCATCAAATATCTGGTCATACTCATTTATTTATCAAAATAAAACATTGCACAATACGTGTAACACCTCAAAATTTGCCCTCCTCTCTTGGGACTAGCATAACATATTACATATCATTTTTAGGTCATTAGGCATTGCATATTGCATATCATGTGGTTACATTGTGCAAGTCATTTTCCCAAGTCTTGATCAGAAGATGAGGAAGTCGTGTGCAAGCTAGGGTTTCATTGGACTGGTCATTGATCATCTGAGGATGTGCAAGTTCAAATTAGGGTTTCATGATTCTCAAAGGATATTGGTCTTCATCTTGATTACAATGATTCATCATCATCATCATGGCTTGTCATCATCAGGAGTTTGAGCAGATTCTTTGAGATTAGGGTTTTGACCACTGGTCAACCCTAATCAGTTGCATTGGGCCAATCAGGGCATAATCAGGAGGTGGGGTCTATGATGTATATGGGGATCATCTTATGGTTTTATTGTGCTTATTGAGGCTAGGGTTTCATCCTTGGGCCATTTCATCAGAAGATTGGAGCTCAGATTGATCAATGCATGGCCAGATTCATCTATCAGCTGAAAAGTCAACTGTGGTCAACTGTGTTTGATTTTATGGATTTGGAGGTGGAAATGAGTTGGATACACTTCAATCATGTTGAAACAAGTGTTATTTGACATGTCAAAGCTCAAGAATGGAGAAAATCAAGTCAGAACAGAAATGGCCAAAAATAGAAAGTGACTTGTAATAGAAGTTTCCAAAAATGGAAAGTTTTTGACCTCAAAATTACATGTCCAAGGAAGCTTCAAATGAAAATTTGTTCAACATGAAAGTTGTAGATCTTGTTCTCACCTTTCCAAAAAGTCCAAGAACTTGAAATTCTCATGTATGGTTGGCAAGTTATGGTCCAGTCAATTTCAAAAATGACCCATAATCAGAGGGGCATAACTTCCACATGGAGTGTCCAAATTGAGTGATCTTTTTATGCACAAACTCCATTTGACATGTACTTTCATGGTGCATAATTGGAATTCATCAAAAATGGTCAATGCAAGAAGTCAAATTTCAAGTGTACAATTAAAGATCCAGGGGCAAAATGGTCCAACTTGTGAAATAATGGGAATTTCTGAATGGAGATTTTTGCAACACCTCACAAATGCTATTTGGAAATGGTTTGAATCATCATAACAGGTCAAGGTGCAATGGTTGAAGAATTCACTTTTGAAATGAACTTGAAAAATGAACAAAGTGCCATGGCATGGTGAAAATCAAAATTACATGGCCAATGAAGATGGGACAAGTTGCAACAGCTCATGACAGATATTTAGAGCATGTGTGAGCTGGCAATGAGCTGTCACAGAGCCCATATGAAAATACCATTTTGCCCTTGCCTTTGAAAGTGACATTTTGCTAATCATATTTCATTTTGCTAATTAAGGTGATTAAGGCTTGATTAATTGGAGATATATATTCCTAATCATAACTAACTTCTAACAGAATCACGAATCACAAGAATTGCAACCATTTTTCCCTCCAAATTCTCAAAATCTCTCAAGAACACAAAAAGCAAAAATCCACAAATCTCTTCCAATTCTCCATCAAATCCGAAAATTCTTTTTGATTCAATCTCCATTCCTCTCCTTCTCCAACTGTTTTGGCAATTGGCATCAAGAAAGCTCAAGAATCACCACTGTCCAAAGTATGCTCAACAATGGTGAATTGGAATTCCTTGCATTTGGAGCAACTTCGATCTAAACTAAGCCTTGAATTCACTTCTCCAAGTCTCAATCTCGATCTGTTTTGAGGAATTTCGAGCCAAAGCATCAAGAAGCATCACTGCCATTGCAAGGTACTCGAAAATCGAATCTCATGATATGATGAATTGGTATATGCGTTTGAAAGAGTGCTCGATGTAGTTTATCATGATATAATTAGTTTTTGATTTGGTGAACCATAGGATAAGTTATGTTGATTCAAAGATTTGAGAGCAAAACCTAATTCGATCGATCCGGTTTATACAGTTAGATTTAGGTTGATTAGGTTATATATTCGTGCTCCTGATGATTAGACCTTTCCAACAATTATTAGTTTGTGAATTTTGGTGATGAAATGAGCAAAATCGAATTTGGAAGGTGATGAAGAACATAGGCCACGCGGTGAAGAAGAAGAATCCCGTGTTTGATCCATTTCAATTGCCAGGCATTTCAAAAAGTTGTTTACCGCCAAGGAGAACCAATCAGTGCACGCCACCGCATAAATGAAATTGGACCGGCCTAGGTTAATTACAGGAATGCCACTGAAACATTTCAATTTAAATGAAGCATTCAATAATTATTTAAAAAATTACCAAAACTTAGAAAAATCATAAAAAAATAATTACAAGTCCAAAACTTATGAGGTTTTTTTTGATAGCTCCCATTTTTCCCCTAGTTTTTTATGAGCATGGTTTTATAAGTTGTGCATGGTGGAAAATTGACTTTACCTAGGGATGTTTGACTTGTGTCATTTTTGTATACATTTTGCCATTTTCATTGTGAAATGCTCATACCATAAAAGAAATGTCTGAAATTTTTTGAGCTTATTCTAGACATGTTGATGGTGATTTCCATGTAAATTTTGTGATTTTTGGATACCTGTGGAGTGAGATATGATTTTTTGAATCTAGGTGTGACAATTTGTGTCACACCTAGCTAGGTCAACTTTCTGGATTTATTTGCCTGGCCTATGGTTGTTGAAATGGAGTGAAATTTTGCATGGATGACTATTGACATGTTGAGATCTGATGTGAATTTTTCTGGATTTTTATGTGGCATTTTCAATTTGATTGATATTTTTCATCTTTGTTGGTTAAATGTGCAAGCTTATGTGACACATGTTTGTATATCTTGTGTGAAATTCTCATATGGTTTTAGATGGAGATGAAATTTGGTATGCTGGTTGTAGACACATTGTAGGACATCCCTGTTTTGGTCCCATTCATTTCTTAATTGATTTCACTGATTTATGAATTTTTGAAGTGAATGCTTGTGTTGATACCTTGAATTGGCTTACATAATTGTGTTTGGATTTCTTGATTTTCATTAGCCTAGTTCCTTTTGTGCAATTTAGCTGAAAATTGACATGCTATACCTTGAATATGTCCTGTTTAGGTGTGAATTATTTGAGGATTTTTGGAATTGTTTTGGTATGCTTTTGATGGAATTCATTCTGTTTGGACATTGGATGTTGCATTTGACCTAGTTTGTGATGTTTTGGTCATGAAATGAATATGGTGAATGATATGAGTATGGGATCAATTGCATTTGCTTTCTATTTGCATTAATTTGGTTTTGGTTGAGAATTGCTTGCTGTTTAGAATTTTTTCTCCCTTTTGGACCCTAGGCTTGGCCTAGTGGTCCAGTTTCTCACATTTGGATTGACTTTTCAGGATGAAATGCACAAAGCTTAAGGAGAATGATTCAAGTCAATTAAATTGAGATTGTTGGATGTTTTGAACTAATTTGAATTTGTTTTGTAGGTTGTGAAGCTTGAGCTTGAGCTTATAGCTTGCACTTATGTGCATTAACCTGTGTTGCTTAATCTGTATAGTCTGACTGATTAACATTTGCTGTTTATTGTTGTTTGTCTGAGTACTGATGATACTTGATTGTTTTCAGGTACATTTAGTTGCTTACAGTTCTTTTAAGAACTTGCTTGCTGCTGCTTGGTTGTGTAAACCACTTGAGGTAGGACTTCTATTCTTCATGTAGTCTGGAAGACCTGGCCTGTTACTTGGCCAGACAACTGTCTGAAGTCCTCCTTAAGAGGCGATGTTTGTGGTTGTTTACATTTGTGCCAAGCAGGTGAAAGACCTCTATGAGGCAATTGGTGGATCAAAGGGATATGCAATCTATCCCCCACTATTCTGTGAGTCGTCCCTCTGCTCACACGGCTGTGTGTTGATGCATTGGGACACAAACCCAAGATCTCGTGCTGTCGCACAATCGAGTCAGAGTCTTTGAGCGTAGAAGGGTCCCTCCATTCTGGACCCACGCTCCTTTGTCTGAAGCTCTCCCTGGTTAAGGCTAAGAGCTGTGAGGTCTCATCCTCACTTCACCTTTCATCTGCTTCACCTTAGCCTCGTAATGGCAAGGTTAAGAGCGAATAATACCCATGTACAGATGAATTGCTTCGGCAGTCAAACCCATTGTTTGAGCCGCTTGATTGGTTATAGTGTGTGCTTTGTGAATATTTGTTTGACATGCTTGAAATGCTTGTTTTGATCTGTATGCTTGTATGCTTGCTTCTTTCCTGGATAGGATTAGCTTGCGGTTGTGCAAGTAGGTAGAAACCTGAACGTAGGGTAACGATGCATGACAACACTAGGCTCGAGTCCAGCTCCCTGGTAGTGTGTCTTCCCTTGGTTTCTGGCTAGATTTTCTTTCCCTTGAGGGGGAACTACATCGCCCTGATCCTCGTGCCAGACGAGGTATGTAGGCAGGAGACCGTGCGAGGTCTCTCCGGGCACCCTTTTCTTTTTTGCGTATGTTTTGCTTGCCAGCTATCAGGCTCGAGTTCCCGACTCCCTGTTAGTCTGTGTGTGCAGTTTCTTCTGACGTCTCAGCGTCTCTTCTGGCTTGCTTGATGACTTGTAGGCTCGAGTTCCCGACTCCCTACTAGTTTGCATGTTCATCCTTTTCCCTTTCAGGGGAACTACGTCACCCTGATCCTTGTTCCAGACGAGGTACGTAGGCAGGAGACCGTGCGAGGTCTCTCCGGGAACCCTTTTCTTTTTTGCGTGTGTTTTGTTTGCCAGCTATCAGGCTCGAGTTCCCGACTCCCTGTTAGTCTGTGTCTGCAGTTTCTTCTGACGTCTCAGCGTCTTATTGGTGTTGTGTGGTAACTATTAGGTCCGAGTTCCCGACTCCCTTTTAGTTTGTGTAGTTTCTTTCCCTTAAGGGGGAACTACATCGCCCTGATCCTCGTGCCAGACGAGGTATGTAGGCAGGAGACCGTGCGAGGTCTCTCCGGGCACTTTTTTCTTTTTGTGCGTTTACTTGTTATCTTTTTGTGTGTCAGGATATGGACGTAAGCCCAGCGATTGGCTGTACGTATCCTGATTGTGCTGTTTGGTTCGGAAGCTGACGTAATTCCATCGAGTGGTTGTCGGGTTCCATGTTTGCCTGAGTTTGTGTGTGTCTTGTTTGGCGTGCGTGAGCCGAACTACGGCAGCTCTGATTCTCGTTCCAGACGAGATACGTAGGCATAGGATGCGACGTCCTATCGAGCTCTCTTCCTCTTAACCCCACCTGTGTTGTCTTCGGCGTGTGTGTGTGGTGTTTTAGCAACCTTTTCTTTTCTTAGAGCGTGGATCCCGTCGAGTACGACGGACGTGAGGGGTGCTAATACCTTCCCCTTGCGTAACCGACTCCCTTACCCTTTCTCTTTGGTCGCGAGACCATTTCCTTTCCAGGTTTCTCTGAGCGTTTCCTTTCCCTATCTTGGGATAAATAACGCGCAGTGGCGGCTCTGTTTGTGTTTTTATTTGAGTCCCGCCGGTTATTTTTCGCGGATGCGACAATACGCAGCGGAATAAAATCCAACAACATACAAAACATGTAACACATTACATGTAAAACTTGTTCAACAACCAACAAATGAAACAAGGTAAAACATCCCGTCCCGATGTTACATCTACCAGAGCATGACCCACTAAGGAACTACACTAGACTCCAAGCACTAGCTTCTACTCAATCACTGCTCGTTACCTGAAACATAGTTGTAAGGGCGAGTTCCTCAATCGATATAATAAGCATTATAAAATATCATGTAATGCTAAGTAAATTAACGCATTTCATCACCCTAATCAGATCACATATTCAGCAACGGCAATATCAACTCATAAACATCATCATCATCATACTCAACACAAACACCCAAAACACACGTATAATATTGGAATACATCCATTCATATTATACGCCATACATACATTATGCAATGAGACTCCATGCATGCGGTACCGACTATTCGTGAACATATAGTTCAACCTCACCGATCAAATCCAGATACGGCTACCAAGCTCACTAGTCCCACTCATTTGAGACCTAGTGACTCACTCACTAATTCCTCACCATGGGAATTAGCTACCACCCCAAGGGCTATGCTATGCACGCTAATCACCTAGCATGCAAACATCAACAACAATCCACAATGATTCACTCACTAATTCCTCACCATGGGAATTAGCTACCACCATAAAGGCCACATTATGCACACCATCATACATCATCAATACAATTATCACAGAATCATATTATGTCATGCCACATAATCAATCACAGTATTAGCACACTCTACTAATACCTACATTGTTCAAAACAACGGGAAATAATCCCTACTATATCATACATCACTATATCATTCACCAATATAGGCCAATCATTACATAATTTCATTCCAAAACACACACAACATTTAAATATCCATTTTTCACTTTTTCAACAGTGTTAACCGGTTAACGCCCTGGGTTAACCGGTAACGCAACACAGAACACGCTTCCTGGCACAATACAACAGTGTTAACCGGTTAACACCCTGGGTTAACCGGTTAACGCAAGACAGACAGCACTATTTTCACAATTCATAACAGTGTTAACCGGTTAACACCCTGGGTTAACCGGTTAACGCAAGACAGAAAGTTGTTCCTGCGCTAACACGAAGCAGAATGCAGAATCCTCCGCATTTTCCGCCGTTGGAGGACTTCCGGACCTCCGATTCCAATTCCGTAAAAAGCTATACGTTCGGAAATTCACGACTCACACAAATACAGATTCAATTACAGCTTTAACACAACTTATCCAACACAATTTTTCAGCATTCAACATCCCAATTAGGGTCAAATCAATGGCTTATTACTACCCATCACATGTTAACCCATAATACCCATTAAACGACGATAAACCCCCCTTACCTGAGTTAATCCGACAATCCTTTAGCTTCAAGCTTTTCCCTTCTTCAACCTTTGCTCTCTTGCTCTTCCTCTTTGCCCTTTCTCCAATTTCAGTCGCTTTTCTGTTTTACGTGAGAAAAACTTTCTTTACCAAATGGGACCTTTATATATATTCCAACTTATATCCCAATAATAAAATCCAATAATATTTCCAATTATTTAATTAAATTAATAAATATTCTATTAATTTAAATTAAATAATTAGCCTTATTTCATCGGGGTGTTACAGAGAACATCGTAGATCGGTGTATCTATATGAAGGTCAGTGGGAGCAAATTCATAATTTTAGTCGTATATGTTGATGATATTTTACTTGCTGCGAATGATTTTTATTTGTTACATGATGTAAAGAAGTTTCTCTCCAATACATTTGAAATGAAGGATATGGGTGAGGCATCATATGTGATAGGAATAGAAATATTCCGTAATAGATCACAAGGATTTTTGGGATTGTCTCAGAAAGGTTGTATAAATAAAATATTAGAGAGATTCAGAATGGATAAATGCTCTGTTGGGATAGCTCATGTAACACCCCTTTGTTACCCCAAAATACTTAACATATAATCAGAGTAAATAAGCACGCATATAAACAAAAGGGCGTCACATCGACGTTTTCAAAAACTAAAAGCTTTCAAAAACCAATATCATTCATCATCAATACACAATACACCTGGTCATTTGAAATAACACATTTCCATTATCATGAATATTCAAGAATATGCATTCGCAGCGGAAAATAACGAATATCCATGCATTTCATAAAATGATCCATGTCCCATACCATGATCATCTCTCAATAATCTCTTCAATTAAACATGTTCACAAGTAATACCATAAAACGTATCCAAATAAGACACGAGTTCAATACTACCAATCTACCCAGTGTTACATGACCAGAGCATTGACTCACTACTTAGTCTCTAAAACAAAGCACCGAAGCTCTCCAGCTAACCTCGAGTGCTACCGTCCACTTACTTCAGCAATACTACTCCTGAGTATCTGCACGATACCCATGTAAAGGTAACATTCAAACAGAAAGTGTGAGAATCCAAATCATTATGAAGAAGTATAATAAGGCACAATGATTAAATCAACAATTAAAGGAATTCATCACACTTCGTATAACCATGTAAATAATATTAATCAACATTTATTTCACATGTTTCAAACATCCATCAAAACTCAAGGAGTACAATATTAAAATCCAATACAATATTCCCAAAATTACACATAACTACAATTATCACATAATCACATATTTTTCCAAGTTATGTATCCAAACATCACCCAACTCAATTACCGTTTCTCATACACACATCACAATCACAACAATGCATACACTCGATGATCACATAACTCTAATGTGACTCAATGCAAGACATGTGACCCTATGCATGCGGTACCTCAATGTGAACCCAACGTTTCACCGCTTTCCGATTCAATATCTAGAATCCAAGCCACGCTTCCGATCCGGACAAGATCAAAGCCACTACCACGCCTATTTCCAATTAAGGATCAACGTGTGCTACATCTACCACGCCTATTTCCAATTAAGGATCAACGTGTGCTACATCTACCACGCCTATTTCCAATTAAGGATCAACGTGTGCTACATCTACCATGCCTATTTCCAATTAAGGATCAACGTGTGCTACATCTACCACGCCTATTTCCAATTTAGGATCAACGTGTGCTACCATGAAGCCGACCATGCCATGAATGAATGTACAAATACCAACAACATATGCAATTAAGATCATCTCTACTATCTTAACATTCCACATATCACCATAATTCAACTCCATGAATTATCCACCAATGGTATATATACACATTCATAACAAATACACCATTCACATAATATGCAATTAAGATCATCTCTACCATCTTAACATTCGTAACAAATACACCATTCACATAATATGCAATTAAGGTCATCTCTACCATCTTAACATTCCACATATCACCATAATTCGACTCTATGAATTAACCACCAATGGTACATATACACATTCATAACAAATACACCATTCACATAATATGCAATTAAGATCATCTTTACCATCTTAACATTCATAACAAATACACCATTCACATAATATGCAATTAAGATCATCTCTACCATCTTAACATTCATAACAAATACACCATTCACATAATATATATTAGAGTCACATTTCTAATGCTTTAAACCCCAACCCAAAATGATTCACGAGTTGAAAGTTATGAATAAAACCGTGCACGAAGGCGTTACTAAAAAGTTGTTGTTTTCTAAATTGTCCTACATAATTTTCATCTTCTTCAACCCCAAAAACGTCCATGAAATAATCTCCAAAATTATTTTATTCCTGAAACAAAGTTATATCCTTCTGTTTCAGGTATCCAACGCTTCGAACGACACTCGATTTGGACTTACGGATCAAAAGTTATGACCAAAACGATTCCGACCGAAAAACATAAAAAAAGACTCACGATTGCGACGGACAGAATGCAGAATTTTCTGCGGTTTTCATCGTTGGAGGACTTTGACCTCCGATTTCGATTCCGTAAAAAGCCAAACGTTCAGAAAATTATAACTCATACAATACTCTAAGTATATAACTTTAATTTGCAGTTTTAACACAATCAAATCACCAAAAATCAAGAATACTCATCAAAACTTAACAATTTCCACAACCATACAAAATTAGGGATTTTAACCTAAACATGCTTCTACCCATTGACCCAATCATACTAAGTAATATTGTTGTCACTTCAATTTTCTGGAAACCCTAACTCCTCTCTTGTTCTTCCCCTCTTCTCCTCACTTTTCCTCTTCTCTTTCTCTATTGTTGTCAAATGATTAAATGAATCCTAATTCTCACTCTCCCCACCTCTTATATACTAGTATCATATTTGGGCTTAAAGAGTGATACTTCTAATTTAATTAATAGGCCCAATAAGACCTAATATTTAAATATCTCTAATTAGTTCAATTAAATTAAACTAACACAATAAACCCACCAAGCTAATTAATATAATCAATTATTCAATTATATCTCATATCAACCAAATAATTAATTAACACACCAAATTAATTAATATAATCACTTATTATACTACCTAACCACCAGTTAATTTATTAACACTCCAAATAAATAAAATATAATATAATAATAATAATATAAGAAATAATACTAAAAATCGGGTTGTTACAACTCTCCCCCACTTAAAGATTTTCGGCCTCGAAAATTTTCCTCAAACGAACAACTCCGGATACGATTCCTTCATCTTATCCTCGAGTTCCCAAGTAATATTTCCATTGGCGACTCCGCCCCATATCACTTTCACCAAAGCAATCTCCTTACCACGAAGCTTCTTCACTTCTCGATCTTCAATTCGCATAGGAGATGTATCAATCGTCAAATTATCCCGCACTTGAACATCATCTAATGGAACAACATACGATGGATCCGCAATGTACCTCCTCAATTGAGACACATGGAACACATCATGAAGATTAGAAAGTGACGGTGGTAATGCAATCCGATATGCCACTTCACCTACCCTCTCGGAAATCTGATAAGGACCAATGAAACGCGGCGTCAACTTACGCGACTTCAAAGCTCTACCAACACCCGTTATTGGCGTAACTCGAAGGAACACATGCTCATCTTTCTCAAACTCAAGAGCTTTCCTCCTCTTATCATGATAACTCTTTTGACGACTCTGAGAAGCCTTCATCTTCTCTTGAATCATCTTAATCTTATCCGTAGTCTCTTGAATCAACTCGGGTCCAACCACAGCACTCTCTCCCGATTCGTACCAACATAAAAGAGTTCTACACCTTCTGCCATAAAGAGCCTCAAAAGGTGCCATTCCAATACTCGAATAGAAACTGTTGTTATACGTAAACTCGATCAAAGGCAAGAAACTATCCCAATTTCCTCCTTGTTCCAAAACACAAGACCTCAAAAGATCTTCAAGTAACCATCAGTTTGCGGATGATATGCCGAACTCAAACGCAACTTCGTACCCAAAGCACTTTGCAAACCTTCCCAAAATCTCGAAGTGAACCTCGGATCTCTATCCGAAACAATGCTCGACGGAATACCATGCAAACACACAATCCTTTCGATGTACAACTTAGCAAGTCTCTCCATCGAATAATCCATCCTCATCGGAATAAAATGAGCACATTTCGTCAACCTGTCCGCCACGACCCAAATCGCCTCGCAATTACTCAATGTTCTCGGCAAGCCCGAAACAAAATCCATAAAGATACTATCCCACTTCCACTCGGGAATAGATAACGGTTGCATCAAACCAGACGGCTTTTGATGTTGAATCTTTGACTTTTGACAAGTCAAACATGAATACACAAATTCCGCTAAATCCTTCTTCATACCTTTCCACCAAAACATCTTTCTCAAGTCTTGATACATCTTAGTAGCACTAGGGTGAATACTCAAACCACTTCTATGCCCTTCCTCAAGAATCCTCTTCTCAAATCCGCAACATCCGGAACACAAACTCGATCACGACACCTCATGATACCATTCTCATCAATCCGAAAGTCACCACCTTTGCCTTGATTAATCAATGTCATAACATCGACTAATTTCAAATCTGACCTCTGACCTTCTCTAATCTCGTCAAGAATGCCACACGTAAGCTTCAACATACCAAGCTTAACACACGCAGACGTCGCTTCATAAACCAAACTCAAATCTCTAAATTGCTCCAACAATTCAAACTCTCGAATCATCAACATAGACATGTGCAATGACTTCCTACTCAATGCATCGGCTACAACATTCGCCTTTCCAGGATGATAATTCAAACCAAAATCATAATCTTTCAAGAATTCCAACCATCTCCTTTGCCTCATATTCAATTCTTTTTGATCGAACAAGTACTTCAAACTCTTGTGATCACTAAACACATCAAATCGCAATCCAAACAAGTAATGTCTCCAAAGCTTCAACGCAAACACAACGGCTGCCAACTCTAAATCATGCGATGAACTTTAAGTTGCCTTGAAGCATAAGCTACCACTTGCCCTTTTTGCATAAAAACACCTCCCAAACCCAACAAAGAAGCATCACAATACACGACGAAAGTTTCTAATGGATCCGGTAAAATCAAAATAGGAGCCGTAGTCAATCTTCTCTTAAGCTCTTGAAAATTCGCTTCACAATGCGAAGTCCAAATGAAAGCTTGACCTTTCCTAGTCAACTGCATCAATGGTAACGATAACTTAGAAAATCCTTCAATGAACTTCCTATAATAACCAGCCAAACCAAGGAACTAAATCAATCGAAAACTCAACCTCACAATCCGGCGGTAAATCACTTATATCTTCCAGAAATACCTCTGCAAACTCACAAACTATTGGCAATTCTTCAATCGTCCTCTTCTCACGAATATCCAAAGTTGCCAACAACATAAACAACTCGGCACCATCTTGCACCGATTCATTAACTTGCTTAGCAGACACAAACCAATCTTCCTTAGCACCAACCTCAGGAAAAATAACCGTCTTCTCAAAACAGTTGATATACACCCGATTAACTTCTAACCAACACCATCCTTGAATCCGACCTCTCTTCGGGTTCAGGAAACACACAACATTCTCAAAACAGGTTAACTAGCCAACACTGCACTCTTGCATGCAACCACATAATGTCCAAGCTCGATACAATTGGAACATCCAAGAGAAGCAGACGCTTCTCCCCCACTTATTTCATTCCCAACCTGCAATGGAAAATAAAACAAGCATCGACAGTGTTCTCACACACATGTCGCATACTAGGGAACAAACATAATTAAACAGCCTGGCCGGACGGACCGACCTGCTCTGATACCACTAATGTAACACCCCTTTGTTACCCCAAAATACTTAACATATAATCAGAGTAAATAAGCACGCATATAAACAAAAGGGCGTCACATCGACGATTTCAAAAACTAAAAGCTTTCAAAAACCAATATCATTCATCATCAATACACAATACACCTGGTCATTTGAAATAACACATTTCCATTATCATGAATATTCAAGAATATGCGTTCGCAGCGGAAAATAACGAATATCCATGCATTTCATAAAATGATCCATGTCCCATACCATGATCATCTCTCAATAATCTCTTCAATTAAACATGTTCACAAGTAATACCATAAAACGTATCCAAATAAGACATGAGTTCAATACTACCAATCTACCCAGTGTTACATGACCAGAGCATTGACTCACTACTTAGTCTCTAAAACAAAGCACCGAAGCTCTCCAGCTAACCTCGAGTGCTACCGTCCACTTACTTCAGCAATACTACTCCTGAGTATCTGCACGATACCCATGTAAAGGTAACATTCAAACAGAGAGGGTGAGAATTCAAATCATTATGAAGAAGTATAATAAGGCACAATGATTAAATCAACAATTAAAGGAATTCATCACACTTCGTATAACTATGTAAATAATATTAATCAACATTTATTTCACATGTTTCAAACATCCATCAAAACTCAAGGAGTACAATATTAAAATCCAATACTATATTCCCAAAATTACACATAACTACAATTATCACATAATCACATATTTTTCCAAGTTATGTATCAAAACATCACCCAACTCAATTACCATATCTCATACACACATCACAATCACAACAATGCATACACTCGATGATCACATAACTCTAATGTGACTCAATGCAAGACATGTGACCCTATGCATGCGGTACCTCAATGTGAACCCAACGTTTCACCGCTTTCCGATTCAATATCTAGAATCCAAGCCACGCTTCCGATCCGGACAAGATCAAAGCCACTACCACGCCTATTTCCAATTAAGGATCAACGTGTGCTACATCTACCACGCCTATTTCCAATTAAGGATCAACGTGTGCTACATCTACCACGCCTATTTCCAATTAAGGATCAACGTGTGCTACATCTACCACGCCTATTTCCAATTAAGGATCAATGTGTGCTACATCTACCACGCCTATTTCCAATTTAGGATCAACGTGTGCTACCATGTGAACCCACAGTTTCACCGCTTCCACCATGAAGCCGACCATGCCATGAATGAATGTACAAATACCAATAACATATGCAATTAACATCATCTCTACCATCTTAACATTCCACATATCACCATAATTCAACTCCATGAATTATCCACCAATGGTACATATACACATTCATAACAAATACACCATTCACATAATATGCAATTAAGATCATCTCTACCATCTTAACATTCGTAACAAATACACCATTCACATAATATGCAATTAAGATCATCTCTACCATCTTAACATTCCACATATCACCATAATTCGACCCTATGAATTATCCACCAATGGTACATATACACATTCATAACAAATACACCATTCACATAATATACAATTAAGATCATCTCTACCATCTTAACATTCATAACAAATACACCATTCACATAATATGCAATTAAGATCATCTCTACCATCTTAACATTCATAACAAATACACCATTCACATAATATCTATTAGAGTCACCTTTCTAATGCTTTAAACCCCAACCCAAAATGATTCACGAGTTGAAAGTTATGAATAAAACCGTGCACGAAGGCGTTACTAAAAAGTTGTTGTTTTCTAAATTGTCCAACATAATTTTCATCTTCTTCAACCCCAAAAACATCCATGAAATAATCTCCAAAATTATTTTATTCCTGAAACAAAGTTATAGCCTTCTGTTTCAGGTATCCAACGCTTCGACGGAACTTGATTTGGACTTACGAATCAAAAGTTATGACCAAAAGGACTCCGACCAAAAAACATAAAAAAAGGCTCGCGATTGCGACGGACAGAATGCAGAATTTTCTGCGGTTTTCATCGTTGGAGGACTTTAGGACCTCCGATTTCGATTCCGTAAAAAGCCAAACGTTCAGAAAATTATAACTCATACAATACTCTAAGTATATAACGTTAATTTGCAGTTTTAACACAATCAAATCACCAAAAATCAAGAATACTCATCAAAACTTAACAATTTCCACAACCATACAAAATTAGGGATTTTAACCTAAACATGCTTCTACCCATTGACCTAATCATACTAACCCATAATAATAAGGATCCCCCCTTACCTCTTCAATTTTCTGGAAACCCTAGCTCCTCTCTTGTTCTTCCCCTCTTCTCCTCACTTTTCCTCTTCTCTTTCTCTATTGTTGTCAAATGATTAAATGAATCCTAATTCTCACTCTCCTCACCTCTTATATACTAGTATCATATTTGGGCTTACAGAGTGATACTTCTAATTTAATTAATAGGCACAATAAGACCTAATATTTAAATATCTCTAATTAGTTCAATTAAATTAAACTAACACAATAAACCCACCAAGCTAATTAATATAATCAATTATTCAATTATATCTCATATCAACCAAATAATTAATTAACACACCAAATTAATTAATATAATCACTTATTATACTACCTAACCACCAATTAATTTATTAACACTCCAAATAAATAAAATAAAATATAATAATAATAATATAAGAAATAATACTAAAAATCGGGTTGTTACAACTCCTATTCAGAAAGGGGACAAGTTTAGTCAAATGGAATGAAGTACTTATAAGTGGATATCTCCTATCATGGAAGAGTGGAAAGTAGAAACAAAAAGTGTCATTTGAACATATTGGTACAGATTTAATGAAGCGGATCCGTTAACTAAAGATTTACCGTCAAAGACATTTGTTGGTCATGTAGAAAGGATGGGTATTATGTAAAATTCCTTCTTACATTATCATATGATTGGTATATATACATGTATAGTTTAATGTTCGTATTATACGAAACTTGTGAATTCAATTAAGGTTATGTTTCTGCTGAGTTTTGTCATTCATATTATACATTACTATTAATATGTGATGACAAGGGTGTCTTTATAAAGACATGAAAGAAATATTATTGTATCCCTTAAAAGAAACATTACTATGAAAGAAATCAAGTTGATGAATAATTTGTGACCGCCATGATATGATCATTTCAATTCATTAAAGACAATGACTTGGTGCTTTTAATGAATGCTGCACAATTATAGTATAAGAGTGAAACATCAAGTTTCCAAATGAGTCAAGTGGGCGACTATTGGATTAATTTATTAATAATTATGACTCATGTAATTAAAAGTTTGGCTTAAATAAAGGATACTCTAATGTGATGATTATTTGAGTTGATGAATAATTAAGCCAATAGGGTTTTAATTTAAAATTCAAAATTTAAATCTCTCTTCTCTCTTCATGGATGTTGGGACATGTCTCTTGGAATAAAATGTGTCTATTGGAGAAAGATGGCTATAAATAAGGACCTTTGTAAAAAACCCAATACATTTTCTCATTCCTTCTCATTTTCTCACAAATACACAAAAGTATCATAATCATCAAAAGATACACATAAGGAAGAAGGAAAAGAGGAGAGAACAATCGAAAATCGGACAAGAATTGTCGCCATGGATTCGGGTACGTTTTTACTGTTTTTCATAAAAAAAATTGGAATAGTGTGAAAATCATAATATCAAGATCCAAACACATAAAATTTTGCTAACAAATATACCTTATAAGTTGAAAATTACGCTTTAAACTTGTTGTCATAAAATGATTTAAACTTTTTTAAAAAATTACTTTTTAAAATTTTGTATAAATTATACATATGTTACCGTGATACACTATACAAATAAAATTTACAGATACTTTCGTCTTTAATTATTTTTTTCTTTCTTTCTGAAAATTAAATCAATAATTATAAATTATATATTTCTATATAGTATTTGAATACAACATTAATTATTTAAATTTTCAAATAACACTTCTCTTAAATTAATATCAATTTTAAAAATAGATTACAAAATTTTGAAGAGTACGTTGTAATACTAATATAAATGTTAGAGAATATTGAGCCTTTAAAGTCATATTTTTATTTTTTTGAGTAACTCTGAAATGTTTAGAGTTGTCAATGTTTTCCAATGATTTTGAGTTAAATCTAATGAGTTATAATTTGTTTTATAATAATAACAATAATAATTATAATAATTTAATATTATTAATTATAATATTTTAGAGTATTTAGAGTTATTTTTCTATCATACCAGAGTTGTTAGAATTATTATAGAGTTGTTAGAGTTGTTAAAGAGTTGTCAATTGAGTACTTTCGAGTATATTTTAGTATCTTATAATTATTTGGAGTTGTGAAGGTTGTTATAGAGTTATTTAAAGTTCATTTTGAGAACTCTATTGAGTTATAAATAATATAATAAAAGATTTTAGACTTTCTAGATATTTTTTATTAGTTAGAGCTGTTGAGTATGAAAAATAATCAATTTTAAACTATATTTTTGAAATTAGTAATCCAGTGAAATTACAGTGGTGGCCTGTGACAATAATTTTTAGATTAGTAATTCTGTGGGATTATAGTGATGACATGTGATTGATGATATGTTGGTTCAAGAGTAGAACCATATATTGATGATATTTTGGTGATGATCTTTGATGATGATGTTTTGATGATGACACTTTTTTGGTGATGGTTTGACGATGACATTTTTAATGATGTGTTGACGATAATTTATGATGATGGTTGATTTGCATGTTGCATTTATACATACTCATGCATGCATATATTTTGGAGTTAGTTGAGACTTCGGTTTATTCGGTGGCCTCAGATTCATTTGATGGGATTGTTGGTCTAATTGAGGGACCAGAGACAGGTCTCAAATCCATTTGGTGGGGATCGTCGGTTCAGGTGATGGACTGGAGATCGTGGAAGAAATCAGTACCATACCTCTGATATCTAAAAAAAACTTGGTACCACATGCATATTGATGAAAGAGTTGGTGGCATTAGAACTTGAATTACTATTTGAGTTACGATTGTGTTTGGCCTGAATAATAATATACTTGTGATTATTGTTGTTTACCATCCTACTGTTGATTTTCACCGTTATCATTTGTAAGGTGTATTCTCACCTCTTTTTGTTGTTATGACGTTTGTGCTCTTCTGGAATACAGACAATCAGGTACTTAACATGAGTAGTTGCTTATGAGTTGGAAGATAACCTTTGACATTTTTTTCGTTTATCTTATCACATATCACTATTTAGTTGATATATATATATATATATATATATATATATATATATATATATATATATATATATATATATATATATATATATATATATATATATATATATGCATTGATTTGTAACATCGAAAACACGACGTATCATTTGTTTTGAGTTGGTGTTTTGTAGCTTATTTCTTTGAGTATTTTCCTTTGACTAATTATTTGATGTTTTGAGGTATTTCTAGTTCTATTGTGAGATATTTGAAAATATTCATAAAATTGCATGTTCCGCTTTGAGTAGCATCCTAAGTTGCGTGATTTCTCTTTTATTTTAAGAGTCGGCGTTTAGGGTATTACACAAAGCATGTACTGTGAATTAGTTTGCCACTTATTGAAAACTGATGGAATAGAATATATATTTTAAAAGAAAAAAAAATGACGCGTCCCAAATTTATACTTCAATTTTACAATACACGACAAGAATCGTTGTTATAAAATGTTTATTTGTAATAGTTATTCATAACTTCGCCATTTCGATTTGTTACCTACAAATCCTGCCAATCATAAATCAACGTTCACACTTCTATATTTAATCATGAGTTTTGTTTGACTAAAAAAATCAAGATTAGGGGCTTGTTTGATTCAATTTCAATTTTTGGTTTTTAAAAACTGTTTTATAAATTAGTTTTAAGAATTGTTTTTAGGATGAAAACAAAATAAAAATTTATTTGGAAGCTTTGTTTTGTAAAACTATTTTTGAGATAATAAAAGAAAAAACTCGTTTGGTTGATTTGTTTTTAAAAACTAATTCAAATATTGTTTGATTTTTACTTTTAGAAATAGTGTGATTATAAGTAAATGATAAAATATTATATATATTAAAGAGTTATTAAAAAAAGTATAAAATTATTTCAGTAATTAATTAAACTAATTTATTTTTTTAATTTAAAATTTTAAACAATTATTTTGCAATTGAGAAAATGGATGATACGTTGATAGTGTAAATTAATTTTACACTTTCGATCAATAACGATTATATCCCACTAAATCATATTAATTTTTTTAAAAATTATTTATATGATATAGCAAAATGATATATTTTTATTGAATGATCGTGTAAATTGTTTTTACTAGGTTAGTACATCTCCAAAAATCTCTTTATTTTTTAATGCAATTTTACGGAATGTTCATGTAAAAATATAAACAATCACATAATGAATACATAAAAGAATGATAACTAAATTTTATTAAAAAATAAAAAGTAGATAAATATATAATGTACATATTATAAACATGAAAATATCCGACCAATTAAAATGTGTTCTCTTGTGCAAATGTAATATTTTTTATTTGTTGAGTTTTTCCGATGCAAATAATTATCTTACGCATATGAGTATAACAAAAACATATTTTCTATTGCAAATTCATATTTAAGAAATTAACGTAATTACTATTAATAATAAAAATTTATAAATTTTTCATGTTTTTTCAGTTTTTGTGTTTTAAAAATTCAAAAGTAAAACAGTTTTTACTAGTTTTGGTTTTTTAGTTTTTAAAACTAAAAAACAAAAACAGTTTTCAAAACCATTTTTTTAAAAATTATTTATCAAATGAGTTTTTAGTTTTTCAATTTTCAAAAACTAAAAAACTGTTTTTCAAAAGGGAATCAAACAGGCCCTAAATCGCTCAAAAAATATATCAAGCTTATATTATAGCACGCTCAAAAATAAAATAGTAAATCAATCAAACCAATCAATACTACACAACCATACAACTTACATACTTATTCATAAATTGGTGTGACAGAAAATAAATATTTATTTATATATAAACTGGATTACAAAGCTCATCTCAAGTAGTTTTTAATATCCATGAAAAACATATATATCATGATACTCTCGAGTCTTGAGGTTGAAATACTAGTTCTTACATCAGTTCATAGCTACAAAAGTAGCAATATACATTATTATAAAAAACAAACAGCATGGAAAAACCACTTATTCAATAGATCTATAGTGGATCATAAGCCTCATTTCTTAAATGGACGTCATGAATCAAGGCTTCTCACTTGGTGGTGTGTACACAGGAGGGATATGCGGTGGCCTGTAAATTCTTGGAGGTAACACCGGGGTGGGGGTTGGTGGTGGCCTGAAAACTCGTGGGGGTAAAACAGGAGTAGGTCGTGTATATTCAGTAGGGTTAACACGAGTAGCAAACCCTTGAGGGATGAGAATGAGAGATGCAAGGAACAACACTAGAAAGGATAGGGAAAAAGAAGCCATTTAAATTAACTAGTGTTTTTCAGTCTTGGTGCGTAAAACATAAGGAATACTACTCATGTTTTATACTGCATTGGTGAGTGGTAGGTGCAGTTATTGTTGACGATAGGTCAAGGCTGTTGTCATATAAGTGCCTACGGCTTAATTCTACACCTCACATAACAAACCAAATTTAAAAAACTTAAGTATACAAAATTCAACAAAATATTAATTATTGAATTCTAAAAAATATTGTCTTATTTTATTATCCTAATAACCCTCTCTTCCAATTTGAATAGAATAAAAATATATATTTTTTAATTTAAAGATTAAACATATTCAAAGTGTGGTTAAGGATGTGTGGTCTGCACTTAAAGTATTGAGAACTAACTTTTTTATTTGTAATTTCTTTTTGTATTCACTCTCTTTTATCATATGATGAGTTTACAAGAAAAATAATTTGGGAGCATTTTGCACGTGTGATAGAGCTAAAACATGCCAATACTCTCCATGGTTGTATTTTGTAAGAACAGAAGGGTTATATTCCTCGTTAAATTGTAATAAGAGTTTACCTTTTTTGTGATCACTCTACATCTATTGGTCATTGATAAATATTGACGGTTGAAACACTACAAGAAAATTGTCAAGTTTCAACGGTTAACTTTGACAAGTGACGGCAGTTAGAACCGCCTCAGATGGCAAGTCACGAAGGTTCCTGTTCTATCGCAAAAACATGTACCATCGGGATGTACAACAACAACCACAGCTGCTAAAACCGTCATTCCAACCGTCATTCTAAGTTGTGACGGGTAGACCACAAACGTAAATTATAAGTCCGTCATTCCAACCGTCGTTCTAAGTTGCGACGGGTAGACCACAAACGTAAATTATAAGTTGTAACGGATACAAACTGTCGTGAATTTTGATTTAAGTTTTACTTTTAATGCTGGTTGTGAAATATGACGATTCAAACTCTAGCATGACTAAATATTAAAAAAAAATTAGCAATCATTATTAATTTTTATCTAAAATATTATTTTTTCATAATACTGTTTGTTTTGTTTAAAGTTTTATCAACTAAAATATTTTTATTTATAGTATTATTTTTTTTACAGTTATAATATTATTTTTTATATTATTATTTTTTCTTTAAATTTTAATTATACTTTTTAATATTTCTTTATCTTTTAATTTTATTATCTCTACTTTTTAACTTAATAACATTTTAATCACACACATTTAATATCAAATAAACATAATAATATTAAAAAAATGAGTTCCATAATCATTTCATGTACTATAATAAACCGAAAATATATTTGTTCCTGATAAATTTTTTTGGACAATCTTCCTGAGGCGAGCCAGGTGAGACCACAAATGTACTGTAATTTAGATGTTACTTTTTTTTTGTCCTTTTCTTATTACTAGGGAGTCCTTTTTATATTCGTCTCTCTTCCAGATATCATTTAAGAATTGTCCCTTCAGTTTTTTTGATTAAATGATGATTATAACGTCTGTCTTTATCATCATTTCCTTCTAACGCCTCCTTTATTACCTTCTGTAATGTCTTTGTAATCATGAAACTGCCTCATAGCCGTTACGCCGACCACACACATCGTCGTCCCTCCGAGAATCATACAACCCAGGAACCTACTTGTATCACATGTGGCAACTCGGTATTCATTTAGTTTTATAAGTGCCCGACATAGAAATACATTTACTGATTACTCGGTTTTAAGATTTTCTAGGGTGTATATAAGCCCCCCGATCACGAGGCCCGACGTGGTGAAGTGTTCAGAGAGAAAACCCAGAATTATCTCTCCTTGAATGATCGTAGTTACATCTGACTTGGTTTAGTCAACCGCTTGCCTTATGAACAGTCTAGCATGTGACAATGGGTTAATTTAAGTGTAATAATGATGCATGTGTTGTCATATCCCTTCTCTCTCCTTGTCATGGTGACTTTTACGGGGAAATTAATTGTCATCATGATTCTAGCTTGATATGGTTTCCAAACAGTTTGGAATTTATTTCCATAAAACCCCATCTTTCCTTGTTTCTCTGTTCACTATTCTCGACCCTTATTTGCTTCAAGATCTTTATACAGGTTTTTGTGCTTTCTTCTAGTTGCTTGCAAGCACGAATCTCAAGCATTGCTTCTTTGTCTATTTGCCCCTACTAATTTATTTTATTATGATTATAATACGTGAGTGCGATGATTCAGGAAATGTATTTATTTCCCTCAATTCCCATGAGAGAAGTAATCTATGGGGCGAATGCATGAAAGAATGCGAGGGTCATATGGGGAAAATAGAATTTCATCGAATCCTTAAGAAAGTTTATGGTGACATTTCTTCACTTTGTATTGAAACTGATTTAGAATCTTCATTATCAGGTTCTGTGGACATTGTGATGGAGATGACGAGTCCCTTTGTTGATGAAGAAGTCCTAAGTACGATCTCAACACGATTGGTGATAGTGATATTTCTAAGATCCGATAGAAAAAGTATATCTCTTCAACCTGGGAATGAAGAGGATGTCGTGTTGGAACTTTGTGTGGCAGGTGAAATAGTCTATATCACTCGACCAAAAGGAGTATCAGATAAATATTTTTATTTCTATTCAAGGGTCAATGAGGACTTTAAGATTCATATCCCTTTAACCGATTTTATCCGACCTCCTAAAAACCCTAAATATCACCCCTTCTCAATTACGCCCAAACGATTTAGAATTTATTAAAGCCTTTGAGATTTTTTGTGCGGCGGTGAAGATAATACCTACATTGGATTTATTCTTTTCTTTCTTTGAGTTGAAAGGGGAGGAAAAGGAGGTTGGGTTTCGCTATGTGGAATCTAGGGAAAAGTTTTGTTTACGCTTCTAAATATATAATTATAAGTTTTGTTTGAATACAAAATATCAAGATTATCAAGATTCAGTTTACCAAAAAAGAATATCAAGATTCAGTTTACCAAAAAAGAATATCAAGATTCAGTCACTCAAAAGATATATCAAGCTTATATTATAGTACGCTCAAAAACAGGCTCATAAACCAATCAACCCAATCAATACCGCACACTCATAACACTGACTTATTAATAATTTGGTGAGACAGAAAATAAATATTTATTTAGATATAAACTTGATTACAAAGTTCATCCCAAGTAGTTTATATATTCATGACAAATATATCTGAGACTCTTGAGTCTTTTGATATTACATCAATTCATAGCTTCAAAAGTAGCAAAATACATTACTATAAAAAACAAACAGCTTGGTAACCAGGAGTAAAACCACTTATTCAATAGATATATAGTAGATCATAAGCCTCATTTCTTAAATGGACGTCATGAATCAAGGCTTCTCACTTGGTGGTGTGTACACAGGAGGGATATGCGGTGGCCTGTAAATTCTTGGAGGTAACACCGGGGTGGGGGTTGGTGGTGGCCTGCCACGACGTGGTGGTAAAACAGGAGTAGGTCGTGTATATTCAGTAGGGTTAACACGAGTAGCAAACCCTTGAGGGATGAGAATGAGAGATGCAAGGAACAACACTAGAAAGGATAGGGAAAAAGAAGCCATTTTAATTAGTG
Organism: Lathyrus oleraceus; assembly: GCF_024323335.1. Taxonomy (NCBI): domain Eukaryota; kingdom Viridiplantae; phylum Streptophyta; class Magnoliopsida; order Fabales; family Fabaceae; genus Lathyrus; species Lathyrus oleraceus. The sequence continues at coordinate 505,213,605 of NC_066583.1, read as the reverse complement.
TTTTTCAGTCTTGGTGCGTAAAACATAAGGGATACTACTCATTTTTTATAGTGCATTAGTGAGTGGTAGGTGCAGTTCTTGTTGACGATATGTCAAGGCTGTTGTCATATAAGTGCCTACGGCTTAATTCTACACCTCACATAACAAACCAAATTTGAAAAAGTTAAGTATACAAAATTCAACACAATATTAATTATTGAATTCTAAAAAATATTGTCTTATTTATTGCAGAAAATGTTTGGAATATTATAAAAAAAAATTATTAATTCAAAATAACTTTTTTTTTCATTAATTCGTGTACAAAAACCAAAATTTAGAACAAAATTGGTTAAATAAAATAATTTTAAATGGAAAACAAATTTATATTTAAAAATTTAAATTTTTCGAATGAAATTATTAAATAGAGTTGATACAAATAATTGAATTTATTATCCTAATAACCCTCCTTTTCAATTTGAATAGAATAAAAATATATATTTTTTAATTTAAAGATTAAACATATTCAAAGTGTGGTTAAGGATGTGTGGTCTGCACTTAAAGTATTGAGAACTAACTTTTTTATTTGTAATTTCTTTTTGTATTCACTCTCTTTTATCATATGATAGAGCTAAAACATGCCAATTCTATCTGTAACACCCTAATTTTGATCCTAAGATCCCTCATGGCATCATAACATTGCTCATTTGTATTTGCCTCAAGGATCATGGCATCTTGGCTCCTTTATCCTAGGTTGGGACTTGTGAGTTGGTTTGATACCACCAAGCATGCTTGAATTATATATTATTGCTTTTCTCATTTTGCTTATTAACCAAAAGCTCAAAAATATGTCACTAACTTGTTTTGTTTTGAAGCTCAAGCAGTCATGTGATCCAAGGCTCCTAGGAGGCTCCTATACCCAATGAAATGGCCAGATGAAGATGAAAGCAAGCATGACATTGGTTCCCAAAGCTCCCAATCATCATATATGTCTCCCAAGTATCTCAATTTGTCAATTTGATCAAGATAAACCAAAGGGCTTGAGGATTGTTTCCCAAGGAAACCCTAATTCAATTGTGCATTGACTGTGTCTTGCCTATGAAGCAACCTTAACCTATGATCAAATACAATCAAGGGAAGTTCTTTCATTCATCATTTTATGCATATATGAGCCTATGTGAGTGTCCCCAATCATTCATTCATCAATATTTGAAGTTTGGCTTTGAGAAGTTGATCAGTCAATTCATCTGACTATTTTGAAATCCGTTGAGACCTAACTTTTGATGTGTTTGTCAAATGGTGATGACCCCAAGAGAAAAAATATTCTTAAGAACCATATGAAAAACTTTCATGTCCAAAAAAAATCCATTTGAAACATGGAAGGTCATCATTCATTTCAAAACATTATAGGTCATTTTGACTGAAACCCTAATTTTGGGTCAACTTCCCAAGGACCTAACTCCTTCATTTTTTATGACTTTTAGGTTAGACTAAGTGCATTGGAAATTTTAAGATGTCTACTTCAAATGTTATGTTAGAAAAAATTTCATAATCCTAAAATAAATACATATGATAATACAAAACATTATAGGTCACTTTGGACCAAAGCCATTGAATCTTGAAAAAGTCCAATTTCAAGTGCCCATAACTTTCTCATCAAAAATCCAAATGATGCAAAATTTAAGTCCAAATTTATTGTCTTGAAACGATCTACAACGTGGATGTTGAAGGTTTTGTCATTTGAGGTTTGCATCATTGAGAGAGAAGGGCTTGAAGTTGGTCCATTTTGGTAAAATTTTCAAATACATGTTTTGTACCTTGAACTTCATGGCTAGCTTTAAATATTTTCCAAACTCCAAATGGATTTTTGTTCAATATAGCTTTTGTTCCTTATGTCAAGACCCTTCCAACCACTACTCACATGCTTATGTTTGGATTTTCCAAATGGGATTTTTGAAGAGATGAAGTTTTATGATCAATTATGCATTTCATGTTAAATCTTGCTACACAAGCCATTACCTTGCCATCTGCACGTCCAAACTTGCTTCATTTGAGTTCAGCATGCAAAACCAATTGATTTTGGGCCTCACATGCGCCTGTACAGGCCCATGCATGGAGGACCCAATTTCACATGCACACAAGTTTGATCACCCTTTGCATCAGTTGTGGCTATAAATAGAAGGCATTACCTCACTTGAATCTCAACCTGAAGGCGCCTGAACCCCTGCTGAATTGATTCCCCAACCTTTCACCAAAGGAATTTGCATTTTCACTTTTCATTTTCAAGTGTGATTTTCAACAACATCAGTTGATTATCAGCATTAATTCCTAAGCCTAGCTCTCATACCAAGCATTTAGATCAAGCTGCAAGCAAAGGATTGGTTGAATTATGCTCACAAAAGCTGCTCTACCAAGGTTTATACCTCACCTGTTTTGCTTTGAATCTCCTTATATCTTGTGCACTACTTGTGTTGGTTTGCATTTCTGAAGTCCTCATGTGAGACGCAAGCCAATTGTGACTTTAATTTTGTGAATTGGTTAAATTCAGATTGAACACCTAGTTTTTCAACCTCAGATTTCTTCTTCCATAAGAATCTTGAGCAAAAACTAAGGTCACAGGGGTGATGTACATCACCCCAGCTTTCATTTGGTATATAGATCGTGTGGATTGGTTAAAGTTGCAAAACCTGCAACTGGTGGCCGGATTTTGGCTTCTCACCAGAGAAGACGGTGGTTTCCACCACCTTTCACACGTGGCTGGTCTCATAGCCCTTGGATCCATTGGTCACGATCTAACCCTGGCCCTTGTTATGTTTGACTCCATTTAATGCATGGTACCACGCGCTTGACTCATGTACATGGTGAGCGCGCGCTTGAGAGCTGTCTAATGAGCCACGTCAATTAATGAGGTTGGATCTGACGCTTGTGGTTTTTTCTATTTTATTAATTTCTGTTTTAATTTCTTTTATTCCATTTATTTTCAAAAATTCATAACTTCTTTATTTGGAATCACAAAAATATGGGACCAATTGCAAAAATTTTCTCTTAAATTTTATTTCATAAAATGATTTTTAATTATTTTTGTGATTCCATTTAATATTTTTTGTGAATTATTTCTTTTCTGATTGTTTTTAATTCATTTAAAATACCATTTGATATTCAAAAATGTCAAAAATATTTTTTTAACATCTTTGGATGATGATGAATCTATGAAAAATATTCTCATCAATTTCTTAATTGATTTGAGATTTATTTGAGATTTTAGTCCAATTATGTTATTTTTCTTCATTTTTAAATTGTTTAAAATTAGTTTCTGTTTTCAAAAAATGTTGAGAAAATTTGTCAAACCTTGTTTGACCATGTTAGACTTATGATGATCCAATTGGACTTATCCAAGTTGATTTGAATTGGACTTGAAGTTTGACCTTTATTTGTTCATTTTATTTTATGCATTATTTTAATTCAAAAAAAATACCAAAAATATGTTTGACATTTCTTGACTTCTAAGTTTCATTTCACTTTTGTTTACCATTGATTGATGTTGATTCCATTCATGTTTGATCAATGTGTTTTGGTTATGTATTTTGATTTTTCACTTTGTACATTCCATTTCCATCTTCATCTTCTTCTTTTTCTTTTGTCCAATGAGTTAATGACTTGTGGTTAGCCTTGACATATGAGAGGCTTAACCTTCTTTGATCCAAATCAAATTCATCTTAATCAAAGATCAAGTGAATTGCTTTGTGTCAAAGATAGGTTGCTTCTTGGTCAAGCAAAGAACCTAAAATCCATACAAGGTCATTCTTCCTTTCTTTTGGCATGGCAAGTTGTAGGAGCTTGGCTTACTAGTCATGATCTCTAACTTGTGTTTATTTGCCTATAGTTTTATTGACCGGCCTCAGATAGGTGTGACTACTACATTAGTCCACTTACGATTGCTTAACATAGCGCTAAATTGCCTTATGGCACACTAACACTAACTACTAATTACTAACATTTAATTCAAGCATTTAATTCTTGCAATTTACTTTAATGCAATTTAATTTCTTGCTCATTTATTCATATTGTCTTTGCCCTTTGCTCACTTGAGCTCATGTTTATGTTTATGCCATTTGCCTTTTGCTCACTATAAGACCCTAATTTTGATCCTAAGATCCCTCATGGCATCATATCATTGCTCATTGCATTTGCCTCAAGGATCATAGCATCTTGGCTCCTTACCCTAGGGTTGGGAGTTGTGACAGTTGGTTTGAGACCACCAAGCATGCTGAATTCTATATTATTGCTTTTCTTATTTTGTTTACTAACCAAAAGCACAAAAATATGTCACTAACATGTTTTGTTTTGAAGCTCAAGCAGTCATGTGATCCAAGGCTCGTAGGAGGCCCCTATGCTCAATGAAATGACCAAATGAAGATGAAAGCAAGCATGACAATGTTTCCCAAAGATCTCAATCATCATATATGCCTCCCAAGTATCTCAATTTGTCAATTTGATCAAGATAAACCAAGGGGCTTGAGGCTTGTTCCCCAAGGAAACCCTAATTCAACTGTGCATTGACTATGCCTTGCTCACGAAGCAACCTCAAGCTATGATCAAATAAAATCAAGGGAAGTTCTTTAGTTAATCATTTTATGCATATATGAGCCTATGTGAGTAACCTCAATCATTCATTCATCAATTTTTGAAGTTTGGACTTGAGAAGTTGATCAGTCAAATCATCTAACTATTTTGAAATCCACTGAGACCTAACTTCTGATATGTTTGTCAAATGAAGATGACCCCAAGAGAAAAAATGTTCTTCAGAACCATATGAAAAACGTTCATGTTCATAAAAAATTCATTTGAAACTTGTAAGGTCATCATTAATTTCAAAAAATTATAGGTCATTTTGACTGAAACCCTAATTTTGGGTCAACTTCCCAAGGACCTAACTCCTTCATTTTTTATGATTTTGAGGTGAGACAAAGTGCATTGGAATTTTCGTGATGTCTACTTCAATTTTTATGTTGGACAAAATTTCATAATCCTAAAAGAAGTACATGTGATAATACAAAACATTATAGGTCACTTTGGACCAAAGCCATTGAATCTTGAAAAAGTCCAACTTCAAGTGCCCATAACTTTCTCATCAAAAATCCAAAGGATGCAAACTTTAAGTCCAAATTTATTTTATTGAAAAGGTATACAACTTTTATGTTGAAGGTTTTGTCATTTGAGGCTTACATCATTGAAACAGAAGGGCTTGAAGTTGGACCATTTTGGCAAATTTTCCAAATACATGTTTTGTACCTTAAACTTCATGGCTAGTTTTCAATATTTTAAAAACTCCAAATGGATTTTTGTTCAACATAAGTTTTGTTCCTTATGTCAAGACCTTTTCAACCATTACCCACATGCTTATGTTTGGATTTTCCAAATGGGATTTTCGAAGAGATGAAGCTTTATGATCAATTATGCATTTCATGTTAAATCTTGATACACAAGCCAGTGCTTTGCCATCTACATGTCCAAACTTGTTTCCTTCTAGTTCAGGATGCAAAACCAATTGATTTTGGGCCTCACATGCACCTGTACAGACCCATGCATGGAGGGCCCAACTTCACATGCACACGAATTTGATCACCCTTTGCATCAGTTGTGGCTATAAAGAGAAGGCATTACCTCACTTGAATCTCAACCTGAAGGTGCCTGAATCTCTGCAGAAATCATTCCCCACCCTCTCACCAAAGGAATTTGCATTTTCCCTTTTCATTTTCAAGTGTGATTTTCAACAACATCAGTTGATTATCATCACTAATTCCTAAGCCTAGCTCTCATACCAAGCATCCAGATCAAGCTGCAAGCAAATAATTGGTTTAATTGAGCTCCTGAAAGATGCTCTAAAAAGGTTTATACCTCACCTGTTTTGCTTCGAATCTCACTGATTATTGTGCATTGCTTGTGTTGGTTTGCATTTCTGAAGTCCTCATATGAGAGGCAAGCCAATGGTGGCTTTTAATTTTGTGAATTGGTTAACTTCAGATTGAACACCTAGTTTTTCAACCTCAGATTTATTCTTCTATAAGAATCTTGAGCAAAAACTAAGGTCACCGGGGTGATGTACATCACTCCGGCTTTCATTTGGTGTATAGATCGCGTGTTATAGTTGAGGTTGTAAAACCTGCAATTGGTGGCTGGACTGAGCCTTCTCACCGGAGAAGATGGTTGTTTCCACAACCGGCCCCACGCGTTTGAATCTTGGCCATTGGATCCAGTCATTGTGATCTAATCTCAGCCCTTGCCTTGCTTGACCTTTTCAAATCATGTGTGTTACGCGTTTGACTCGAATCCATGGTGAGCGCGCGCTTCTTGGCCTTGTGATGGTCCACATCAATTAATGAGGTTGGATCTGACGCCTCAGGATTTTTCTCTTTTATTAATTTCTGTTTTAATTTATTTTATTCCCTTTATTTTCAAAAATTCATAACTTCTTTATTTTGAATCACAAAAATATGGGACCAATTGCAAAACTTTTCTCTTAAATTCTAGTTTCATAAAATGATTTTTAATTATTTTTGTGATTCTATTTAATATTTTTTGTGAATTATTTCTTTTCTGATTGTTTTTTAATTCATTTAAAATACTTTTTGATATCCAAAAATGCCAAAAATATTTTCTTAACATCTTTGGATGATGATGAATCTATGAAAAATATTCTCATCAATTTCTTAATTGATTTGAGATTTTAGTCCAATTATGTTATTTTTCTTCATTTTTAATTGTTTAAAATTAGTTTCTGTTTTCAAAAAATGTTGAGAAAATTTTTCAAACCTTATTTGACCATGTTAGACTTATGATGATCCAATTGGACTTATCCAAGTTGATTTGAATTAGATTTGAAGTTTGACCCTTATTTGTTTATTTTATTTCATGTATTATTTTAATTCCAAAAAATACCAAAAATATGTTTGACATTTCTTGACTTCTAAGTTTCATTTCACTTCTGTTTACCATTGATTGATGTTGATTCCATTCATGTTTTGATCAATTTGTTTTGGTTATGTCTTTTGATTTTTTTTTTGTACATTCCATTTCCATCTTCATCTTCTTCTTTTTCTTTTGACCAATGAGTTAATGATTTGTGGTTAGCCTTGACATGTGAGAGACTTAATCTTCTTTGATCCAAATCAAATTCATCTTGATCAAAGATCAAGTGAATTGCTTTGTGTCCTAGATAGGTTGCTTCTTGGTCAAGCAAAGAACCTGAAATTCATACAAGGTCATTCTTATTTTCTTTTGGCAAGTTGTAGGAGCTTGGCTTACTAGTCATGGTCTCTAACTTGTGTTTATTTACCTATAGTTTTATTGACCAGCCTCAGATAGGTGTGACTACTACATTAGTCCACTTACGATTGCTTAACATAGCGCTAAATTGCCTTATGGCACACTAACTCTAATTACTAATAACTAACTTTTAATTCAAGCATTTAATTCTTGCAATTTACTTTAATGCAATTTAATTTCTTGCTCATTAATTCATATTGCCTTTTCCCTTTGCTCACTTGAGCTCATGTTTATGTTTATGCCATTTTCCTTTTGCTCACTTGAGCATATTATTGTGTAAATATATTTTGCCTTGTGCTTGTTTTGTTTTTGTTTGTGTGAACCCAATGCAAAAACGAGAAAGGACTTAGAATTAGGACCTTACCTATGCTTAATGGAGTTTCAAGAGCAACTAGGCCTCATGCCTTTAGAATGCTAAATATGTTGAAGAGCAACTAGGCCTCATGCCTTTAGAATGCTTAATCTTGAAGATGACTTGAAAGGACCCTTAATCTAAACTCTATCTTTGTCCATTCTTTTTATTGCATTGTGGAACTTTTTGATTGTTTGTTCTTGTGATAGGGATTTCAAACTTGAGCCAATTAGAAGAACCATTGTCATGAACATCCAAGTTAATAGAAAGACAAGCCAAATTGGAAGATCCTAGGAGCTTGATTGAATATTTGTTTGATTGCTTGAGTTAATTGCTTGTTTCTTGCTAAGTCCAAAGGAAATGAGCAACTTGGATCATCTTTATGATCTCAAGAAAGGGACTCCAAGGGTTTTATTTCTCTTCCCTCATCTTTGCATGTTTAGGACTAACCCTTCTCTTCTTCTCTCCACTCTAACCCAAGCCAAACTTATTTTGTGCAAACATTAACATTGTTTTCAAAACTAGAAACCTAGGCATTATGCCTTTGACCTTTTCAAACTCTTTTCATATTACTTATTTTGAATTGAACCTTAAGTCAACTTTGACTTTATTTTGTGAATACTTCTCATTTGTAAATACAACTCACTCAAATTGTTGTTTGTGGTTCCAATGGCCACCTTTGCCAAAGCTTTTCATAAACATTAGCTATTAGGTTTGAGTTATCATAGTGGTTGATATAAACCTCACTTGTATCCTTAGTGATTGGACTATAAGCCTTCCATACTTATTATAGGGTGGATCCCTCACTAGTATGTTGAAGCTCTCCTCACATGGTGGATTGTGGTTTAGGTTGAGTTTTCTCCCTTTGATAACAAAAGACCTTAAGGCTTTTGACCAATCAATTCACCAACTTATTTTAAGATTTTTACCCCGAACTACAAGGTTTTGATCCTACCTTTGTGATGGTACGTAGGCAATGGGTTTATCCATTCAAACACAAAATTGTAAATAACTTCTATATTCTTTTCTCATCTCCCTAATCATGTTTGCACAAATATTTTCACAAATACCAACCTACCATACAACATTTGCAAAAAGGGATCCCTTAGAATACCAAGGATGTTTTGGATGCTTAAAACCTTCCCATTGCATAACCAACCCCCTTACCCAGATCTCTGACATTTTTATTAGTTTTTGATCTGATAAAACTTCTCGGTTTTTGTTCACTTTCTAACCTTTCCTTTGGATAAATAGAAGTGCGGTGGCGACTCGAATTGTATGATTTACTTTTGATTTAATCAATAAATCTAAAGGTAACGAATACCCCGCTACAGAAAAGTTGCGACTCTGCTGGGGAAATGTTGCTTCCTAGTGGGTTTAGCCTACTTTTTGTCTTTGTTGTATTGTATGTTTATATTTACTTGTGACATATTTTTATGCAAATTTTGGATGACTGTATTGTTTGTAATGATTGAATTGCTTGATATATTCAATTGCTTGTGTGCTTGATGGTCTCTTGTGAGATGAGTTCTATACCCGAACTCGAGTGCACTTATGATAGGAGAATGGCATAGTCTTGTTGACTTGTGTGGAGTTATTCCTTAGCAAGTTGACTTCCAAGCCCATTCACTTGGTGGAGGTTATGTTGGGATCAATAATGTCACACGAGTAGTCGTGGTTAGGCATTACTCTTTCCAATATAAACCTTAGAAGCCAAGGACCTTAGATTACCTATCCCATCTTGGCCTATTTTAGGACGTAGTGCGAAGATCATTCAAGTGTAAGATTTGATACGATTGTTACGCGATACTACACTCATAAGAGTCTCTCTTGAGAATATTTTTGGAATACGAGTAGTCGTTTATCCGATAATATCCGAAAGATGGGATGATGACTATGGGAACCTCTTATAGAATATGATTGTCAGGTTTAACCATAATACACTCCCATTGGGTGGTTCGTAACCAAGACTCCATGCTCGTGACTTGCAACAAACCCGTGATTCACGGTTGATCCATTCTCGTATATCCTTAATATCAATGGAACTTGGGTGTTGATAAGGTGGAAACCAAAATCCACCAAAATGGATGATTGATATTAAGGATAGCTTGATCCATCCCGTGACCTTTGTGTGGTGTGACTTGCTTGATCCTTGAGTGTGATTGTTGCATCCATGCATTCATGCATCCATTTGCATCCATATCATCAACAATGAGAAAATTTTCAAGGAACTTAAGAGGTATGTTTGCAAATTTTCAGACATGGATAAGCAAAGAAGGAATACGAAGAAGTACAGTTTCAGACAACCCGACTTGAAAGAGTTAAGGAGCTTGACATCCTATGTATTAGACCCCTTGGAGTTCAAAGCTCGCCATGGGAAGCTTCTGTCTATTCTTGCTACTCAAGTGGATGAAGGTCTGATGAGTGTGTTGGTGCAGTTCTATTATCCCTTGTACCGTTGCTTCACTTTCCCGGATTTCCAGCTTTTGCCTACGCTTGAGGAGTATGGCTATCTTGTGGGTATACCTATCCTAGATCAGTTGTCGTTCAGTGGCTTGGAGAGAGTCCATTCTTCCCAAGAGATTGCTGATCTGTTGCATATAGATGAATCTGATATTGGTGGTCATATGACTACCAAAGGTGGAATTCAAGGTCTCTCATCTGATTTCCTCATTACTCAAGCTACTATGTTTGGGAAGGCCATGAGTGAGGATGCCTTTGAAGCCATATTTGTACTTCTCATCTATGGACTAGTGTTATTCCCCAACATTGACAATTTTATGGATGTGAACGCTATTAGGATTTTCTCTACTCTTAATCCCGTTCCTACTCTGTTGGGTGACACTTATTTCTCTTTGCATATGAGGAATGCAAAGGGTTGTGGTACCATTGTGTGTTGTTTGCCTCTGTTGTACAAGTGGTTTATTTCGCACTTGCCACAGACGCCCGCCTTCAAGGAGAAAAAAGGATGTCTACGGTGGTCCACGAGGCTTATGTCTCTCACTAATGATGATATCTTTTGGTATAACCGTGTATATGATGGTGTCCAGATTATTGACTCTTGTGGTGAATTCTCCAATGTGCCTCTTCTTGGTACATGTGGTGGAATTAACTACAACCCTATTTTGGCACGTCGTCAGCTTGTGTTCCCCTTAAAGGATAAACCTAATATCATTTTGATAGAAGGTGTGTTCTTTCAAGAGGGTAAAGATCCCCAAAACTTGAAGGGAAGGATGGTCCGTGCTTGGTGCAAGATTCATAGGAAGGGAAGGAAAGAGCTTGGTCCAAAGAATTGTATTGCTTTGGAACCCTATACCTCGTGGGTGAGGAGGAGAGCTTATGAGTACCACATGCCCTATGATTACCCGATACCTACACCCATGGTTATGGTTGGACCTTCAACCCTCCCTAACCAAGAAGTAGAGGAGTTGAGAGATGAAAACCGTTCGCGTGCTCGGGTCCGTGAGGGAGAGGAGATACTTCAGCAACTCAGAGATAAGGATGCTTTGATAGAATTTCTGGAGCATCAGGTTATCGACGAGCCTGATGATGTGGTGACTTCTCTTCTTCCTCAGTCTTCCAAGTTTTGGAAAAGGAAATACGATCGACTCGCCAAAGAGAAGGCATATATGGAGGCAGCCTGTGAGAGAGAGGTGAAGAGGCTTCGTGCAGCTTATCTTCCGGTCTCGAGAGCTTTGGACGATTGCTTATAGGGTTCCATAGGATGTTCATTTTCCTTCTCTCTTGTATTGTATTTGGTTACCAAGACTGTACTTCTTTGGTGTAAAATTTTTTCCAAATATTATTGATATGATTATTCCATTATATGTCTAAAAGATTAATATTTCCAAATATTTGCAAATAGATCTCTGTAAAGTTCCTCTGATAAAAATAAATCATGTGCACAAGCATTGCATGCATCATGTGCATAAGCAGGTTTTGTCCAGAGCTTCTTGATCACTGATCTAACTCCGTGTTCTTCATTTAATTTTGATCAGTCACCATTTATAGTAAGTTTTTAGTATTGATCTGACGCAAAACAGAGACATTTGATACACTGTGCAAGCATTTAAGGTACAATTCGAGTAGTTTTTACTTCCGTTATGTTATTTGCGCATTTTTAATCTTTATTAGGTTTTACTTTGTTTATCTTGATTTTATGCGTGGGATAGTTGTGTTTTTGTCCGACAGATCCAGGTAGAAGAACCGGAGAACTCAGAACACGGCAGTGCGAGAGTTCGGCACGCAAAAGATCATAAAATCCCGGTACAGGAGGCCTGCCACTGCCACCCGTGTCACCTGACACGGGCCGTGTCAAAGAAAGGGAAACAGAAGAAGAAAACAGTAGCTTGACACGGCCACCCGTGTCAGCTGACACGGGCCGTGTCAGGCAGAACTTGACCCTGTGTTGGGCATGCCATGGGCGTGTCAGGAGAGCCAGTAGGCTGACACGGCCACCCGTGTCAGCTGACACGTGCCGTGTCAGCCCAAGCCCAATATTTCCAAATTTTCCGGGCTTTTCATTCTTCGGGCTTTGTGGAGACATCTTTGGACCTGTCCAACTGCTGCTGGGAACTTTCACTATAAAAAAGTGGTCTTCTGCCAAAGGAAAAATCATCCTGGAGTACAGCAAACCACAATATTATGAAGCAATCAAGTATTACAGAGATCAAGGCATTTGAAGAGCTGAAGAGATTCATGAGCGGGAGCGATTGAAGATAAAAGTCATCCAATTACTTGTAATGTGTAATTTTTATCTTGAATTGGTTTTAAACAATATGAGTAGCTAAACCCCCTAATGCTAGGGGGTGTCCCTGATTTAGAATTGTAATGAATTTGAGTTTACATTTGCATTTATAATATTTTGTTTACGGTAACCTTTTGATGTGTTTAGTGCTTTCTCTTTCGGACCAATCGAGATTGATCTATGGTTATCACTTAGGCTGGACCGTCAGTGATAAGGTTTTCATCAGGTTACTCTGCAGTAGATATCACCTAGGACTAGGGATACCATGTATGAACCAGAGCATTCTTGATATTATACAGCTTAACTTCACCCTCATTGGCTATGGACATAGGAATGAGGGTAGATTGATTAAAGGTTTTCTCACCAAGGACTTAGGAGAAAATACCCTTGAGAACTGGTAGTAATTGATATTTGTTGATGCAATAGTAACTCAGAATTATTACAGGGATAAATCATACACCTTCCCTGGTATTGTTCCTTTTTCTCTATAAACTCTTATTTTTATATTTCTTTATTATTTTCTTTTTACACTCAAAAACCCAAATTAATACTTTTTGTTTAATTGAATGATAATTTAAACTCAATACTAACGTGCAGTCCTTGAGATCGACATTCAGGGATTTTCCCCATTATTACTATAAAAGGCAAAATAGTACACTTGCTATTTTCCCGATCAAGTTTTTGGCGCCGTTGCCGGGGACTGCCAAAAATATAGAGTTTAATTTTATTTCAATTAAAATTTTGTTGCTCTGCAATAAAATTATTTTTCTGTCATTTATATTTTACTAACATTGTATGCGAGGAAAACCCTCAGCTGAAATTCTTTTTGACGCAGAGATCGAGAGAACCCTTCAAAGAAGACGCGGAGAACAAAAAGTGGATTCTACAGAAGAAAGTACCTCAGATCAACCAGAAGTCAAGGAACCAATGGCTGAAGTTCCTCCAATTCCACCTCCTCCACCTCCGGAGAGACTCCTAGGTGACAATGGAGGTGCAAACGCACCGGGTGGTCGACTGACAATAGTTAACCAACCGGTGAATGTGACAAATTTTCAACTGTATCGTAGCACTATCAATCAATTGGAAAGAAAACCTTTCACCGGAAAGGTTAATGAAGATGCCAACAAACACCTGCAGAGATTTCTGACCATGAGCACCACCTTGAAAATTGATGGTCACACTGATGAAGCAAAAAAATTAAGAATGTTCCCGTTCACTTTAGCTGAAGACGCGGAAGAATGGTTCTATTCTCTCCCTGCCGGTAGTATCACTTCCTGGGAGGAGATGGAAACTGCATTCTTAAATAAGTATTTTCCAGCATCAGTATTCCTGAGAAAAAGGTATGAAATTCTGAATTTCAAACAGAAGGATGGTGAATCATTGGGAGACACCTACAAAAGATTCAAAAGGATCTTAGTTGCGTGTCCCACTCATAATATGGATCAGACAGAACAAATGCAAATGTTCGTTAATGGGCTGAGAATAAAGACAAAACAGTTGATTGATACAGCAGCCGGTGGCTCAACAAATTTCTCAACAGCCACTGGTATCAAGAGGATTATTGAAGCAATAGCTGCTAATGAGCATATAAAGCTATATGACAGATGTACCAGACAGCCAGATGGGGTGATTGATCTAAAATTAGAGACAAATAAAATCCGTCTGGAAGACACTGTTGCTGCCGAAGTCGACAAAAAGCTGAAAGCGATGAATATAGGTACTCAACCGATAGCGCAGGTTCAACCAGTTCAGGAGAGCACTTATGAGATCTGTAATGGACCTCATCACACTGTTTATTGCTTTACAACTCCCCAAAAAATTGAAGAGATCAAATTCTTGAAGCAGAATAATCCCTACTCTAACACTTACAACCCAGGTTAGAAGAATCACCCAAACTTCTCCTGGAAAGATCAGAGAGGGAACGTTCCGCAACAGGGTACATGGCAATATCAGACTCAGTATCAACAACAGCAACAACAACAACATGTACCTAAGAAGGCAGACTGGGAGATTGCCATTGAAAACCTGGCAGCTAAGAATAGGCAATTTGAAGAAGAGATTAGAAACAATCAGAAAAACACCACCGCCTCCCTGAAGAATCTTGAAGTCCATCTAGGGCAGATAGCACAACAACTGGCAAGTTCTCGAACACCAGGTTCCCTTCCAAGTGAAATAGTTCAAAATCCGAGAGGTCAGGAGAATGTTAACATTGTCACGACGACAGAGAAAAAGGCGACTAAAAAGAAAAAAATTATATCACCGAGCGAGCTGACTAAAGAAGAAACTACAAAAGGAACTAAACTGGTGATTAAGTTGTCCTACCCTCAGAGAATGACAAAGAAGGAACCTAGTGAGTCAGGCTTAGAGAAATTCATGACAATGTTTAAAAGGATTAAGGGTCATATGGCCCTGTTTGAAGCACTTGAAAGGATGCCCATGTACAAGAAATTCGTGGAAGAGGTATTGGCTGAAAAGAAACCAACCCTTGAAGAACAGGTATTTGGTAAGGAACAATATAATGCAAACTCACGGGAGCAGAACATTTCTAACAAACAAAAGGATCCAGGAACTGTCACAGTACCATGCACAATCAAAGAAAGAACCTTCAAAAAGGTACTAATAGATTCTGGAGCTAGTGTGAATCTGATGCCCTTATCGATCTATCACAGGCTGGGTATTAAAAATATCAGTGATATAAAGACCAATCTGAAGTTTGCAGATCACTCAACAAAAGATGCGTATGGTATAGCTGAAGATGTGCTGGTAACAATAGCGGACTTGAATTTTCCAGTCGATTTTGTGATCCTAGACATACTTGAAGACAATGAGGCACCCATCATTCTAGGTCGACCTTTCATGAAGACGAGTCGATGCAAGCTTGACATGGATGAGTGGACGTTAACCTTGAAAGTTCACAACAAGGAAATAACATTGAATGCTATTGAAGACCAAGAGCTGGAGGAAGATGCAGAATCTTCGTATCAAGTAGGCTTGATCAGGACATTGAATACTATCAAAATCTCACCACTGCCAGTAGCCACCATAAACGGAAAGATTCCCAACACCGAAAGGAAGGTTACAAAGGAATCATGGCACAAAGGAGTCCACACTGATAAAAGAAACAATGTCCGGGTTGTAAACAAGAGGTGCAACAGGGTTTTGAACCTGAAATACCCCCCATGATAGGGGAAATGAATCGTAGAGCCATGCGACGTTAAACAAAGCGCTTCGTGGGAGGCAACCCACGCTTTTTAATTCTAAGCAATGTTTGGGTCTGTAGGTATACAAGAGTCCCACAAGGAGGAGCCAGAGTAACCAGTGGTTGACCTGACAAGAAAACCAAAAAACGGCCAAAAGGACAGCCTGACACGGCCACCCATGTCAGCTGACACGGGCCGTGTCAGAAGAGGGAAAAAGAGAAAAAAATGTTTGAAAACAGTGGCCTGACACGGCCACCCGTGTCAGCTGACACGGGCCGTGTCAGGGGCACTATAAGAAAGATGGTTTGAAGGATGCTAAAACAGTGGCCTGACACGGCCCGTGTCAGGAACACTGAAGCAGAATTTGTGGAAAATGGGAAACAGAAGCCTGACACAGCCACCCGTGTCAGCTGACACGGCCACCCGTGTCAGCTGACACGGCCGTGTTAGGCGTGCGAATTTTTTGAAATTGTTTTGAAAATTTGAAATTTTCGTGGGGCCCACCCACTTAAACCACTCTTAACCACTCTTTTTTCCCTTAACACTCATCATTATCAGATTTTATCATCATTCTCTCTCATACTTTTTCATCTTCTTCTCTCTCTCTCTCTCTCTCTCTCTCTCTCTCTCTCTCTCTCTCTCTCTCTCTCAAACTCCATTAAAATACACTCACCTCACCACACAAAATCTCACATGCAACCAAGTTCCACTCACCTATAGCCCAAACACCCTTCACAAATAGTTCTCACCTCGCCGTCCCGGTCGCAACCACGGTTTTAAATTTTTCTAACTCGAAAGTTCGAAATTTTACTATTTTTGCAGGTCCAAAATGTCTTCAAACAGAATCCTTACTGGAAAGCAACAACGTGCAGAGATGGCAAAGTCTCGGAAGCGTCCGAGCCGGAATCCTAATCCGCACAATATTGTGTTTGACAACCCGGAGCAAGAGCGACGTTACCAAATTCACCGGAAATGCAAGCTCACGCCAACTCGGTATATGTGTGAGAAGACTCTGACCGATCTAGGGCTGAAAATTAAGGTAGACCGAATGTTCCATGTTTTGGGCATGCTCGAGTTTATGAGTTTGGAGGCGCCGACCTACGAGCGCATTACTCTCGAGTTCCTCAGCACCTTGGAGTTTCAGCTCGAAAAACGGTGGGTTAACACAACCAGGTATTATTTCGGTACTCTACGCTTCTGTTTGTTTAACAATTACCATGAATTGTCTGTTGAGGAGTTAGCTGCAATACTCCGACTCCCGCTGAACGGACCCGGAGCGGTCCTAGACGGGCTTTCTTCTAAGGATTTCTGGGTCGCCATAACTGGGAGGACGGATGAAAAATCACACCACTCACCATGGCTTGTTGTAAAGAATCGCCCTAGAAAGTGACACTGCTGAAAATAAAGATCGGACGCAACGTATACAGCTTAACCGACACAAGTATCCTACACACTCCGAAGTAAGAGAGCAATCGCACCAAATTAAGAAGCACTGTGAATCCTGTCAAAGCTGAACCAAACCAAGTGAGTCAGAAAAGGCCAAACACATTAATCATCATGAGCGTCATTCAGGTTTGTCTTTATCACTCTAAATTTGCGTAGACTCTCTGGGACTGTCACTGCATGATACACACACTGAGGCACGTTGTTTGTAATTAACCCCGAGCCTTTCTAGCCATCCTGCATTATTATATCCTTCGTTAACCCCATTTGAGCCTATATCCATTTTTGTTTAAAACACCATGAATGTAACCATTGGCCAAAAACACTTCCTCACCCTGCTCAGAGTCATGAGAATATATTCCAACTGTGTTGAAAAGCTAAGTTTGGGGTAAAAACCCCAAAAGCTCTCAAATCCCTAGAAAGTGCAAAAACAAGAGAAAAGAAAAAGTGATGAATCGAGAAAAAGAAAGAAAAATAAAAATCAAATACTCGATGATTCAAAAGAAAGAAGCACGAAAAAGGGTAGTCGGTAAAAAAATTCAAGAAATAAGAAAAGAAAACCGAGGAAATAAAAGAAACCATACCCTAACCCAAGCCAAGCTACAACCCTAAAGACCTCAAAAGTGTGTGTGTTATGTGTAGGTGATGAGAAAAGAGAGACTATTCAAACTTGTGAGTGATATTGCATACTTCGAATTATGAGTGTAAACAGTTAACCCCGAGAGAATTGGTGAGAATGTGAAATAAGCTGACAGGTGAAACAGTGCTTTAAAGTGGAAGTGTGAATGATAACTTACAAGGAGGGGTGGGACTTGTGGAAGGAAAAGGGAAGACGTTTGCGAATGATCTCAACAGTGGTGGAAAGCATAAAGAATTATGGGGAGTGATACCGAAACATTACTTGGGACAAGCAATGTGCTAAGTTTGGGGTTGTGATCAGTCACCATTTATAGTAAGTTTTCAGTACTGATCCGACACAAAACAGAGACATTTGATATACTGTGCAAGCATTTAAGGTACAATTCGAGTAGTTTTTACTTCCGTTATGTTATTTACGCATTTTTAATCTTTATTAGGTTTTACTTTGTTTATCTTGATTTTATGCGTGGGATAGCTGTATTTTTGTCCGACAGATCCGGGTAGAAGAACCGGAGAACTCAGAACACGACAGTGCGAGAGTTCGGCACGCAAAATATCAGAAAATCCTGGTACAGGAGGCTTGACACGGCCACCCGTGTCACCTGACACGGGCCGTGTCAGGGAAAGGGAAACAGAATAAGAAAACAGTAGCCTGACACGGACACCCGTGTCAACTGACACTGGCCGTGTCAGCCCAAGCCCAATATTTCCAATATTTCCGGGCTTTTCATTCTTCGGGCTTTGTGGAGACATCTTTGGACCTGTCCAACTGCTGCTGGGAACTTTCACTATAAAAAAGAGGTCTTCTGCCAAAGGAAAAATCATCCTGGAGTACAGCAAATCATAGTATTGTGAAGCAATCAAGTATTACAGAGATCAAGGCATTTGGAGAGTGTAACACCCCAAAATTTGCCCTCCTCATTCATGCATTCATTTTTTAGGTCATTTAGCATTTCATATCACATGGCATCATGTCAATCAGAATTAGCTCCAAGAAGCTCGAACGTCATCCAGGACACTTTGTGGGTTCTACTTAGACGATTGGTCAACACAAGGGAAAGACTTGAGGTACTACCAACAGGACCAAATGGGGCCTATTCACCATACAAATTGCCAAGCTTGAAGAAGCAAGAATCTGCTGCTGAGCTGTCATGCTCGCTAGGCGAGCAGATGCTTCGCCTAGCGAAAAGCACTGTCATGCTCGCTAGGCGAGCAGATCCTTCGCTAGGCGAAGGGCGCGCATTTCAGAAAATATCAGAAAGATTTTGGGCTTGAGTTGCCCTCATTTGAGCCCACTACCCACGAAATCAGTCTATAAATACTGAAGTTTCAGTAGAGGATGGACACTTGGAGTTTCAGTGGGGTTTTCACTGGAGTTTCACTGGAGAAGGAGTCCTAAGAATTACTCTGCAGCAATCTTCAGGCAGCTCTGAGAAGTTCACTTTGATTCACACGCTCTTTTGCCTCCGCCTCACGTAAACCCTAACAGAGCTTGGCAAATCCAGCCGTGCCATTCGATCGGTCTCTCTCATCAGGTATGCCTTTGTTCCTACTACTCTATGCCTTGAATTTGAATACTGTGAATGCATGAGGTAACATCAGGTTTTGCCCACGGGTTTATATTTGTGTATGAATATGTGAATAATGACTTGAATGTTTGATAGTTTCGTTTCTGAGAGGAATGCCATAGGGTTTGGAATCCTTAAAATCGTACTGTTATCATTGAAAAATTCAAAACCCGCAGGCGCTCGCTAGCCGCTTCGCTAGACGAGCACGCAGCGAAGCTTCGCTAAGCTTTCGCTAGGCGATGCAGTCGCGAATGTGACAGTATTCGCTTTTCGTTCTGTTTTGTTCTCATCTGTCTTGTGTTGCCATGGCATTGTTTTCTCTTGATTTCATCTTGTTTGTCTAACCCTTTTGTCGAGTTTTTGTGAGGACTCACGCACTCTTGCAGGGATACCATTCGGAGGTTTATTCTGATTACTCGTATTGACTGATTTTCTTTGATGGTCTAGCTGGAGAGATTTCAGGGTTGCTTATCCCTTTAATTGCTGTAACTTCGGATCTTTATCCGTGTGGTAATTTTTTCCCTTTTCTCGTACCTTACCGCTTTCTTAGCTGGAAGACCTCGATAGGAGGCAATGTTTGAGCCCCTTGGTGGCATTTTACTTTAAGATACATATTTTGTGTTTTGTATTCGTATCCCCATAGGTAGCGCGGTTCCTTCGTCAAGGACTGCCTTTTGCCCTTGAGCATCCCAAACCCTAAAACCCAAAGCAACACGTTAACTCCTTCTACTACAGGCGAGTAAGTCTCCAAAGGTCGAGCATCCGGTAGATTGCGTAGTGACGTCGTTCACCCAATAACATAATCCGTAACCCCGTAGTTAGCCGAACTACGGCTTGCTCTGATTCTCATTCCCGATGAGATACGTAGGCATAAGACGCGATGTCTTAGCGAGCACACATCCCCCCAACCCATAGGTCAGCCGAGCTACGAAGACTCTGATTCTCATATTCAGATGAGATACGTATGCAATGGATGCGACATCCGTGCGAGTCATTTCTCTTAACCCTTTTTAGTAAATAAACACATTAGGTAAACCCACACCCTTTAGACAAGAACCACACAAGTGGATCCCGTAGAGTACTACGGATGCGTAGGGGTGCTAATACCTTCCCTTCGCATAACCGACTCCCGAACCCAAGATTTGGTTGCGAGACCCCGTCTTGTCCTTTCCTTTTTCAGGTTTACTTCGAGCGTTTCCTTTCCCTCCTTTGGGATGAATAACGCACGGTGGCGACTCTTCTGTCTTTTTCTTCTTCGCCGGTTGTTTTTTTCGCGTACTGTATTTTTTCAGGTTGCGACAGCTGGCGACTCTGCTGGGGAAAAGAAGTTGACCTCTTGCTGGTCCATCTTCCCTAAGCGAGTCCCTCCTAGCTTGTGTGATTTCTTGTTTATTGGGTGTTCCTGCTTTTGTACATTTATTTACTTACTTGCTTGCATTCATTTGCTGTCTCTGTTGGAGCTGTTGTTTGTTTGTTGGGGTGGGGTGTTCTATGAGAGATAATCCCATTACCCAGGCTTGAGTGTACACACAGGTTTTAGAGTGGATAATCATGAGGCTTGCGTGGCATGTTGCTACGTTAAGTCGTTCATGAAGAACCACACCCAGACGAGGTTTCTTTTGGATATGTTATGTCCTACGGATGTTCCGTAACGACATGATGTTCCTTTAGAAATCGTCGACTCTGGTGACCATTTCCCGAGAACTCAGTCGAGGCCTCTCCTCCGAGACGTGATTATGTTAGCTCTGGTGGGCGCATTCTCGCTGATCAACCCGAGGACCCCGAGACTGGGAACTTGCTTTAGGATGTCCTGTTGAGGGGAGTCAATGGAGACCTTTTGTCTCATAATAATGCCAAACCTTCAGTGGTAAACGTATTATTCGCGACTGAAGGGTTGAAGCTGACGAACTTCTGTTCCTAGAACCTACCAGTGAGGGGCGGGCTAAATTCAGGAAACCTTAACCTCCAACCAACCCGGTTTTCTGGAGCAGAGATATGATCTTATATTATATTCTTCAGTGGGTTTTCTCTTCAGACAGTGCAACCCGACAAATGTTCAAGCAGATACAGCAATCCTGATTGACATGCCACTGCATTGCATTCACATCATCACATCATTTGCATTCATATCATTTAACACATGTTTATCCATTTCAAGGGGGTTTACATCTTCTTCTTGATTCCGGTCGGGGTTTTCTGGTTCTCTTAAGATGGATATTGGCAGAAAGAGACTTGTCGCCTACAAGTTTCCGGTGGTCTGTCTGGAGCCCATCCAACAGTTGATGAAGTTAATGGATCCTGGTTCTCTAGAAAGATTCCGAGAGGATTACGGTTTGATTCTAAGTTTTGTCACGGTTCTTTCCAAAGATCAACATGATGCTCTATTCACACTGCTACAGTTCTATGACCCTCCACTGAGATGTTTCACGTTCCCGGATTATATTTTGGTCCCTACTTTGGAGGAGATTGCCAGTTTTCTCAGAGTTCCTATCAGGTCACAGTTATTGTTCTACAGTTCTGAGTTTCTGCCCGATCTCAGCGTGGTTGCTTCAACCACATATTCGGAGGAATCAGTCTGGAAGGCTAATATGTGTCAGAAGGGAGAAGTTAGTGGTTTTCATCTGAGTTTCTTGCTGGGAGAAGCAAAGAAGAAGCTGGAAGACGGTAACCAGATGGGTTTCAATGCTGTGTTGGCTCTTTGTGTGTATGGGATTGTCTTGTTCCCTAATGTTGCCAAATTTGTAGACATGGACGCAATACGCCTCTTCATGTTGAGAAATCCAGTGCCGACCTTGCTAGGAGATTTCTTTCATTCAGTGCACGACAGAAATGAGAATAGAAAAGGAGGATTGGTGAATTGTTGTGCGCCTTTGTTTTATAAGTGGTTCAGTTCTCACCTACCTAAATCAGGAGCGTTCGTTGATGTCGAGGACTCGTTGAGTTGGTCGAAGAGATTGATGGGGTTGAGAGCTGAAGATATTTCTTGGTGGTCCGACCGGAGCTTGCTTCGGGCAGATATTATTCACAGTTGTGGGAACTTCCCAAATGTTCCGTTGGTAGGAAGAAGAGGAGGAATCAACTATAATCCTTCTCTAGCAGTTAGACAGTTTGGATATGCTTTAAGAACTCCGCCCTTGGAAAAGGATGTGGAAGAATCTCTGTTTTTCCATTCTTCGCCTGATTTGACTGTATCCCGTAAGGCAGCTGAGGCCTGGCTCAAGGTGATCAAGAGAGGAAGAACTGTTCTTGGAAAAGGAAATTGTAGAACTTACCCTCGGTATGAAGATTGGCTTCAAGGAAGAATCGAAGAGTTTGGTCTGCCGTTCCCTATTGAAGAACCTTTGTATCCACCTATTCCTGAGCAGTCAACAATGGTGAGCCGAGAGGAGTACGACAAGTTGAAGAGTGCCATGGAGGGACTTCAAATCGAGAACTCAGAGTTAAGTGAGAAGTTGCAAGACTGTATGCATCAATTCCAGGAGGCAGAATATCAGAAGGGGGAAGCCGTCAGAGTGCAAAAGGAAGCAGAAAGGAAATTTGCTGTGGAGGTGGACTTCTTCAGGAAGACAGACGAAGCCTTGAGATCATCCAGTTCTGAGTTGAGGCGAGTCAAGCAACAGTTAATGGATGCTCATGGTAAATTAGCTGGGTGGCAAGAACAATGGGATGCATTTTCAACTTCTCGGAAGGCAAAGGAGGAGGAGACAGTAGCCGAACTGACTGGTCAGATGGAGAAATTGAAGACTTTGCTCAAGAGGAAGAACAATGAGCTTCTGTGCGCCCGTTCTACTAATGGCTACATCACAGATCAACTCAACGAGGCTCGAGGACAGATTGAAGAACTCAAGGTGTTGGCAGGTTTGAAGAAATCCAAACTTGAAGAGGTATTCGGAGAAGATGATGGGAATTACTACAGAGAGCACATCAACGAACTGGATGGGATCATTCACAAGAGGAATTTGCTTATCCGGCGTTTGACAGAATCTCCAGATCATCCCGACACGGTGGCATTACTAGATGAAGTGAGGAGCAGTCCTTATGGGTTGTATACAGGAGGCTGATTCCTGGTTTATGTTCCTCTCTTTACTTTTTGCTTTGTTGCTATGTAGTGATAATCCACAGGCTTGTTGTGGGGATCCTCTTTTGATGTACTTTTGGCTAAGGCCCCCTTTCCTGGAACTCATTTGTATAATGGTTTCCCTTTGCCGCATCTTGATCTCAGAAGTTTATCCATGACTCAGTCTTCTTACTATTCGCCTGATGTGAGACTGGAATCAAGGGGGAAGAATACCTTTTGGAATTGATAAACATGTCATTGCATTTACATATTCATTGTCATATCTTGCATAACAGGTACCACTGCGGTGTTCTCATATTGTTTGGTGTCCCACTAGCAGGATAGCTGACTCAGGCATTCACCGATACGGTACCCGGAGGAATCAACAGAGAGCGATGGAAAGCCTACAAGCAGAGCTCGCCGAGATGAAGATTCACATGAATCAATTCATGGATTTGGTTCAAGGGGTGGCTCAAGGACAGCAGGAGCTTAGATTGTTGGTGCAGAGGGTTCCCGCCACTACTCAACCAGAGACGTTGGCTGATCCTCCAGCTGGAGAGGCTAATGGTCCCAATGGACCGGGGCCTATCCCGATCCCGCATGTCAACCTAGATCAACAACCCATTCATGATGGTCAGGATGATCAGTTCCCTTTGCTTCAGGAAGACTTTGGCATGGACCCCATGTTTAGAAGATTGGAAGAGAGGTTGAAGGCAGTGGAAGGACAGAATCCTCTGGGAGTAGATGTTGCTGACTTGGGGCTGGTCCCAGGTGTGAGAGTGCCACCGAAATTCAAAGTCCCGGTCTTTGACAAATACAATGGCAGCTCCTGCCCCAAAACTCACGTGCAAGCCTATTTCCGTAAAATGGTTGCATACTCTGATGACGAAAAGTTGCTTATGTACTTTTTCCAGGACAGCCTAGCGGGGGCATCCCTAGAATGGTATATGAGGCTGGACAGAGCCCACATCCGTTGCTGGAGGGATTTGGCAGAGGCTTTCGTGAAGCAGTATCAGTATAATGCAGACATGGCTCCGGACAGGACTCAACTTCAGAATCTGTCTCTTAAAAGCAATGAGTGCTTCAGGGAATACGCTCAACGCTGGAGGGATATAGCTTCCCGTGTTCAGCCTCCTATGTTGGAAAAGGAAATGGCCAGCATGTTCATGAATACGTTGCCCGGACCTTATCTGGAGCGTCTGGTGGGGTGCAATGCTTCCAACTTTGTTGATGTGGTCTCTACCGGAGAGAGGGTGGAGAATTACCTGAAGACCCACAAGATCCAGAGTGGAGGTGGATCCTCATCAGGGGTGAAGAAGCCGTTCATTCAGGGACAGAAGAGGAGAGAAGGGGATGCAAATGCCGTATCTTCTTATCAGAACAGGGATAACAGAAGGAACAGTTTCCAGAATTATCATCAGCAACCGTATGTTGCGGCTGTGACCATTCCAGCTGCAGCACCACTACAACAACAACAACCACAGCGTTAACCAGCTCAGTATCAACAGCAGCAACAACCGGGTAACAGACCCGCCTATCAACAGAGGCAAAGGATGATGGACCGGCGTTTTGACACCCTTCCAATGTCGTACGCTCAGTTGCTTTCTAGTCTTCAACAACTACAACTTGTGCAATTGTGCATTCTGGCTCCTCCTGTTGGTAGACTTCCGGTGGGTTACGACGCCAACGCTAGGTGTAGCTTCCACTCTGGGGCACCTGGCCATAACATTGAGAGCTGCAAAGCTTTTAAGCACGTAGTTCAAGACCTCATAGATTCAAAGACCATCGACCTTGCATCGGCTCCGAATGTTGTCAACAATACCATGCCCCAGCATGGTGGTGCAAACATTAATATGATGGAAGGAAAAGCCAAGTCCATTAAGGATGTGTTGAAATTGAAGACTCCATTGTTGGATATCAAAGGATGCTTGCTGAAGGCCGATGTTTTCCCCGGTTGTGGGAAGGGTTGTTTGGATTGTGCTACTCAGGGCGGAGGTTGTTTGAAGTTACAGCAGGGTATCCAGGCCTTGCTCGACAAAGGTATCCTCCAGGTTGAAGATTTATCTGTCCAAGAGTCTGTGGAAGGGGTTGAGGAAGAAGGGTTTGAAGATGCTACTGGTGAATTCGCAGATGTTGTTCCTACTGTTTCTGTAATCCATGATGATGTATTTATTTTTTCCAATGTGGTTGATCCTGATGTAATTGAACTTGATTCCGATTTTTCGGATGCTTGCATTTCAATGAATGAGATTTCTAAGTACGACTGTGATATTGCTACTATCACTATTTTCTACCCAACTAATCAGATCAGTGTGCCAGAAGCGCAACCCGTGCCACCAGTGCGACAATCTGCTATGACCATCACAACCCCTGGTCCTTTACCTTTCACCAGTGAAAGGGCCATTCCGTGGCATTATGGGGGGAGCGTGTATACGCACGATCATAGGGTGGAACGGCCACTGAAAGTAGAAGAGGGTCAGAAGCCTGAACTTGACGGTCCCGCAGTGGATAATGTTGGTGGAATCGGGCGATTCACCAGGAGTGGTAGATTATTCTCACCACCTGTTACCCAAGCTGATAATGCTGATGTTGTGGCAAAAACCAAAGGCAAGCAGGTCATGAATGAGAGTACCTCTGCACCCCAGGATGGTTCTGAGCCCACTTTTGCAAAGGATGTGGACGAGCTTCTGAGAATCATAAAGAAAAGCGATTACAAGGTAGTCGATCAGTTGATTCAGACTCCGTCCAAGATATCCATTCTCTCACTCCTGTTGTGTTCGGAGGCACACAGGGAGGCACTTCTGAAGGTTCTTAATGCTGCTTATGTACCTCAGGAGATCTCGGTAAACCAACTAGAAGGGATCGTTGCCAATGTGCATACAAGCAACGGGTTGGGTTTTACTGATTCTGACTTGACACCAGCCGGACGCAATCATAATAAGGCTCTGCACATCTCGGTGGAATGCAGAGACACCGTGTTATCGCATGTTCTGGTGGATACAGGATCCTCTCTCAATGTGCTACCCAAGAGAGCCCTATCGAGGTTAGAAGTAGAGGGTTTGGTCTTGAAACCTTCAGATCTTATTGTGAGAGCCTTCGATGGTTCTAAGAGATCGGTGTTTGGAGAGGTAGAATTGCCAATTCTGATTGGATCACAAACCTTCAACACTGTCTTCTACGTGATGGATATCAGTCCTTCCTACAGTTGCTTGCTGGGTCGTCCTTGGATCCATAATGCTGGGGCAGTCTCTTCAGCTCTACATCAGAAGATTAAGTTTTCGGTCAACGGACGAATCATCACCGTCTGTGGTGAGGAGGACATCCTGGTCAGTAACCTGTCTACATTCAAGTATGTAGAAGTAGAAGGTGAAATTCATGAGACTCTGTGTCAGGCTTTTGAGTCAGTTAAAGTCAAGGATGCAGCTCCGGTGGAAGAGGTTAAAGCGGGTGCCTCTATCTCATCCTTTAAGCAGGCACGGGCCGTGGTGGATTCGGGTGTTGCTCCCGGTTGGGGGCGTCTGTTGGAGTTACCGATGAAAGAAGATAAGTTTGGGATTGGGTATCAGCCAGCTCTGACTCCTACAACTTCAACACTTCAGGGGCCGATTACTTTCTCCAGCGCTGGCATCGTTCAATATGGCCAGGTCTCTGCGGTCAACGAAGAAGATGGGGATAGTGATTGCGACATTAACAACTGGGTGCGTCCGAGGATCCCGGGTGAAGTCGTCGACAATTGGTCTTCTGAGGAGATCGTCCAAGTCACTTTTCTGAAGGAGTAATTTTCTTTGTTTATTCATGCATATCCAAGTCTTACGTTCCGCCCAGGGCATAATGACTCATTGTAGGGCTCATCTATGTGACACTTGCATTTTTTATCATAAATAAAGGACGTCTTTTGCATTCAAATATTTCGCTCCCTGTCTTTCTATTGGTGCAGTTTTTCAAAAAAAAAAAATCAAAAAAAATGGCAATGTTTTGTTTAGTTTCCACTTTTTTCTTTCACGCTCATAAGCACATACCATCACTCATGCAGATGCACGTCACCAGATCCTATTGATAACGGTTCTGCTATGGCTCGTTTCGACTTTGAAAATCCAATCTTTCAAGCTGAAGAAGAGGGTGATGAAGACTGTGAACTCCCTGAAGAACTTACCTGGTTATTAAAACAGGAAGAAAGGGTCATTCAACCGTATCAAGAGCCTACTGAAGTGATTAATCTCGGCACCGAGGACGCCAAGAGAGAAATCAAGATAGGGGCTGCTTTGGGAGATGATGTGAAGAAAGGGCTGATTGAATTGCTGCAAGAGTATGTTGACATCTTCGCCTGGTCTTATCAGGACATGCCAGGGCTTGACACGGACATCGTGGTACACCGCTTGCCTCTCAAAAAAGGTTGTCCTCCGATCAAGCAGAAGCTCAGAAGAACAAGACCAGAGATGGCTGTCAAGATAAAGGAAGAAGTGCAAAAGCAGTTGGTTGCAGGGTTTCTAGCAGTCACCAATTATCCGCCATGGGTTGCAAACATCGTCCCAGTACCTAAGAAGGATGGAAAGGTACGGATGTGTGTCGACTACCGGGATCTTAACAGAGCCAGCCCTAAAGATGATTTCCCATTACCTCACATCGATGTTTTGGTGGATAACACAGCTCAGTTCTCGGTATTCTCCTTCATGGATGGTTTTTCTGGCTATAACCAAATCAAGATGGCACCAGAAGGCATGGAGAAGACAACTTTCATAACCCCATGGGGCACCTTCTGCTACAAGGTGATGCCGTTTGGTCTGAAAAATGCCGGAGCAACATATCAACGAGCTATGGTGACTCTGTTCCATGATATGATTCATCATGAAATCGAGGTTTATGTGGACGATATGATTGCCAAATCTCAGACAGAAGAAGAACATTTGGTG
The DNA here is from genome assembly GCF_024323335.1 of Lathyrus oleraceus. Taxonomy (NCBI): domain Eukaryota; kingdom Viridiplantae; phylum Streptophyta; class Magnoliopsida; order Fabales; family Fabaceae; genus Lathyrus; species Lathyrus oleraceus. Next base: position 505,185,387 of record NC_066583.1, on the reverse strand, counting down.
AATTTGCAAAAACTTTTTGAGCGTTTGAGGAAATTCAAGCTGAGACTTAATCCGAACAAGTGCACTTTCGGGGTGAGATCGGGAAAACTACTGGGTTTTATTGTTAGTGAAAAAGGGATCGAGGTGGATCCGGCCAAAGTGAAAGCAATACAGGAAATGCCTGAGCCAAGAACAGAGAAGCAAGTCCGTAGTTTCTTAGGGAGGTTGAACTACATTGCAAGGTTCATCTCTCACCTAACAACCACGTGTGAGCCAATTTTCAAATTGCTAAGGAAAGATCAGGCTATCAGGTGGAATGAAGATTGTCAAAGGGCTTTCGAGAAGATAAAAGAGTATCTACAGAAACCTCCAATCCTTATACCTCCAGTTCCTGGGAGACCTCTGATAATGTACCTGTCAGTGACTGAGAACTCGATGGGGTGTGTATTGGGACAGCATGACGAGTCTGGTCGAAAAGAGCATGCCATATACTACCTTAGCAAAAAGTTTACCGACTGTGAAATCAAATATTCGCAGCTTGAGAAAACTTGCTGTGCTTTGGCCTGGGCTGCTCGCCGACTGAGGCAATATATGTTGAACCATACTATCTTGTTGATTTCTAGGATGGATCCAGTGAAATACATATTCGAGAAGCCAGCTCTCACCGGAAGGGTTGCTCGTTGGCAAATGGTACTGATAGAGTACGATATCCAGTATACATCCCAGAAAGCCATCAAAGGGAGTATTCTGTCAGACTATCTTGCTCAGCAGCCGATTGATGATTATGAGCCGATGAAGTTTGATTTTCCAGATGAAGACATCATGTTCCTCAAGATGAAAGACTGTGAAGAGCCAGTTGTTGAGGAGGGACCTGATCCAAACGAAAAGTGGACTTTGTTGTTTGATGGGGCTGTCAATGCTAGAGGAAGTGGAATTGGCGCTGTCATTACTACTCCGAAAGGTGCCCACATGCCTTTCACCGCTCGTTTGACTTTTGAGTGCACAAATAATGAAGCTGAGTACGAGGCCTGTATCTTGGGTATTGAGCAAGCCATTGATCTGAGAATCAAGACTCTGGACATCTTCGGAGATTCAGCTCTGGTGATCAATCAAGTGAATGGTGATTGGAATACTCTCCAGCCCACTCTGGTCCCCTACAGAGATTACACGAGAAGACTGTTGACTTTCTTCACAACAGTAAAATTGTATCATATACCTCGTGATGAGAACCAGATGGCAGACGCACTTGCTACTCTATCCTCCACGATCAAGGTAATTCGTTGGAACCATGCTCCCAGGATCGATGTAATGCGCCTTGACAGGGCCGCATATGTGTTTGCTGCTGAACTGGTAGTCGATGACAAGCCCTGGTATCACGATATCAAGTGCTTTCTGAAGAATCAAGAGTACCCTGCAGGGGCATCCAACAATGACAGAAAGACTTTGAGAAGATTGGCAGGCAGTTTCTTCTTAAACAAAGACGATGTGCTGTATAAGAGGAACTTCAACATGGTTTTGCTCAGATGCGTGGACAGACACGAGGCGGACATGTTAATGCAGGAAGTTCATGAAGGTTCCTTCGGTACCCATGCCGGAGGACATGCAATGGCTAAGAAATTGTTGAGAGCGGGTTATTATTGAATGACCATGGAATCAGATTGTTTCAAGTATGCTCGGAAGTGTCATAAATGCCAGATTTATGCTGATAAGGTGCATGTATCGCCGAATCCCCTGAATGTGATGTCTTCGCCGTGGCCGTTTGCTATGTGGGGGTATTGACATGATTGGAAAGATTGAGCCGACTGCTTCCAATGGGCATTGCTTCATCCTTGTTGTCATCGACTATTTCACCAAGTGGGTCGAAGCAGCGTCGTTCGCAAATGTCACCAGACATGTGGTTGCCCGTTTCATCAAGAAAGAAATCATTTATCGCTATGGGATTCCCGAAAGAATCATTACTGATAATGGTTCTAATCTCAACAACAAAATGATGAAGGAGTTGTGTCAGAACTTCAACATTCAGCATCACAATTCTTCCCCTTACCGCCCTAAGATGAACGGCGCTGTGGAGGCGGCAAATAAGAACATAAAGAAGATTGTGCAGAAGATGGTCGTTACGTACAGAGATTGGCATGAGATGCTACTCTTCGCCTTGCATGGGTACCGTACTTCAGTACGTACATCGACCAGGGCAACCCCTTACTCCCTTGTGTATGGTATGGAAGCAGTCCTACCTGTCGAAGTGGAGATTCCTTCTCTAAGAGTCCTGTTGGATGTCAAGTTAGACGAAGCCGAATGGATTCGGACAAGGTTCAATGAGTTGAGTCTTATCGAAGAGAAGCAAATGGCAGCCATTTGCCACGGGTAGTTGTATCAGAGTCGGATGAAGAGAGCCTTTGATCAGAAAGTGCGTCCTCGTTGTTTCCAAGTCGGAGATCTAGTGTTGAAAAGGATCCTTCCTCCTCAGACAGATCACAGGGGCAAGTGGACTCCTAACTATGATGGACCGTATATTGTCACCAAGGTTTTTGATGGTGGGGCCTTAATGCTTGCAACTATGGATGGTGAAAACTTCACTTCCCCTGTGAACTCAGACGCAGTTAAAAAATACTTCGCATAAAATAGACCCGTTGGACAGTAAAAAGAATAGTCCAGGCAAAAATGGGCACCCCGACGAACCAAGAAAATGAAAAGGTTCGGGCAAAAATTAGGGATTAAAAATAAAAAGATTGTACACCCGGTAAGTTGAAAACCTGAAAAGGCAACTTAGGCAAAAATGGGTATCCCGGTGGATTGAAAACCCAAAAAGGGCGATCCAGGCAAAAGTTAGGGATTAAGCGAATGACCGCGATCTGAGTTAGTTCTGAATCTCATCTCATGTCGATGGCTGGAAATTTTCGAAAGGTAGGAAACAGTCCAACCACCTTTTCAGAAGGCTGATCATCTGGAGGATATTGAAGACGGGCAAGTCATAGCAGAATTGGAACCCAATAGAAATCCATTTCACATTGCCATTAGATTAATTTCTGTTTTTATCTTTTGTGCGATTACCTCTTTCCAGGGATTGCTTCCTGATGTAAAATGCCTATTCAGAGGCCATTCAATCAATAAAATCATGTTATTCAGTATATCTCTGTTTTCATTTTCATTTTACTGTTTTGTTTGCAAAAATGACGTCCGAATTTTTGATAAACATTGCATCATGACACATAAGGGCTTTACAGGTACATGCCTGATAAACATTTAAAATTGCTGTAAATTTTAAGTGCTTTGGATCGTCTATTCAGAACAGATACCCTCGGGGCATTTCCTTAAAATCCCCTGCAGATGATCGTGAATATCTTCCCCAGTGAAGTCGCCAACAGACGAATTCGGTGTCTTATCCCTGCAAAGCTGATCAGAGTGTTGGATTCTTCAATCCCCAGCAGGTTCTCACCACTGTACTTCCCCAAGCGAGTTGACAGTGCCAGACTATATATCCCCAGTGGAGTTGACAGTGCCAGACTGTATCTTCCCAGCGGAAGTGGCTGCTCCTCAGAGTTCGATGCCAGATCGATAATCCCAATGCCAGATCCATGGTTTCTTTCCTTGAAGCAGAACCTCGGTACCGTATCAGTGTTTGCTTCCCCTACTGAGTCATCTCGCAGATCGTGGTTGCCAGAACCATTGTAGCTTTCCTCAGCAGCAGGCTTCCAATGCCATTCTCTCCCCACAGAGTTCATTGCGGTGTGTATCTCCAGCAGCCTTGCCAGAGCCCAGAGGATGGTGATCATTTCCCCAGCAGATCCCCTTGCCTCAGCTTGGCATTCTACCCAGCATTTCGCATCCCTGCATGTAGAATCATATTGCATTGCATTCTCCCAAATCACGTAGCATTTCCATTTTCATGGAGCATTACGCCATTGAAAAATTCAAACATACGCATGTAAGCATAAAACATTCTCGGTATCCCAAGTGATAAGCTAGAAGTTGTTTCCAGTACTCAGACTGAAGATTGTTCATGACTCACCTTGGTTATCCCCAGCAAGTGTCATTGGCCCATGCGCCGCCTCTATCATCATTCCCTATTTCTGCCGATACTGACAGGCATGAAGTGTTCCGGTATTCAGACCGAAGTGGCGTTCAGGCCAGTTTTCCGGTATCCAGACCGAAGTGGCGTTCAGGCCAGTGTTCCGGTATCCAGACCGAAGTGGCGTTCAAGCCAGTTTTCCGGTATCCAGACCGAAGTGGCGTTCAGACCGAAGTGGCGTTCAGGCCAGTTTTCCGGTATTCAGACCGAAGTGGCATTCAGGCCAGTTTTCCGATGTTCAGATCGAAGAAGTTTCCGACGATCAGGTCGACGCAACTTATGGCATTCAGGCCAGTGTTCCGGTATTCAGACCGAAGTGGCGTTCAGGCCAGTTTTCCGGTATCCAGACCGAAGTGGCATTCAGGCCAGTGTTCCGGTATTCAGACCGAAGTGGCATTCAGGCCAGTTTTCCGATGTTCAGATCGAAGTCATTTCCAGTATTCAGACTGATGAGCGGCATTCAGGCCATGGTTATTTCTGTGTTACCATTTATTTTGGTATCCAAGTTAACATTCTTTTTCGGTGTTCAGACTGACTCTCACCGTACCAGACGGATTCTTCTTTCAAGGCACTGTTACTTCACTTCACTTCAGTGCAAATTTTTGGGCTTTTATTGTATTCAATCCCTCGATACCTCGAAAGTGCGAAAGCCGCCGCTATCTTCTTTTCGGGTCTCCAGTTGATTGAATAGGGGAAGCTGTAACACCCCAAAATTTGCCCTCCTCATTCATGCATTCATTTTTTAGGTCATTTAGCATTTCATATCACATGGCATCATGTCAATCAGAATTAGCTCCAAGAAGCTCGAACGTCATCCAGGACACTTTGTGGGTTCTACTTAGACGATTGGTCAACACAAGGGAAAGACTTGAGGTACTACCAACAGGCCCAAATGGGGCCTATACACCATACAAATTGCCAAGCTTGAAGAAGCAAGAATCTGCTGCTGAGCTGTCATGCTCGCTAGGCGAGCAGATGCTTCGCCTAGCGAAAAGCACTGTCATGCTCGCTAGGCGAGCAGATCCTTCGCTAGGCGAAGGGAGCGCATTTCAGAAAATATCAGAAAGATTTTGGGCTTGAGTTGCCCTCATTTGAGCCCACTACCCACGAAATCAGTCTATAAATACTGAAGTTTCAGTAGAGGATGGACACTTGGAGTTTCACTGGGGTTTTCACTGGAGTTTCACTGGAGAAGGAGTCCTAGGAATTACTCTGCAGCAATCTTCAGGCAGCTCTGAGAAGTTCACTCCGATTCACACGCTCTTTTGCCTCCGCCTCACGTAAACCCTAACAGAGCTTGGCAAATCCAGCCGTGCCATTCGATCGGTCTCTCTCATCAGGTATGCCTTTGTTCCTACTACTCTATGCCTTGAATTTGAATACTGTGAATGCATGAGGTAACATCAGGTTTTGCCCACGGGTTTATATTTGTGTATGAATATGTGAATAATGACTTGAATGTTTGATAGTTTCGTTTCTGAGAGGAATGCCATAGGGTTTGGAATCCTTAAAATCGTACTGTTATCATTGAAAAATTCAAAACCCGCAGGCGCTCGCTAGCCGCTTCGCTAGACGAGCACGCAGCGAAGCTTCGCTAAGCTTTCGCTAGGCGATGCAGTCGCGAATGTGACAGTATTCGCTTTTCGTTCTGTTTTGTTCTCATCTGTCTTGTGTTGCCATGGCATTGTTTTCTCTTGATTTCATCTTGTTTGTCTAACCCTTTTGTCGAGTTTTTGTGAGGACTCACGCACTCTTGCAGGGATACCATTCGGAGGTTTATTCTGATTACTCGTATTGACTGATTTTCTTTGATGGTCTAGCTGGAGAGATTTCAGGGTTGCTTATCCCTTTAATTGCTGTAACTTCGGATCTTTATCCGTGTGGTAATTTTTTCCCTTTTCTCGTACCTTACCGCTTTCTTAGCTGGAAGACCTCGATAGGAGGCAATGTTTGAGCCCCTTGGTGGCATTTTACTTTAAGATACATATTTTGTGTTTTGTATTCGTATCCCCATAGGTAGCGCGGTTCCTTCGTCAAGGACTGCCTTTTGCCCTTGAGCATCCCAAACCCTAAAACCCAAAGCAACACGTTAACTCCTTCTACTACAGGCGAGTAAGTCTCCAAAGGTTGAGCATCCGGTAGATTGCGTAGTGACGTCGTTCACCCCATAACATAATCCGTAACCCCGTAGTTAGCCGAACTACGGCTTGCTCTGATTCTCATTCCCGATGAGATACGTAGGCATAAGACGCGATGTCTTAGCGAGCACACATCCCCCCAACCCATAGGTCAGCCGAGCTACGAAGACTCTGATTCTCATATTCATATGAGATACGTATGCAATGGATGCGACATCCGTGTGAGTCATTTCTCTTAACCCTTTTTAGTAAATAAACACATTAGGTAAACCCACACCCTTTAGACAAGAACCACACAAGTGGATCCCGTAGAGTACTACGGATGCGTAGGGGTGCTAATACCTTCCCTTCGCATAACCGACTCCCGAACCCAAGATTTGGTTGCGAGACCCCGTCTTGTCCTTTCCTTTTTCAGGTTTACTTTGAGCGTTTCCTTTCCCTCCTTTGGGATGAATAACGCACGGTGGCGACTCTTCTGTCTTTTTCTTCTTCGCCGGTTGTTTTTTTCGCGTACTGTATTTTTTCAGGTTGCGACAGAGAGCTGAAGAGATTCATGAGCGAGAGCGATTGAAGATCAAAGTAATCCAATTACTTGTAATGTGTAATTTTTATCTTGAATTGGTTTTAAACAATATGAGTAGCTAAACCCCCCAATGCTAGGGGGGTGTCCCTGATTTAGAATTGTAATGAATTGGAGTTTACATTTGCATTTATAATATTTTGTTTACGGTAACCTTTTGATGTGTTTAGTGCTTTCTCTTTCGGACCAATTGAGATTGATCTATGGTTATCACTTAGGCTGGACCGCCAGTGATAAAGTTTTCATCAGGTTACTCTGCAGTAGATATCACCTAGGACTAGGGATACCCTGTATGAACCAGAGCATTCTTGATATTATACAGCTTAACTTCACCCTCATTGGCTATGGACATAGGAATGAGGGTAGATTGATTATAGGTTTTCTCACCAAGGACTTGGGAGAAAATACCCTTGAGAACTAGTAGTAATTGATATTTGTTGATGCAATAGTAACTCAGAATTATTACAGGGATAAATCATACACCTTCCCTGACATTGTTCCTTTTTCTCTATAAACTCTTATTTTTATATTTCTTTATTATTTTCTTTTTACACTCAAAAACCCAAATTAATACTTTTTATTTAATTGAATGATAATTTAAACTCAATACTAACGTGCAGTCCTTGAGATCGATATTCAGGGATTTTCCCCATTATTACTATAAAAGGCAAAATAGTACACTTGCTATTTTCCCGATCAATTTTGAAGACAAGCTGACGCACCGGTACAACACCAGAGCCAATTCTTCAAAGCTAATGGATCATCTCGAGCAAGAAAATAGGGAACTCAAGGAGGAAGTGGCTAGGTTGACTGCCCTGATGGAGTCATTCTTGGCCGCCCAAAGTCAGTCTTCTCCAACGCCTTCAACTCCTCCCCAGAGGACGGTCATCTCAGAGGTTGCTTCCTCAACTATGTCAGCCACCACTGCTCATTTCGCTCCGTCTGCTATGCCAGTCGGGTTTCCCTGGGGGATGCCTGCAAATTTTGTGCCAGAGGGTCTCGCCCCAACATTTGCTTCTATGTCGGCATCTAGCCTGGTCCTTGCTGTGCCACCTCCAGTTGTGCACACGTTACCGAGAGTTGACGACACCATTTATCACTCTGAGCCATCTGAGGGCCTAGATGTCTACGAGAAAATGGATGCTATGAATGATCAATTCTTTGAGCTGCGCAAGGAACTGAAAACTCTAAGAGGGAAGGACCTCTTCGGTAAATCTGCTGTTGAGCTATGCCTCGTGCCAAATATCAAGATTCCTATCAAGTTCAAAGTGCCTGACTTTGAAAAATATAAAGGAAACACTTGGCCGCTCAGCCGTCTTGTGATGTACGCACGCAAGATGTCAACTCAAACTGACAACGATCAACTCCTCATCCACTATTTCCAGGACAGCCTGTCCGGTGCCGCATTAAGATGGTATATGGGCCTGGATAGTGCGAACATCCGCTCCTTCAACGACCTTGGTGAAGCTTTCGTCAAGCAGTACAAGTACAACATTGATATGACTCCCGATAGGGACCAGCTGAGGGCTATGTCCCAGAAGGATAAGGAAACGTTCAAGGAGTACGCCCAGAGGTGGTGCGAATTGGCCGCACAGATTGTGCCTCCACTTGAAGAGAAGGAAATGACCAAGATCTTTCTGAAGAACTTGAGTTCATTTTACTACGAGTGGATGATAGCTAGCACTCCCTCTGACTTCACCGAGATGGTGAACATGGGGATACGACTAGAGGAAGAAGTCCGTGAAGGACGTCTGGCCAAAGATGAAGGCTCTTCTGCAAGACGTTATGGGGCGTTTGCAAAGAAGAAGGAGGGAGAGGCACATGCCGTGTCTTCCCATATTAAACAAAGAAGACCCTCTGTGAAGAGGAAGACTGTACGTCCTGCCAGTAACCAGCACCAGGTGGCTCATATAACACCTGCTTTCAGGGAAAATCAACATTATCAGCACCAGCAACAACAACAACAACATCGTCCGCAACAGTATGCCTACCGGCCTCGAAACAACAGTAATACCAGCACCAGTTATGATAGGAAGAGGGTCACTTTCGATCCTATTCCAATGACCTACGCTGAATTATATCCTTCTTTGATTGAAAGGAAGTTGATTACTCCACGTGATCCACCTGCTGTACCGACCAACCCTTAGTGGTGGTACAAGCCTGAGCTTCACTGTGTTTATCATTCCGGTGCTCCCGAATATGATGTGGAGAACTGCTATCCCTTGAAGACCAAGGTTCAAGACCTTGTGAGAAGCGTTATATTGTTTTTTGAGGACATAGGTCCGAATGTTAAGAAGAACCCATTGCCCGAACATGGGAAATCTGCTGCTAACATGGTTCAGGGTTGCCCTGGCAAGTACAATGTCCGATATGTTTGCCATATCAGACAATCGTTGGTCGAGATACATAGGCTGTTATGTGGATACAGTCACTACGAGCATGACCATGACAGATGTCGTGTCTGCACTATCAACGAGAGAGGATGTCGCCAAGTCAGGAAGGACATCCAAGAGATGCTGGATCAGGGTGTGATCGAGATACTTCAGAATCGTGATGAGGACGAAGTTAATGTTATCTCACCTGTATTCAGAATGCCCGAACCTGTTGTTGTCAGATATGATGGCAGCAAGAAGAAGGTTTCTCCCTCTCTTATTATCAAGCCAGCGGGCCCTATTCCGTACTCTTCAGATAAGGCTGTTCCCTACAGATATAATGCGGTTGCATTGGAAGATGGGAAGGAGGTGTCGTTGCCCTCCACCTCTATCACAAGTATATCAGATGTTAGTGGTGTGACCCGCAGTGGTCGTGTTTTCTCGGCAACGCCGAAATCCCATGTAGACATCTCGAGAAGAACTGATGTTGTTGATATTTCTGCCAGTCTTATGGGGACTTCTTCTTCTTCTCCGAATCCGGCACTTGTTGTTGATAAACCTGCCGTTGTTGCTAGAGCTCCTGTCCCTGTTGGCCAGAATGGCATATTGAGAGAGGACTGTGATGAGATGCTGAGGCTCATCAAAAGGAGCGAATATAATGTTGTGGATCAGCTGCTTCAAACTCCATCAAAGATATTTGTGCTGTCTTTGTTGATGAACTCCGAGCCACACCGCGAAGCTTTGTAGAGGGTGTTGGATGTGGCATACGTGGATCACGATGTCACAATTGAACAGTTTGATAGCATTGTTGCAAACATTACTGCTTGTAACAATTTGAGCTTCTGCGATGCTGATCTTCCCGAGGAGGGAAAAGACCACAATTTGGATCTACACATTTCTATGAACTGCAAGGATGATGCCTTGTCTAATGTGCTGGTAGACACAGGATCATCGCTAAATGTGTTGCCAAAATCCACTTTGGCCAAACTTTCATATCAAGGGCCTCCCATGAGGCAGAGTGGAGTGGTTGTCAAAACGTTTGATGGATCCAGGAAAATTGTGATTGGCGAGGTTGAGCTCCCAATCAAGATCGGACCTAGTGATTTCTAGATCACTTTCCAGGTCATGGATATCCACCCATCATATAGCTGCTTGCTTGGCAGACCATGGATTCACGAGGCAGGCGCCGTGACATCAACCCTACACCAAAAGTTGAAATTCATTAAGAATAAAAAGTTGGTGGTGATAGGGGGAGAGAAGGCTCTCTTAGTAAGCCATTTGTCTTCCTTTTATTACGTAGATGCTGAGGATGAGGTTGGGATGCCGTTCCAAGCCTTATCTATTGCGGAGCCTTTAAGAAAAGGAACTTCTTCATTTACATCCTACAATGATGCGAAGTTGGCCATTGAGCATGGCGCAACTACTGGTTTAGGAAAAATGATTAAGCTGGAAGACAATAAATCCCAAGTTGGCACAGGGTACTCTTCAGAAACTTTCAATGAGCATGGGTTGTTTCAGAGTGGAGGTTTCATCCACACGGTCGAAGACCAAGAGGCTGCTGCTATAGTGGAAGATGATGCAGAGGAAGATCTGCGCAACTTTGTCATCCCTAGAGGAGTCTGCAATAATTGGGTCGCTATTGATGTTCCAACAGTTGTCCATAAGTCCACGTAATATGTTCACTTTTGTTTGAAAACCCTTCTCCCATGCCAAAAGGAGAAGTGATGACATTGTTGGCACATTAATACAATGATATTCATTCAATAATTACATGTTAAATGTTTGTTTTTCCAAATTATTTTCACTTTTCGCTTTTTGCATGAAATTGGTGATCACCATAAAACCCTAAAAAGAGAATAAAATCAATCTTTTCATCTGCATAATGATTTGCCTTGTTTGAATTTTGAAATCTCTTTTTATACTCAATCATTATGCAGGTTGATCAAACCCATTGAACATAATGATCCAACACCATCTCCCAACTTTGAGTTCCCTGTATTAGAGGCAGAGGAAGATAATGTTGAAGAGATTCCTGATGAGATTACCCGTCTGCTTGAGCACGAAGAGAAGATCATTCAGCCACATCATGAGAATCTGGAAACAGTCAACTTGGGGTCTGAAGATTGCGTTCGCGAAGTGAAGATTGGGGCACTCATGGAAGAGTCTGTGAAGAAGGGGTTGATTGAGTTGTTACGAGAATATGTCGACGTCTTTTCCTGGTCATATGAAGACATGCTTGGTCTGGATACTGATATCGTGCAACATTTCCTGCCTTTGAAGCCTGAGTGCGTGCCTATAAAGCAGAAGCTCAGAAGAACTCATCCTGATATGGCAGTGAAGATTAAAGAAAAAGTTCAGAAGCAAATTGATGCGGGGTTTCTGGTGACTTCTACATATCCTCAATGGGTGGCCAATATTGTGCCCGTGCCTAAGAAAGATGGAAAAGTCCGAATGTGTGTGGACTATAGAGACTTGGATAAAGCTAGTCCGAAAGATGATTTTCAATGTCTTCTCATTTATGGACGGATTTTCCGGTTACAACCAGATTAAAATGGCACCCGAGGATATGGAGATGACAACATTCATCACACCTTAGGGAACATTCTGTTATCGAGTGATGCCCTTCGGTTTGAAGAACGCCGGAGCGACGTATCAACGTGCTATGACTACCTTGTTTCATGATATGATGCACAAGGAGATCGAGGTATATGTTGATGATATGATTGCGAAGTCGAGAACGGAAGTTGAACATGTAGAACACTTGTTAAAGCTTTTTAGGCGTTTGAGGAAGTACAAACTCCGTCTGAATCCGAACAAGTGTACATTTGGAGTCCGTTCTGGCAAGTTATTGGGCTTTATTGTCAGTGAAAAAGGTATTGAAGTTGATCCTGCCAAGGTCAAAGCAATACAAGAGATGCCTGCGCCCAAAACTGAAAAGCAAGTCCGAGGTTTTCTTGGCCGCTTGAATTATATTTCCAGATTTATATCCCACATGACTTCCACATGTGCGCCGATATTCAAGCTCCTCCGGAAAGATCAGCGTCATGATTGGACCGAGGATTGCCAAAAGGCCTTTGACAGTATTAAAGAGTATCTGTTTGAGCCTCTGATTCTGTCTCCGCCTGTGGAAGGGAGACCATTGATTATGTACTTGACTGTTCTTGAAGACTCTATGGGTTGTGTACTGGGTCAGCAAGATGAATCAGGGAAGAAAGAGTATGTCATATACTATCTGAGTAAGAAGTTCACTGATTGTGAGTCTCGATACTCAATGCTTGAGAAAACATGATGTGCTTTGGCTTGGGCTGCTAAGCGCTTATGCCAGTATATGTTGAATCATACGACTTGGTTGATATCCAAAATGGATCCAATCAAGTATATCTTCGAGAAGCCTGCTTTGACTGGGAGGATTGCCCGTTGGCAGATGTTGTTGTCTGAGTATGATATTGAGTATCGAGCTCAGAAAGCTATTAAGGGTAGTATCTTGGCTGATCACTTGGCACATCAACCAATTGAGGATTATCAGTCTGTTCAGTACGACTTCCCAGATGAGGAGATTCTGTATTTGAAAATGAAAGATTGCGATGAGCCTACGCTCGATGAAGGGCCAGAGCCTGGTTCCCGATGGGGCATGGTATTCGACGACGCTGTTAAACAGTATGGAAATGGTATTGGGGCAGTAATTTGTTAGATGGTGTCCAGCGATTGGCAGTCGGTTTCCTGTGTGTGGTTGTTTGTTCGGAGTCTGACGTAAGTCCAGCGATTGGCAGTCGGTTTCCTGTGTGTGGTTGTTTGTTCGGAGTCTGACGTAAGTCCAGCGATTGGCAGTTGGTTTCCTGTGTGTGTTGTGTGTTTGGAGTCTGACGTAAGTCCAGCGATTGCCAGTCGGTTTCCTGTGTGTGTTTGTTTGTTTGGAGTCTGACGTAAGTCCAGCGATTGGCAGTCGGTTTCCTGTTAGCGTTTTGTTTGGCGTGCGTTAGCCGAGCTACGAGTGCTCTGATTCTTTCTCTGGTTAGAGAAGATACGTATGCATAGGATGCGACATCCTAGCGAGCACGTTTCCCCTATCCCCGAACTACGTCGACTCTGATGTTTGTGTCTGACAAACTACGTAGGCCCAGGATGTGATATCCTGCCGAGTCCGTTTCTTCTGTCTTTCATCCGTGTTTTCTTCCAGCTTTGGCAGTTCTTGAGCAGTTATTTAGCAACCTTTCTTCTATTTTTTCTGAGCGTGGATCCCGTCGAGTACGACGGATGCGTAGGGGTGATAATACCTTCCCTTCGCATAACTGACTCCCGATCCTATCAATCTCTAGTCGCGAGACCATTCCTTTCCAGGTTTACTTCGAGCGTTTCCTTTCCCTCCTTTGGGATAAATAACGCACAGTGGCGGCTCTGTGTCTTTTCCCGCCGGTTTTTCGCGTAATGCGACACCTGCGCCCAAAACTGAGAAGCAAGTCAGAGGTTTTCTCGGCCGCTTGAATTATATCTCAAGATTCATTTCACACATGATTGCCACATGTGCGCCTATATTCAAGATTTTTCGGAAAGATTAGTCTTGTGATTGGATCAAAGAATTCCAGAAAGCTTTTGACAGTATCAAAGAGTATCTACTTACGCCTTCGATTCTGTCTCCGCCTGTTGAAAGAAGACCATCGATCATGTATTTGACTGTGCTTGAGGAGAGTATGGGTTGTATTCTTGGTCAGCAAGATGAAACTGGAAAGAAAGAGTATGCTATTTACTACCTCAGTAAAAAGTTCACCGACTGTGAGACTCAGTATTCCATGCTAGAGAAGACTTGTTGTGCATTGGCTTGGGCTGCTAAGCATCTACGTCAGTATATGTTGAATCACACTACTTGGTTGATATCCAAAATGGATCCAATCAAGTATATTTTTGAGAAGCCTGCTTTAACTGGGAGAATTGCCGGTTGGCAGATGTTGTTATGGGAGTATGATATTTAATATCAAACTCAGAAAGCAATGAAAGGTAGTGTCTTGGCTGACCATTTGGCTCACCAACCGATTGAAGATTACCAGTTAGTGCAGTGAGATTTTCCTGATGAAGAGATCTTGTACTTGAAAATGAAAGATTGTGATGAACCATTGCTTGAAGAAGGGCCAAAACCTGGTTCTCGTTGGGGCATGGTATTTGATGGAGTTGTTAATCAATATGGTAATGGCATTGGGGCAGTGATCATCACTCCTCAAGGCACATATTTTCCATTTACAACTAGATTGACTTTCAAGTGTACAAATAATATGGCAGAATACGAAGCTTGCATTATGGGTCTCGAAGAGGTCATCGATCTCAGGATCAAGCATTTAGATGTCTTTGGAGATTCAACTTTGGTTGTGAATCAGATCAAAGGTGAATGGGAGACGAATCAACCCAGTTTGATACCATATAGAGATTATGCGAGGAGGATTTCAACTTTCTTTACAAAGGTTGAGTTTCATCATATCCCTCGAGATGAAAACCGGATGGCAGATGCTCTTGCAACATTGGAGTCAATGATTATAGTGAAGTATTGGAATGAAGTTCCCAATTTGACTGTGATGCTTCTTGATAGACCAGCTCATGTGTTTACTGTTGAAGAAGTCAAAGATGAAAAGTCGTGGTACTATGACATCAAGTGTTTCCTCCAAAGTCAGATTTACCCGCCTGGGGCATCTTTGAAAGATAAGAAGACGTTGAGAAGACTAGCCGGCAACTTCTACCTGAATGGTGATGTGCTGTATAAGAGAAACTTCGATATGATTCTGCTCAGATGCGTGGATAGACACAAAGCAAACCTATTGATGACTTAAGTCCATGAAGGTTCCTTTGGCACTCATTCCAATGGACATGCGATGCCAAAGAAGATGTTGCGAGCAGGTTACTATTGGCTGACAATGGAATTTGACTGTTGCAAGTTTGTGAAGAAATGCCACAAGTGTCAAATATATGCAGATAAGATTCACGTTCCTCCGACACTGTTGAACGCCATTTCCTCTCCACGGCCCTTCTCCATGTAGGGAATTGATATGATTGGCATGATTGAGCCCAAAGCTTCAAACTGACATCCTTTCATTCTGGTGGCAATTGATTACTTCACAAAATGGGTTGAAGCGACATCGTATGCAAATGTAACCAAGCAAGTGGTTGTAAGGTTTATCAAGAATCACATTATATGCCTATATGGTGTGCCAAGTAAGATAATTACTGATAATGGATCGAAGTTGAATAATAATATGGTAGAAGCTCTTTGCAAAGACTTCAAGACCGCACATCATAATACTTCTCCCTATAGACCCAAGATGAATGGGGCTGTTGAAGCTGCAAACAAGAACATCAAGAAGATCATTCAGAAGATGGTAGTGACGTATAAGGATTGGCATGAGATGCTCCCATTTGCTTTGCACGGGTATCATACATCTATCCACACTTGAATAGGGGCAACCCCCTTCTCTCTTGTATATGGTATGGAAGTAGTTCTCCCCGTAGAGGTATAGATTCCATCGTTGCGTATGCTCATGGAAGCCAAGTTGACTGAGGCTGAATGGTGTCAGACCAGGTATGATTAGTTGAATTTAATAGAGGAGAAGAGATTGACTACCATGTGTCATGTTCAATTATATCAGCAGAGGATTAAGAAAGATTTTGACAAGAAGGTCAAACCTCACATATTTAGAGAAGGTGACCTTGTGCTCAATAAAATCTTATCTTTCAAACCAGATTCTAGGGGAAAATTGACTTCTAATTATGAAGACCCATATGTTGTCAAAAGAGCCTTTTCAGGCGATGCTTTGATTCTTACAACTATGGATGGTGAAAAGTTCACTCCTCTTGTGAATGCATATGCAGTCAATAAATACTTCGCCTAAAAAAGAAAAGAACAACTCGCTAATTTGAAAATCCGAATGGGCGGCTTAGGCAAAAATGAGCGTCTCGGTGGATTGAAAACCCGAAAGGGCGATCCAGGAAAAAGTTAGAGACATAAAATAGAAAGAATCATCCCGGTAAATTGAGTACCCCACCTTGGGAAAATTTATGCAAAAAAAAATAGGGATTATGGCAGGTAACTGCATCATGTTTATCTTCAGTATTGGGAAACATTGTTGAGCACAAGGGTTGATGGTGATTCATCATCCCCAGTAGCGGCCAAAAGCACAGTGGACGTCAAGAGTTGGTAGAAGGATTAGTGATCATTTGTATTCAATATAACCCTTTTCCATGTAAATTACCATTTCAACTTTGTAAAAATCTATGGAGTCTTGTCATTCACAGACTACCATTCCCTTAAATAAAGTTGAGCTTTTATCCAATTGTTTCCACTCTAATTTACTTCGGCCAAATAGTTTTAAATTTTATTATGATCGAAATTAAAAAATTTAAAATCAAAATCATTTTTTAAAACACACAAAAGCATGAATTTTAAAGCGATAAAAAGGAATGTCAAGAGCAGTTCGAAAGCAGTGAGCCCTAAGTGTAGAGCACTGATGTTTCTCCCCAAGCAGTTGATTCTTCGTAATCCCCAAGTCAAGTTGGTTAGTCCAATTCCCCAGCGGAGTTTGTGTTTGTTACCCAGCCAGTTTTTATCTCCAGCAGAGTAAAGGAGGTGTCCTCCGTAGTTCGTGTGGTTACAGTAGAAGTTTGGTTTCCTCACCAATCACCATCAAATTCGCTCCCAATCAGAGTTTCTTCCTGGTTTCTGAGCAGCTTTTCGTGTTTGTTCCTCTGCAGGGTTGTCTCCCATTTAATATCGTGTTGACATGAAATTCCTCGCAGATTCGATAACGTTTTTCTCAGCAGATCTCCTCCTTCTCCATCTAGGTTTGAGCCTTCGGGATGTTGATCTCTCTTTTCTCCGGCATTTGTCTCCCTCTCTTGTGGATTGACCGAGAATTGTACCGATGAATCAAAATTGTGACACCTTTGTATCCTTTGCGATCGTTTTGTCAGCATAATCATCATATACATATACATATATACACTCAAATAATTTCATGATTGCATAATTACATGTTCACAGTGGTTGATTCATTCCTGTGATCATTATTCTCTGTTATGGCGGTACTTTATCCCCATATGAGTTTGGTGTCTGTCCTCCCTCATTTGTAGAGTGTCAGCCCCTTTAGCAGAAAGACTTTAACCTTTCTCTTTTCCCCATTGAGTTATTTCCTCGTGGATGATTATTGCTTCAGTTTCCTCCCTAGTTGATTATCTGGATGGAACCACTCCCCTCGAGTTATATCCTCATTGGGTTGAGTCTTGATTGACCGTTTCTTTCTAGCTCTTACCTAGATAGATGCTTTGGGTCCCATAAGAGTTTATTACCCAATAACTGGTAATATCCTTCTTAGTTTGCAGTTTGCTACTTCTTGCCCAGTACTCGGCAAAAGTACCCCTGTTTTCTCCTCGGTGGAGTCCCCGATGGATTCATTTTTTGTGGTTCCCCAGGAAGTATATCCTTGATATGTTCATCCTAACCGATGACAAATATTTTCTTCCCCTTTTTGAGTTTATCCTCGATATGATCATCCTAACCGATGACGGATACTCTCATCTTTGGTATTATACCCATTAACCGGTAGTTATAAATCCTGCTTTTCTCCCCTTTGTAGAGTATATCCTTGATATATTCACTTTAACCGGTGACGGATATTCTCTTTGATGGTAGTCTATTCAAAAACTGATAGATGTAATCTCTATTTCTCTCCTCGCAGGGTCTATCCTTGATATGTTCATCCTAACCGATGACGGATGTCCTCTCTGTCAGATCTTTATTATCTCCTTACCCAACAACCGTTAGTGGATAGCATATTTCTACTCCTCCTGTGTTGAACATTATTTCTTCCCCAGTTGAAGTTGAGTGCGCTTTTCCTTAGTGAAGTTGCTTTTCCTGCATGATTCAAGTATGTCAGTTTTATCCTGACCTGCTTGTTTCCCCTATAGATGTTTTGTTTCCCTGACTGAGTTCTTCCATTTTCATGGAATTCCTCTAGTCTCACAACAGTTTTTAAGTCATAGCCTGGCCTACGCATAACCCTTTTTATCCCCTCAGAGTCTCTATCTCCCCTAGTGAGTTTCTGTTCCTGCGGACCTTCAGTCTATCTGATTTCTTTTCCTTTGTGGCAATATTTCCCCACAGAGAATTCGCTTTTACATTCATATCATATGCATCATGAGGTCTCTTAGGGACCAAAATTTGTTTCTATGTTGTTATTTAAGCCCATTCTACTGAGTCGATATGAAGATTTTAACCTTTACCTCCTCAGTTAGAATGTCCTTAAATAGGGGCAGCTGTAAGACCCCAATTTTGACCCTAAGATCCCTCATGCAACTTTATCATATGCATTAGCATTGGGATCATACCTTGGAATCCTCCTTACCCCTCTTTCATTGGGTTTGTTTTGGGAGAGATCACCAAGCACCATGTGATTGTATCATGCTTGCTATTATCATTTTTACTAACCAAAATACCAAAAACATGTCTTTGCATTCTCCTAACTCTTTTGTAGGTAGGGCATGATCCCCAGTGATCTCGCAAGCTCATATCTAGGGTTTAAGACCCTCATGGCTACAAGAGCACAACCAAGGAATGATCCACAATGGCTCTAAGAATCATATATGAGTCCCCATGATCTTCATATGTTACTTTGATTAAGTATTCTTCATTAGTTTGGAGGTAGTTTGCCTTGGAAACCCTAGTTTGTCTGGGTATCTTGAGTAACTCCTTCAACAAGCTTCCTCACTAATTGATCAAATTTCTCAAGGAACACTTAAAATTTCATCATATTATGCATATATGATCTACCATGAGCCTAAAAAGTTAAGAGAATTGGAGGTTAGCAAGTTGGTTGATGGTGGTTGGCCAGATGAATTCATCTGATCAAAACTGGGTCTCCCTAGACCCTATCTCCTATAATTTTCACCATATGATTCCAAGAGCAAAGTTACTCTAAATGACATTCCAAACAACTTTCATGTTGAGACCTAGAGATAGTTTTTCTTGTAAAATCATTTTCTATGTTGAAACATTATAGGTCATTTTGTCTAAACCCTAATTTGAAAGTCAACTTCCCAAGGCCATAACTTCCTCAATTTTTATGAGATGAAAGATTTCCAAGTTGCACAATCAAATTCAAGATGTATACTTCAACTATGATGTTTAGAGTGAGAGATAATTCAACTTTTATGACCATGTGATATGAGGATACATTATAGGTCATTTTTGCCCTATACCATTGAACAAGTGAATTTCCTCAACTTCAAAAATGCATAACTCTATCATTCTAGATCCAAATGACATTAAATTGGTGACCATTTTTAAGTTCTTTGAAAGAGATACATCTTTGATGAAGGCACTTTTCTCATTTGGAGCTCACATGAAAAGTTAAGTAAGGTGGAACATTTAGGTATATGACTTGACACTTGATCTAAGCTTTCTAAAAAGTTAAGTAATGTTGAAATTTCCAAACTTCCACGTAAAAATTCACCATGATCCAAGTTCCAAATGAAAAAGTGTCCAACATCAAAGTTGTTCCGCTTGATATAAGCTTTCCAAAGAGTCCTATTTCATGCATTTTGTATGAGGTTTACTAGGGCTGCACATGGTCTTAACAAGCCTGCATCAAATGGAAAGATCAAATGTCCAAAACCTCGCATTACATTGCCTTGCCATTCAAGCCTTATTTGAACTTCAGTACAGTTGAGTTTGGATCAAAATGGATTGCTTCAGGGGCATGTACACGCCCATGCAAGTTTGTGCATGACATTGCCAAATTTAGCAAAATTTCAAGTGTGTAATTATCAATCCCAAATGCTATAAATACATGGCCTCTAAGCTCAATTCAAAGGGACCTTGCGCGCCAACTTTGCCCCCTCTTTTCAAACCTTCACAATTCAAAGGAAAACTTGAGAATTTTCAACTTGAAAATTGAGTTTGAATCTCACTGTTTGGAGATTCAAAAACTCCAGGATCCAAAGCTTTGTTCTATTGCCAAGCCACTTCCACAAGCTTCCTGAATGTGATCAAGCAAAGTTTGAAGCAAGCAAGATCCAGTTCTGCACAACATTGAAGGTATTTTCCAGAAATTTTCTTCTCTTCGATTCTCACTCAATTCTCATCAATTATCTTGGATCTTTGGGTGCCTGAAGTCCTACCAATTGTCGCACCTCGAAAAATGCGATCCCTCACGATAGGACGCGGGAAAAATGTCATTCGAACAGAGTTGCCACCGAACTTTATTTATTCCAATGAAGGAATAGGAAAATATCAAGAAAACCTTTAAGAAAATGGAATAATGGTCGTCGCAACCATATTCGCGTTTGGGAATCGATTACGTAAGGGAAAGGTATTAGCACCCCTCACGTCCGTTGTACTCAATGGGAACCTTTTAGTCCAATTTGCTATTTGAATGTTAGTTGAATGTTATTCGCTTTCTTCGAGTAATTGGAGTTGATAATAGATATGGATGAAGACCTCAGGAGGGAGAAAAGGGAGGTTTTTTATTAGTGTGCTCGCGAAGATACAACAATCTTCTGCCTACGTATCCTTATGGTGCAATAAGGAAATCAGAGCATTCATAGTTCGGGCTATTACGAATATTTGGTGTGTTTTGTTTGATGAATGACTCTGTAGGTCGGTGTTCTAACGGCTAAACGTGGGCTTGTCTACTCTCGGTGGAGGCTCTAGCACTAGTTTGTTGTGCGCATTAGAAAGGATTAAGAGTTTTCTTTTTTGAAAGAGTTTTGATCACGCGGGGTGACAAGTTTAATTGATGTGTTTGGCTGTTTTGTTTGATTGGTTTCGATCGCACGGGGGCGAGAAATTGGGTTTAATGTGTTGAGGTGTTTTGAAGAACGACAAAAGATGGAGCAATGTGGTGCATACCAATCGTTCAATTCTTTCGGGGAACAATAAGGGGACCACCTTTTATTCTTTTTTCGTTTGAATTATTTTTAAAAGTTTGTTTGTGGATGTTGAATATGCACGGTAGTGAGGCGTACGCCTCCTACTTGCTTATTCAAAGAATAACGAGGCGTGCGCCACCTATTCTTTTATCCAAGTTTAATTTAAATGTATTGATCGGAAGTCGATGATTTGTGTAATATGGCGAGCGCCAATTATTCAAATAATCGAGAGATGGTGAGGCGAACGCCTCCCATCTTTTATCACCCGAAGTTTAATTTATAAAAGATATGTTTTTAGATGTTGTATTTGATATATAAAAATAATTTGAATTTGAATTTGTAGGTTTTGAAAAGTCGATTATTTGAGCGATGTGGCGTGCGCCACTCGTTCGAATAATCAAAGAATGGTGAGGCGAACGCCTCCCATTCTCTTTAATTAAAGTTTAAGTTATAAAGTTTATTTTGTGAAATTGTGTTTGATATGAAAGGTGATTTGAATTTATTCGATTGTATTTTAATTACGACGAGAATTAGATCAATATGGCATACGTCAATCATTCAAATAATCGAAAGATAGTGAGACGAACGCCTCCCATCCTCTTGTTATCTGAAATGTAGAATTAAAAGGATTTAGATTTTGTAGTTGATTTAGAAGACGCGATTTGAAATATTATGGTTTGATGTTTTTTAATCGGGTGACCAGAGCTCGAGTAATATGGCATGCGCCAATCATTCGATCACTTGAGAAATAATGAAGCGAACGCTTCCTATATCCTTTTCATCCCAAGTTTACGTTTAAAAGAGAAAGTTTCTTTAGAAGTTAAATTGTTTAATAAATGGTTTGAATTCGTACGGAATGATAATAGAATCATTTACATGTAAGGTTGATGGCTATGCTAAAGCAATCGACTTACAAAGGGTTTGATTTGAAAGTGGGCTTGATGTGAAATCAAGAGTTGTGTGATTTGTATTTTTGAAATTGGTTTGGATTGATGATGAAATTGAATTGGTCTTGGTTTAGGAATTGGTGACAGGAATCGGTCAACCTTTAATCATTAATTTATCAGAATTTGGTTAAGTCAATTAATTGAACTAATTAAGATTAATTATCAAAATTATTTAATTGGCCCAAATAATTAAGTTAATTAAAATTAATTATTTAAAATTAATTAATCAATCAAAGTTCGATTAATTAATTATTTAAAAATGGAAATAAGTGACAATATTGATTTAAGGATGATCAGATTGAATCAGTCACAATGTGCTCATAAACCGGTTTATACATAGCGACAATCAAAATGTCGTATGTAAAGATGAAAACACGGTGGAATATGCCATTAATTTATTGAAGTTTGGCGGTATACCGACATGAAATTGCCGGATCCGTGAGGTAAAATTCCGATTTAACATAACAAAACCATTTATTGGCGATACAATTATTATTTACATATTTTATAATTATCTACACACCGTGGGAAATATGAGAAAAATGTCAACAAGCAGGAAGTTTAAAACAAACTTAGATGACGTTCTTTTTTCAGTATTGATATACGAAATATAAAATAAAACAAGCTTGATGTTATTCGAACGAATGTAACGAGGTCAATTTCTCTTCCCCCGTACATAGATAGTCGACCCAAACACACACCCCATTTATTAAGCCTAAACGTGTACCACACACAAAAACTCACTAAAAATAATCAATTCCAAACTGAGAAATACTCAAATCAGTTTTCGAACCCGGCACACCAGTTCAACGTCGAAATGAAACAACTCAAAACATATGCTTCATAATGATATTAATTCAATTAATAAACATTACTCAACAGGAACATCAACATCATAACAAAAAGCATGGTATTAGTGACACATCCAAACATAGCACCAGAATATTCATCATAGTTGTAGTCTATTTTATCACATAAACAAATGGCACAACTGTTAGTAAAATATGCCAATGAGATTAAATATGGCCCGGACACCATACTTAAAAACACCAAACCAATCAATACAGCCAAATCAAAACTTAAATATGCAACGGTTCAGAATGAAAACTCAAATTTCAACGTTACCACGAATATGTAATCTCGAGGGTGAGGCTCCTATGGGCGTTGTCGTAACGGCGTGAGAAGTGTCGGTTCCGTTGCCATTGATATATGCCTGGCGTTTTACTACCACATTTTCTGACGGCTTTCAACCGAACGATTCGAAGTTATGGCTGCCTCGTATGGTCAAAGTCACGAAACAGAGTGGTGGTTCTGATGTTGTTGTTGCCTTGACTTCGCCGGAGGAAGTTTCTGGTGAAGCTCGGGGAGAAGGGTTTCGCGTCGACGGTTGGAGCTGAGGTGGAGGGGTCGTGATAGTGGCGGTGGTTGGTTGAAGAAAGGAGGTGATGAGTTGGGATTGTTGGGGTTTTCGAAGCGGTGGGCGAAGAAGAAAAGGTGAATGGTCGCCGGTACACGGTGTTAGGCGGAGGGGGTTTTTGCGGTGGTAATCGCGCGATGGTGGACTCACGGTTGAAGGAGTACGAAGGCAGAGGTGTGTGGATGTGGAAGACGGATCGTGTGGTTTGTAGTGGTGACGGTTGATGGAAGAAGGGTTCTATGCGGTGGTAGTTGTGTGGTGGTGTAGCGGCAGATGTGGCACCGATGGTTTGGAGGTGAAGATGAAGGGAGTTTTTTCGATTTGCTTTTTTTTATTTTCTGCATTTTTTTCCGAGTGGAGAGAGAAGAGAGTGGTAGGTTATTAGGTGAGAGAGACCTGAGGTGGAGAGAGGAGAGAGTATTCTCTCTGAATTGTGAGTGAGGCCTCATGTATTAAAGTGACGCGTGGGTTATTGATGAGTGGTGAGAGAGAGAAAAGCGTGAGAGGTGAGGTGGATAGTAAGGGAAACGTGAGTGGAGTGAGCTGTCCGCGTGAGGATTGTGAGTGAGGATGAAAATGAGAGTGACGCGTGTGTGAGAGAGTGATCTGAGAAATCTTTTTTTTTCCTTTATAACCATTAAGGGTAAGAGACGTGGGTAGTGGGCTAGAGAGAAAAGAGAGTCTTTTTATATTTTTCTTGGCCAGCTGTCCTTGGTTGAGTTACGAATTTGAAGGAGAATCCAATGCAAATGTCTCTTTCACCTCTTGTTATTTTAAATTGTAATTAAATTAGAAATGAAAATTTAACTACTTAGAATAAAATCAAGTTAAATGCCTACTTAATCCTAACTAGTTAAAATGGTTATTTTGGATAAAAGATAAATATAAATGGGTCAATGATGGATAAAAAATAAAATAAAATAAAAAAGGTCGGGCGGAAATTTGCTTAAAAAATTAAATCGGATGCGTTAAAATGATTAGCACAAAATATACTTATTGAAAAAAATACAACGTTTCTTTAAATTCCGAAATAAATTTGCACCGGTTAAAAGGGTCAGACGAGTCAAAACGCAATCGAAACAGCCGCTAAAAAATATGACGGGCACACCAGGTTAAACTACGTGAACCGTAGATTAATAATACTGACGTTTGCAATTTTAATTTTGAAACTTTTTACCCGCTGATTTTTGTGTTCTTAAGAAACGATTCAACTGATTTGTCTGTATTTTCAATAAATTTATTCCGACTGATATTTTAGGTTTTATTCATGATGGAATGCATGTCATGTTATGCATATGGTGCAAATTAAAAATGAAATCGAAATTTACGAAGATTTAAAATGCCCGGACAAAATTGGGGTATGACAGTTGCCCCTATTTAATTAATTTGAACTAGAAGGTAAGAGTGACAATGGTCTTCATACATTCGTGGGGGAAGGTAATTAAATACGAAAATATCCAAATTTTGTCCTTTTGAAATGCAAAGGAGAAATGCAGAAAGAAAATGCGATAGATTCTAACAGCACCAAGGTAATAGGGGTAGAATGTCAAACCAATGCCAACCCTCGAGTCGACACTCAAATCCTGCAAAGGCTGTTATTGATGTAAAGACAAACGTGGGACTAAAACTGAACAGGCTCTTTGGCACCAAAAGGATGACAAAAAAGTTAATTGCCATCATCAAAAGAATGATAGTAATTAACCACGATTTCCAAGATCGTCATCACCAAAAGGATGATGGATAAGCTGAGCTTCAAAGGTAGTCATCACCAAAACTATGATGGTTATAATGGTTACAACAAAGATCACCATCACCGAAAGGATGATGGTAAGATCAACAGCAAATCTCGCTATCACCAAAAGGGTGAAAGTTAGACATAATCCAAATATTTTCATCACCAAAAGGATGATGTCCGTCACCAAAAGGATGATGGTTATTCTGATAAAGCTTCCCATTACCGAGGGTATAACAGCAGGACTACCATCAAAAGGATGATAATTAACTCATCAACTTCAAAGATCACCGTCACCAAAAGGATAAAGGTAATATCCAACAACAAAACTTGTTATCACCAAAAGGATGATAATAAGTCAAATAACTTCTTAAATAACTGTCGTCATCAAAAGGATGAAGGTAAAACCAATAACAAAACTTGTTATTACCAACAGAATGATAATAAGTCAAATAACTTCAATAATCACCATCACCAAAAGGATGAAGGTAAGAACACAACTTCAAAACTTGTTATCATAAGTCAACAGTCACCATCACCAAAAGGATGAAGGCACTACAAACGACAGAACTCGTTATCACCAAAAGGATAATAATAAGTTACAACAATTTAAATGATCACCATCACCAAAAGGATGAAGGTGAAATCAAGACAAAAACTTGTTACCATCAAAAGAATGATTTAATGATCACCGTCACCAAAAGGATGAGGGTAAGATCAACAACAAAACTTGTTATCACCAAAAGGATGATAATAAGCCAAAACAAACTTAATGATCGCCATCACCAAAAGGATGAGGGTAAGATCAAAACAAAACCCGTTATCACCAAAAGGATGATAATGAGTCCATAACTCAAATGGTCACCGTCACCAAAAGGACGAAGGTAGGATTAAACAACAAAACTTGTTACCACCAAAAGGATGATAATAAGTCGATGACTTTTACTGATCACCGTCACCAAAAGGATGAAGGTGGGATCGAATAGCAAAACTTGTTATCACTAAAAGGATGATAATAAGTCGACATTCACCATCACCAAAAGGATGAAGGTACTACAAACAACATGACTCGTTATCACCAAAAGGATGATAATGAATCAACAATCACCATCACCAAAAGGATGAAGGTGAGATCATAACTTCGAAACTTGTTACCACCAAAAGGATGATAATAAGTTATACTAACTTCAAATATTGATGACACCAAAAGGATGGCAGTGGGATTGGACGTTCCAGATGTCACCATCACCAAAAGGATGATAGCTTAAACCAAACTCCATAATCTCTATCACCAAAAGGATGATATTTAGATTGAACTAGACGTCATCACCAAAAGGATGATAGTTGAACCAAAATGACAAGGATCCTTATCACTATAGGGATTGCCGACACCAAAAGGATGACGGTAGGCTGTAATAATTGTAAAGGTCGCCATTCACCAAAAGGATGAAGGTTAGGCCAAACTTCAAGGATCGCCGACACCAAAAGGATGGCGGTAAGATTAAACGACAATACTTGTTACCACCAAAAGGATGACAATAAGCTTTAATAATGAGGGGTCTCCATTCACCAAAAGGATGAAGGTTGAACCAAAACTTCAAGGATCTTCGACACCAAAAGGATGACGGTAAGATCACAAATGTCAAGGATTTACCATTACCAAAAGGATAACGATTATCATAAACAGGATGATGATCATTATTCATAAAGGGACTTTCACCAAAAGGATGATAGTGAGAAAAATGAGGCTACTGACAAAGTTCAATAAACCCGACTTTTTGGGTAGTATTGGGACATTACTGGGTAAGACTTGCTTGGGGTATCGACAACAAAAGGTTGCAGAACCATTATCCTTTGGGGATATGTAGTTTCTATCAACAAAAGTTTACAGGAAACGACTTATTGAGGGACGCTCAACGCGAAACAAGGTAAGTGTTTAGAGAAACAATGTTTGACTTAGCTGAGGATAACGTCTGATCAACAAAAGGTTGAAGGATGTAACTCAATGGGGAACGCCCGATAGTAGGGTAGGAACTTACTCAGAGAAAAACAATGACTCCACTGAGGATTGGCCTAGATGCCTACGACTAAACCTTGGATTTTGATTCGTGTTATATGCATAAATGTTATGTATACGGTATGCATGAGGTGATGCATGTGATGCATGTTTGAATGCAAAGGATGATTGGTTTGTTTGGGATTGGTCCCCCTTTTCAAAGGCGATGTATTTTTGGAAACCAACGTTGGTTGTATTTGTTTTTGTGTGGGTGCCAGCAAGGTGGACTTTGTCTTTTGGTAATTGTCGTTGTGGATTGGATTGTTGGTTGGTGGGAGGATATGACTTTCCCGACACTCGGTAGTTGATGATGTGATGATAAAACAACGGATGTGGGTACTCTCGGTGCCCCGAGTTTGTTCTCTTGTTGATATGTTGTGTCCTTGCCCTTGAGGCAATCTCGACTTCTTCTTCTGAGATGTTTGGCCAGCCTGTAACTAAGCATAGTGACATGATCAACGCATGATGATTATGCCTTTGATATGTCCCAAGGAATCTTGCCCACATATGATGTTGTACTAACGTGAACTTTTGACATTTTTGTTACGAATTCAAGCAGTTACTAGTGTCTGACACGATCTGCTTGACTGACTTGAAGATATGAAGGGAATTTTCCCCTTGCAACTTATCTTGCCCCAGTCTGTAGGGTATTTAAAGAAATTATCCTTAAAAGGAAAACCTTTAGGAATGATTATCCCATGACATGGCATGAGTTCATTTCCTTCAATGTCTGACTCTTGCAATGGTCTGCACCCTGATTAGCCTTTAAGGGACTTGCCTTAGACGGACTAAGTATTGAAGTGATTTTCCTCCCTGATCAACCGATGCTTGGAGATTTGTCTTATACTGATTACTTCTTAAGTCAATATAATCAAAAAGATGCCATGCCCCTGATTCATAGGATTATGAGATGATTTTGATTCGTGTTGGCACCAACGATCAAGCGCCTCTTGAATTACCCCTTGTTGGAATTTTCTCGATGTCAAGTATTGTCTGACAGTTAAGAACTGTTATTCAAGAAATGGTGATTTTAATGCAACATTTATGCAAGTTTTGAAAAACAATCATTCATTTGGAGTATTGTGGTAATGTGTGACGAGTGGACCATGAGTCCAAACGCGGTGTTGATCTTGCTTAGCGTGTGAGTGATGTAGTAAGAATAAAATATTAGCAAATCTCCAGGAGTCAGTTTACTCAACCTTGTTGTAGCATGCTTTTAGAATAAACCTTACTTCCATTAGGTCTTTTGAGGGTTGTAACGTGGCTTGGTTCATGGTTATTGAAACGAAAGGATATAAGGCTCAAAGTTTATTTTAACCCACCCCTTCTTTATGATGATCTCCAATCCTACATTCAGTTAATTCGATACACACTTACTTTTATGAGAGTTCAACAGTGTAAGGTCTATTGATATGGTAGTCATCCTATTTTGCTCTTCATGGATGTTGTGACCCTTTGACTTGGGTATGGTGGTCACTGATTCTTGTTTTATTTTGTTTGAGGATTTTCATTGCCTCTTTTGATTTTTGTTTCGATCCCTATCTTTTGCATGGACCGCTTGTTGAAGCTTTAATCCATCGGGATTGCCCTAGTTTTTGTAGGGGCAAACTGTCATACAACATACGATCATAGGTTTCGATGATGACAAATTACCAACATGGATGAATCGGCATTGTCGAATCCACCTCTACAAAAAAAATGCAACATATCACCTATCATATCCTTTTCTATGTTCATCTAAACTGTTATATTTCATACAACATATGTGGATAAAATGTGGTCATGACAAAATGCATGAAAACCACAAAAATCTGAATTTTTGCAGATTTGCAGGGTTTGAGTCGACCGCAGGGTCGACGCATAACATAGTGCAGTTTGTCACGGGTCAGCGCATGGAGGCTTGAGTCGACCGCAGGGTCGGCGCATGACATAGTGCAGTTTGTCACGGGTCAGCGCATGGAGGCATGAGTCGACCTCAGGGGTCGGCTCATGAAGGTTCCACTTTCCCACGGGTCAGCGCACGCCGACCTATGGTCGACGCGTACTTATGTGTTTTTCAGTATGTCCAAAACTACAGGCTATGCGTCGACGCATAGACCTGCTATGGTCGACCGTTCGTGCGCAAATATAGCTTTTAAGAAATTCCCACTTTGTTTCAAAAGTTGTTAAGTGAGTTGGTTGGTTTGTTACTATAAATAGAAGTTCAGCTACTTGTATCGAAAGAACATTTGACAAATCGATTCAAGTGTACAAAGAACAAGAAAAAGTGAAATAGGTGTCCAAGATTCTTCATCTTCATCTTCAACATCTCACAACACATCAATTACACACAACCATTTTTGAAGTGCTTTGTGATTGGTTAAAGGTGATAACGTTCAAAGCCGAGATTGGGGAATCTGGTTCGGGTTGAAGCTTGCGATAGGTTTTTTCTTGAATAAAACCTTTAGGGTTTTGTCCTCCAAGACTGGTTTGAGTTTGGGGGTTTTTGGACGATTTCTTCATCAATTTTCAGTTGAGCGAAGGTGATTGAGAAGAGGAAGTCTTCATCAATCTAGTAGCGGATTCAGTGATATTGAAGGGAAGATTTCGGGTTCGATTTGTTGTAGTTGAGATCAGTCGGGCCGAGGGTTTGAAGAACTGAGAGTTATTCAACAAAGGGGCTGGAATCGGAGGTCTATCAACAACAATCGAAGGACTTGATTCACCTTGAATCAAGGAACAAGGAGTGGAAGCAACATTCAACGTCTTGAGAATTCTGTTGTATATTTGCTTGTCAATCCTTGTATAAATTGTTATACTCAACATGTGATATCTATTAAAGCAATCTCAATTCTAGTTTTAGAATTGAGGGCAGACGTACCCCGAGGTGAGGACGACGGGGGAACTGCCTCATCAAATCTTTGTCTTCTCTATTTTTCAGCATAGTTGTTTTGGCTTTAAAATAAGTGATTTTTGTATAAGCACTTTTATCAAACCTTGATATTAATTGAGTAAGAAGTTAAAACTTTGTTTTTGAATCCATAGTACAATAAGATATTGTACTAGACTAATTGGAATCACTTACTCAACATAAATATCACTTGGAGTGTTTTTGCACACCAAGTGTTTGATAATTTGCCTAAACCAAAATCATCTTAGTTGTGTATCTAGTTTGGTTTGCTCTTTGAATCATTGGAACTAGGAATCCTAGCAAGTGAAATAAATCATTGATAGTGTGACTAGTGCAGTGATTCTTATTCTCATTATCACTAATCCATAGGCTAGACGCATATCCGGTTTTCCAATAACCGTTCGTTTTAGACTATATTTTCCTCGGCAGCTTCCGCACTTAAAACAAATTTTCAAAACCAATTTTAATTGGTAGCGCCGACTCAAATTTTAATTGGGATCTATTCAACCCCCCCCCCCCCTTCTAGATCCGTGCCATAGTCTAACAAGTGGTATCAGGAGCACTGGTTCACTCCGTGCTTCAAAATATAACTTTGATAGAAAATGGCTAACGAACCTAAAGGGGCTTATAATAGAGCTCCCGTTTTCAATGGTGAAAATTATAGTTATTGGAAAGACTGTATGCGGGTGCACATAAATTCCATAGATAGAAAAATATGGAACGTTATTCTCAATGGTCCAATTGAAATAACCATGACCAATGAGAATAATGAATTAGTGCCAAAGCCCGAAGCACAATGGACCGATGATGATGAAAGAAAATACAATTATGATTGGAAAGCCAAAAATATCCTAATCTCCTCATTAGGTGTAGATGAATACTATCGTGTATCCCATTGTCCTACTGCTAAGGCCATGTGGGATTCACTACAAATCGCCCATGAGGGGACGAACGATGTTAAGTTGGCAAGAATCAACACACTAACACAAGAGTTTGATCTCTTTTTCATGGAGTAAGGGGAAACCATTGCTGACATGCAAAAGAGATTTACTCATCTCATCAATCGATTACATTCATTAGGTAGGCCGGTTTCCAATGATGTTGCTACTAATAAGATCTTGAGATGTCTTAACAGGGAATGGCAGCCGAAAGTGACCGCCATCAAAGAAGCAAATGATCTTACCATATTAGACTTGACAACATTATTTGGCAAACTACAAGAGCACGAACAAGTACTCTTGAGCCTAGAACAACACGAAAAGAAAGAAAAGAAGGACAAAACAAAGGTGAGTGAAAAGAAATCTATAGCTCTTAAGACTTCCTCCTCGAAGTCTCAAGCAAAAGAGCAAAGTGATTATTCCTCGAGCGACGAAGAAAAAGAGGACAAGGGCGAAGATATGGGGTTGTTCGTTAAACGTTACAATCGTTACGTGAGAAAGAACGGCATCCAACATTCCGAGAAGAACTTGGTAAACTTCCGGAAACAATCGAGGTACTCTAAAAATGATGACTCAAAAGGTAAAAAGACTAGAGGGTCGTGCTACAAGTGTGGGAAGCCCGGTCATTACAAACCGGACTCTCCGATGAACAAGAAGACAAAGGAAAAGGAATCATCCAAATCACACAAGAGATCATCAAAGCCAAGGAGAGCATACATAGCTTGGGAAAGCGATAGCGACTCCTCCGATGATGAAAGTTCTAGTGATGAAGATGAAGCTGCAAGCATATGCCTCTCTGCTCATCAAAAGAACAAAAAGAAACAGGTACGACATGCTAAATATGAAAAATCCTCTACTATGTCCCATCATGAATTACAAGCTGCATTTGATACTTTACGCTGTGAAGCTAAAGAGGCCTTTAAAAGGCTTGCCTCAAATAACCAAATTTTTATCCATTTGGAACAAAAAATTCTAGAATCCGAAAGGAAACTTGAGGCACTCAAAGCTTCTATAGTAGAAAGCACAAAAGAAGGTTGTGAGGACCTTAGAAATAGGATAATTAACTATGGGTGTGATACTTGTTATATTTGGCAAGGTGAAGTAAGAAACCTAAAGACCAAACTTGACAAGGCTCTTGAGCCCAAGATTACCTTTGCAATCGATAAATCAAACTTTCGAAAAAGTATGGTTAATCCATATCAAAAATATAAATATGTTATAAAGGATGAAGATAGCAAAGGAAATCAAAATGTTAATTTCTCTTGTCTTTATTGTTGCAAGAAAGGCCACTCCATTGCTAAATGCAGGTTTAGGAGATTCTTAGTTCCTAAAGGCATTTATCAATGGCTGCCCAAATGCAACCATCTCGTTACTAACTATTCAGGACCCAATAAGCCATTGGGTACCTTCTCGTGTTAATTGCATTTCCATAGGTACAATGCCTCGAGACCACCGAGAGAAGATGGGTTCTCGACAGTGGATGCTCAAGGCACATGTCAGGAGACATATCACTCTTCATTGACTTTGTGCCTAAGAAGAAAGGATATGTAACCTATGGTGACAACAACCGTGGAGCAATACTAGGTAAAGGTAGTGTAGGTAATCCTTCTTCCACTACTATTTCTGATGTATTGCTTGTCGAAGGTCTTAAACACAATCTACTTAGCATTAGTCAATTATGTGACAAAGGATACAATGTATCTTTTTCAAAAGATTGTTGCAAAATTGTACATAATGATGATAAGAAGAGTGTGTTTAATGGCCTGCGAGTGAATAATGTCTATATGTTAGATTTGAACAAAGTATCGTTAACAAGTGACAAATGCCTTGTAACAATGAGTGAAGATTCATGGTTATGGCATAGGCGTTTAGCACATGTTAACTTTGACTTACTAAATAAAGTAGTCTCAAAAGATCTAGTCTTAGGTCTCCCCAAAATAAAGTTCACCAAGGATCACCTTTGTGATGCTTGTCAAAAAGGGAAGCAAACGAGGATCTCTTTTAAATCCAAAAATATCGTTTCAACAACGAGACCTCTCGAACTTCTTCATATGGACTTGTTTGGGCCATCTAGGATTAAAAGTCTAGGAGGAAATTATTACGGTTTCGTAATAGTGGATGATTTCTCTAGATTTTGTTGGACTATCTTTTTAGTAAGCAAGAGCGATACGTTCGCTGCCTTTGAAAGGTTTGCTAAGCTTTCCCAAAATAAATTAAATACAAACATTGTTTCAATTAGAAGCGACCATGGGGGTGAGTTCGAAAACCATTTATTTGAAGAATATTGCGGTAACCATGGTATCGATCATAACTTCTCCGCTTCACGTACTCCTCAACAAAATGGGGTTGTGGAGCGTAAAAATCGAATTTTGGAAGAATTGGGAAGAACAATGATTAACGAAAGTGGCTTACCGAAATAATTTTGGGCCGACGCAATTAGTACGGCGTGTTATGTTTTAAATAGGGTGCTCATTCGCCCCATTCTAAATAAAACACCGTATGAGATTTTAAAAGGGCGAAAGCCAAATGTTTCTCACTTACATGTTTTCGGTTGCAAATGTTTTGTATTAAACAATGGAAAGGAAAACTTGGGCAAATTCGATTCCAAGGCCGACGAAGGTATTTTCCTCGGATACTCTCAATCGAGTAAAGCATGTAGAATATATAATAAACGATTACTTGCTGTGGAAGAGTCTGTACATGTCACTTTTGACGAATCCTATCCGAGAAACGTCAGAAAGGGCAGTGTTGTTCATGGTGCAGGTACATCTACGGAAGACATACTCAAGGGTGGCGAGTCGGGGATTGATCAACCCGACAAAGTCAAAGTTGAGGAGGACAAAGATGTACACCATGAGGAAACCGAGGTAGCTCATCCGCCTTCAAACGATGATCTCCCTCAAGCTTGGAAGTCTCCCAAAGACCATCCAATTGACAACATTCTCGGAGATATCTCAAAGGGTGTTACAACTCGATCGAAGCTAAGTAATTTCTGTTATCACTTCGCTTTCGTTTCACAAATGGAACCTAAAAACCCTAAAGAAGCCCTACTCGATGAACACTAGTTTTTGTCAATGCAGGAGGAACTAAATTAGTTCACTAGAAATGAGGTTTGGGACCTTGTCCCTCCTCCGCGAGGTCATCGAGTAATCGGCACCCGATGGGTGTTTAGGAACAAGTTGGACGAAAACGGGGTAATAACCCGTAACAAGGCGTGTTTAGTCGCGCAAGGGTATAACCAAGAGGAAGGCATCGACTATGAGGAAACTTATACGCCGGTTGCCCGACTCGAGGCTATACGCCTTCTCCTTGCCTTCGCTTGTGCGAAAGACTTTAAACTATTCCAAATGGATGTTAAGAGTGCATTCCTTAACGGTTACATAAATGAAGAGGTCTACGTCGCACAACCTCCTGGTTTGGAATCTCATGAGTATCCCGATCATGTTTACAAACTAAAAAGGGCTTTATATGGTCTCTGTAAGACCCCAATTTTGTCCCTAAGATCCCTCATGGCATCATATCATATCATTGCATAGCCTCAAGGATCATTAAGCATATTGCCTTCCTTTCCCTTTGGGTGGGATCCCTTTGAGAGTGGTTCTTGATCACCAGGCATTGTTTGCATTGTATATCATTTCTTTTCTCATTTGTTCACTAACCAAAAGTACCAAAAATATGTCATCTAACATTTATTTTGCAGTCTAAGCAAGCACAAGTCAAAGCAATTCAAGGTTTTCTTTTGAGCAAGAGCAGAGGGTATTTTCTTGGTATGAGGCCCACAGGATCATTATAAGAGCTTATGTGAGCTAGAGGTTCATTTTGAAGCAAATTTCCCAAAGTGGTTGAGGCCCAAGTTCATCAGGCAATTTCAGGTCATCTGAGGACCATCTGATCAACTGTACAGTCAATTGAAGGCTTTGAGGTGTGGGAAATGATCTGAGACTACCCATTCATGTTCAAACAAGGCCTATTCATCATGTCAAACATCTATATTGAAGAATTTGAAGCCAGTACAAAAGTTTCCAAAAATGGAAAGTGACCTGTAATTTCAAGTTTCCAAAAATAGCAAGTTTTTGGTCCAAATTCAACTCAACTTTCCAACATCAAAGAAGCTTAAAATGAATTTGTGTCCAACATGAAAGTTGAAGATCTCTCTCTCCCATTTCCAAAAAGTCCAAGATCATGAGTATCTGATGAATGGTTGAGAAGATATGGTCAAATGATTGCCAAGTGTGCATGGAACTTCAAAAGGCCATAACTTTTGATCCAAAGCTCCAATTTGAGTGCCTCTTTTTGCATTTTGCTTGTCATGACATATATTTTCCAAATCCATCATTACATTGCATGAAATTTCATCACATGACCATTTGCTCATTCATGAACATTTTGGAGGGAAATTTGGAAATTTGAATTTGGTGCATCATATGAACAAAATACCATTGCCATTATGCTTATGAGATGATTTTAAGTGAAAATACACATGCACATGCTACTATTCACGTGTACAATTTGTCATGCACCTCATTTTTCCAATTTTGGTCATACACCTTATTCTCACTAATCTCCAATTAACCATTGCTTAATTAATTTTTCAGCATGATTAGCACATAGTATAAAGCCTTAATTCAAACAGAAATTTGATAACATCACATTCTAGATCTCAAATTTTTCTTTCCCTCCAATTTTGCTCTCAATTGAAACTTCAAATTTTTCCACATAGCATCTGAATTTTATTGGATATTCTTGTTCTCTGATCATCATTGAGTGCAGATCAAGCTCTTGATTAAAGAATTCAAGCAGGAATCAAGTTGTGCAAGCTCAAGAGCATGAAGATGGAATTTGAAATCTGAGCTAGATCTAAGCCATTCCAAGCTTCAATTCACGCACAAAGCTTCATAATATCATCTCAGGATTGGATCTACACACTTGCAAGGCCTTGAATACGCTGATTTCAGTAACTGCTCTTCAAGAGGTTAGGTTTTCGAAGCTCTTAATTCTCCATTATTTTGCCATGGTTATGTAGATCATTCATTGCTGAGCATGCTGATATAAGTAGTTTTTGAAATGGTGAAGAATTGACTGAGTAATGTTGATTTAAAGTTTTGGATGTGAAAATGTTTTCCTTCGATTCTCATGATCCTTGGATTGTTAGGCCAAAATGATGTTAGATTTGTGTTCTACATGTTATAAGCTTTCGAATGGTGTACTTGTTGGTGAAATCAGGAAAAAAATTCATACGCTTCACTGTAGCGCCACCGTCTTCATGAAGAAGACGATGGAAACCACCATAAATCGCCGTGCATGCACTGTAGCTAGGGTTTTCTGGTTCAGTCTTTTGAAATACACTGTTGGCGCGTTGTTATCCAAGGCATCCTGCGTTCGATTCTTGCATTCGCCATTTATTTGTTTTAATTAGTTTCTTGCTGGCGCTTGCGTGTGCGCTCCGTTGGCACATCCATTGGCTTAGGTTCCTTGACTGCTTCCACGCATGCCTTGACTTGATGATTGGGATGCCAACTCAATTATTTAAACGCCACGTTTTGCTTGCCGTGTCTGTGAATGCCATGTCCTCTGTTTGATCCATTCATGATGCACTTTTCTCATTTCATTTTCAATTAGCATTTTCAAGATGTTTCCATTTATTTCCATTTTATTTTCACCAAATTCAAAAAATCATTAAAAATAGCATGTTGATCCAATTAATTCCCAATGTTTTGCTACATGTTCATATGAATGTCTATTATTTTGTGGTGCTGATTTTCTGATTTTATCATTTCTGGAATTTAATATGTGTTGGCTTCTTTGAACATGTATGCAAATGTGACATGCTTCATTCATTCTATTGTGAAATGCTCATACATTGGCCAATTGATTTGAAATTTGGTATGCTGATTCCCAACATGTTGCATGATTTTTGAGGCTTGGTTGTGCATTTTTAGCATTTTTCATCACTGTTTTATACACATGGATGTATGGTGTGACAATGTGTGTCACACAATTTGATGTTGATCTTATTCATTTTCTTATCCATTTCAATTGAGCTTTTCTGTTTACAATTTTTTGTATGATGATTGGGGTTGACTTGTTGTATGCTCATAAATATTTTCATGATTGTTTGAGTCATTTCTGTTTTAATATGGAATTTGTATGCTTGATGTCCAATTGTGTGCTTTGAAATTGCCTTTGCCATATCTTGCTCATGAGATGACTTTGCTTGATGCTTTAGGCTTGGTCCTGTTTAGGACATGTTCTCACTTGATTAAATAAGCTTCATGTTGAATATTGGTTGCTGTTTTGACTTTTTGATTCACCTTTGACCCTAGGCTTTGCCCTAGGGGTTTGTACTCACAATTTGAGCTTTGAATTTCAGGTTCAAGCATTTAGCCACATGGTTGATGTTGCTTCATCATTTGAGCTTTGCTATTTTGCTTTGTTTGCTAACCTTTGGTTATATTGTAGGTCCTTTGGTAGTGAATCACTTGAGTGTTTGCCTCTTGTGGCTTACATGATGTACATATTGGGAATGTCTGATTGTTGTTATCTGTTGGTTGTTTGTCTGAACATAATACTAATTGTTTAGCTTTTCATACAGGTACCTTAGCCACTTTAAGTTCATTTGAACTTTGCTTTGCTTGTGGTTGGCATACCACTTAGGTAACCTCTTTAACTCCATGTAGTATGGAAGCCCTGTCGTTTCTGTTTGGCAGGCATTTGGCTGAAGTCCTCCTTAAGAGGTAATGTCTGTGTATGTTTATCTTTGTGCTAAAGACCTCCTTGTCGAGGCATACAGGTTAAGTCCTCCTAAGTGAAGAGGAAATTGGCAGATAGAAGGGATTAGCAATCAATCCCCTGCTAATCGTTTGAGTCATTCATTATGCTCGTACTACGTGCTGAAGCTCTTGAACCTAACCCAAGATCATTGTATATAGAGTCAGTCATGTGGAGTAGAGTTCCTCATTCTGGACTCCCACACTTTCATTGATTCAAGCTCACCCAGGCCAGGGTTAAGAGCTATGAGGTCTAATCCTCATTTCCCATTTCATCTGCTTCACCCTAACTCTCAATGTTAGGGTTAAGAGCTCAAAATACCCATACAGTACCGGCTTGTTTGTCGAGGTTGATATGACCCCTTGACTAAAGCCCAACTTTGTCTGAGCCTCTTGATTGTGTATAGAGTGTGCTAATTGATTGATGTTGTAACACCCCAATAAAATATGATAATCATTTAATTTAAGTTAATAGTATATTTATTAATTTAATTAGATAATTGGAATATTATTGGAATTATTATTATTGGAATATAAAGTTGGAATCAGTAAAAAGTCCCATTTTTGGTAAAAAGGGTTTTTTCACGTGAAAAGGGAGAAGCGACAGAAAAGTGGAAAAAGGGCAAAGAGGAAGAGCAAGAGAGCAAGGGTTGAAGAAAAGAAAAGCTTGAAGTTCAATGATTTGCCGGATTAACTCAGGTAAGGGGGGTTTATCGTCGTTTAATGGGTATTATGGGGTAACATGTAATGGGTAGTGATAAACCATTGAATTGCCTCGAATTTGGATGATGAATGCTGAATTTTTGAACTTATGAACGAATGAGATGTGGGTTATAATTGGAGGAATTCGTAGGAATTAGATGTAATAAGGGTAGAAATTGTGGAAATGAATGTGTATGATCTGTGTTAGACAATATGAATGAATGTTGTGTGAAGATTGGACTGTAGGAGATTGGATCTGAGAGATCTCGTAGCAGAGAAAGCCATAGCAGATCTGGAAAATTCTGGTTTCTGGTCATACGCGTATGACACTAGGCCATACGCGTATGAGGTGGCCTGGAGGAGAGTGGTACGCGTATGGGGTGAGGCCATACGCGTATGAGATGGCTTGGAGGGGAGGAGATTGGCGCTGATACGCGCCATACGCGTGTATTACGCGTAGCCTGTGAGCGGTACGCGTATGGGGTGAAGCCATACGCGTATGAATGAAGAAGATGATGTTTTTAACGTGGTTTTGTCTCTGTTGGTACGCGTATGGGAGGAGTGGTACGCGTAGCATACGCGTATGAGACAGGCCATACGCGTATGGGCTTGGCTAGGAATTGTGCCATACGCGTATGGGCAGGAGGCATACGCGTATGGGCAGATGTTTGACTTTTTCTGAGCTATTGTTGTGCAGTTTTGGTCGTTTCAGCTGAGTGATGTAATTTAGCTGATGTATGATATAGTGGGGATCACTTCCCGTTGTTTTGAGCAGTACAGGTATTAGTAGAGTGTGCTAATACTGTGATTTGTTATTTGGCATGACATGATATGATTCTGTGATGAAAATGCTGATAATGTATGATGGTATGCATAATGCTGTGAATATATCTATTATGTATGCAATTGTGGATGGACTGTTTATGGCTTAGAGTGTGAGCATATGTCCATTGTGGATTGTTGTTGATGGTTGCATGCTAGGTGATTTAGCGTGCATAGTATGGCCTTTATGGTGGTAGCTAATTCCCATGGT
Organism: Lathyrus oleraceus; assembly: GCF_024323335.1. NCBI lineage: Eukaryota > Viridiplantae > Streptophyta > Magnoliopsida > Fabales > Fabaceae > Lathyrus > Lathyrus oleraceus. Next base: position 505,145,866 of record NC_066583.1, on the reverse strand, counting down.
GAGGAATTAGTGAGTGAGTTATTGTGGATTGTTGTTGATGTTTGCATGCTAGGTGAATTAGCGTGCATAGCATAGCCCTTGGGGTGGTAGCTAATTCCCATGGTGAGGAATTAGTGAGTGAGTCACTAGGTCTCAAATGAGTGGGACTAGTGAGCTTGGTAGCCGTATCTGGATTTGATCAGTGAGGTTGAACTATGTGTTCACGAATAGTCGGTACCGCATGCATGGAGTCTCATTGCATAATGTATGTATGGCGTATAATATGAATGGATGTATTCCAATATTATGCGTGTGTTTGTGTTTATGTTTGAGTTGAGTATGAGTATGAATTGATGTTGCCGTTGCTGAATGTGTGATATGATTAGGGTGATGAAATGTGTTAAATTACTTAGCATTACATGATATTTTATAATGCTTATTATATCGATTGAGGAACTCACCCTTACAACTATGTTTCAGGTAACGAGCAGTGATTGAGTAGAAGCTAGTGCTTGGAGTCTAGTATAGTTCCTTAGTGGGTCATGCTCTGGTAGATGTAACATCGGGACGGGATGTTTACTTTGTTTTCATTTTGGTTGTTGAATAACTTTACCTGTAATGTGTTACATGGTTGGCATGATTGATTAGATCTCTATCCGCTGTGAATTATGCAATGTTTTATTTTGTTTAATAAATGAGCATGACAAGTTATTATGGTGAATGGTGTGAAGTGTCAAGTGTGACACCCTGAAATTGCATATCTACTCTGATTTATATTTGTGTTTAATTAATTATTGGGGTATTTTAGAAGGGTGTTACATTAGTGGTATCAGAGCATAGTCGGTCGAGTCGAGTCGTAATTATTCTGTTTCCCCGTACGTGATAGGTGTTGTGTAACCCTATCAGTACTTATTGTTTTAGCTTGTTGGGTTTTCAGAATAGAGATGGCTGGAAGAGGTAGAGACGATGCTGCGATTGCTGAGGCTCTGGGTATGCTAGCTGGAGTACTTGGAGGGAATCCGAATGTTGTGGGACTGGGAGCTGCTCGTCAACTGAGTGAATTCCAGAAGAACAATCCTCCAATGTTCAAGGGAGCATACGATCCAGATGGCGCTCAGAAGTGGTTGAAGGAGATCGAGAGAATCTTCCGAGTGACTGAGTGTGCCGATAACCAGAAGGTCAGGTTCGGTACGCATATGCTGTCAGAGGAAGCAGATGATTGGTGGGTTGCTACCCGCACTGAGTTGGAAGCTGCTGGGAATGCTGAGATCACTTGGGCGGTGTTCAGAGAGAGATTCCTGAGGAAGTACTTTCCAGAGGATGTCAGAGGAAAGAAAGAGATAGAGTTCTTGGAATTGAAACAGGGCAACCGGTCTGTTACTGAGTATGCTGCTAAGTTCACAGAGCTGTCGAAGTATTACACTCCCTATGATGAGGCTACTGGGGAATTTTCAAAATGTGTGAAGTTTGAGAACGGGTTACGTCCCGAGATCAAGCAGGCTATTGGGTATCAGCGGATTAGAGTGTTTTCTGACTTGGTTGACTGTTGCAGGATTTTTGAACAGGATACCAAGGCCAGAGCGGAGAGCTATCAGCAGAGGGTTGATAGGAAAGGCAAGAATCAGAATGATCGTGGAAAACCGTATGCAGTTGGCAAGGGTTTCCAGAGACAGAGTGGGATGAAGAGACCTAGTGGGGGAGACTCCAGTGCCCATGCTAAGTGTTACAGATGTGGTCAGGCTGGACATCGTATCCATGAGTGTACCAGTACTGAGAAGAAGTGTTTCAAGTGTGGCAAAGGTGGTCACTTGGCTGCAGAGTGCCGGTTGAAGACTATGACTTGTTTCAACTGTGGAGAGGTGGGTCATATCAGTCCACAGTGTCCTAAGCCGAAGAAAGAGAACCAGTCGGGAGGCAAGGTCTTTGCTTTATCGGGTTCTGAGACTTCTGCAGATGATCGTTTGATCCGAGGTACGTGTTATATTAATGGCTTTCCTCTTGTAGTTATTATTGACACAGGTGCGACTCATTCCTTTATATCTTTGGATTGTGCTGTGAAACTTAAATTAGAGATATCTGAGATGCATGGAAGTATGGTGATTGATACTCCTGCGAAGGGTTCAGTGACTACTACTTCAGTTTGTTTAAATTGTCCTTTGAGTATTTTTGGTAGAGACTTTGGGATGGACCTCGTGTGTCTTCCACTAGTGCAGATTGATGTTATCCTGGGTATGAACTAGTTGGTGTTTAACCGAGTTTATATCAACTGTTTTGATAAGACTGTGATCTTTCCTGAGATTGAGGAAGGAAAGAGTTTGTTTCTATCAGCAAGGCAGGTGAATAAGGCAGTAGCAGATGGGGCAGAGTTGTTTATGCTGTTAGCGACTTTGGAGGCTAAAGATAAACTGGTGATTTGCGATCTAGCCGTGGTGTGTGATTTTCCTGATGTGTTTCCGGAAGAAGTGAATGAATTGCCGCCAGAGCGTGAAGTTGAGTTCTCGATTGAATTGGTACCTAGTACTAGACCGATATCGATGGCTCCGTACCGTATGTCTGCTGTTGAGTTAACTGAATTGAAGAGTCAGTTGGAAGATCTGTTGGATAAGAAATTTATTCGTCCGAGTGTGTCACCGTGGGGCGCACCAGTGTTATTGGTTAAGAAGAAAGAAGGTACTATGAGGTTGTGTGTGGACTACAGGCAACTGAATAAAGTGACGATCAAGAATCGGTATCCTTTGCCGAGGATTGATGATTTGATGGATCAGTTGGTTGGTGCGAGTGTGTTCAGTAAAATAGATTTGAGATCGGGGTATCATCAGATACGTGTGAAAACTGAGGATATTCAGAAGACTGCTTTCAGAACAAGGTATGGACATTATGAGTATTCTGTAATGCCTTTTGGTGTGACTAATGCGCCTGGGGTATTTATGGAGTATATGAATAGGATTTTCCATCCGTACCTAGACAAGTTTGTTGTGGTGTTTATTGACGATATTTTGGTGTATTCGAAATCTGAAGAAGAGCATGCTGAACATTTGAGAGTGGTTTTAGGAGTTTTACGAGAAAAGAAGTTATTTGCTAAACTGTCCAAGTGTGAATTTTGGTTAGAAGAGGTTAGTTTTCTTGGTCATGTGGTTTCAAGAGGTGGTGTTGCTGTTGATCCTTCTAAGATAGAAGCGGTATCTGAGTGGGAAGCTCCGAAGTCAGTTTCTGAGATAAGGAGTTTTCTTGGACTTGCAGGTTATTATAGGAAGTTCATTGAGGGATTTTCTAAGTTGGCGTTACCGTTGACGATGTTGACTAGAAAGGGGCAAGCGTTTGTTTGGGACTCAAAATGTGAAGAAGGTTTCCAAGAGTTAAAGAGAAGGTTAACTACTGCTCCTATTCTGATATTACCGAGTCCGTCGGAACCATTTGAGGTTTACTGTGATGCTTCATTGTTGGGTTTGGGTGGTGTTTTGATGCAGAATAAGCAGGTTGTAGCTTATGCTTCGAGACAACTGAAGGTTCATGAGAGGAACTATCCGACACACGATTTAGAGTTGGCTGCTGTGGTATTTGTTCTGAAGTTATGGAGGCATTACTTGTACGGGTCAAGATTTGAGGTTTTCAGTGACCATAAAAGTTTAAAGTATTTGTTTGATCAGAAAGAGCTGAATATGAGACAGAGGAGATGGTTAGAGTTTCTGAAGGATTATGACTTTGGTTTGAATTACCATCCGGGTAAAGCAAACGTAGTGGCTGATGCATTGAGTCGGAAGTCATTGCATATATCGATGTTACTGGTTAAGGAATTGGATTTAATTGAGCAGTTTAGAGACTTGAGTTTGGTGTGTGAGAGTACTCACAATAGTGTTAAATTGGGAATGTTGAAGTTAACGAGTGGTATTCTGGATGAGATTAGAGAGGGTCAGAAATCCGATGTGCTTTTGGTTGACAAGTTGACTCTAGTGAATCAAGGTCAAGGTGGTGAATTCAGAGTTGATGAGAATGGTGTTTTGAAATTTGGTAATCGGGTGTGTATTCCGGATGTTACCGAACTTAAGAAGAGTATTCTTGAGGAAGGACATCGTAGTGGCTTGAGTATTCATCCTGGGGCTACGAAGATGTATCATGATTTGAAAAGGTTATTTTGGTGGCCGGGAATGAAAAGAGAAATTGCGAGTTTTATTTATTCTTGTTTAACTTGTCAGAAGTCGAAGGTTGAGCATCAGAAGCCGTCTGGGCTAATGCAACCGTTGGCTATTCCAGAGTGGAAGTGGGACAGTATCAGTATGGATTTTGTTTCTGGTTTACCGAGGACAATTAAGAATTTTGAAGCTATTTGGGTGATTGTTGACAGATTGACAAAATCGGCCCATTTCATTCCGATCAGAATGGATTATCCGTTAGAGAGATTAGCTGAGTTGTATATTGAGAAAATTGTAAGTTTGCATGGTATTCCGTCGAGTATTGTTTCGGACAGAGATCCTAGATTTACATCGAAGTTCTGGGAAGGTTTGCAGAGGGCTTTGGGAACTAAACTGAGATTGAGTTCTGCATATCATCCGCAGACTGATGGTCAGACTGAGAGGACGATTCAGTCACTGGAGGATCTTTTGAGGGCTTGTGTTTTGGAAAAGGGAGGTGCTTGGGATTGTTATTTACCTTTGATTGAGTTTACCTACAACAATAGTTTTCATTCGAGCATTGGTATGGCACCGTTTGAAGCTTTGTATGGTAGGAGATGTCGGACACCTTTATGTTGGTATGAGTCCGGTGAGAGTGCTGTGGTTGGACCAGAGATTGTTCAACAAACTACGGAAAAGATTAAGATGATTCAGGAGAAGATGAGGATTGCTCAGAGTCGTCAGAAGAGTTATCACGACAAGAGAAGGAAGTCACTTGAGTTTCAAGAGGGAGATCATGTGTTTCTTCGTGTTACTCCGATAACTGGGGTTGGTAGAGCTTTGAAGTCGAAGAAGTTGACACCTCGATTTATTGGTCCTTATCAGATTTTGGAGAGGATAGGGGAGGTAGCCTATCGTATCGCTTTACCGCCGTCGCTTGCGAAATTGCATGAGGTTTTTCATGTGTCTCAGTTGAGGAAGTACATTCCTGATCCGTCGCATGTGGTCCAAGTAGATGATGTACAGGTGAGAGATAACCTGACTGTTGAAACATCACCTATGAGGATTGAGGATCGAGAGTTGAAGCAGTTGCGGGGTAAAGAGATTGCTTTGGTAAAGTTAGCTTGGGGAGGACCAGCAGGTGGCAATGTGACTTGGGAACTTGAGAGTCAGATGAAGGAGTCTTATCCGGAGTTATTCGCTTGAGGTATGTTTTCGAGGACGAAAACTCTTTTAGTGGGGGAGGGTTGTAACACCCCAATAAAATATGATAATTATTTAATTTAAGTTAATAGTATATTTATTAATTTAATTAGATAATTGGAATATTATTGGAATTATTATTATTGGAATATAAAGTTGGAATCAGTAAAAAGTCCCATTTTTGGTAAAAAGGGTTTTTTCACGTGAAAAGGGAGAAGCGACAGAAAAGTGGAAAAAGGGCAAAGAGGAAGAGCAAGAGAGCAAGGGTTGAAGAAAAGAAAAGCTTGAAGTTCAAAGATTTGCCGGATTAACTCAGAAAAGGGGGGTTTATCGTCGTTTAATGGGTATTATGGGGTAACATGTAATGGGTAGTGATAAACCATTGAATTGCCTCGAATTTGGATGATGAATGCTGAATTTTTGAACTTATGAACGAATGAGATGTGGGTTATAATTGGAGGAATTCGTAGGAATTAGATGTAATAAGGGTAGAAATTGTGGAAATGAATGTGTATGATCTGTGTTAGACAATATGAATGAATGTTGTGTGAAGATTGGACTGTAGGAGATTGGATCTGAGAGATCTCGTAGCAGAGAAAGCCATAGCAGATCTGGAAAATTCTGGTTTCTGGTCATACGCGTATGACACTAAGCCATACGCGTATGAGGTGGCCTGGAGGAGAGTGGTACGCGTATGGGGTGAGGCCATACGCGTATGAGATGGCTTGGAGGGGAGGAGATTGGCGCTGATACGCGCCATACGCGTGTATTACGCGTAGCCTGTGAGCGGTACGCGTATGGGGTGAAGCCATACGCGTATGAATGAAGAAGATGATGTTTTTAACGTGGTTTTGTCTCTGTTGGTACGCGTATGGGAGGAGTGGTACGCGTAGCATACGCGTATGAGACAGGCCATACGCGTATGGGCTTGGCTAGGAATTGTGCCATACGCGTATGGGCAGGAGGCATACGCGTATGGGCAGATGTTTGACTTTTTCTGAGCTGTTGTTGTGCAGTTTTGGTCGTTTCAGCTGAGTGATGTAATTTAGCTGATGTATGATATAGTGGGGATCACTTCCCGTTGTTTTGAGCAGTACAGGTATTAGTAGAGTGTGCTAATACTGTGATTTGTTATTTGGCATGACATGATATGATTCTGTGATGAAAATGCTGATAATGTATGATGGTATGCATAATGCTGTGAATATATCTATTATGTATGCAATTGTGGTTGGACTGTTTATGGCTTAGAGTGTGAGCATATGTCCATTGTGGATTGTTGTTGATGGTTGCATGCTAGGTGATTTAGCGTGCATAGTATGACCTTTATGGTGGTAGCTAATTCCCATGGTGAGGAATTAGTGAGTGAGTTATTGTGGATTGTTGTTGATGTTTGCATGCTAGGTGAATTAGCGTGCATAGCATAGCCCTTGGGGTGGTAGCTAATTCCCATGGTGAGGAATTAGTGAGTGAGTCACTAGGTCTCAAATGAGTGGGACTAGTGAGCTTGGTAGCCGTATCTGGATTTGATCGGTGAGGTTAAACTATGTGTTCACGAATAGTCGGTACCGCATGCATGGAGTCTCATTGCATAATGTATGTATGGCGTATAATATGAATGGATGTATTCCAATATTATGCGTGTGTTTGTGTTTATGTTTGAGTTGAGTATGAGTATGAATTGATGTTGCCGTTGCTGAATGTGTGATATGATTAGGGTGATGAAATGTGTTAAATTACTTAGCATTACATGATATTTTATAATGCTTATTATATCGATTGAGGAACTCCCCCTTACAACTATGTTTCAGGTAACGAGCAGTGATTGAGTAGAAGCTAGTGCTTGGAGTCTAGTATAGTTCCTTAGTGGGTCATGCTCTGGTAGATGTAACATCGGTACGGGATGTTTACTTTGTTTTCGTTTTGGTTGTTGAATAACTTTACCTGTAATGTGTTACATGGTTGGCATGATTGATTAGATCTCTATCCGCTGTGAATTATGCAATGTTTTATTTTGTTTAATAAATGAGCATGACAAGTTATTATGGTGAATGGTGTGAAGTGTCAAGTGTGACACCCTGAAATTGCATATCTACTCTGATTTATATTTGTGTTTAATTAATTATTGGGGTATTTTAGAAGGGTGTTACAGATGTGATTGCTTGTGTTTGCTTTTGCATATTGTTCTTGCATATTTCTGTTGCATATTGGTTTGCATTTTGCTCTTGCATTTGTTATTTTCTTTGTTAGAGGAGTCAGATGTAAGACCATTGATTGGCTATCTGTTTCCTGTTCCTTTTGGGGAGCTGGATATAAGACCATTGATTGGCACTCCATTTCCTGTCTTTGTTTCTTTTGTGGAGTCAGGTGTAAGACCATTGATTGGCTATTTGTTTCCTATTTTGTTCTTTTTGTGGAGTCAGATGTAAGACCATTCACTGGCTATCTGTTTCCCATGTTGCTTTGTGGAGTTGGACGTAAGACCATTTATTGGCACTCCGTTTCCCGTTCCGTTTTCGGAGTTGGATGTAAGACCATTTATTGGCAATCCATTTCCAGCTTTTATTCTTTTTGAACATTGCTTGTTTGCTTATTGCTTTGTGTTGCCCATTCTAAAGGAACCACTTGGATCATCTACATATGATCTCAAGAGAGGGAATCCTATGAAGTTTTTTTCCTCATCCTCCCACCTTTTTGTTCTTTAAACCTCCATTTGCATGTTAACCCAAACCAGAAAACTATTGTGCAAACATTTTCACTTGTTTTCAAAACTAGAAACCTAGGCCTTATGCCTTTGATTTTCAAACTTCATTTTCATAATACTTCTTTTGAATTGAACTCTAATCATACTTTGACTTCATCTTGTGAATAATTCTAATTGATTAATTCCACTCACTCAATTGTTTTTGTGGCCTTGTCCACTTCTTAATCAAGTTTTCATACATTAGCCATAGATCTGAGTTATCTTAGTGGTTGATGTGAATCTCACCTTTTGTCCTTAGTGATTGAATTGTAAGACTTCCGTGCTTATTACAGGGCATAGTCTCTCTCTAGCACGTTGAAGTTGTTCTCACATGGTGGACTTGTGGTTGTATAGGTTGAGTTTTCTCCCGTGGATAACGAAAGACCTTAGGGCTTTTGTTTAAAATCAAACCACTTATATTTTTTTGGAAATCTTTTAGCCGAACTACGAGGTTTTGATCCTGTAAAGGTACGTAGGCAATGGATTCTTCCATCCAAACACAAAAATAATAAATTTGTACATTCTTTTCTCATCCCTTCATTCGTGTTTGCACAATAAATATTTCATAAACAATAACTTTTTGCAACAATTTGTGAAAAGGGTTCCCTAGGAGTACCTAGGATGTTGTGGGTGCCTAACACCTTCCCATAGCATAATTACCCCCTTACCCAGATCTCTGTTTCTTTTATTAGTTTTCTTTTGCAAAACTTCTTAGGCTTTTGTTCGCTTTCTAGCCATTCCTTTGGATAAATAGAAGTGCGGTGGCGACTCTACCTTGTATGATTTACCTCGGATCTAATCAATATTTCCGATGGTGACGAATACACCGCTACAGAAAAGTGGCGACTCTGCTGGGGACAAAATATTCCTAGTGGGTTTGCCAACTTTTCACAATTGTTGTGATGTATTATTTATGACATATTTTTGGTGCAATTTGGGATGAATGTATTGTTTGTAATGATTGATTTGCTTGATATATCAATTGCTTGCATGCTTTGGTGATCTGTGAGATGAGTTCTGTACCCGAACTCGAGTGCACCTTAGGATAGGAGAATGGCATAGTCTCGTCGACTTGTGTGGAGTTATTCCTTAGTAAGTTGACTTGCGAGTCCATTCACTTGGTGGAAGTCATGTTGGATTAATAATGTCACACGAGTTATTTGTGGTTAGACATTATTCTTTCAATATGTGCCTTAGAAGCCAAGGACCTTAGTTTACCAAACCCATCTTGGCCTATTTTTAGGACGTAGTGCGGAGGTCGTTCAGATGTAAGATCGGATGCGATTGTTACGCGATACTACACTCATAAGAGTCTCTCTTGAGAATATTTTTGGAATACGAGTATTCGTTCCTCCGATAATATTCGAAAGATGGAATGATGACTATGGGAACCTCTGGTAGAACATGCTTGGCAGGTTTAAACCCTAGTACACTCCCTTTGGGTGGTTCTCAACCGAGACTCCATGCTCGTGACTCACAACAAACCCGTGATTCATGGTTGATCCGTTCGGACATCCTTAGTATCAGTGGAACCTGGGTGTTGATAAGGTGTAAACCATAATCCACCAAAACGGATGATTGATATTAAGGAGGTTTGAACCGTTCATATATCGTTAATATCAATGGAACTTGGGTGTCGATAAGGTAAAAACCATAATCCACCAAAATGGATGATTGATATTAAGGATAATATGAGCTATCCCATGACCTTTATCTAGTGTTCTTTGCTTGATCCTTGAGTGTGATTGTTGCATTCATGCATTCATCTGCATCCATATCATTGGAAAAAGAAAATTTTCAAGGAACTTAAGGGGTTTATTTGCAAAATTTTCAGATGTGGAAAGACAAAAAAGGCATACAAAGAAGTACAGCTTCAGACAGCCCGATCTGAAAGAGTTAAGGAATCTGACATCCTATGTACTAGATCCCTTGGGTTTCAAAGCTCGTTTTGCGAAGCTTCTGCCTCTTCTGACTACTCAGGTTGACGAAGGGTTGATGGGTACTCTAGTTCAGTTTTATGATCCTCTGTATCACTGCTTCACTTTTCCATACTTTCAGTTGTTGCCTACCCTTGAGGAGTATGCGCATCTTGTGGGTATTCCGATTCTGGATTAGGTGTCGTTCAGTGGCTTGGAGAGTATTCCTACTTCTCAAGAGATCGCAGACTTGTTGCACATAGATGAATCCTTGGTTAAAGCTCATATGACGACCAAAGGTGGAATTCAAGGTCTCCCTTCTGAGTTCCTCATCGCTCAAGCTACCGTTTATGGGAAGGCCATGAGTGAGGATGCCTTTGAAGCCATATTCGTGCTTCTCATCTATGGGTTGGTATTATTCCCCAACATCGGCAAATTTGTGGATGTGAACGCTATTAGGATCTTCTCCGTTCTTAATCCTGTTCCGACTCTGTTGGGTGATACCTATGTCTCTTTGCATCTGAGGAATGCAATTGTTCGACTGTCGTCTTCCTGTCAATTTTTTTATAATAATTTTCTTTTCAAGTTCATTCTTTTATATAATTAAAAAGGGTTACTTAGATGTATATCTCTTTGATCTTCGAGTGCTCGAACACAAATTGTAAAACATGCTTATTCGAACGTGTGTCCTACTTTAAGAGAATGTAACTTAATTGATTTGAATCTTTCATTTTATAAATAAAAATTAGATTAAGATTAATTGAACGTACATCCGTTTTTTCCCCAAGTCTTCGAACACAAGTCGTACCGCTTGCTGGTTGTAACACTTGTCTTCTTCCTAAAAAACAATCACTACCAATCAAACAACTTTCTTTCCGCCTTAGTGCGATCAAACATTTTTTCTTTACAATCAACCAACACGCAATATTTTTCTACCCAAGAACTACATAGTTTGGAATTCTCAATCGCACCGAAAGATATGTAGGAATAAGAATCAAAATTTGTCAAGCACATTAGGATAAAATCGATTTAATAAGGTTAACAATATTTTTTTACAAAATTAACTATAGTCTCTATTTTATTCAACAAATGTGATTTAATAAGGTTAACAATATTTTTTTTTACAAAATTAACTAGAGTCTCTATTTTATTAAACAAATGTGGTAGGGTGCTAATACCTTTTCTACGCATGATCAACTCCCGAACCTAAATTTGGTTGTGATAATCACTTTTTGTTCTTTAAGGGTTTTACCAGTGTTTTCTCTTTTCAAATAAATTTTGGCGGTGGTTACATTCTTTTTCGAGCACGTCTCGAATATTTTAGACCGCAACAGATGGTGACTTCACTAGGGACCTTTAAAGAGTCAAACCTAGCATAGTTAATTTTTCAAAAGTATTAACCTAATGTATCCTTATTTCTCATCATATCTTTGTGTCCTTTCGTATTTTATTGTTGTTTGGTTCTTTAACTCACTAATTATTTATATTTGTTTTATTAGTTGTATGATTTTAATGTCTTAATGTTGGGGTTTCTATTCGTCTTCACCTTACACACGCTTTTGAGTATGGCTCTATAACTGAGTCTAAATAACTTAAAATTTATATCGATGTTGTGTAATGATGGCCTTTGGGATGTACATCTCGTTTGGTTGGCATGAAAATCTCACATAGATTAAATCCTCTTGAGTGTATTGTCGTCTAATGGTTAGTATGTTATTATAGAAATATTCTCAAATAGGGTCGGTGATTCTAAGAACCTTTCTTAGAATCGTAGAGTTGTTATTAATTTTAGAGGTTGCGTAATATTGACCTTCGATACATACATTTCTCTTGGTTAGCACGAAGACCTCACCTAGAATAGATCTTTTTGGGAGTAATTTCTTGAAGGGGTTCCGTAGTTACGTGATTGGACTCGAAATATGAAACAAACTCAAACAAGGTAACAATGGCTGATATGAGTTGTCATTGTAGAGTAGGAGAATAGAAACAATAACCTTTTTGTGATTGATGATAACCAAGAAAGACACACTTAAGTAATCGAGCTGATAAATCATCAAGTCTAGGAGAGAGATTGTGAACAAATATTGTAGACTCGAAGGCACGAGGAGGAATTGGGTGAAGAGGGAATAAGGAAACAACAAAATTTAGTGAGGGATATTGTTGTTAAGGACAGATGAGGGCATGAGGTTTATAAGGTAACATGCCATATTAGCATAACTCCCCTAGAACCAGAATGGAACATTACCATAGAGAAGTAGGATCCAAGCGGTTTCTACAAGATGCATATTTTTACGTCCGGCTACCCCATTTTGTTAAGGTGTATGAGGACAAGATTTGAAGGAAAACCACATTTGAAGGAAAACCACATTTGAAGGAAACCCACTTCAGCAAAATTTGTACAAATCAAAAAAATATGCAGGATGACTTTTTACCTAAAGTCCCAATAAAAAGATTTTGATAGTCATAGTTGGAAATTACTAGGATCTGAAATGAATTATAAATAATATGCAAATTTTCAAGTTGATGTACATCAATATCTATTAAAGACACATTTACCACATATGGATAACAATGACCAGAACAAGGCACTGGAAATTTCATATTATGGATTTCAAACTTTTTTATACAATACGAGCATAGGACATGAGAATGACACGTCAACACCAGTATTAATTTTAAAAAATAAATAATTTGAATATGGATATGTCAGTGTCAGAAAGAGAAACCAACACGTGTCTGACATTGGACACACCTTTGATCGAAGGTGTAGGTTCTACAAATTAATTAACAAACTTATGTGATTTAATCTAATGAAATGCATGAAACTCTATATGAAAAATAGCTGGGGTGCATACCGAATTATGCTTCCAAATCCAAGGTTCCCTGCATTACTTTCTATATCTCATGGAACAGGTCATAAATTACTATAAATTTAGAAAAAATAAACTGAACAAGTGAAGTAAGGTAGCCAAATTTAATATGGAAGAAATATTGAAGGTAGGCAAAGAACAAGTTCATTTAATCATTGCATAGTTCAAAAAAAACCTGAATAATATCTGAAAAAATGTTCAAGTCAAGAAAAGGCTTCACGTTTTTATAAAACTTGTACATATTAATAAATGAAATCAACGAATGAACCTGAATAATTTGTTGAGCACAAACAAATCAAACCAAATTAAAAGAGGCAAACATAAGAACATTACCTCTAAGGACCTCAAGACTGACATGATCATAGCAAAGGTGTGGTACCTACAAAGTATCAGACGATCAAGTTAGTTATGGATTCAAAATAATCTTTAGCTAGTGATGTTGGTTTGATCACACTCTTGGGGTTGAGAACCTTCCTAAGTTGGAACATGACCTCCAAAGATGTACCAATTGTATGCCCTGCAGCATCAACATCTTCATTTGTAACCTCAACTGTTGTCTCTCCCTATCAAATTTGACCAAAAGAAACAGTGAAATCAAAACACAATACAACCCTTACCCGAATAATATAAAAAAAGACCTCAAGACTCATTTTGATCTATTCATGATAAGAGCGTACATACCTTCCTACAAAACGGTGGAATTATAAAAACGCATGATGTTATAAGCATAAAAGAGTGGCATTGACCTTTATGGGAAGTCTTTTGAAGGAGGAAAAAGAACAAGATACAGTTAGAATATCCTACAGAACCAAACATCCTATTTCTAGTTACCTTTGGAAGATACCAACAAGTTAAAGTGACTTACTTTCTATGAATGCATTATCTATATTGTGAGAACCAAATCAAAAACGGAAATCACGACTTCAAACAAAATTCAAAGTTTACACTTTACTTGTACAAATTACAAAAGGGCAATAATTGTCTTATATATTACTGTCAAATAAACTTGTTTGAATAATATGTTGGGTCCATATACATGAAATTCTGGTTTTCAAAAGCTGAGTTAGTTTTTCTACATGCAACCTCAAGAGCCAGTACCAAACCAAAGCTAAGTTGAAAGCTCTCAAATTTTATATACCCAGTCCCCTCCCCGCCTTTTATTTTCTCTACACACCTTCTCCCAACACATCCAATAAGTAGTTCCCATTTCTTTCGCAAGATCTCGTAAGCTTAATAGGCATTACGAAGAACAACTCAAATTTCCAATGTTTTGCTTCAACTTTTACTAGGGACACCAGAATTTATATTTGAGGCATGACTCCCCACTTCAAACACAGCCTGACACCCAAAGTTTTCAGCCTCTGCCCATGTCAATGAATCTCATTCACTCAGCTCGGTTGAAGACCGGACTGTTAAGCATGGCCAGCAGCTCAAATCAAAGGTAAACTTTCTACCATGCTTTTAAGATGTTGCATTTCCTTTCTGTTTCATCATACTCATGAGCATAGCATGACACACCAAAGGTGTGGTACCTGCAAAAACTCTGACGATCAAGTTAGTTATGAATTCAAAATAATTTTGGTAAATAAAAGAACATACTAATCACAAGCAGATCATAACAACTTCACAATTGCACAATCAAATAATAATAATTGAGAAAGATTGTCCATAAAACCATAACAAGGATATATTAAGTCAACCGTGCAATTTTTCTTATAGACGACACAAGAAGAAGATGGCTAATTTTAAATGAATTGTAGCCATGTTGTAACTTCATTGAAGAAAAATCACTAAAGCAAATTTGGACAAATCAGAAAATATGATTTTGGAAGTCATACAAAATGGAATCATATTCAGTAATTGTAAAGTTCCTCAACAAATTCATATGGTCAGATATGAAATTATCAATGACTCATTTAAGTACCGAGAGTTTGTGCAGTATGAAATTATCAATAACTCATTTAAGTACCGAGAGTTTGTGCAGTATGAAATTATCAATAACTCATTTAAGTACCGAGAGTTTGTGCAGTTACTACCTCTACAGCTCCGCCAATATAGAAATATAATAATATATCTCCATAAATTATGTATATTAGAATGTAGATTAAAGCTCCTAAATGCTAAGACAAAACTAAACCATATCATTATATAGAGAGATATAAACTTGGCTTGGTGGTTTGATGATGGAGTGAGAGAGTTGAAGTTGATGGTTCTATTCCTACCCACACCATAATAAAACTAACATATTAACATTTGTTAATAGAAAAAACAACATCTTCAAATGCATAGAATCTGACGTTACCATCATGGCTAGTAACTAAACCAACAAGAATTCGACCTAAGGACATTGGAAATTACTGGGATCTGACTTGAATTAAAAACAATTTGCATTGGAAATTACTGGCATTCGACCTAAACAATTTGAAAAAATGGTAACACTTTCCATCTACTAGAACGAAACTCAATGGTAACACTTTCCATCTACTAGAATGAAACTCAATACAAGAAAGAGAAAGAGCTGGGATGCATACCGGATTATGCTTCCAAATCAAAGGTGACCTGCATCACTTTCTATATCTCATGGAACCGATCACAGATTACCATAAAATCAGCAAAAATGACTTGAACAAGTGAGTAAGGCAGCTAAATTTAATATGGAAGAAATACTGAAATTAGACAAAGAACAAGTTCATTTAATCATTGCATTGAAGAAAACGTAAGGGTAAGTCCGAAAAAAACCTATCCCTGCAAAATGGTGCATCATGGGATGCCTTAAATTGCTAGCAATAGTAGGATCAACATAATCTAATACAATGAAAATGTCACATACGCTTGCTCCATGGGCAGGGCCTATAACAAAATTCATAATGTCAGTATTATCCTTTGCATCTGAAAGATATGTGTGAGACAAACAAATTAACAGTTATATCACAGTAAGTGCAATAACCTCTTCCAAGTTTTCCTCCTACAAAATCTACAAAACATTAACAGTGTAAGCATTGAAAAGTGTTGATATTTGTAAATACTGTGTTAGAATATTTGTATATAGAATAGTCTCACATCGACTATATCATGTAATTAGTTGTAATCTCTCTCTATATATAATAAAGTCTCTGTAGTGCTTTTAAAACACACGGTTTAACCTAAATGTCTCTTAGTCTCTCCTAATTCAATATGGTATCTAGAGCCTACTAAGAGACAACTTTTCGCCATGCTTTACCCGGTTGACCCACTGTCTTCCGGTGATAATTTTTTTTGCAAACCGTGTCATCACTCCACCTTGCCGCCCGATCCGGCCGTTTTTCCCAGCCGCCCCACTCGGCTTCCTTCATCGCTCACAGATCTGGTCTCCACAGCCCCAATTTTGTTTCTTTAAGCCATGGGAGATGTTAATTCCATCTCGTTTACTAAAGTTCCGCTTATCCCATGTGAAAAACTAACTGGATTGGCTAACTACAACATATGGGCTCGTGCTGTCGATATGTGGTTTCATGGTCAGGGATATGAAGATCACCTAACCACAAAATTGGTTGATGTTGCCGCCACAAAACTCGCTAAATGAAAGAAAACGGATGCCTCTCTCTGTACTGTGTTATGGTTTTCCATCGCACCTAACCTCCAAGCGCAGTATCAAGCCTTCTCCACTTGCAATGAGGTTTGGAAAAAGGCTAAGAAAGTCTTCTCCAACGACGTTCATTGTCTATACAGCGTCATCCTCAAACTCGACACACTGAAGTTGCAAAATATGGATATGCAAGCCTATCCGAGTAAGCTTGATGCCTTGAAAGCGAGTTATGAAACACTCATGCCTTATGCAAAAGATGCAACAGCTCATTCCGAACAACAGAGTAAATTTTTCATGGTCATGGCACTTAAGGGACTACCAACAGAACTCGAGTCCGTTCGTAATCAGATTTTATCAGGTACTATTGTTCCTAACTACGATGCAGTTAGCGAACAACTGTTGCACTTGGCTACACCTCATGCATTTGGTCCAGTTTCCCCTCCATCTATTGTTGCTCCGACACCAGGTGACACTGTTGCCGTTGCATCTCTTGGCAACAATCAGAATCGCCTTCGAGGAGGGTCATCCAACTCCAAACCTCGTCCCAAGTGTGACCATTGTAACCGGTTTGGACATACTATCGACCTTTGCTGGAAGTTACATGGCAGACCTTCACGCCAGGTAAATGCAGCTCAAATTGATAATTCAGATACTATGCAAACTTTACCTTCTCTTCAGAGCCCTACGCCAAGCTACGAGGATTTTCTCAAGTGGTGTCAGAATAATCAGACCTCTGGTTCCACGGCTTCGGTTGCACACGCTGGTAATCCATCTGTTTGCTTCTCTCAATCATCTCTTATTGGTCCTTGGGTCCTCAATTCTGGTGCGTCTGATCATGTTACCGGTAATAAAGGTATTTTTTCTTCCCTCTCAACCTCTGGTTTCTTACCGAGTATAACTTCCGCAAATGGTTCTCAAACCCGATCCCAAGGGATTGGTACTGTTCAAATTTTACCATCTCTCTCTGTGACTTCTGTCATATATGTACCTAATTGCTCATTTAATTTACTGCTTGTCAGTCGTTTAACTCGTTCTCTAAATTGTTCTATTGTCAAAACAGGTTTGTTGAATGCCAAAACAACTGATACTCCTATGGATCCAAGTGTCAAACTACTACCCAATCAGGGGGAGCCTCTATCTGACTCAGGAAGGTATGGGAGATTGGTTGGAAAGTTGAATTATATCACAGTCACACGTCCAGACATTTCTTTTGCGGTTAGTGTGGTAAGTCAGTTCTTAAATTCCCTTTGTCAGGAACACATGGATGCTGTTATCCAGATTCTGAGATACATCAAATGTGCTCCAGGAAAAGGTTTAGTGTATGAAGATAAAGGACATACTCAGATAATTGGATACTCTGATGCTGATTGGGCAGGGTCACCTATTGATAGACGATCCACCTCTGGGTATTATGTACTTGTTGGAGGAAACCTTATATCTTGGAAAAGTAAGAAACAAAACGTAGTTGCAAGATCAAGCGTCGAGGCAGAGTATAGGACCATCAATGACACTTATTTGTGATAATCAAGTTGCATTGCACATTGCTTCAAATCCAGTCTTCCATGAGAGGACCAAAGATATTGAGATAGACTGTCACTTTGTTAGAGAGAAGATTGAGTCAGGTGACATCGTCACAAGCTTTGTAAATTCTAATGATCAATTGGCAGACGTGTTTACAAAATCTCTGAGAAGTCCCCGAACTAATTATATATGTAACAAGCTTGGTGCATTTGACTTATATGCTCAAGCTTGAGGGGGAGTGTTGATATTTGTAAATAACTAGTGTTAGAATATTTGTATATAGAATAGTCTCACATCGACTATATCATGTAATTAGTTGTAATCTCTCTCTATATAATAAAGTCTCCGTAGTGCTTTTAAAACACACGGTTTAACCTAAATGTCTCTTAGTCTCTCCTAATTCAATAAAAAGTAAATAAGCTCAGTACAAGAAAGCCAACAAAAAGTCATTAAGACGAGTGAGAAAATGTTCAAATCAAAAAAAGGCTTCACATTTTTATAAAAATTGTACATATTAATTCAAAAAATGAAATGAACGAATGAACCTGAATAATATGTTGAGCACAAACAAATCAAACCAAATCAAAAGAGGCAAACAGAAGAACATCATCTCTGATGACCTCAAGACTGTTTTTGATCTATTTATGAAATATTCATAGCAAGGGTGTGGTACCTACAATGTCTCCAACGATCAAGTTAATAATGGATTCAAAATAATGTTGGGAAATAAAACAAAACCATCAAATAGTTCATCAATCTATAACAAATAAAGATAGCAATGAGTTAACATACACTTGGTCAAGCATCCTTATCCCCAAAGAAGCTTTAGTATAGTGATGACATGTCACAGTAAAGTGAGCAAATCATGAAACCTTGGTAGGACTAACCACTCTCTGTCAAGAAAAATCTAATACGGTTTGGTGTTGGGACTCCAAAATTACATTTCAAAATGAAAACACAATACCACTGACACCAGTATAATCAAAGAAAGTGTCAGAAATAGCTCAAAATAAACTACAGAACTCAACCACTCACTGTATTCGGAAAGTAGCATTTCGCCACAATATTTGTGCAGTATTTATAACAAAACAATCCCCTTGTATATATATAGTAAAAACAAATTGAAAAGAGGAAAATAGAAGAACATTACCTCATAAGGACCTCAAGGCTGATTTTAATATATTCATGACACGAGCATAACAAGGTTGTGGTACCTGCCAGCAAAGACTCTGACAATATAGTAAGACTTGTGACATGAACAGACACTAAGAGTAGCATTTTAGAGTAAAGAAATTAGCAAGACATGATGGAATTATAAGCATAAAAGAGTGACACTAACCTTTATGGGAAGTCTGTGAAAAAGGAAAAAGAACAACATACTAAATGTCTTTCTATTTCAAGTTACTTTGTATGAATGCATTGTATAGGACCTAAACTGCAACCTGATTATCGTATGTAAGAAATGAGTGGGACAAATAATTTGATTGTTAGATCACACAGTAAGTGCAAAAACACATATGCAATACCTGAAGAAGGAGTTTCATCCTACTCATCATGACACAAGCATAGATTCAAAATAACATTGGATAAATAAAACAACGTACCTAACAAAATCAATTTGAAATGAATAAAAAGTTGTTAGTTACTATCTAAATGACATCAAGATTGCGATTTTCCTCGTTCTTTCAGCATTGATGGCTTCTTGGGTGTTGTTAATGAGACGAAACAGTTCTAACCACATCTCACCAAGCTCAATAATTTCATTCATTAACGGTAAGCAGGTTTTCTGCAGTGGTGAGGGAGTATGATGAGGTGACGATAGTGTGATCATGTGAGGAATCTCATCATCTAAGAACTCTATCTTTTGTTTCTTAATCAGCATTAAAATAGATGAAGAATAACTCACAATTTCCATTGTTTGCTTCATCTTCGATTAACCGAATCATTAGGGTTGAGGCATGACTCCACACTTCAAACTCAGCCTGACCCAGGAACCACTTGTCACCCAACATTTTCACCCTCTGCCCATTTCCAATGTTCCAGCAGGCCCTCCAGTCAATGACACTCATCCACTCGTAGTTGGGTTGAAGAACGGATGGTGCTTCCAATAGGGTAGACCGTAGGCTGCTTCTATTCTTGAACACTCTAGCAGCTTGTTGAGCATGATCAAAGGCGTCCCTGCATCACTTTCTAAATCTCATGGAGAAGGATTATTTTTTAAGAAGACTAGTGAAAAAAATGTGTCTATCTTCACCGATGCCGATTGGGCAGGTTCAGTCACAGATAGAAGATTAACATCTGGATATTGTACCTATCTTTGGGGTAATCTTGTGACATGAAGGAGTAAGAAACAAGGAGTTGTAGCAAGGAGTAGTGCAGAGGCCGAGTTTAGAGCTATGTCTCAAGGTATTTGTGAAGGATTATGGATCCTTAGAGTCCTAGAAGAACTTAAGATGAAAATTGAGCTTCCATTGAAATTGTACTCTGACAGTAAAGCTGCTATTAGCATAGCTCATAATTCAGTTCAACATGACAGAACCAATCATATCGAGATTGACCGAAACTTCATAAAGGAGAAGTTAGATGCGGGAATCATATGTCTACCTTTCGTGACTTCAAGTCAACAAACTACAGATATCCTGACCAAAAGTTTGGCAAGGCCTACTTTTGAGTATTTGATAGACAAGTTGGGCATGATAGATATCTATGCACCAACTTGAGGGGGGTGTTGGAAAATATATTATTTCCGATTTTATTATTGTCTTTAATACTACCTTTATTTTTCTTTATTCTCAATTAAGGAAAAAAAAAATTGTAATAATTGTATCTTCACTATATAAACCAGCCTAAGGATGACGAATAAAATACAACATGTAGATGTTTTTGATTGACTGCATTTTATGTTAAAACACTTACTGTACTTAGATGTCTTGACTGATGTCATGACATGCTTAAGTAGTATGCTGCAGGATTAGCTAATACAGGATTTACTGGATGTCAAACTGAATGTTATGACATTCATCCATGACAGCATTTTCTGGATGTCAAACTGAATGTTATGACATTCATCCCTGACAGCAGATGCTAAAGTATAGGCTAATTTTTTCTGTTATGTTTCAGTATTTATCTCAGGCTGATTTTCAGGAAACTAACAGCTGTGCTAAAATTAAGAGACCTAGCATATAGCCTATTTGTTAGCACCCTAATGTGTGGAAATTAAGTTAACTTGCTTAACCCTAATTTTATGAAATTCAAGTTCAAGGCCCAAGTACTGCATTATAAAAGGATGGCAATCCTACTTTCAGCAATTGAGTGATTTGAAGCGTGAAGA
Source organism: Lathyrus oleraceus (assembly GCF_024323335.1). Taxonomy (NCBI): domain Eukaryota; kingdom Viridiplantae; phylum Streptophyta; class Magnoliopsida; order Fabales; family Fabaceae; genus Lathyrus; species Lathyrus oleraceus. The sequence continues at coordinate 505,124,629 of NC_066583.1, read as the reverse complement.
ATTCAATATATCATTATATATCATTGTTGTACTTTCATTGTGTCTTGAATTAGGTTTTACTTGTGATCCAAGTAATTATCACCTAGATGATTGCATTGGGCTAGGGTGTTTATTGAGTTGTAATTGTTGTGTCACTCTAAGCTTTTAAGCGTGAGTGTTGTGTTTCTTTATTAAAGCTTTTAAGCACAATCAAGAGTTGTTTGAAGTATATCTTCACCACTGACTTTAAAATTCTTAATGGTTGTAATCACTGCTGTGATTGAGGGGGAGTGAGTAGGTACTCAGGTCTTAGTTTAGATTGAAATTGCATTGGGTAGGTCTTAAGTGATAGGATTAAACTGGTGGTTTAAGTCCTGAATTAATACCTCTTATAGTGGATTTCCTCCCTGGCTTGGTAGCCCCCAGAGTAGGTGTGTTTGTCACCGAACTGGGTAAACAATTCTCTGTGTCATTTACTGCTTTTTACATTTACTTTCTGCATACATTACCTGTCTCCGCAGAATTGGATGTCATAACATCCAGTGTGACATCGATAGTCTGTTACTAGAATTTCAATTGGTATCAGAGCAGGCACCCTACCTGTTAGTTTCTGGGTGAGATCTAGGGACGTTACCTTTTAGTACCATGGACAAGGATGTAGGATTCTCAAATAGACCACCCATGCTGGATGGTTCTAACTATGATGACTGGAAACCTCGTATGATAGCCTTCTTGAGGTCTCTGGATAGCAAGGTCTGCAGAGCTGTCAACAAAGGATGGGAACATCCAACGAAGACAAGTAAAGATGGAATCATTCTGCAAATTCCTGAAGAAGAGTGGGATAAAGAGCAAGAGGCATTAGCCCTTGGAAACTCTAAGGCTTTGAATGCACTGTTCAATGGGATAAATAAGAACATTTTCAGACTGGTGCATCACTGTGAACTGGCTAAAGAAGTTTGGGATACTCTCAAAACAACTCATGAAGGTACCTCCAAGGTAAGGATGTCTAAACTCCAGATGCTGACTACTAAGTTTGAAAATCTGAGGATGAAAGAGGATAAGACTATTCATGACTTCCACATGAATATTCTTGAAATTGCCAACACTTCTGGAGGCTTAGGAGAGAAAATGTCTAAAGAAAAACTTGTAAGAAAGATTCTCAGATCATTGCCCAAGAGATTTGTCATGAAGGTTACTGCTATAGAAGAGGCTCAAGATAATTGCAATATGAAGGTTGATGAGCTTATTGGTTCTCTCCAAACTTTTGAAATGGGCTTGTGTGAGAATGTTGAAAAGAAAAACAAAAGCATAGCTTTTGTATCAAATACCGAAGAGGATTCAGAAGAAGGAAATATTGGAGGTGATGAAAGTATATCAGAAGCTATAGCCATGCTTGAAAGACAGTTCAACAAGTTCATAAAGAAGATTGATCAAAAAGGTAGACCAAATGTCAAGAACACTTCATCTGACATCAGTAGAAGATCAAAATCTGAAGAAAAGTCCAACCAAGGCAAGGGAATCCAATGTCATGGATGTGAAGGTTTTGGACACATTAGAGTTGAATGTCCTACCTTCCTCAAGAAGCAAAAGAAGGGACTATCTGTCACCTGGTCTGATGGAGACTCTGAGAGTGAATCAGAAGGAGAATCTGCAAAACATGTCACTGCACTAACTAGTGTATGTGCCTCTAATGATGACTCAAGTGGAGATGAACTTACATTTGATGAACTGGCTGCTTCATATAAAGAGTTATGTGTCAAAAGTGCAGAAGTGTGTCTACAAGGAGAAAAGCAGAAGAAACTTATCAAGGAGCTGGAAGCTGAGAAGAGGAAGAATCTGACAGTCATAGATGATCTAAATGGTGAGATAACCTTGCTGACCTCTAAGCTAGATCAAATGATAAAATCCATCAGAATGCTGAATAAAGGAACTGACACTTTGGAAGAAATTCTAAAGGTGGGACAGAAATCAGGAACCATGTCTGGTTTAGGCTTTGTGAAGGAATCCTCATCTGAATTCAAAAGCTCAAAGGCTGAAGTTCAGAAAATCAAGCAGAAGTCACAACCAATGTCACAACATCATGGAAACAGGAGGATTAATCATCAAAAGAAGAAATTTCAAAGATGGAGATGCAACTACTGTGGAAGATTTGGTCACATAAAACCCTTTTGTTATAGGTTGCATGGTTATCCTAACCAGACCCCTCAAGTCAGACCTAAGCAGAAGGCACCTAAGCATAATGCCCCTATCAAGAAACAACAATGGGTTGCTAGAATAGCTCACACATCTCTAAGGGCATCTACCAAAGAAGACTGGTATTTTGATAGTGGTTGCTCAAGACATATGACTGGGATGAATAACTTATTGGTAGATATACAACCTCATACTACCAGTTATGTGACCTTTGGTGATGGGGCTAAAGGAAAAATCAAAGGTGTTGGTAAGCTGGACAGTCCTAGAGTTCCAGAACTGAATAATGTGTTGTTAGTAAAAGGACTAAATGCTAATCTCATCAGCATAAGCCAGCTATGTGATCAAGGCTTCAATGTACAGTTCACTAAGGAAGAATGTGTTGTGACAAATGGAGAAAATAAGGAAGTTATGAGAGGATCCAGATCCAAAGATAACTGCTATCTATGGGAACCTAAAGTCTCAAACTACTCCTCAATGTGCTTCTTAGCCAAGGAAGAAAAGGAAGTGAAGCTGTGGCATAGAAGACTTGGACATCTTCGTTTAAGAGGAATGAAGAAGATCATATCCAAGGAAGCAGTTAGAGGAATCCCAAAGCTGCTTATTGATGAAGGAAAAGTCTGTGGAGAATGTCAGGTTGGCAAGCAAACCAAGATGTCACATCCTAAGCTTGGACATCCTACAACATCCAAAACTCTGAAACTTTTGCACATGGACTTAATGAGACCTATGCAGGTTGAAAGTCTTGGTGGAAAGAGATATGCTTATGTGGTTGTTGATGACCATTCCAGATACACATGGATAAGCTTCATCAGAGAAAAATCAGATGCATTTGATGTCTTCAAAGATCTATGCATAAGACTCCAAGGAGAAAAGGATAGTAGTGTTATCAGAATAAGAAGTGACCATGGAAAGGAGTTTAAAAATTCCAAGTTTGATGATTTCTGCTCATCTGAAGGAATAAGTCATGAGTTTTCCTCACCTATTACTCCTCAACAAAATGGAGTAGTTGAAAGGAAGAACATAACTATTCAAGAATCTGCTAGAGCTATGATTCATGCAAAGAAGCTTCCTATGCACTTTGGGGCTGAAGCTTTGAATACAGCTTGCTATGTTCACAACAGAGTTACCTTGAGGAAGGGAACCTCTTCCACTCTGTATGAAATATGGAAAGGCAGAAAACCTACTGTGAAGTACTTTCATATCTTTGGAAGCAAATGTTACATTCTTACAGATCGTGAACAGAGAAGAAAAATGAACCCCAAAAGTGATGAGGGTATATTCCTGGGATACTTTACTAACAGCAGAGCATACCGAGTTTTCAACTCCAGAACTAATGTCCTGATGGAATCCATAAATGTTATTGTTAATGATAAAGATGAAGAATCCAATGTCATAGAGGATGTTGGAACATTCCTTGAGACTTCAACAGAAAATGTACAGGATACTCCTCCTGGACTTGAGTTAGAAGCATCCAACAAGGTGCCTTCTATCAGGATTCAGAAAGACCACCCTAAGGATCTTATCGTAGGAGATCCCAATAATGGTGTGATTACCAGATCAAGGGAGAATAGCTCAAATTCCTGCTTTGTATCCAAGGTTGAACCTAAAAATGTGAAAGAAGCTCTGACTGATGAATATTGGATCAATGCTATGCAAGATGAACTGGAGCAGTTTAAAAGGAATGAAGTATGGGAGTTAGTTCCAAGACCTGAAGGGACTAACATCATTGGTACCAAGTGGATTTACAAGAACAAGTCTGATGAGAAAGGAGTAATCACTAGGAATAAAGCAAGACTAGTGGCACAAGGTTATACTCAAGTTGAAGGGGTTGATTTTGATGAGACTTTTGCACCTGTTGCAAGACTTGAGTCAATAAGTTTGCTGTTAGGTGTTGCCTGCATTCTGAAGTTCAAATTGTTCCAAATGGATGTGAAGAGTTCCTTTTTAAATGGCTACTTGAATGAAGAAGTCTATGTGGAACAACCTAAAGGGTTCAATGATCCTAATCTACCAAAACATGTGTACAAGTTGAGGAAAGCTCTGTATGGATTGAGCAAGCTCCTAGAGCTTGGTATGAGAGGCTGACTGAATTTCTAACTACTAATGGTTACAGAAAAGGAAGGATAGATAAGACTTTATTTGTGAAGGATGAAGATGGAAAAACCATGATTGCCCAAATATATGTGGATGATATTGTCTTTGGTGGAATGTCAGATAGAATGGTGAAACATTTTGTTAACCAGATGCAATCTGAATTTGAAATGAGTTTGGTTGGGGAATTGACTTATTTTCTTGGACTGCAAGTTAAACAGATGGAAGATTCTATGTTTCTCTCCCAAAGCAAATATGCCAAGAACATAGTTAAGAAGTTTGGTATGGATAATGCTAGTCATAAAAGAACTCCTGCACCTACTCATTTAAAGTTAACTAAAGATGAAGGAGGTTCTAGTATTGATCAATGCTTGTATAGAAGCATGATAGCACTACGCCAAATAAGGGAAAAGAGGGCGCTTATTTTGGCCTATAACAGCGCTTTTAAGCGCCCTCTAATCTGGCGCTGACATAGGTAAAGACAGCGCTTTGTTTTCCTGGAGAAAGCGCTGTCTAAAGTGGCCACATTATAGTGCGCTTTAAGAAAAAAGCGCCCTCTGGAGTGGTCCATAAAGGGACACCTTAGAGGGCGCTTTCTGGAAAAAGCGCCCTCTAAAGTTGTCAATGTAAAGTGTTTAGAGGGCGCTTTCTGGAAAAAGCGCCCTCTAAAGTTGTCAATGTAAAGTGTTTAGAGGGCGCTTTCAGGAAAAAGCGCCCTCTAAAGTTGTCAATGTAAAGTGTTTAGAGGGCGCTTTCTGGACAAAGCGCCCTCTAAAGTTGACAATGTAAAGTGTTTAGAGGGCGCTTTCAGGAAAAGCGCCCTCTAAAGTTGTCAATGTAAAGTGTTTAGAGGGCGCTTTCTGGACAAAGCGCCCTCTAAAGTGTTAGTTATTTTAAAAAAATTGTTTGAAAAACAGTGGATATTTAATTGGTAACCTGTAAAGCGCAAAAGTGTAAAATTCATATTGGTAACCTGTAACCTGTAAAGCGCATGCTGCAAAAGTGTAAAATTCATATTGATTTCATCCTTTAATCCAATGTTATACACCATTAATCCATTGATATATACAACATGAATCCATTTATATACAACATTAATCCTCCATATATACAACATTAATATATGATTCTTTGATCAACAATATACAACAACATATTCATGATTTAGTAAAATTACAACAACAATATACAACATATATACAACAACAGCATACAACAACAACATTCCATACATATATGTACAACAATATACAACCTAGCTATATGATTCTTTGATCAACAATGAATTGACACAATTCATCCTTGATTTCATCCAAATTTGCTCTTGAGTAAGTTTTGTATTCCTCAAAGTACTACAATTAAGAGAATAAAACATATTCATGATTTAGTAACAAATTAGATGAAATATTCGATAATATTAAAATAAACCCTAAGTTATTATTCCATACCATTTTTGGGATGTCTATACGATTCAACGCAATGATGTCTCTCATAAATCTCATTACAAAAAATCCGCAATCGACCGAATTATTTTGCTGAGGACACTACACAGAAAAACAAACAATATATATATAGTTAATTTCTTACAAACACTATTATAAGCAAAAAAACAAACACTATTATAAGCAAAAATAAGATACTTAATATATACCTGAACTCTGATCCAGGTAATGTCCTTCCTATTGCGGTATTTCTTTTTCAATCTAAATTTTATTATTGCCCTAACAGAATAAAAACGTATATTGAGATCAATCTGACAGACATAATTAAATATACAAATACACACGAATATTTAGGGGAATTTCACTTACGCGTCAACCGTCTTCTTCATATTCGGATATTTCGTCCAATCACCCGATAAAGAATCGAGATAATACACTATTAGTCTCGAAAGATCCATAGCAACCAACACCCAGTGACCACTGTAAAATAAAACAAAAATTTAGATAATTGAAAATTTTCTACGTAAAAGATATACATAGATTAGAATGAAATTATTAGAAAGAAAATCTAACCCGTTGCCAGAATTAAACGGTAAAAAATACAAACTGGGTGTAGTATTATCGCCGGCCGCCATGAATCTATCGACTAGATCATTCTTTACGGATGTTGGATTATTCGTTATTAACGTTGCATTGATACGGGAAGCAGCAATAAAATTGAAACGGTTACACAATTCAGTTCCCCGCATCAATGTTACATACATATACCTTAAATAGAAACATAATAAACATTAGACTACTCATTGAAATGTGTAAATAAATTGTTCAACTAAGTAAATTATAGATTGATCGGAGTACCATATGTATGTATGAATGACAGCGATGCCCAATTCGGTGTGTTCAAAAAGTTGTTGGAAGTCCTCCTTTCCAATTATTTCGAAATGAGCAGCTCCGAAAACACCTTCATCAAAATCTATAGTACGAATGTTCCCATGCATATATATATATCGGACTCCTCCACCATTTTCTCAAGACGCATCATAATTTGAGATTTTGTCCCGGACGTCGTTGGAATATCCTTAGCAGCGCTTTTCAACTCTCGACCGGGAACCTAAAAATTCATATAAAATAAATCATGACTTTTTGTAATGTAACAGAATCGTTGTGTATATAATTCAATGGGTATATATATTTGTACCTCTTTTTGAGATGCAACCGACTCGATGCGTCTTGAAACTTTACCAACTTTATGTGTGGGTCTTGTAGGAGTCTAACATTACCATATAATTGATTAAATATCATAATTGTAGCTGAATTGAAATGTGAATACTAAATATTCATAATCATTTAGAACATATATATACCTCGGCATCAGGGAAAATTAGATCTGACGGCCAACCAACAAAGGATCCGACTGCATCTCGCATCAACGTTGTCTCTGAAACAACGTCAGGTAATGGTAGACGGGCGTCCGTATCTAATACGAGGTCAACCGAAACTTTCATAAATCCCACCGGGAGGGGATTATGGTGAAGTAATTCACCCGAAGTATTGTGCACTTTTCCCTTGCCAACCATGCGATAAGTTGGTGACGATAGATACAGCTGACAAGGTGAAATGCCCTAAACCAATAATAAATGTTATTGTTAACTTGTATATGTGTCAAGTAAAAAAGTGCTATTTTAATTTCATAATAACATATATAATTACCTCGGGAAATTTCGGTTGATGATTGATACTAGCTCGGTCACTAGTATCTTTTGCCTCGGAAGCGCACCTTTCCTCTCTATACCTTGCATTCTCGTTTTGCAGTTGGAGTACTTGTGCCCTTAACTCCGCCAAGGTCTCCATCACCTCTTTGTTGGTAGGATTTTTTGTTTTTGTTTTTTTATAAAATGACGACGGAGTCACACCAAAACCCTTACCCCTCACACGACCGGAATACTCAGGAACATTTAGTACTCGACTAAGTACGCTCCTGCAATCCTGGACCTCGGTTGAAGGTACGGTTTGGGATAAAGTCTCCTGAAATATTATTAGAGGAGATTAAAAATGAATTATATGTCTAACAAAATTTTCGATATAATTAAAGAAATAATGTTACATATACTTACACATTCGTCATAAACATTTTGGACCGCTTCAACGACAGCCCCATCCTTCCCAACCCGAGCAGCCTTCCATAATACGTGCTCCGGAAGAGATGTTGCGTCACTTTTCTCCTCGGCTAGCTACACATTGAATTAGATTATAAGATCATCAATTATAACATATTGTGACAATGTATAAGCTCATAGCATTTGAATATACTCACAATTCTTTGTTGTAACCGTGCATAACCCGTACGCCCTTTTTTGTACGGATACGCGGGTTTTGATGCCCTTTTCCTATTTATGTCGCTTACTTCCTGGATAAAAAAGTTTAAGGCATATTAGAACCAAGTAACTTAACAATTGTATAATACCATAATTAATAGACATTACATGGAATTTTTCGTTTCTTCGTTTGGCAACAAAGTTATCCCATTCATCGGCTGAAATAATCTCGGCATACTTCATTGGCCGTTCTCCTTCAACAAATTTTCCTTCCTCATCCTTGAGAAATTTGTTGCACAAAAAGGATCGAAATCCTCGGAGTCTTTTTCCGGCCAATTGAATACAATATTTTTGCCGGCTTTCATCGATGTGAAAGGATCTCTAAAAAACATACAAATGGAGTGTGTTATTATAAAGTAATATTATAACAATATATGGTTAACAAATAGTCAACAAAAAAAACATATAACAATATATGGTAAGTACCTGTATCTCCGACCATATTTTTTCCTTGCCAACCTTCAAGTCCGGACTTCTCCAATTATCACATGTAATCGGAATATGTTGGCGAACAAGGAAACCAATGTAACTTGCCAACATTGAACCGTTAGGCTCAATTAGTTGGTCTTCAGCACTCCAATGTACTTCAAATTTTACACCCTTGTCTCTTGCACGAATGATTGACTTCATAACAGTCAATCCTCGTTTGATTTATTTTTCAACATTATTACGTGATTCATTCGCGGCATGGGTATCGTCTTGGTTAGCCATTTTATCTGTAATATAGAAATGATTCAATAAGACCCAAGTAAGACAATGATTCAATACGTCAACACATTCATATACCTTCCATTTCTCTCATGTTACAACAATCTAAACTCTTTTTTTTTTTTTATCATTATTGAATACAAACTCACACACACCTACTGCATGCAAAAGACCAATACAAACTCACACACACCTACTGCATGCAAAAGACCAATACAAACTTGCATCCATAATCATCAAACTTCCAAGCACAAGCTCAAACACACTTCAAATATATCAGTTTTCAATCAGAAATAAAAAACTCAGTTTGCCCTAAACAACATTAATCAACATAATGCACAAAATGAAAAACTAAGTTTAGAAAATGCCCTAATCAAACACATGAAGAAAGTGAACGGTAACGATGGAGAAGAGAAATACCTTAAAGGTGACGGTAACGATGGAGAAGAAAGTGAACAGTGACGGTGGAAGAGGATAACGCAGTGAACGTGAACGGTGAGGGAGGGAGAACGAACGGCGACGATGACGGTGAGGGAGGGAGAACGAACGGAGGACGAGAGTAATCGCAGTAGAGAGTAATCGAGGTTGAGAGAAAACCCAGTTACGTAAACGAAATAGCTTATAGAGAGGGAAAATAAAGAGACATGCAGTATATGTTATAATTTTAATGTTTACTAAAGGGGACCTTAGAGGGCGCTTTTTTAAAAAAAGCGCCCTCTAAAGGGGGCCTAAGAGGGCGCTTCTGAAAGCGCTCTCTAAAGCTTTCCAAAAGCGCCTTCTAAACTGGAAATGTACATGGACTTAGAGAGCGCTTTTTCAAAAGCGCCCTCTAAGGGTAACCTTAGAGGGCGCTTTCACAAAAGCGCCCTCTATTGTTGTCCCTCCATTTTTTTTTTGGCTTCACTTTAGAGGGCGCTTTGTTACAAAAGCGCCCTCTAAAGGGGGCCTAAGAGGGCGCTTCTAAAAGCGCTCTCTAAGGCTTTCCAAAAGCGCCTTATAAACTGGAAATATACATGGACATAGAGAGCGCTTTTTTATAAGCGCCCTCTAAGGTTACCCTTAGAGGGCGCTTTCAATAAAGCGTCCTCTATTGGTGTCCCTCCATTTCCTCATTATTTTTTCGTTTCACTTTAGAGTGCGCTTTGTTACAAAAGCGCCCTCTAAAGTGCGCTGTCTATTCCAATAGTATGCTCCTTATTTTTTCTCTTCACTTTAGAGTGCGCTTTTGTAATAAAGCGCCCTCTAAGGGGCGCTGTCTATTCCAGTTTTTGGCGTAGTGTAGGTAGCCTATTATATCTAACTGCTAGTAGACCTGATATTGCCTATGCAGTTGGTGTGTCTGCTAGATACCAAGCAGAACCCAAAGTGAGTCACTTAAATCAAGTCAAGAGGATTCTCAAGTATATTAGTGGGACTTGTGATTATGGTATGCTATACTCTCATGGCTCTGAGCCTATCTTATCTGGGTATTGTGATGCTGATTGGGCTGGGAGTGCTGATGACAGAAAAAGCACATCAGGAGGATGTTTCTTCTTGGGAAACAATCTCATATCTTAGTTCAGCAAGAAACAGAACTGTGTATCATTATCCACTGCAGAAGTTGAGTACATAGCAGCTGGAAGCAGTTGTTCCCAACTGGTATGGATGAAACAGATGCTGACTGAGTACAATGTCACTCAGAATGTCATGACATTGTTCTGTGACAATCTCAGTGCCATCAACATTTCAAGGGATCCTATCCAACACAGCAGGACCAAACATATTGACATTAGACATCACTTCATAAGAGATCTGGTAGAAGACAAAGTGATTACCTTGGAACATGTGGCAACTGAACTACAATTTGCTGACATATTTACAAAGGCTTTGGATGCTACTCAGTTTGAAAATTTAAGGGGCAAGTTGGGAATATGTCTTTCTGAGGAATTATAGCAACTAAGGATGTTAGGAATTTACTATTTAATATTTCAAATTATTAAACAATTGAAAGTGTGCTCTGATTGGTCAATAGATAATAGTTATTTCACTTGCAACAAGCATTACTTCTTCCTCTCTTTCAACTTCCATTCACGCAAGCATCCTCTCAGAGAAATTTTTCATTTCGTCTCTAAGATACTCATCATGTCTCAACAATCCAACTCTTCTCCTTCCAAGAACATGCCTTGTTCTCCTAGCGCTGAACCAAGCAACCCTAACAGAGAAGATCCTGTTGCTGACTCTGTGAATACCCCACATGCAAGAAGACCTAAAGAAACATATCAGGCTTCTCCTCATCCATCGTTCTTGAGGAACGAACCAAAGAAGGTTCCAGGTATGTTCACAATGTCATTGCCACTATAGTGACTGGAATACTGTCTGGAAATCATGAGGTCCCTGGGGTTTCCATTCCCTTAAACACTATTGAACCTGATAATGTTGCTGATCAAGAAAATACTGAGTCTTTAGGAAAGAATATCTCTGATGATGTTGAGCAAACTGATGCTCATAAGGAGTCAAATGTTGACAAACCCTTAGATAATGTGGTTGGTGAGGAAGTTCATGTCACTCATGATGTCAGTGACAACCCTAACTGTGAGGCTGAAACAGTTGACCTGGAGGAACTTTCTGATAAAGAGCTATTGTCCTTTGTCCTCCCTAGCATAGCCAAAAGGGTTAAGACTAGGAGAGAAAAGAAAACTGTGGCTCAAAGGTCCCCCAGAAAGAAGATTGATGTTCCAACCTCTTCAAAGACAACGGTGGCAGTCGAGAGTTCCCTCAAGAGGAAAGTTCATGGTCCAACCAAATCTTGGAGCAAAGTGGTGCCCAAGAAAAATAAGACCAAGTTTGTTGTTGTTGAGTCTGACTCAGATGTTCCTTGTAATGTCTCTGACATTCTGTCAAAGAAGAAGCCAACCACTAGCAAGCTTGCAGCTAGTGTCCCTGAGGTACCAATTGACAACATATCTTTTCATTTTGCTTCAAGTGTAAACAGGTGGAAATATGTTTATCAGAAGAGGTTGGCTTTGGAAAGGGAATTAGCTCAGAATGTCCTAGACTGTAAGGATATTATGGATCTTATTCAAGAGGCTGGTTTAATGAAGACTGTGACTCAGTTTTCAAAGTGCTATGAGATGTTGGTAAATGAATTTATTGTTAATTTGTCTGAAGAATGTGCTGATGGCAAGTCTAAGGAATTCAGGAAAGTGTATGTGACAGGCAAGTGTGTAAATTTCTCTCCTTCAGTGATCAACAAGTATTTGGGAAGGCCTGATGAAGCTCAACCTGAGCTTGAGGTGACTGACAACAAAATCTATCAAGTCATCACTGCTAATCAGGTAAGGAAGTGGCCTCTCAAAGGAAAATTGGTGGCAAGTAAACTGAGTGTCAAGTATGCAATGCTGCACAAGATTGGAGCTGCTAACTGGGTGCCCACCAATCATAAATCTACAGTTGCTGTAATGCTTGGAAAATTTATATATGTTGTTGGAACCAAAGCCAAATTTGACTATGGCTCCTATATTTTTGATCAAACTTTGAAGCATGAAGGAAGCTTCAGTGTGAAGGGTCCTATAGCCTTTCCTTCTCTCATCTGTGGTATTGTTTTGAATCAGTTTTCAAACATCTTAACTGAGAATGACTCTGTGAAGAAAAGAGACAGCCCTATGTCTTTCAATCATAAGTTGTTCCTAGGTACCCATGTCCCTGACATTGTCATGACATCAGGTGAGACATCATGTGTAAGCAATCAGCCAGGTAAAGTTGTTGTCATTGCGATGCTCAAAGAAACCCGCAGGGAATTAGAGGCAAGGAAGCTGAACTTGGAAAAATTGATTAGCTCTTTGGAGATGACTGAAGGTGATATGCTAGCTGATGGTGGAGAATTTGGTGAAGCTACTGCTGTTGCAGAAGAAGCTGAAAGACAAGGTGAAGAGGGAGAAGCAGATGCCAGTCCTGATGATGGCACAGATGATGATGCTGACTCTGAGTCAGATGACTAGAACATTTCTTGTGTTTCTGATAATTGCTTGTATTTTTATTTTTTTGGTCAGTAATATTAAGTGTTGCTTTGGCAACACTTTTGACAAAAAGGGGGAGTAACACTTGTACCCCAGGACAACATATTTCTTTGAAGGTGAAGGTCCTCTAAACAAGAGGTTATATTGTTGTTTGCTCTCTGCTTGATCTTCTCTTGTGCTGCTGTTGTTTGAAGTTTAACTTCTTTGTTTGCTAAGTGTATTAGCTAATTTGATTCTCTGCTTGGATGTGTGCCTTCTGCTGCTGTGAACTCTGTTGGGATGCCAAGTTGTTTTAGCCAAAAACTTACCAAAGCGGGAGTTTGTAGATGTTTTTGATTGGCTGCATTTTATGTTAAAACATTTACTGTACTTAGATGTCTTGACTGATGTCATGACATGCTTAAGTAGTATGTTGCAGGATTAGCTAATACAGGATTTACTGGATGTCAAACTGAATGTTATGACATTCATTCATGACAGCATTTTCTGGATGTCAAACTGAATGTTATGACATTCATCCCTGACAGCAGATGCTAAAGTATAGGCTAATTTTTTCTGTTATGTTTCAGTATTTATCTCAGGCTGATTTTCAGGAAACTAACAACTGTGCTAAAATTAAGAGACCTAGCATATAGCCTATTTGTTAGCATTCTAATGTGTGGAAATTAGGTTAACTTGCTTAACCTTAATTTTATGAAATTCGTTCAAGGCCCAAGTACTGCATTATAAAAGGATGGCAATCCTACTTTCAGCAATTGAGTGATTTGAAGCGTGAAGAATTCAATATATCATTATATATCATTGTTGTACTTTCATTGTGTCTTGAATTAGATTTTACTTGTGAGCCAAGCAATTATCACCTAGATGATTGCATTGGACTAGGGTGTTTATTGAGTTATAACTGTTGTGTCACTCTAAGCTTTTAAGCGCGAGTGCTGTATTTCTTGATTAAAGCTTTTAAGCACAATCAAGAGTTATTTGAAGTATATCTTCACCACTGACTTTAAAATTCTTAATGGTTGTAATCACTGCTGTGATTGAGGGGGAGTGAGTAGGTATTCAGGTCTTAGTTTAGATTGAAATTGCATTGGGTAGGTCTTAAGTGATAGGATTAAACTGGTGGTTTAAGTCCTGAATTAATACCTCTTATAGTGGATTTCCTCCCTGGCTTGGTAGCCCCCAGAGTAGGTGTGTTTGTCACCGAACTGGGTAAACAATTCTCTGTGTCATTTACTGCTTTTTACATTTACTTTCTGCATACATTACCTGTCTCCGCAGAATTGGATGTCATAACATCCAGTGTGACATCGATAGTCTGTTACTAGAATTTCACAACAGCTTTTATCAATTTTTTCCAATAACAATTAGGTACATAGAGAACAGAAGTAACCGAGAGAGAAGGTAGAATTCGAACAGTACCAATCCCTTCAGATCGGGTTTGAGAACCATTGGCAGAAATTATAGTAGGTAAGAAACCGGATGTAGAGAGGGAAGAGAAAAGATTTTATTACCGATAACATGATCAGACACACCAGAATCAAGGACGGGTTTGAGAACCATTGGCAGAAGTTAGACGCACCAGAATCAAGGACCCAAGATCCAAGAGAAGATATTGTGATAGACAAACAGATGAATTACCAGTGTGTGCTACCGAAGCAGTAGAATCTAAGTTCTGATAGTTCTGATACCACCTGGATTTGTTGCTCAGGGGGAGTCATCGAATATGGTGTGTAGGTTACACAGGTCTCTCACCGGAAGACAGTGGATCAACCGGGTAAAGTACGGCGAAGAAAGAATTGTCTCTTAGCAGGCTCTGATACCATGTTGAATTAGGAGACTAAGAGATATTTGAATATACCGTGTGTCTTGAAAAGCACTACGAAGACTTTATTTTATATAGAAAGATTATAACTAATTACATGATATAGTCGATGTGGGACTATTCGATATACAAATATTCTTAATATTATATTTACAAATATCAACCGTTAGTCTTATAAATATTGAGGTTTAAAGCAAAGGGCTTATCAATGTGGCCAAGCAAATAATGTTGGATATGAGAATAATAGAAAGTGGAGTAAATATAGAGAATTAATTAAATTATGACACAACATGATGAATCAGCTATCTATTAGTAATACAACCTTAAGTACAAGATTTTCCTAAATAAAAAGCATATTATTTAACAGCAATCATTCTATAACAAATAGAGATAACAGGTTTAGTATAGTGGTGTGGTGTCACAGTGAAGTGGGAAAATCATCAAACCTTCTTGTAGGACTAGTCACTCTCCTCAGGAAAAACCTAATACAGTTTGGGGTTGGGACTCCACAAGTACGTTTCAAAATGAAAACACAATACCACCCACACCACTATAAAAAAAGTAAGTTCCAGAAACAGCTCATTGTATTTGGAAAATAGCATTTGTGCAGTATTTAGTATTTATAACAAAACAATCACCTTGCATATATTGTAAAAACCAAATGAAAAGAGAAAACACAAGAACATTATTACCTGTAATGACTTTAAGACTGATTTTGATATATTCATGATGTGAGCATACCAAGGTTGTAATACCTGCCTGCAAAGACTCTGACAATCAAGTAAAACTAACAACCAGAACCAATTCCAATTGGATTGTGCAATATGATGACAAAAAAACCCATATTGGTCAGTGCAGTTAATATAAGTGCAACTAATGTACTACTGCAAAACTAAGCTACTCTATAGAACCGGGTACATCGATGAGATGGTGAATAAAACCTAATGTCTATACATAATACAATAAGATGCAAGGCATATCCGTAAAACTCGTGTAGAGCCTTCTCACTCTCAGGGATTGTTAAGTGACAACTTACTTAGGCCCTAAAACTCTAATTCACCTGTAGCAAGTAAAAGCTCTCATACATCAACATGCATGAAAAAGCAGGTACACATTGCTTCTACACTCAAAACCTAAAACTCTTCTGTACAAATCCAGTCAGCACTCCATGAGTATTCTTTCATAGTTAGCCACAAATATTTGCAAACCTCCAATTTCCGAAACATGAAGCTTAATATAAAAATACCACAATGAAGTTATCTATACAACTCGAACCCATGTCCACCACACATCGGGCAGCCATATACCCATCGGCTGATCCACCAGAATTCCCTGTCACTCTGGGAGAAGCAAAAGCAGAAGTCTTCCGCTGACCTCTTAAGCACTGCATAAGGGAAGTAAACAAAGTCACAGAGAAGAAGACACGGGCAGATTATTTGATTATATCAGTAGTGAAAGATGTTTATCAGTTTAAACAAAATCAAAATGTGTAAGTAATCACTGCTTGTTCGTTAGCCTTTTAAATTTTTCTGCATGATGGAACATTCTTGATATAGAGTATACACCATATCAGTGAACAACTATACTACTAATCTTCACATGTATAAGCATCAATTTTGTTCACCTGAGGATGATATATTTTGATTTACCTTCCGTGTTTGTTCATCTTTAGCCCAATTTCTTGCCACAAATAAAAAATCAGCAAACCACATTGAGCAACCTAGAACCTGCATAGATAAGTTAAGATCAAATTTTCATCTCACAACCTATTTACCAAAAAGTTTGTCTTTTAAGTGCTTATGTCTAAAAAGTTACATAAAGGTATTAGATTTCATTCTTCGTAATGGCAACAGTGCTACTAAGACTGCGCTGTCACACATTGTTTTTGTACTAATAAAGTTTAACCTGGAATTTTAAGAAGTCTCAATATGCATTGTAGCATTATTAGCAACACGCCACATGACATAACAAATGTCATATGGACAAACCTGCTATAAAGTTCCTGGACAGAAATGATGAAATTGAACATAATAGTTATTAAATATTTAAAATTTTAATCCAAGAGTAAAGTTTTGTAAAAGATGTATTCAATAAAAACTTGTTGAGCAATGCAACACAACCTATGTGTAAAATATTATAAGTGGATTTTTTTTTTTAAATTGTAAAGTGAAAAAGGAAAAAGAACAAGATACGGTTAGGAAGTCATGGTTAACCACACATACTAAATGCCATTCTATATCTAGTTACTTTACCTGAAGGAGTTTGATCCTACTTATCATGACACAACAATAGTAACAGATGGATGGATTCAAAATAACATTGAGGAAATAAAACAACATACCTAACAGAATCAATTAAAATGGATAAAAAGTTGTTAGTTACTATCTAAATGACATCAAGATTGCGATTTTCCTCTTTCTTTCAGCATCCATGGCTTCTTGAGTGTGGTTGATGAGACGAAACAGTTCTAATCACATCTCACCAAGCTAAATAATTTCTTCCATTAACCGTAAGCGTCTTTTCTGCAGTGGTGAGGAAGTATGATGAGGTTCTCCCGCAGATCATGACAAGTTTACAATTGCATATTCAAATATTGAGAAAGATTATCCATAAAACCATAACAAGGGTATATTAAGTCAACCGTGCAATTTTTGTTATAGATTGCAGAAGGAAATGGATAATTTTAAATGAACTGTAGCAATGTTGTATCGAGTAAAGCTGAGACAATGACAAATCCCTGCAACCACATTTGAAGGAAAACCACTTCAGCAAATTAGTACAAATCAGAAGATATGCAGGATAACTTTTTACCTACATATTGTAACCACATTGAAGTAATAATAAAAAGATTTTGGTAGTCATAGTTGGAAATGACTGGATCTAAAATAAATTATAAACAATATGCAATTTTTCAAGTTGATGTACATCAATATCTATTAAAGACACAGTTACCACATATGGATAACAATGACCAGAACAAGCACTGGAAATTTCATATTATGGATTTCAAAATTTTCTTTACGCACTAAATAATAAATTAACCTATCCAATACGGACATAGGATACGACAGTGACACATCAACACCAGTAATAATTTAAAAAAATTAATCAATTGAATAGGGATGTGTCAGGGTCAGGAAACCAACACGTGCCTGACATTGGACACACCTTTGATCGGAGGTGTAGGTACTACAGATCAATTAACAAATTTATGTGATATAATCTAAAGAAATGCATGAAACTCTATGTGAAAAATAGTTGGGGTGCAGACCGAATTATACTTCCAAATCAAAGGTTCCCTGCATCACTTTCTATTCTCATGGAACCGGTCACCAATTACTAT
The DNA here is from genome assembly GCF_024323335.1 of Lathyrus oleraceus. Taxonomy (NCBI): domain Eukaryota; kingdom Viridiplantae; phylum Streptophyta; class Magnoliopsida; order Fabales; family Fabaceae; genus Lathyrus; species Lathyrus oleraceus. The sequence continues at coordinate 505,106,681 of NC_066583.1, read as the reverse complement.
AAATTCAGAAAAAATAAACTGAACAAGTGAACTAAGGCAGTCAAATTTAATATGGAAGAAATATTGAATTTAGACAAAGAACAAGTTTTGTTTTGTTTCATAGCAATGGAAACACCTTGTGTTTCTTGGTATTTGTCATGAAAGTTTCTTGCTTTCTTGTGTTGTTTATCTCTTGAAAGGGTTGGTTTTTTCTCTTGAAATTTGGTTCTTTGAAGTTTTCTTATCACTAGCAGTGACTGTAGTTTTCAAATTTTGTCAAGAATGTTGGCCATTGGAAGTCATATTACTAGTATCCATTTAAGCACTACTTGCACTTCTTTGCTCAGAGAACTTGAGCAAATATGGAACAATATTGGAGAGACCGAGAATGACAAAGATCGAATGTTGATAGAGCTAGAGAGGGAATGCTTAGATGTTTATAGGAGAAAAGTTGATGAAGCTGCCAACACCAAAGCACGTTTTCATCAATCCGTTGCAGCCAAGGAGGCCGAGATTGCCACGCTAATAGCTGCACTTGGGGAACATGACATTCACTCTCCGATTAAGACCGATAAAAGATCAGCATCCTTGAAGGAGAAGCTCGCATCTGTCACAACATTGGTTGAGGAATTGAAGAAGAAAAAAGAAGAAAGGTTGAAACAATTTGAAGATATTAAAACTCAAATAGAGAAGATAAGCGGCGAGATTTGTGGAATTCATCCTGTCAATGATGATGTGAGCAACACAGACGATAAAGAGGAACAGTACTTGTCACTTAGAAGACTTAATGAATATCAAACACATCTCCGAAGTCTTCAAAAAGAAAAGTCGGATTGACTTCAGAAAGTCTTGCAATGTGTTAATGAGGTGCATACTCTCTGTGGTGTTCTTGGATTGGATTTCGGCCAAACAGTAGACGATGTACATCCGAGCTTGCACGGGACTCAGGTGGAGCAAAAAACTAATATTAGCAATAGCATATTGGAAGGTTTAGAGAAGACCATTCAAAAAGTTAAAAACCGAATGAAAAGTCAGAATACAGAAGTTGAAGGATATTGTCGCTAACCTATTCGAACTTTGGATTTTGATGGACACGTCAAAAGAAGAGAGGAACACTTTTCTGAGGATTACTTCTATTGTTGTAACTTCGCCATCAGAAATCACCGAAAGAGGCGGTCTTTCATCAGATGTGATAGAGAAGGCTTCGGCAGAAGTGGAAAAACTTGCGAAACTAAAAGCAAGTAGAATGAAAGAACTTGTTTTTAAGAAGAGGTCAGAGTTAGAAGAAATATGTAGATTGACTCATATCGAACCTGATACAAGTACTGTTGCCGAGAAAGCTAGTGCATTAATAGATTCTGGCCTGGTTGATCCTTGTGAATTATTAGCTAACATTGAAGCACAGATACTGAAAGCTAAAGATGAAGCTTTGAGCAGAAGAGACGTAACCGATAGGATTGATAAGTGGATTTTTGCTTGTGAAGAGAAAAATTGGCTCGACGAATGTAGCCAGGATGATAATAGGTACAGTGCTGGGCGAGGTGCTCACATTAATCTGAAGCGTGCTGAACGAGCCAGAGTAACTGTAACCAAAATTCCAGGAATGGTTGACAATCTTATAAGCAAAACTCTAGCATGGGAATCTCATCATCTAAGAACTCTATCTTTTGTTTCTTAATCAGCATTAAAATAGATGAAGAATAACTCACAATTTCCATTGTTTGCTTCATCTTCGATTAACCGAATCACTAGGAACCAGTTGTCACCCAACATTTTCACCCTCTGCCAATTCCAATGTTCCAGCAGGCCCGAGTCAATGACACTCATCCACTCGTAGTTGGGTTGAAGAACGGATGGAGCTTCCAATAGGGTAGACCGCAAGCTGCTTCTGTTCTTGAACACTCTAGCAGCTTGTTGAGCACGATCAAAGGCATCCCTGCATCACTTTCTAAATCTCATGGAACCGATCACAGCAAACCAAACTTCCTACCATTTCCTTTCTGTTTCATCATACTCATGAACATAGCATGACACGGCAAAGGTGTGGTACCTGCAAAAACTCCGACGGTCAAGTTATGAATTCAAAATAATATTGTAAATAAAAGAACATAGTATCTTAGATATTCTCCCGCAGATCATGACAAGTTTACAATTGCATATTCAAAATTGAGAAAGATTATCCATAAAACCATAACAAGGGTATACTAAGTCAACCGTGCAATTTTTCTTATAGAAAAAGGAGATGGATAATTTTAAATGAACTGTAGCAATGTTATATCGAGTAAAGCTGAGATAATGACAAATCCCTGCAACCACATTTGAAGGAAAACCACTTCAGCAAATTAGTACAAATCAGAAAATATGCAGGATAACTTTTTACCTACATATTGTAACCACATTGAAGTAATAATAAAAAGATTTTGGTAGTCATAGTTGGAAATTACTGGGATCTGAAATGAATTATAAACAATATGCAATTTTTCAAGTTGATGTACATCAATATCTATAAAAGACACAGCTACCACATATGGATAATAATGACCAGAACAAGGCACTGGAAATTTCATATTATGAATTTCAAACTTTTCTTTACGCACTAATTAATAAATTAACCTATACAATACGGACATGGGACACGACAGTGACACGTCAACACCAGTAATAATTTGAAAAAATTAATCAATTGAATGTGGATGTGTCAGTGTCAGGAACCAACACGTGCCTGACATTGGACACACCTTTGATCGGAGGTGTAGGTACTACAAATATATTAACAAATTTATGTGATATAATCTAAAGAAATGCATGAAACTCTATATGAAAAATAACTGGGATGCAGACCGAATTATACTTCCAAATCAAAGGTTCCCTGCATCACTTTCTATTCTCATGGAACCGGTCACCAATTACTATAAATTCAGGAAAAATAAACTGAACAAGTGGACTAAGGCAGCCAAATTTAATATGGAAGAAATATTTAATTTAGACAAAGAATAAGTTCATTTAATCATTGCATAGTTCAAAAAAGACCTGAATAATATCTGAAAAAATGTTCAAGTCAAGACAAGGCTTCACGATTTTATAAAACTTGTACATTAATAAATGAAATCAACGAATGAACCTGAATAATTTATTGAGCACAAACAAATCAAACCAAATTAAAAGAGGCAAACAGAAGAACATTACCTCTAAGGACCTCAAGACTGACATGGTTATAGCAAAGGTGTGGTACCTACAAAGCATCGGACGATCTAGTTAGTTGTGGATTCAAAATAATCTTTATCTAGTGATGTTGGTTTGATCACACTCTTGGGATTGAGAACCTTCCTAAGTTTGAACACGACCTCCAAAGATGTACCAATTGTATGCCCTGCAGTATCAACACCTTCATTTGTAACCTCAACGGCTGGCTCTCCCTATCAAATATGACCCAAAAAATATGACCAAAAGAAACAGTGAAATCAAAACACAATACAACCCTTATTAGTATAATATAAAAAAGAAAGTGCGAGAAACTGCTCAATATTTGTTATGGATTTGTGCAGTATTTACTACTTGTAACAAAACAATCACTTTGCATTTATTATAAAAACCAAATGAAAAGAAGCAATAGAAGAACATTACCTGTAATGACCTCAAGACTCATTTTGATCTATTCATGACAAGAGCGTACATACCTTCCTACAAAGATTCGGACGAACAAGTTAGTTATAATTTTGGGAAATAAAAAGAGTAACATTTTAGATTAAACAAAAAGACGAAATTATAACAACACATGATGTTATAAGCATAAAAGAGTGACATTGACCTTTATGGGAAGTCTTTGAAGTTCAAGATTTCTGGAGCTCAGAAGCAAGCTCAACCTGTCTGCCTCAAGCCTGACTTTGCAGCCACCTTGAACTTGTGAGGGAGTATTAGTGTATATTCTAGAGTGCCATGTCATCATAACTAACGTGTAGTTAGTTAGTGTGTGTGGTGTAGGTTAAGTCCAGTAGTGGCACAGGTTATGATACTTATATATATCCTATTCACTGTCAAAGAATAAAAATATATAACAAACAGAATCAATACATAACAGAATTCAGATCCACTTTCTCTCTCTCTCTCTCTTTTCTCTCCTTCCTTTCTTTCACTCTAATACAAATCAATCCACATTACCCCACCATACCTAGGCCTTCTTTTCGTTTTCATCAAGTCCTTTTCATTCATGTGCAATCACATTAAGCCCGTTATCCGTACATACTCATAGTAAAGTGACCGGTTAGTGATTATGATCTTAAGCATGGGGCTCTGGTACATAAGTTGGTGTAACCCCTTTATTTAACCCAATTTGCAGTTGTGGGGGATTGGATCGTAATCCACCCTACCAAGTTCAGCACCAGATACCTCTGAACCAACCAACCATAGGCATATTCTTATGTATATACATATATTTATTTATTTTTCTTCTGCATGTTTCGCATATGTCTCTATTTTACTAGGTTAAATGACCGTGTGAGAGTCACCTAGCCCGAATTTTCATATGACTTAAGAACAAAGCAGGAATTATTTTTCTAAGCATGGGACTCTGGTACATAAGTTGGTGTAACCCATTTATTTAACCCAATTTGCAGTTGTGGGGGATTGGATCGTAATCCACCCTACCAAGTTCAGCACCAGATACCTCTGAATCAACCAACAATAGGCATATTCTTTTATATATATATATATATATATATATATATATATATATATATATATATGTATATGTATATATATATATATATATATATATATATATATATATATATATATATATATATATATATATATATATATATATATATTTTCTTCTGCATGTTTCGCATATGTCTTTATTTTACTAGGTTAAATGACCATGTGAGAATCACCTAGCCCGACTTTTCATATGACTTGAGAACAAAGCAGGAAATTTTTTTGTGATCATTCACTTATTTTCATCGGTCCCCTACGTAGAGCATGCTTAAGTCGGAGCTGACTGCAAGGATAAACTACTTAAGGACTTATTTGGAACAAAAATTGGGACCGCAGAATATGGGGTATCGGGATCAACTCTTATAATCATGAAGCCTACGGTGTTAAGACAATACCGATTTTTAAAAAAAAGTTTTCCTAAGTCTTTTACATCTCGTCATAAACCTGTCTTATAGCCTGAATATTCAAGATGCACTGTTTTCTTTGCTCACAAATTTTTTTTGGTAAGATTAGAGAAATGGGAAAAATACGGATACACTACACAGATGACTCCTCAAACACATGTTATTTTATTGAAAGGAAAAGCAAACAACTAAAATTGCACAAAACATACTAAAAATAAAGAAAAACAATAAAAAACGATAAAAATCTCCTCCCGCACTTAAACCGAACATTGTCCCCAATGTTTCGATATGAGATAGGGTAGGAGTAACCTGGAAGAGAGAGAAAGAGAACCATGGGTGATCACCGTACCGTCACCGTCACGAGCATTTACTTTAACAAATATTGTAGACTCGAAGACACGAGGAGGAATTGGGTGAAGGGGGAATAAGGAAACAACAACATTAAATGAGGGATATTGTTGTTAAGGACAGACGAGGGCATGAGGTTTATAAGGTAACATGCCATATTAGCATAATATCCCCAGAACCAGAATGGAACATTACCAAAGAGAAATAAGGTCCAAGCGGTTTCTACAAGATGCATATTTTTACGTCCGGCTACCCCATTTTGTTAAGGTGTATGAGGGCAAGATGTTGTATCGAATAAAACTGAGACGATGACAAATCCCTGCAACCACAATTGAAGGAAAACCACTTCAGCAAATTTGTACAAATCAGAACATATGCAGGATGACTTTTTATCTAAAGTCCCAATAAAAAGATTTTGATAGTCATAGTTGGAAATTACTAGGATCCGAAATGAATTATAAACAATATGCAAATTTTCATGTTGATGTACATAAATATCTATTAAAGACACATTTACCACATATGGATAACAATGACCAGAACAAGGCACTGGAAATTTCATATTATGGATTTCAAACTTTTTTATACAATACGAGCATGGGACACGAGAATGACACATCAACACCAGTATAAATTTTAAAAAATAAATAATTTGAATGTGGTAAGTCAGTGTCAGAAACAGAAACCAACACGTGTCTTACATTGGACACACCTTTGATCGGAGGTGTAGGTTCTATAGATTAATTAACAAATTTATGTGATTCAATCTAATGTAATGCATGAAACTCTATATGAAAAATAGTTGGGGTGCAGACCGAATTATGCTTCCAAATCAAAGGTAACCTGCATCACTTTCTATATCTCATGGAAAAGGTCACAAATTACTATAAATTCAGAAAAAATAAACTGAACAAGTGAAGTAAGGCAGCTAGATTTAATATGGAAGAAATATTGAATTTAGACAAAGAACAAGTTCATTTAATCATTGCATAGTTCAAAAAAACCCTGAATAATATCTGAAAAAATGTTCAAGTCAAGAAAAGGCTTCACGTTTTTATAAAACTTGTACATATTAATAAACGAAATCAACGAATGAACCTGAATAATCTGTTGAGCACAAGCAAATCAAACCAAATTAAAAGAGGCAAACATAAGAAAATTACCTCTAAGGGCCTCAAGTCTGACATGATCACAGCAAAGGAAACCAGCATCACTAGCTAAAGGTGTGGTACCTACAAAGTATCAGACGATCAAGTTAGTTATGGATTCAAAATAATCTTTAGCTAGTGATGTTGGTTTGATCATACTCTTGGGGTTGAGAACCTTCCTCTAAGTTGGAAATGACCTCCAAAGATGTACCAATTGTATGCCCTGCAGCATCAACACCTTCATTTGTAACCTCAATTGCTGCTCTCCCTATCAAATATGACTAAAAGAAACAGTGAAATCAACACACAATACAACCCTTACCCGAATAATATAAAAAAGAAAGTGCCAGAAACAACCCAATATTTATTATAGATTTGTACAGTATTTACTATTTGTAACAAAACAATCACTTAGCATACATTCTAAAAATCAAATGAACAGATGTCATAGAAGAACATTACCTTAAATGACCACAAGACTCATTTTGATCTATTCATGACAAGAGCATATATACCTACCTACAAAGACTCGGACAAACAAGTTAGTTATCACTTCAAAATAATTTTGGGAAATAAAAAGAGGAACATTTTAGAGTAAACAAAAAGACGGAATTATAAAAACGCATGATGTTATAAGCATAAAAGAGTGGCATTGACCTTTATGGGAAGTCTTTTGAAAGAGGAAAAAGAACAAGATACAGTTAGAAAGTCTTACTGAACCAAACATCCTATTTCTAATTACCTTTGGAAGATATCAACAAGTTAAAGTAACTTACTTTCTATGAATGCATTATCTATATTGTGAGAACCAAATCAAAAACGGAAATCACGATTTCAAACAAAATTCAAAGTTTACACTTTACTTGTACAAATTACAAAAGGGCAATAATTGTCTTATATATTACTGTCAAATAAACTTGTTTGAATAATATGTTGGATCCATATACATGAAATTCTGGTTTTCAAAAACTGAGTTTGTTTTTCTACATGCAACCTCAAGAGCCAGTACCAAACCAAAGCTAAGTTGAAAGCTCTCAAATTTTATATACCCAGTCCCCTCCCTGCCTTTTATTTTCTCTACACACCTTCTCCCATTTCTTTCGCAAGATCTCGTGAGCTTAATAGGCATTATGAAGAACAACTCAAATTTCCAATGTTTTAGCTTCAACTTTCACTAGGGATACCAGAATTTATATTTGAGGCATGACTCCCCACTTCAAACACAGCCTGACACCCAAAGTTTTCAGCCTCTGCCCATTTCTAATGTTTCAGAAGGCCCCCCATGTCAATGAATCCCATTCACTCAGCTCGGTTGAAGACCAGACTGTTAAGCATGGCCAGCAGCTCAAATCAAAGGTAAACTTCCTACCATGCTTTTAAGATGTTGCATTTCCTTTTTGTTTCATCATACTCATGAGCATAGCATGACACATCAAAGATGTGGTACCTGCAAAAACTCCGACGATCAAGTTAGTTATGAATTCAAAATAATTTTGGTAAATAAAAGAACATACTAATCACAGGCAGATCATAACAACTTCACAATTGCACAATCAAATAATAATAATTGAGAAAGATTGTCCATAAAACCATAACAAGGATATATTAAGTCAACCGTGCAATTTTTCTTTTAGACGACACAAGAAGAAGATGGCTAATTTTAAATGAACTGTAGCCATGCTATAGCTTCATTGAAGAAAAACCACTAAAGCAAATTTGTACAAATCAGAAAATATGATATGGAAGTCATACAAAACGGAATCATATTCAGTAACTGCAAAAAATCTGTTTCCTACAATAAACGTTACGTTTTCAACACCGCCATCATGGCTAGTAACTAAACCAACAAGAATTCCACCAAGGGCATTGGAGATTACTGGATCTGAAATGAGTTAAAAACAATTTGCAACTTTTCAAATTGATGTGCATCAATATCTATTAAAGACACGGTTACTACATATGGATAATAATAACCCGGACAAGGCACTTAAAATCTCTATATAATACAATTAACATATAGAATACGGACCCAAGACACGTCGACACCAGTAATAATTTGAAAAAAATGAATAAATTGAATGTAGATTTGGGTCGGTGTCGGACACCGGACATGCCGTTGATAAGAGGTGTGGAGGATGCTTCAGAGCAATTAACAAATTGAATACACTTTCCATCTACTAGAATCACAAATGTATGTGATTTAATCTAATGAAGTGCATGAAACTCAATACGAAGAATAGTTGGGATGGAGACCGGATTATGCTTCCAAATCAAAGGTGATTTGCATCACTTTCGATATCTCATGGAATCGATCACAGATTACTATAAAATCAGCAAAAATGACCTGAACAAGTGAGTAAGGCAATATGGAAGAAATACTGAAATTAGACATTGAACAAGTTCATTTAATCATTGCATTGAAGAAAACTTAAGGCAATATGGAAGAAATACTGAAATTAGACAAAGAACAAGTTCATTTTATCTAATGAAGTGCATGAAACTCAATACGAAAAATGTCACATACACTTGCTCCCTTGGGAGGGCCTGAAACAAAATTCATAATGTTAGTATTATCCTTCACCATTAAATATTTGCATTTATTTCTAGTTACTCCTGGAAAATGCAAACAAGTGTAGTTAGTTGTTTTCTGTTAATAAAATAAAGAAAGCTTAGGAGATTGAACTAAATCAGATTGTTATATTAGAATTTAGATTCACATCATTCATTGATTAATACAACAGCTTCCAACAATTAAAATACAAACCCTATTCAAAATCAAACAATGGAAGAAATAATCTAAAGCTAAACTCATAAATAATCAAACGATCATTCATGAAGGAATAATTGAAATAGAAACAATATCAAAACATCAACATTAGCATGTATGCATTCTATAGAACATAAACAGACACATGAAAGATATGTGCGAAAGATATGTGCGGAACAAACAATTTAACAGTAAGTACAACGACATAATAGGTATCAACTCTATTATTTTAATATTCACCAAACTCTTCCAAGTTATCCTCCTACAAAATCCACAAAACATTATCAATGTAAGCATTGAAAAGTAAATAAGCTCACTACAAGAAAGCCAACAAAAAGTCATTAAGACGAGTGAAGAAATGTTCAAATAAAAAAAAGGCTTCACATTTTTATTAAAATTGTACATATTCATAGCAAGGGTGTGGTACCTACAATGTCTCCAACGATCAAGTTAATAATGGATTCAAAATAATGTTGGGAAATAAAACAATATAACCAACAATGCACAATCCAATGATAATAATTGAGAAAGATTAACCATAAGCTTGCTTGGGCAGAGGCTTTTCCCAGTGCTGCAGGTTTGATCACACTCCGAAGATGAACCAACTGCATGCCCTGCAACATCAACGCCTTCATTTGTGACCTCAACTGTTGGCTCTCCATATCTAATATGACCAAAAGAAACAAGTCAATCATGTCATGATCACTCAAGATGCTTGTTGCACTAGTTAAGGCTAAAACAAGTCAGGTGTTACATTACATGTAATCTATACATGGTATAATGATATCAAAATCTACCACCACACTATAAACTATTAGTATAGCAAACATAAAATACAGAGAATTAATTAAATTATGACACAGCATGATGAATCAGCTATCTACTAGTAATACATGGAAGGCGGTTGAAAAGGTTAACCTTAAGTACAAGATTTTCCTAAACAAAGAGCATATTATTTAACAGCAATCATTCTATAACAAATAGAGATAACATGTTTAGTATAGTGGTGCGGTGTCACAGTGAAGTGAGAAAATCATCAAACCTTCTTGTAGGACTAGCCACTCTCCTCAAGAAAAATCTAATACAGTTTGGGGTTGGGACTCCACAAGTATGTTTCAAAATGAAAACACAATACCACCCACACCACTATAAAAAAAGTAAGTGCCAGAAACGGCTCATTGTATTTGGAAAGTAGCATTTGTGCAGTATTTAGTATTTATAACAAAACAATCACCTTGCATATATTGTAAAAACCAAATGGAAAGAGAAAACACAAGAACATTATTACCTGTAATGACTTTAAGACTGATTTTGATATATTCATGATGTGAGCATACCAAGGTTGAACCTAAATTAACCACTCATTCTAACTAACTAACAGATTTGCGTTCATTTGCTAACAAATTAATTTGCAGTGAATTTCATATTGCATTTGAGCTGAATTTCTAACAAACTTTGAAACTATTAGATTGAGATATGAGAGAGAAGAGATAGAAAGCTAAAAGAGAAAAGAGAGAAACTAATTTTGTTTGTTTTATATATTGAATTGGAATGGAGCATGATGCTCTATTTATACAAGAGGAGTTGAACATTCAAGAGTTGAATCATTCAAGCTCTACATTTAAGGATTACATTAATTATTCTCTAGTGCTGAACTTTTCTTATTCTATTAAATTAAGGCTGGCCTTAATTATTCTATAATGCTGATTTTTCATATCCTAAGATATAACTCTAATACTCCCCCACAAGCTCAAGGTGGCTGCAAAGGCTGACTTGAGGCAGACAGGTTGAGCTTGCTGCTGAGCTCCATAAATCTTGAACTTGAGAGAGGCTTTGTGAGGATGTCAGCCGTCTGGTCAACACCAGGAATGTGGCAGACAGTGAGAGACTTATTAAGGACCTTTTCTCTTACAAAAAAGAGATCAATTTCCATATGCTTTGTTCTCGCATGAAGAACAGGGTTATGAGCCATAGCAACTGTGCTCTGGTTGTCACAATAGATGGCTGGAGTTGTCAAGGGAATTTTTAGTTCAGCTAGCAAAGTTTGAACCCATAAAACTTCAGCTGTGGTGTGCGCCAAGCTGCGATATTCTGCCTCAGCACTAGAACGAGCAACAACAGTTTGCTTTTTAGACCACCAAGAGATCAAATTAGAGCCTAAATACACAGCTGACCCAGAGGTGGATCTTCTATCATCTGGGTCAGCAGCCCAGTCAGCATCACAGTAGGCCTGCAGAGAGAACGGAACAGTGGAGGCAGGAGTGAACAATAAACCCGAGGTGATAGTGCCTTTTAGGTAGCGTAGAATACGCTTGACAGCTAGCCAATGGGACTCCAAGGGGTGTGCCATGAACTGACATACTTTGTTAACAGCATAGCAGATTTCTGGGCGTGTAATTGTTGCATACTGCAGGGCCCCTACAATGGACCTGTAGTGAGAGGCATCAGACAAGGCAGCAGACCCTGTTTTGATGAGTTTGGTGGTGGATGCCATAGGAGTAGCAACTGGATTGGAATTCTCCATATCAGTTTTGATTAGCAAGTCCCTTAGGTACTTAGATTGAGTGAGAAGGAGATTACCATTGGACAGTTTCTTCACCTCAAGGCCCAGAAAATAATCCAAGTCACCAAGTTGTTTGAGAGGAAACACATGATTTAGTTGTTGAGTAATTTGCTTGATGAGAGGAGGAGAGTTTCCTGTGATGATTATATCATCAACATAAACTAGCATATAAATGACAACACTGTGATGCTTGTAGATGAACAATGAAGTATCACACTTGCTGTTCAGAAATCCAAAGGATAAAAGAGTGGTTTTGAGTCTTTCAAACCATTGCCTTGGGGCCTGTTTGAGGCCATACAAGGCCTTGTGCAAGTGACAAACCAGAGATGAATTAGGGGCAGTAAATCCAGGGGGTTGCATCATATAGACCTCCTCTTCAAGAATGCCATTCAAAAAGGCATTATTTATATCCAATTGCTGCAGAGGCCAATTATAAGTGAGAGCAAGAGTCAAAATAATTCTAATTGTGACCGGTTTAATAACAGGGGAGAAAGTTTCATTAAAGTCAAATCCATGGACTTGATGGAACCCCTTAGCAACAAGCCTAGCTTTGTACTTATTTACTGTCCCATCAGCATTTTCCTTTACACGAAAAACCCACTTGCAGCCTATTGCTTTCCTGTTAGCAGGCAGTGGTACCAAAGACCAAGTGTTGTTCCTTATCAAGGCACCATACTCATCTTGCATAGCAGCAAACCACTTAGGATCTTGGAGAGCAGTTTTAACACTCTTAGGCTCAGAATTGACAAGAAAAATGGAAGGATTTAGACGAGGTAAGGGTACACCAGATTTAGTTCTAGTAGTCATAGGATGAGTATTGGTGGGGAGAGGCTGAAGGTTAGGATCCCTAGGAGCAGAAATAGAGGAGAAGGATGGTGAAGTGGTAGTAGTGGGCTGATTGTTGGCATTTGAAGAGGGTGATGGAGTAGGATTAGTGCTGGCTGTTTGGGTTATAGGGTTGGCTGACACAGAGGCAGTAGGTGTGTGGCTGGAATTGAATTGAGAAGAAGAAGAGGAGTGTGAGGTAGTGGAAGCAGTAGGAACGGGAAAAACATTAGGGAGAGCTTGTGTGTTAAGGGTTACTTTAGATGAAGAAGAGGATGGAATGGTTGATGAGGGGAGAGAAACATTAGGAGAGAAAATATCATTGTAAGGAAATTTGGACTCATTGAAAAGGACATCTTTAGAGATGAATATTCTACCACTTGGGGAGAGACATTTGTAACCTTTGTGAGCTGTAGAGTACCCTAGAAAAAGGCATTCATGGGATCTAAAGTCAAATTTCTGAGAGTTGTATGGGCGAAGGAGAGGAAAACAAGCACACCCAAAGACTTTGAGGAATTTATAATCAGGATTTTGATTGAAAAGGACAGCATATGGTATATGTTGATTGAGAGACATGGTTGGTAACCTATTTATTAGGTAGACAGCAGTTAAAAAGGCATGATCCCAAAATTTGAGAGGTAAAGAGGCATGACTCAAGAGAGTTAAACCAAGATCAACAATGTGTCTATGCTTCCTCTCCACTACACCATTTTGGTGATGAGTGTGAGGGCAAATTAGACGATGAATAATGCCAAGATCAGAAAGAAATTTTGTAAATGGGCGAAATTCACCACCCCAATCAGTTTGGACAGATTTAATAGGAAATCCAAATTGTAATTCAGCCATGACTTTGAATTGTTTAAAGATAGTTAAGGCTTCAGATTTATTTTTGAGCAAATAGATCCAAGTAAATCTAGTGTATGCATCAACAAAGGTGATGTAGTAGGTAAAGTTTTGGGAGGATTTGACTGGGGCAGGACCCCATAAGTCACTGAAAATTAATTCAAGAGGAGAGTGATATTGAGTTTGTGATTGAGGGGAGTGCAGCCTATGTGCCTTTCCCATACAGCAGGCAGAACAAAAGACAGATTCAGCTTTATTAGAATAAGGAATATTACATTGAGCTAAAACAAGTCTCATAGTATTAGGATTTGGATGACCAAGGCGTAAATGCCAAGTATGTTGAGAATTATATGAGTTATTAGCTGATACATTTTGATTAGAAACTGAAACCTTATCACTAGTGCTGGAATCAGATCTTGAAACAGGAGCATTAGAGTCTAAGGTGAGACATGAGACTTGACTTGTTGAAGGAGACTTAAGAAGCTGAAGGTGGGGAAATTGGTACAGGCCATCACTTCCTACACGACCTTGGAGCAGAATTTCATTGGTAGCCTGAGATTTGACATAACACATATCAGCATGAAATTCAAAGAAAACTCTATTATCAAGACAGAATTTACTGACACTTATCAGGTTCTTTGTAATAGAAGGAACAAGCAGTAAATTATGAAGAGCTAATGGAGTGTTGGGTTTAGAATGAGAGGGAAAATAAGAAGATCCTGAAGAGTGAATGTGCAAACCTTGACCATTACCAATAAAGATCTGATCAGGACCTTCAAAAGGTGTGGTCTGCTGTATGTTTTGAGAGGCATTGGTAACATGATAAGAAGCTCCTGAGTCTGGGAACCAGGCACTGCTTGGAACTGAAGCTGTGTTAGCAATCATAGCATTGGGAGTGATCTGTGACTGAGGAACAGGGAGAGGAGCAAGTCTTGGTTGATAGCTTGGGCGTGACCAAGTATTAACCATGGGCTGAGCAAACTGAGGTCCACCAATTGGTTGATACGGATTGTAGAAATTTTGTAGGTTCATTGTTTGAAAATCAGCAGGTATGTTAGGTTGAAACTGTTGATTGAACCTGTGATAGCAGTTAGCAGCAAGGTGACCATATTTGAAGCAAACTTGACATTGAATGTTGCTGAACCTACCTCTCCCACGGCCGCGTCCACCACCACGGCCAGATGCACGACCTCCTCTTGAATAGGTTGGATTAAAGGTTGAATTCACAACTTGTTCAGTGTTCTTGTTATTGGAGTTATCAGTTTCAGGTTGAGAATTAGCTTGAGTGAGATTCACTGTGGCAGCCACCTCCATTTGAGAGTGTTTCTTATACTTGTTGAATCTCATCTCATGAGCAAGAAGAAGAGCTTCAACTTCTTCAAGTTCTACTGTATCAAACTTGCTTTCAATGACTGAAATAACAGAGGCAAAGTCTTGAGGAAGACCTTCAAGAATCACATCAATGTGTTGCTGATCTG
The DNA here is from genome assembly GCF_024323335.1 of Lathyrus oleraceus. Taxonomy (NCBI): domain Eukaryota; kingdom Viridiplantae; phylum Streptophyta; class Magnoliopsida; order Fabales; family Fabaceae; genus Lathyrus; species Lathyrus oleraceus. The sequence continues at coordinate 505,091,613 of NC_066583.1, read as the reverse complement.
GAACTGGATCTCCGACTGAAGCAAGCGCATCAACAAGAACTTTAATGCGAACCAGGTAATCACCAACAGATTTGTCTTCAAGTGTTGTAGATCTGAGTTCCGCTCGTAGTTGTCTTGCTTTCGCACGTGTAAGCTTTTGAAAATGCGCAAGAATACGTTCCCAGAGCTCGTAGGAATGAACGCATCCAAGAACACGTGAAAGAATCGAAGGTGAAAGCGTGGATTGAAGCCACGTCATAAGCCACTGATCTTGCGTAATCCAGGTGTGGTACGCAGGATTCTCACGAGCAGCTTCACGATCTTCATCAGTTAGATATTGATTCGGTATGTCACGAAGGTAAAGGTAGTTTTGAAGATTATTCGCGTTAACGAAAGGATCTACTTGTTGGCGCCAAAGTAGGAAATTCTTCTCATCAAGTTCTTCTATGATTTTGAGTTGGAATGACATAGATGCTGCGGTGGCCGGAGCTGTAGTTACCGGAGTCGCTGCCATGGATAGAACCGAAGCTCTATGATACCATATTAGATTGAGATATGAGAGAGAAGAGATAGAAAGCTAAAAGAGAAAAGAGAGAAACTAATTTTGTTTGTTTTATATATTGAATTGGAATGGAGCATGATGCTCTATTTATACAAGAGGAGTTGAACATTCAAGAGTTGAATCATTCAAGCTCTACATTTAAGGATTACATTAATTATTCTCTAGTGCTGAACTTTTCTTATTCTATTAAATTAAGGCTGGCCTTAATTATTCTATAATGCTGATTTTTCATATCCTAAGATATAACTCTAATAGAAACCTATAAATTCAACATTACCTGCAATCCTTAGAGTGATTCATTCTGCATTTTTTTTCACTCTTAAAACTCTCTGGTTTTTTTTCTCAGTTTCCTTATCACTCTTCATTCATACAAACGACTTCAAAACCTTCATTCTTCATTGAATCATATAATTGACAAGTCTTCTTTAAGCAGTCATCAATCATTCCACACTTCAACAGTGAAGCATCATTGCACATCAATCCTCCTTCAACAGTGAAACACCATTACCCTCCTCTTGGATTCAGTACAGACTCTTCTGTACAAATCCAGTCAGCACTCCATGAGTATTCTTTCATAGTTAGCCACAAATATTTGCAAACCTCCAATTTCCGAAACATGAACTAACAGCCCTGCAAAAATAGTCCATAATAAGCACACAACCAAACCTCCAACACAAGCGGTTAGCGAACAAGATAACAACATATTAACATAGCAGTTTTAACTGCAGTAGAGTGCTTATTAGTAGGATAATTTAGGGCAGCAAGGTCATCAAGAGAACAAGACATAACAAACTAAAACTGTTTACAGCAAGAAGATCATTCATTCTGCAGTAAGATCAATTCAGAAACTGCAGCAATCCAATGTCAATCAGGACTTCACACCTCATGTTCGACAAACTACTGCACAACACCCTACATAGTATAAGTCTCCTACACTACTTCACTCTTCAATTAACGGAATGATCACACAGTTAACAACTCTCTTAATCACTAACATTCAGATTCAAAATAGAAAAATCAAATTGAACCTAAATTAACCACTCATTCTAACTAACTAACAGATTTGCGTTCATTTGCTAACAAATTAATTTGCAGTGAATTTCATATTGCATTTGAGCTGAATTTCTAACAAACTTTGAAACCTATAAATTCAACATTACCTGCAATCCTTAGAGTGATTCATTCTGCATTTTTTTCCACTCTTAAAACTCTCTGGTTTTTTTCACTCTTAAAACCCATCGGCTGATCCACCAGAATTCCCTGTCACTCTGGGAGAAGCAAAAGCAGAAGTCTTCCGCTGACCTCTTAAGAACTGCATAAGGGAAGTAAACAAAGTCACAGAGAAGAAGACACGGGCAGATTATTTGACTATATCAGTAGTGAAAGATGTTTATCAGCTTAAACAAAATCAAAATGTGTAAGTAATCACTGCTTGTTCGTTAGCCTTTTAAATTTTTCTGCATGATGGAACATTCTTGATTTAGAGTATACACCATATCAGTGAACAACTATACTACTAATCTTCACATGTATAAGCATCAATTTTGTTCACCTGAGGATGATTTATTTTGATTTACCTTCCGTGTTTGTTCATCTTTAGCCCAATTTCTTGCCACAAATAAAAAATCAGCAAATCACATTGAGCAACCTAGAACCTGCATAGATAAGTTAAGATCAAATTTTCATCTCACAACCTATTTACCAAAAAGTTTGTCTTTTTTAAGTGCTTATGTATAAAAAGTTACATAAAGGTATTAGATTTCATTCTTCGTAATGGCAACAGTGCTACTAAGACTGCGCTGTCACACATTGTTTTTGTACTAATAAAGTTTAACCTGGAATTTTAAGAAGTCTCAATATGCATTGTAGCATTATTAGCAACACGCCACATGACATAACAAATGTCATATGGACAAACCTGCTATAAAGTTCCTGGACAGAAATGATGAAATTGAACATAATAGTTACTAAATATTTAAAATTTTAATCCAATAGTAAAGTTTTGTAAAAGATGTATTCAATAAAAACTTGTTGAGCAATGCAACACAACCTATGTGTAAAATATTATAAGTGGATTTTTTTCTAAATTGTAAAGTGAAAAAGGAAAAAGAACAAGATACGGTTAGGAAGTCATAGTTAACCACACATACTAAATGCCATTCTATTTCTAGTTACTTTACCTGTAGGAGTTTGATCCTACTCATCATGACACAACAATAGTAACAGATGGATGGATTCAAAATAACATTGGGGAAATAAAACAACATACCTAACAGAATCAATTGAAATGAATAAAAAGTTGTTAGTTACTATCTAAATGACATCAAGATTGCGATTTTCCTCTTTCTTTCAGCATCCATGGCTTCTTGAGTGTTGTTGATGAGACGAAACAGTTCTAATCGCATCTCACCAAGCTAAATAATTTCATCCATTAACCGTAAGCGTGTTTTCTGCAGTGGTGAGGAAGTATGATGAGGTGACGATAGATGCAATGTGTTAATGAGGTGCATACTCTCTGTGGTGTTCTTGGATTGGATTTCGGCCAAACAGTAGACGATGTACATCCGAGCTTGCACGGGACTCAGGTGGAGCAATCAACTAATATTAGCAATAGCACATTGGAAGGTTTAGAGAAGACCATTCTCAAGTTAAAAACCGAAAGACAAGTCAGAATACAGAAGTTGAAGGATATTGTCGCTAACCTATTCGAACTTTGGAATTTGATGGACACGTCAAAAGAAGAGAGGAACACTTTTCTGAGGATTACTTCTATTGTTGCAACTTCGCCATCAGAAATCACCGAAAGAGGCGGTCTTTCAACAGATGTGATAGAGAAGGCTTCGGCAGAAGTGGAAAAACTTGCGAAACTAAAAGCAAGTAGAATGAAAGAACTTGTTTTTAAGAAGAGGTCAGAGTTAGAAGAAATATGTAGATTGACTCATATCGAACCTGATACAAGTACTGCTGCCGAGAAAGCTAGTGCATTAATAGATTCTGGCCTGGTTGATCCTTGTGAATTATTAGCTAACATTGAAGCACAGATAGTGAAAGCTAAAGATGAAGCTTTGAGCAGAAGAGACGAAACCGATAGGATTGATAAGTGGCTTTTTGCTTGTGATGAGGAAAATTGGCTCGACGAATATAGCCAGGATGATAATAGGTACAGTGTTGGGCTAGGTGCTCACATTAATCTGAAGCGTGCTAAACTAGCCAGAGTAACTGTAACCAAAATTCCAGGAATGGTTGACAATCTTATAAGCAAAACTCTAGCATGGGAATCTCATCATCTAAGAACTCTATCTTTTGTTTCTAAATCAGCATTAAAATAGATGAAGAATAACTCACAATTTCCATTGTTTGCTTCATCTTCGATTAACCGAATCACTAGGAACCAGTTGTCACCCAACATTTTCACCCTCTGCCAATTCCAATGTTCCAGCAGGCCCGAGTCAATGACACTCATCCACTCGTACTTGGGTTGAAGAACGGATGGTGCTTCCAATAGGGTTGACCGCAGGCTGCTTCTGTTCTTGAACACTCTAGCAGCTTGTTGAGCATGATCAAAGGCATCCCTGCATCACTTTCTAAATCTCATGGAACCGATCACAGCAAACCAAACTTCCTACCATTTCCTTTCTGTTTCATCATACTCATGAACATAGCATGACACGGCAAAGGTGTGGTACCTGCAAAAACTCCGACGGTCAAGTTATGAATTCAAAATAATATTGTAAATAAAAGAACATAGTATCTTAGATATTCTCCCGCAGATCATGACAAGTTTACAATTGCATATTCAAATATTGAGAAAGATTATCCATAAAACCATAACAAGGGTATATTAAGTCAACCGTGCAATTTTTCTTATAGATTGCAGAAGGAGATGGATAATTTTAAATGAACTGTAGCAATGTTGTATCGAGTAAAGTTGAGACAATGACAAATCTCTGCAACTACATTTGAAGGAAAACCACTTCAGCAAATTAGTACAAATCAGAAAATAAGCAGGATAACTTTTTATCTACATATTGTAACCATATTGAAGTAATAATAAAAAGATTTTGGTAGTCATAGTTGAAAATTACTGGGATCTGAAATGAATTATAAACAATATGCAATTTTTCAAGTTGATGTACATCAATATCTATAAAAGACACAGCTACCACATACGGATAACAATGACCAGAACAAGGCACTGGAAATTTCATATTATGGATTTCAAACTTTTCTTTACGCACTAATTAATAAATTAACCTATACAATACAGACATGGGACACGACAGTGACACGTCAACACTAGTAATAATTTGAAAAAATTAATCAATTGAATGTGAATGTGTCAGTGTCAGGAACCAACACGTGCCTAACATTGGACACACCTTTGATCGAAGGTGTAGCTACTACAAATCAATTAACAAATTTATGTGATATAATCTAAAGAAATACATGAAACTCTATATGAAAAATAACTGGGATGCAGACCGAATTATACTTCCAAATCAAAGGTTCCCTGCATCACTTTCTATTCTCATGGAACCGTTCACCAATTACTATAAATTCAGGAAAAATAAACTGAACAAGTGGACTAAGGCAGCCAAATTTAATATGGAAGAAATATTTAATTTAGACAAAGAATAAGTTCATTTAATCATTGCGTAGTTCAAAAAAGACCTGAATAATATCTGAAAAAATGTTCAAGTCAAGACAAGGCTTCACGATTTTATAAAACTTGTACATTAATAAATGAAATCAACGAATGAACCTGAATAATTTGTTGAGCACAAACAAATCAAACCAAATTAAAAGAGGCAAACAGAAGAACATTACCTCTAAGGACCTCAAGACTCACATGGTCATAGCAAAGGTGTGGTACCTACAAAGCATCGGACGATCTATTTAGTTGTGGATTCAAAATAATCTTTAGCTAGTGATGTTGGTTTGATCACACTCTTGGGATTGAGAACCTTCCTAAATTTGAACACGACCTCCAGAGATGTACCAATTGTATGCCCTGCAGCATCAACACCTTCATTTGTAACCTCAACGGCTGACTCTCCCTATCAAATATGACCCAAAAAATATGACCAAAAGAAACAATGAAATCAAAACACAATACAACCCTTATCAGTATAATATAAAAAAGAAAGTGCGAGAAACTGCTCAATATTTGTTATGGATTTGTGCAGTATTTACTACTTGTAACAAAACAATCACTTTGCATTTATTGTAAAAACCAAATGAAAAGAAGCAATAGAAGAACATTACCTGTAATGACCTCAAGACTCATTTTGATCTATTCATGACAAGAGCGTACATACCTTCCTACAAAGATTCGGACGTACAAGCTAGTTATAATTTTGGGAAATAAAAAGAGTAACATTTTAGAGTAAACAAAAAGACGAAATTATAACAACACATGATGTTATAAGCATAAAAGAGTGACATTGACCTTTATGGGAAGTCTTTGAAGTTCAAGATTTCTGGAGCTCAGAAGCAAGCTCAACCTGTCTGCCTCAAGCCTGACTTTGCAGCCACCTTGAACTTGTGGGGGAGTATTAGTGTATATTCTAAAGTGCCATGTCATCATAACTAACGTGTAGTTAGTTAGTGTGTATGGTGTAGGTTAAGTCCAGTAGTGGCACAGGTTATGATACCTATAAATATCCTTTTCACTGTCACAGAATAAAAATATATAACAAACAGAATCAATACATAACAGAATTCAGATCCACTTTCTCTCACCCTCTCTTTTCTCTCCTTCCTTTCTTTCACTCTAATAAAATCAATCCACATTACCCCACCATACCTAGGCCTTCTTTTCATTTTCATCAAGTCCTTTTCATTCAGGTGCAATCACATTAAGCCCGTTATCCGTACATACTCATAGTAAAGTGACTGGTTAGTGATTATGATCTTAAGCATGGGGCTCTGGTACATAAGTTGGTGTAACCCCTTTATTTAACCCAATTTGCAGTTGTGGGGGATTGGATCGTAATCCATCCTACCAAGTTCAGCACCGATACCTCTGAACCAACCAACCATAGGCATATTCTTATATATATATATATATATATATTTATTTATTTATTTATTTTTCTTCTGCATGTTTCGCATATGTCTTTATTTTACTAGGTTAGATGACCGTGTGAGAGTCACCTAGCCCGAATTTTCATATGACTTAAGAACAAAGCAGGAATTATTTTTCTAAGCATGGGACTCTGGTACATAAGTTGGTTTAACCCATTTATTTAATCCAATTTACAGTTGTGGGGGATTGGATCGTAATCCACCATACCAAGTTCAGCACCAGATACCTCTGAACCAACCAACAATAGGCATATTCTTATATATATATATATATATATATATATATATATATATATATATATATATATATATATATATATATATATTTTTTTTTTTTTTCTTCTGCATGTTTCGCATATGTCTTTATTTTACTGGGTTAAATGACCGTGTGAGAGTCACCTAGCCCGAATTTTCATATGACTTGAGAACAAAGCAGGAAATTTTTTTGTGTTCATTCACTTATTTTCATCTGTCCCCTACGTAGAGCATGCTTAAGCCGGAGCTGACTGCAAGGATAAACTACTTAAGGACTTATTTGGAACAAAAATTGGGGCCACAGCATATGGGGTATCGGGATCGACTCTTATAATCATGAAGCCTACGGTGTTAAGACAATACATATTTTAAAAAAAGTTTTCCTTAAGTCTTTTGCATCTCGTCATAAACCTGTCTTATAGCCTGAATATTCAAGATGCACTGTTTTCTTTGCTCACAAATTTTTTTTGGTAAGATTAAAGAAATGGGAGAAATACGGATACACTACACGGATGACTCGTCAAACACATGTTATTTTATTGAAAGGAAAAGCAAACAACTAAAAACGCACAAAACATACTAAAAATAAAGAAAAACAATAAAAAACGATAAAAATCTCCTCCCGCACTTAAACCGAACATTGTCCCCAATGTTTCGATATGAGATAGGGTAGGAGTAACCTGGAAGAGAGAGAAAGAGAACCATGGGTGATCACCGTACCGTCACCGTCACGAGCATTTACTTTAACAAATATTGTAGACTCGAAGACACGAGGAGGAATTGGGTGAAGGGGGAATAAGGAAACAACAAAATTAAGTGAGGGATATTGTTGTTAAGGACAGACGAGGGCATGAGGTTTATAAGGTAACATGCCATATTAGCATAATATCCCCCAGAACCAGAATGGAACATTACCATAGAGAAGTAAGGTCCAAGCGGTTTCTACAAGATGCATATATTTACGTCCGGCTACCTCATTTTGTTAAGGTGTATGAGGGCAATATGTTGTATCGAATAAAACTGAGACGATGACAAATCCCTGCAACCACAATTGAAGGAAAACCACTTCAGCAAATTTGTACAAATCAGAACATATGCAGGATGACTTTTTATCTAAAGTCCCAATAAAAAGATTTTGATAGTCATAGTTGGAAATTACTAGGATCTGAAATGAATTAAAAACAATATGCAAATTTTCATGTTGATGTACATAAATATCTATTAAAGACACATTTACCACATATGGATAACAATGACCAGAACAAGGCACTGGAAATTTCATACTATGGATTTCAAACTTCTTTATACAATACGAGCATGGGACACGAGAATGACACGTCAACACCAGTATTAGTTTTAAAAGATAAATAATTTGAATGTGGTAAGTCAGTGTCAGAAACAGAAACCAACACGTGTCTGACATTGGACACGCCTTTGATCGGAGGTGTAGGTTCTATAGATTAATTAACAAATTTATGTGACTTAATCTAATGTAATGCATGAAACTCTATATGAAAAATAGTTGGGGTGCATACCGAATTATGCTTCCAAATCAAAGGTAACCTGCATCACTTTCTATATCTCATGGAAAAGGTCACAAATTACTATAAATTCAGAAAAAATAAACTGAACAAGTGAAGTAAGGCAGCCAGATTTAATATGGAAGAAATATTGAATTTAGACAAAGAACAAGTTCATTTAATCATTGCATAGTTCAAAAAAGACCTGAATAATATCTGAAAAAATGTTCAAGTCAAGAAAAGGCTTCACGTTTTTATAAAACTTGTACATATTAATAAACGAAATCAACGAATGAACCTGAATAATCTGTTGAGCACAAGCAAATCAAACCAAATTAAAAGAGGCAAACATAAGAAAATTACCTCTAAGGGCCTCAAGTCTGACATGATCACAGCAAAGGAAACCAGCATCACTAGCTAAAGGTGTGGTACCTACAAAGTATCAGACGATCAAGTTAGTTATGGATTCAAAATAATCTTTAGCTAGTGATGTTGGTTTGATCATACTCTTGGGGTTGAGAACCTTCCTCTAAGTTGGAAATGACCTCCAAAGATGTACCAATTGTATGCCCTGCAGCAACAACACCTTCATTTGTAACCTCAATTGCTGCTCTCCCTATCAAATATGACTAAAAGAAACAGTGAAATCAACACACAATACAACCCTTACCCGAATAATATAAAAAAGAAAGTGCCAGAAACAACCCAATATTTATCATAGATTTGTACAGTATTTACTATTTGTAACAAAACAATCACTTAGCATACATTCTAAAAATCAAATGAACAGATGTCATAGAAGAACATTACCTTAAATGACCACAAGACTCATTTTGATCTATTCATGACAAGAGCATATATACCTTCCTACAAAGACTCGGACAAACAAGTTAGTTATCACTTCAAAATAATTTTGGGAAATAAAAAGAGGAACATTTTAGAGTAAACAAAAAGACGGAATTATAAAAACGCATGATGTTATAAGCATAAAAGAGTGGCATTGACCTTTATGGGAAGTCTTTTGAAAGAGGAAAAAGAACAAGATACAGTTAGAAAGTCCTACTGAACCAAACATCCTATTTCTAATTACCTTTGGAAGATACCAACAAGTTAAAGTAACTTACTTTCTATGAATGCATTATCTATATTGTGAGAACCAAATCAAAAACGGAAATCACGATTTCAAACAAAATTCAAAGTTTACACTTTACTTGTACAAATTACAAAAGGGCAATAATTGTCTTATATATTACTGTCAAATAAACTTGTTTGAATAATATGTTGGATCTATATACATGAAATTCTGGTTTTCAAAAACTGAGTTTGTTTTTCTACATGCAACCTCAAGAGCCAGTACCAAACCAAAGCTAAGTTGAAAGCTCTCAAATTTTATATACTCAGTCCCCTCCCCGCCTTTTATTTTCTCTACACACCTTCTCCCATTTCTTTCGCAAGATCTCGTGAGCTTAATAGGCATTATGAAGAACAACTCAAATTTTCAATGTTTTAGCTTCAACTTTCACTAGGGACACCAGAATTTATATTTGAGGCATGACTCCCCACTTCAAACACAGCCTGACACCCAAAGTTTTCAGCCTCTGCCCATTTCTAATGTTTCAGAAGGCCCCCCATGTCAATGAATCTCATTCACTCAGCTCGGTTGAAGACCGGACTGTTAAGCATGGCCAGCAGCTCAAATCAAAGGTAAACTTCCTACCAGGCTTTTAAGATGTTGCATTTCCTTTTTGTTTCATCATACTCATGAGCATAGCATGACACACCAAAGATGTGGTACCTGCAAAAACTCCGACGATCAAGTTAGTTATGAATTCAAAATAATTTTGGTAAATAAAAGAACATACTAATCACAGGCAGATCATAACAACTTCACAATTGCACACTCAAATAATAATAATTGAGAAAGATTTTCCATAAAACCATAACAAGAATATATTAAGTCAACCGTGCAATTTTTCTTATAGACGACACAAGAAGAAGATGGCTAATTTTAAATGAACTGTAGCCATGCTGTAGCTTCATTGAAGAAAAACCACTAAAGCAAATTTGTACAAATCAGAAAATATGATATGGAAGTCATACAAAACGGAATCATATTCAGTAACTGCAAAAAATCTGTTTCCTACAATAAACGTTACGTTTTCAACACCGCCATCATGGCTAGTAACTAAACCAACAAGAATTCCACCAAGGGCATTGGAGATTACTGGATCTGAAATGAGTTAAAAACAATTTGCAACTTTTCAAATTGATGTGCATCAATATCTATTAAAGACACGGTTACTACATATGGATAATAATAACCCGGACAAGGCACTTAAAATCTCTATATAATACAATTAACATATAGAATACGGACGCAGGACACGTCGACACCAGTAATAATTTGAAAAAAATGAATAAATTGAATGTAGATTTGGGTCGGTGTCGGACACCGGACATGCCGTTGATAAGAGGTGTGGAGGATGCTTCAGAGCAATTAACAAATTGAATACACTTTCCATCTACTGGAATCACAAATGTATGTGATTTAATCTAATGAAGTGCATGAAACTCAATACGAAGAATAGTTGGGATGGAGACCGGATTATGCTTCCAAATCAAAGGTGATTTGCATCACTTTCGATATCTCATGGAATCGATCACAGATTACTATAAAATCAGCAAAAATGACCTGAACAAGTGAGTAAGGCAATATGGAAGAAATACTGAAATTAGACATTGAACAAGTTCATTTAATCATTGCATTGAAGAAAACTTAAGGCAATATGGAAGAAATACTGAAATTAGACAAAGAACAAGTTCATTTTATCTAATGAAGTGCATGAAACTCAATACGAAAAATGTCACATACACTTGCTCCCTTGGCAGGGCCTGAAACAAAATTCATAATGTTAGTATTATCCTTCACCATTAAATATTTGCATTTATTTCTAGTTACTCCTGGAAAATGCAAACAAGTGTAGTTAGTTGTTTTCTGTTAATAAAATAAAGAAAGCTTAGGAGATTGAACTAAATCAGATTGTTATATTAGAATTTAGATTCACATCATTCATTGATTAATACAACAGCTTCCAACAATTAAAATACAAACCCTATTCAAAATCAAACAATGGAAGAAATAATCTAAAGCTAAACTCATAAATAATCAAACGATCATTCATGAAGGAATAATTGAAATAGAAACAATATCAAAACATCAACATTAGCATGTATGCATTCTATAGAACATAAACAGACACATGAAAGATATGTGCGAAAGATATGTGCGGAACAAACAATTTAACAGTGTTAAGAATGTGTGATTGGGCCTAACTCAACCCTACAAAACCGGTTGGTAGAGTGAGGACTGCCCCCATTTATAAACACATGTTCAGGTCATATATTGTCCGATGTGGGACTCTTAACACACCCCCTCACGCCCAAGACCGGACATCTGGAGCGTGGAAATAAATGGTGGGTGGTCCACCAGATCTTAAACGAGGCTCTGATACCATGTTAAGAATGTGTGATTGGGCCTAACTCAACCCTACAAAACCGGTTGGTAGAGTGAGGACTGCCCCCATTTATAAACACATGTTCAGGTCATATATTGTCCGATGTGGGACTCTTAACAAACAGTAAGCACAACGACATAATAGGTATCAACTCTATTATTTTAATATTCACCAAACTCTTCCAAGTTATCCTCCTACAAAATCCACAAAACATTATCAATGTAAGCATTGAAAAGTAAATAAGCTCACTACAAGAAAGCCAACAAAAAGTCATTAAGACGAGTGAAGAAATGTTCAAATAAAAAAAAGGCTTCACATTTTTATTAAAATTGTACATATTCATAGCAAGGGTGTGGTACCTACAATGTCTCCAACGATCAAGTTAATAATGGATTCAAAATAATGTTGGGAAATAAAACAATATAACCAACAATGCACAATCCAATGATAATAATTGAGAAAGATTAACCATAAGCTTGCTTGGGCAGAGGCTTTTCCCAGTGCTGCAGGTTTGATCACACTCCGAAGATGAACCAACTGCATGCCCTGCAACATCAACGCCTTCATTTGTGACCTCAACTGTTGGCTCTCCATATCTAATATGACCAAAAGAAACAAGTCAATCATGTCATGATCACTCAAGATGCTTGTTGCACTAGTTAAGGCTAAAACAAGTCAGGTGTTACATTACATGTAATCTATACATGGTATATCAAAATCTACCACCACACTATTGTGAATAGGAATTAGTTTGTTATTAGAATAAGAGTTTGTTCCTAGAATAAGGGAAATAAATCAGGAATTGATTTGTTCTCATTAAATGTAATTATTTAGTGTAATTACTTGTATAGCCTTGTAACCTCTATATATTCAAGAAATAACAATGAGAAAGGCAAGAAGCCAATTTTAATGACATGGTATCAGTAGGTTTCGATCAAACCTGTGAGTCTTAGGTTAATCTTGGCTTTATTAAGCGACACCCACTGGGTCGCTCTTGAAATCATCTCGGCAGATCTCGGTAATCTCTTCAAGGCTTACGATTGTGATATCTGGTGCTTACAATCGTTTCTCGGATCCGTTCTTGGCAGTGCTTGCAAGTTGCAATTCCGCTGCTCCTCGTTTGCAAATCGTGTTCAACTATTCTCGTATCGGTATCGACAACTCTTCTTATTTGGCTTGGTCGTATTTTCATCGCTGTTGGCAAGGTTCTGAAATTGGTATTGAAAGAAAGGAAAACAAACAGTGTCGGCAAGGTTTGTGTGGCTACTGTCCAATTCTATTTTGGCAACGTCAATTTTCTGGATGGCTTAAAAAAAAAAAAAAAAAAAAACATTGTTATTACGTGAACCTACACGTTTCCAATTTTTTTCAAGTCATATTTCTTATAAGTAAGGTTGTTTCTATGGCTTCAGAAAAAGAAAAAGATAATTTTTGTGTTCGATTTACCGGCAAAAATTATCCGGCTTGGGAATTTCAGTTCAGAATGTATGTCAAAGGAAAGGGATTATGGAGTCATTTGGACGGTATCTCTATGGCACCGTTACAGACAACCGATTTAGATGCATGGGAAATCAAAGATGCTCAAATTATCACTTGGATTCTTGGTACTATTGATCCTACGATGATTAATAATTTGCGATCTTTTTCTACTGCTCAAGAAATGTGGAACTATTTAAAGCGTATTTACAATCAAGACAATGCAGCCAAACGTTTTCAGTTGGAGCTAGAGATAGCCAATTACAAACAAGGTAATCTGTCAGTTCAGGAATATTATTCCGGTTTTTTGAATTTGTGGACAGAACACTCTGCAATTATACATGTTGATGTTCCCAAGAGTTCTCTTGCGGATGTCCAGGAGGTCTACAACACTAGTAGGCGAGATCAATTTCTTATGAAACTTCGTCCAGAATTTGAAGCTGTCTGAGGTGCTTTGCTCAATAGGAATCCTGTTCCATCCTTGGATACTTGTGTTGGTGAACTTCTTAGGGAGGAACAACGTCTCCTTACTCAAGACACCATGTCTCATGCTGTTGTCACATCTGAGCCTGCGACGGTTGCATATGCTGCCCAGAGTAGAGGAAAGGGTCGTGATATGCGACAAGTCCAATGTTTTTCTTGCAAACAATTTGGACATTTGGCTCGTAGCTGCAGTAAGAAGTTTTGCAACTATTGCAAACAACAGGGTCATATCATCTCTGACTGTCCCACACGTCCTCCCCGACCAGCACCACGTCCAGCTCAAGCATACAATGCCACTACCAACTCTACAGTTGGTCCTCTCAATACCGGTGCCTCTACTGGTGGTGTTCTACAACCTGAAATGATTCAACAAATGGTACTTTCTGCTCTTTCAGCCTTGGGAATTCAGGGTAAGTCTTCTAATGCTTCTCAACCATGGTTTCTTGATTCTGGTGCATCCAATCACATGACGGGTTCCTCTGAATACTTGCAAAATTTACATTCTTATAATGGTGATCAACAAATTCAAATTGCTGATGGTAATAAACTCTCTATCACTGATGTTGGTGACATAAACTCTAACTTTCGTGACGTGCTTGTATCACCCGGACTTGCTTCTAACTTATTGTCGGTTGGTCAATTGGTGGATAACAATTGTAATGTAAATTTTTCTCGTGTTGGTTGTCTTGTGCAGGAGCAGGTGTCGGGGAAGGTGATCGCGAAGGGGCCTAAAGTGGGAAGACTGTTTCCGCTCCAGTTTAGTTCGAGTCATTTATCTTTTACGTGTAATAGTGTTTTGAACTCTTATGAGGATTGGCATAGAAAATTGGGCCATCCAAATTCTGTTGTTTTGTCTCATTTATTTAAAACTGGTTTGTTGGGAAATAAACATGCTTGTTCTACTTCTATTAACTATAAACTATTAGTATAGCAAACATAAAATACAGAGAATTAATTAAATTATGACACAGCATGATGAATCAGCTATCTACTAGTAATACATGGAAGGCGGTTGAAAAGGTTAACCTTAAGTACAAGATTTTCCTAAACAAAGAGCATATTATTTAACAGCAATCATTCTATAACAAATAGAGATAACAGGTTTAGTATAGTGGTGCGGTGTCACAGTGAAGTGAGAAAATCATCAAACCTTCTTGTAGGACTAGCCACTCTCCTCAAGAAAAATCTAATACAGTTTGGGGTTGGGACTCCACAAGTACGTTTCAAAATGAAAACACAATACCACCCACATCACTATAAAAAAAGTAAGTGCCAGAAACGGCTCATTGTATTTGGAAAGTAGCATTTGTGCAGTATTTAGTATTTATAACAAAACAATCACCTTGCATATATTGTAAAAACCAAATGGAAAGAGAAAACACAAGAACATTATTACCTGTAATGACTTTAAGACTGATTTTGATATATTCATGATGTGAGCATACCAAGGTTGTGCTACCTTCCTGCAAAGACTCTGACAATCAAGTAAAACTAACAACCAGAACCAATTCCAATTGGATTGTGCAATAGACCTGATGACAAAAAAACCCATATCGGTCAGTGCAGTTAATATAAGTGCAACTAATGTACTACTGCAAAACTAAGCTACTCTATAGAACCGGGTACATCGATGAGATGGTGAATAAAACCTAGTGTCTATACATAATACAATAGGATGCAAGGCATATCCGTAAAACTCGTGTAGAGCCTTCTCACTCTCAGGGATTGTTAAGTGACAACTTACTTAGGCCCTAAAACTCTAATTCACCTGTAGCAAGTAAAAGCTCCCATACATCAACATGCATGAAAAAGCAGGTACACATTGCTTCTACACTCAAAACCTAAAACTCTTCTGTACAAATCCAGTCAGCACTCCATGAGTATTCTTTCATAGTTAGCCACAAATATTTGCAAACCTCCAATTTCCGAAACATGCACTAACAGCCCTGCAAAAATAGTCCATAATAAGCACACAACCAAACCTCCAACACAAGCGGTTAGCGAACAAGATGACAACATATTAACATAGCAGTTTTAACTGCAGTAGAGTGCTTATTAGTGGGATAATTTAGGGCAGCAAGGTCATCAAGAGAACAAGACATAACAAACTAAAACTGTGTACAGCAAGAAGATCATTCATTCTGCAGTAAGATCAATTCAGAAACTGCAGCAATCCAATGTCAATCAGGACTTCACACCTCATGTTCGACAAACTACTGCACAATACCCTACATAATATAAGTCTCCTACACTACTTCACTCTTCAATTAACGGGATGATCACACAGTTAACAACTCTCTTAATCACTAACATTCAGATTCAAAATAGAAAAATCAAATTGAACCTAAATTAACCACTCATTCTGACTAACTAACAGATTTGCGTTCATTTGCTAACAAATTAATTTGCAGTGAATTTCATATTGCATTTGAGCTGAATTTCTAACAAACTTTGAAACCTATAAATTCAACATTACCTGCAATCCTTAGAGTGATTCATTCTGCATTTTTTTCCACTCTTAAAACTCTCTGGTTTTTTTCACTCTTAAAACCCATCGGCTGATCCACCAGAATTCCCTGTCACTCTGGGAGAAGCAAAAGCAGAAGTCTTCCGCTGACCTCTTAAGCACTGCATAATGGAAGTAAACAAAGTCACAGAGAAGAAGACACGGGCAGATTATTTGATTATATCAGTAGTGAAAGATGTTTATCAGCTTAAACAAAATCAAAATGTGTAAGTAATCACTGCTTGTTCGTTAGCCTTTTAAATTTTTCTGCATGATGGAACATTCTTGATATAGAGTATACACCATATCAGTGAACAACTATACTACTAATCTTCACATGTATAAGCATCAATTTTGTTCACCTGAGGATGATTTATTTTGATTTACCTTCCGTGTTTGTTCATCTTTAGCCCAATTTCTTGCCACAAATAAAAAATCAGCAAATCACATTGAGCAACCTAGAACCTGCATAGATAAGTTAAGATCAAATTTTCATCTCACAACCTATTTACCAAAAAGTTTGTCTTTTAAGTGCTTATGTATAAAAAGTTACATAAAGGTATTAGATTTCATTCTTCGTAATGGCAACAGTGCTACTAAATATTTTTTTAATGGAAGGCACAACTTTAATTCTAAGTTTTTTAATCAATGAAATGTATTAGTTGGGTTTTCTAAATAAATAACAAATTTTCAATTGTTTTATTCAATACCTCTCAAATAGTACCAATCTAGTTTTAAGTTTAATCTTTGAAAGAAACAATTCCTACGTCCTTAGAGCCGCCTGCCGCCTCCTTTACTTCCACCCACCACGCCCTCAACCTACCGGCGCCCATATTGTTAAGAGTCCCACATACATTCAGTACATGAAGAGTAGCAAGTACTGTATTTGTGCAAGAGGGTATGAAGTGAATAGTCCAAGAGTTGTGGAAGCTATATTCTATGAATGTGTTCCAGTTATCATATCAGATAATTTTGTGCCACCCTTTTTCGAGACTTTGGATTGGGAATCATTTAGTGTTGTGGTTTTGGAGAAGGATATACCAAATTTGAAAAATATACTGGTTTCGATACAAGAAAAGAGGTATCTTAGATTGCTTATGAGGGTGAAAAAGGTACAGATAGACAAACTAACCCCAACTTTTTTCCTTTTTTTTCATCATCTTCAGAATTAATCCCATTTTCTACCATATTTTTAATCACATTCATTCATCAAATTTCTCTGCATTTTCATTTTCAGTCACATTGAGTTTCTTTGTTATGGCTATGGAACCTTCATCATCCAGTTCTGGACAAACCAAGAATATTTCCAGGAAACCCAAATATTCTAGACTCTCTCAACAAGAACTTCCTGCATGGCAACCAATTCTAACACCTGGATGGGTCATTTCGATATTTACATTTATAGGACTCGTTTTCATTCCTATTGGGGTTGCTTCATTGTTTGCATCAGAACGTGTAGTTGAAGTTCCGTTACGATGCGATGATCAATGCCTTCCGTCTTTATATAGTCACGATGCAATGACGTGTATAAAAGATGATAGGATTAGCAAAACTTGCGCCGTGAACTTCACTGTTAAGAATAGAATGAAAGCTCCAATCTATGTATATTATCAGCTTGGTAACTTTTACCAGAACCATCGTCAATATGTTACAAATAGAGATGATAAACAACTGAGGAGTAAGGCAGATGCGAATGAAGTGAGCAAATGCCATCCTGAAGACTATACTCCAAATGGTGAACCAATTGTTCCTTGTGGCCTTATTGCGTGGAGTTTGTTTAATGACACATACAGAATTTCAAACAATAATAAGGACTTGGTGATCAACAAAAAGAACATAGCATGGAAAAGTGATCAAAAGGCCAAATTTGGGTCTGATGTTTATCCTAGGAATTTTCAGTCAGGAGGTTTGATTGGGGGTGCTAGACATAATGAGAGCATACCTTTGAGTGAACAGGAAGATCTGATTGTTTGGATGAGAACAGCAGCACTGCCTACTTTCAGAAAATTATACGGGAAGATTGAAGTTGACCTCGATGTTAATGATGAAATAACGATAGTAATCGAGAACAACTATAATACATATCAGTTTGGAGGGAGGAAGAGTGTGGTTCTGTCAACCACAACATGGATTGGTGGAAAAAATGACTTCTTGGGGATTGCATATATTCTTATTGGTGGCCTTTCCTGGTTGTACTCTCTAGTTTTCCTAATTATGTATATGATGAGGCCAAGACCCCTTGGAGATCCAACATACCTGTCTTGGAACAGAAATCATGAATCTAGGAGGCGATGATATAGGATATTTAATCTTAAGAAAGGGTCTGTCATGAGGCTTCTGTAGTTTATGATTCAACTCTAATCTAGATGTATGATATTGATAGATTAGTATGTGGCAAATTATAGGCCATTTTGAGGAGTACTTGCTAATGTTTTATATGTATTTTCATTTAACTTTAGATCCACATAAAAAAAAATACCATGTTAACAATGACCGGAACAAGGCACTCGAAATTTCATATCATGGATTTCAAACTTTTCTTTACGCACTAATTAATAAATTAACCTATACAATACGGACATGGGACACGACAGTGACACGTCAACACCAGTAATAATTTGAAAAAAATAATCAATTGAATGTGGACGTGTCAGTGTCAGGAACCAATACGTGCCTGACATTGGACACACCTTTGATCGAAGGTGTAGATACTACAAATCAATTAACAAATTTATGTGATATAATCTAAAGAAATGCATGAAACTCTATATGAAAAATAACTGGGATGCAGACCAAATTATACTTCCAAATCAAAGGTTCCCTGCATCACTTTCTATTCTCATGGAACCGCTCACCAATTACTATAAATTCAGGAAAAATAAACTGAACAAGTGAACTAAGGCAGCCAAATTTAATATGGAAGAAATATTTAATTTAGACAAAGAATAAGTTCATTTAATCATTGCATAGTTCAAAAAAGACCTGAATAATATCTGAAAAAATGTTCAAGTCAAGACAAGGCTTCACGATTTTATAAAACTTGTACATTAATAAATGAAATCAACGAATGAACCTGAATAATTTGTTGAGCACAAACAAATCAAACCAAATTAAAAGAGGCAAACAGAAGAACATTACCTCTAAGGACCTCAAGACTGACATGGTCATAGCAAAGTGTGGTACCTACAAAGCATCGGACGATCTAGTTAGTTGTGGATTCAAAATAATCTTTAGCTAGTGATGTTGGTTTGATCACACTCTTGGGGTTGAGAACCTTCCTAAGTTTGAACATGACCTCCAAAGATGTATCAATTGTATGCCCTGCAGCATCAACACCTTCATTTGTAACCTCAACGGCTGGCTCTCCCTATCAAATATGACCCAAAAAATATGACCAAAAGAAACAGTGAAATCAAAACACAATACAACCCTTATCAGTATAATATAAAAAAGAAAGTGCGAGAAACTGCTCAATATTTGTTATGGATTTGTGCAGTATTTACTACTTGTAACAAAACAATCACTTTGCATTTATTGTAAAAACCAAATGAAAAGAAGCAATAGAAGAACATTACCTGTAATGACCTCAAGACTCATTTTGATCTATTCATGACAAGAGCGTACATACTTTCCTACAAAGATTCGGACGAACAAGTTAGTTATAATTTTGGAAAATAAAAAGAGTAACATTTTAGAGTAAACAAAAAGACGAAATTATAACAACACATGATGTTATAAGCATAAAAGAGTGACATTGACCTTTATGGGAAGTCTTTGAAGTTCAAGATTTCTGGAGCTCAGAAGCAAGCTCAACCTGTCTGCCTCAAGCCTGACTTTGCAGCCACCTTGAACTTGTGGGGGAGTATTAGTGTATATTCTAGAGTGCCATGTCATCATAACTAACGTGTAGTTAGTTAGTGTGTGTGGTGTAGGTTAAGTCCAGTAGTGGCACAGGTTATGATACCTATATATATCCTATTCACTGTAACAGAATAAAAATATATAACAAACAGAATCAATACATAACAGAATTCAGATCCACTTTCTCTCTCTCTCTCTTTTCTCTCCTTCCTTTCTTTCACTCTAATAAAAATCAATCCACATTACCCCACCATACCTAGGCCTTCTTTTCGTTTTCATCAAGTCCTTTTCATTCAGGTGCAATCACATTAAGCCCGTTATCCGTACATACTCATAGTAAAGTGACCGGTTAGTGATTATGATCTTAAGCATGGGGCTCTGGTACATAAGTTGGTGTAACCCCTTTATTTAACCCAATTTGCAGTTGTGGGGGATTGGATCGTAATCCACCCTACCAAGTTCAGCACCAGATACCTCTGAACCAACCAACAATAGGCATATTCTTATATATATATATATATATATATATATATATATATATATATATATATATATATATATATATATATATATATATATTATATATATATATATATATATATATATATATATATATATATATATATATATATATATATATATATTTTTCTTCTGCATGTTTCGCATATGTCTTTATTTTACTGGGTTAAATGACCGTGTGAGAGTCACCTAGCCCGAATTTTCATATGACTTGAGAACAAAGCAGGAAATATTTTTCTAAGCATGGGACTCTGGTACATAAGTTGGTGTAACCCATTTATTTAACCCAATTTGCAGTTGTGGGGGATTGGATCGTAATTCACCCTACCAAGTTCAGCACCAGATACCTCTGAACCAACCAACAATAGGCATATTCTTATATATATATATATATATATATATATATATATATATATATATATATATATATATATATATATATATATATATATATATATATATATATATATATATATATATATATATATATTTTCTTCTGCATGTTTCGCATATGTCTTTATTTTACTGGGTTAAATGACCGTGTGAGAGTCACCTAGCCCGAATTTTCATATGACTTGAGAACAAAGCAGGAATTTTTTTTGTCATCATTCACTTATTTTCATCGGTCCCCTACGTAGAGCATGCTTAAGCCGGAGCTGACTGCAAGGATAAACTACTTAAGGACTTATTTGGAACAAAAATTGGGGCCACAGCATATGGGGTATCGGGATCGACTCTTATAATCATGAAGCCTACGGTGTTAAGACAATACCGATTTTTAAAAAAAAATTTCCTAAATCTTTTACATCTCGTCATAAACCTGTCTTATAGCCTGAATATTCCAGATGCACTGTTTTCTTTGCTCACAATTTTTTTTGGTAAGATTAAAGAAATGGGAGAAATACGGATACACTACACAGATGACTCGTCAAACACATGTTATTTTATTGAAAGGAAAAGCAAACAACTAAAAACGCACAAAACATACTAAAAATAAAGAAAAACAATAAAAAACGATAAAAATCTCCTCCCGCACTTAAACCGAATATTGTCCCCAATGTTTCGATATGAGATAGGGTAGGAGTAACCTGGAAGAGAGAGAAAGAGAACCATGGGTGATCACCGTACCGTCACCGTCACGAGCATTTACTTTAACAAATATTGTAGACTCGAAGACACGAGGAGGAATTGGGTGAAGGGGGAATAAGGAAACAACAAAATTAAATGAGGGATATTGTTGTTAAGGACAGACGAGGGCATGAGGTTTATAAGGTAACATGCCATATTAGCATAATATCCCCCAGAACCAGAATGGAACATTACCATAGAGAAGTAAGGTCCAAGCGGTTTCTACAAGATGCATATTTTTACGTCCGGCTACCCCATTTTGTGAAGGTGTATGAGGGCAAGATGTTGTATCGAATAAAACTGAGACGATGACAAATCCCTGCAACCAGAATTGAAGGAAAACCACTTCAGCAAATTTGTAAAAATCATAACATATGCAGGATGACTTTTTATCTAAAGTCCAAATAAAAAGATTTTGATAGTCATAGTAGGAAATTACTAGGATCTGAAATGAATTATAAACAATATGCAAATTTTCATGTTGATGTACATAAATATCTATTAAAGACACATTTACCACATATGGATAACAATGACCAGAACAAGGCACTGGAAATTTCATACTATGGATTTCAAACTTCTTTATACAATACGAGCATGGGACACGAGAATGACACGTCAACACCAGTATTAATTTTAAAAGATAAATAATTTGAATGTGGTAAGTCAGTGTCAGAAACAGAAACCAACACGTGTCTGACATTGGACACGCCTTTGATCGGAGGTGTAGGTTCTATAGATTAATTAACAAATTTATGTGACTTAATCTAATGTAATGCATGAAACTCTATATGAAAAATAGTTGGGGTGCATACCGAATTATGCTTCCAAATCAAAGGTTCCCTGCATCACTTTCTATATCTCATGGAAAAGGTCACAAATTATTATAAATTAAGAAAAAATAAATTGAACAAGTGAAGTAAGGCCGCCAGATTTAATATGGAAGAAATATTGAATTTAGACAAAGAACAAGTTCATTTAATCATTGCATAGTTCAAAAAAAACCTGAATAATATCTGAAAAAATGTTCAAGTCAAGAAAAGGCTTCACGTTTTTATAAAACTTGTACATATTAATAAACGAAATCAACGAATGAACCTGAATAATCTGTTGAGCACAAACAAATCAAACCAAATTAAAATAGGCAAACATAAGAACATTACCTCTAAGGGCCTCAAGTCTGACATGATCACAGCAAAAGAAACCAGCATCACTAGCTAAAGGTGTGGTACCTACAAAGTATCGGACGATCAAGTTAGTTATGGATTCAAAATAATCTTTAGCTAGTGATGTTGGTTTGATCATACTCTTGGGATTGAGAACCTTCCTAAGTTGGAAATGACCTTCAAAAATGTACCAATTGTATGCCCTGCAGCATCAACACCTTCATTTGTAACCTCAATTGCTGCTCTCCCTATCAAATATGACCAAAAGAAACAGTGAAATCAAAACACAATACAACCCTTACCCGAATAATATAAAAAAGAAAGTGTCAGAAACAGCCCAATATTTATTATAGATTTGTACAGTATTTACTATTTTGTAACAAAACAATCACTTAGCATACATTCTAAAAATCAAATGAACAGATGTCATAGAAGAACATTACCTTAAATGACCACAAGACTCATTTTGATCTATTCATGACAAGAGCATATATACCTTCCTACAAAGACTCGGACAAACAAGTTAGTTATCACTTCAAAATAATTTTGGGAAATAAAAAGAGCAACATTTTAGAGTAAACAAAAAGACGGAATTATAAAAACGCATGATGTTATAAGCATAAAAGAGTGGCATTGACCTTTATGGGAAGTCTTTTGAAAGAGGAAAAAGAACAAGATACAGTTAGAAAGTCCTACTGAACCAAACATCCTATTTCTAATTACCTTTGGAAGATACCAACAAGTTAAAGTAACTTACTTTCTATGAATGCATTATCTATATTGTGAGAACCAAATCAAAAACGGAAATCACGATTTCAAACAAAATTCAAAGTTTACACTTTACTTGTACAAATTACAAAAGGGCAATAATTGTCTTATATATTACTGTCAAATAAACTTGTTTGAATAATATGTTGGATCCATATACATGAAATTCTGATTTTCAAAAACTGAGTTTGTTTTTCTACATGCAACCTCAAGAGCCAATACCAAACCAAAGCTAAGTTGAAAGCTCTCAAATTTTATATACCCAGTCCCCTCCCCGCCTTTTATTTTCTCTACACACCTTCTCCCATTTCTTTCGCAAGATCTCGTGAGCTTAATAGGCATTATGAAGAACAACTCAAATTTCCAATGTTTTAGCTTCAACTTTCACTAGGGACACCAGAATTTATATTTGAGGCATGACTCCCCACTTCAAACACAGCCTGACACCCAAAGTTTTCAGCCTCTGCCCATTTCTAATGTTTCAGAAGGCCCCCCATGTCAATGAATCTCATTCACTCAGCTCGGTTGAAGACCGGACTGTTAAGCATGGCCAGCAGCTCAAATCAAAGGTAAACTTCCTACCATGCTTTTAAGATGTTGCATTTCCTTTTTGTTTCATCATACTCATGAGCATAGCATGACTTACCAAAGATGTGGTACCTGCAAAAACTCCGACGATCAAGTTAGTTATGAATTCAAAATAATTTTGGTAAATAAAAGAACATACTAATCACAGGCATATCATAACAACTTCACAATTGCACAATCAAATAATAATAATTGAGAAAGATTGTCCATAAAACCATAACAAGGATATATTAAGTCAACCGTGCAATTTTTCTTATAGACGACACAAGAAGAAGATGGCTAATTTTAAATGAACTGTAGCCATGCTGTAGCTTCATTGAAGAAAAACCACTAAAGCAAATTTGTACAAATCAGAAAATATGATATGGAAGTCATACAAAACGGAATCATATTCAGTAACTGCAAAAAATCTGTTTCCTACAATAAACGTTACGTTTTCAACACCGCCATCATGGCTAGTAACTAAACCAACAAGAATTCCACCAAGGGCATTGGAGATTACTGGATCTGAAATGAGTTAAAAACAATTTGCAACTTTTCAAATTGATGTGCATCAATATCTATTAAAGACACGGTTACTACATATGGATAATAATAACCCGGACAAGGCACTTAAAATCTCTATATAATACAATTAACATATAGAATACGGACGCAGGACACGTCGACACCAGTAATAATTTGAAAAAAATGAATAAATTGAATGTAGATTTGGGTCGGTGTCGGACACCGGACATGCCGTTGATAAGAGGTGTGGAGGATGCTTCAGAGCAATTAACAAATTGAATACACTTTCCATCTACTAGAATCACAAATGTATGTGATTTAATCTAATGAAGTGCATGAAACTCAATACGAAGAATAGTTGGGATGGAGACCGGATTATGCTTCCAAATCAAAGGTGATTTGCATCACTTTCGATATCTCATGGAATCGATCACAGATTACTATAAAATCAGCAAAAATGACCTGAACAAGTGAGTAAGGCAATATGGAAGTAATACTGAAATTAGACATTGAACAAGTTCATTTAATCATTGCATTGAAGAAAACTTAAGGCAATATGGAAGAAATACTTAAATTAGACAAAGAACAAGTTCATTTTATCTAATGAAGTGCATGAAACTCAATACGAAAAATGTCACATAC
Organism: Lathyrus oleraceus; assembly: GCF_024323335.1. Lineage (NCBI taxonomy): Eukaryota > Viridiplantae > Streptophyta > Magnoliopsida > Fabales > Fabaceae > Lathyrus > Lathyrus oleraceus. Next base: position 505,066,051 of record NC_066583.1, on the reverse strand, counting down.
ACTTGCTCCCTTGGCAGGGCCTGAAACAAAATTCATAATGTTAGTATTATCCTTCACCATTAAATATTTGCATTTATTTCTAGTTACTCCTGGAAAATGCAAACAAGTGTAGTTAGTTGTTTTCTGTTAATAAAATAAAGAAAGCTTAGGAGATTGAACTAAATCAGATTGTTATATTAGAATTTAGATTCACATCATTCATTGATTAATACAACAGCTTCCAACAATTAAAATACAAACCCTATTCAAAATCAAACAATGGAAGAAATAATCTAAAGCAATACAACAGCTTCCAACAATTAAAATACAAACCCTATTCAAAATCAAACAATGGAAGAAATAATCTAAAGCTAAACTCATAAATAATCAAACGATCATTCATGAAGGAATAATTGAAATAGAAACAATATCAAAACATCAACATTAGCATGTATGCATTCTATAGAACATAAACAGACACATGAAAGATATGTGCGAAAGATATGTGCGGAACAAACAATTTAACAGTAAGTACAACGACATAATAGGTATCAACTCTATTATTTTACAATTCACCAAACTCTTCCAAGTTATCCTCCTACAAAATCCACAAAACATTATCAATGTAAGCATTGAAAAGTAAATAAGCTCACTACAAGAAAGCCAACAAAAAGTCATTAAGACGAGTGAAGAAATGTTCAAATAAAAAAAAGGCTTCACATTTTTATTAAAATTGTACATATTCATAGCAAGGGTGTGGTACCTACAATGTCTCCAACGATCAAGTTAATAATGGATTCAAAATAATGTTGGGAAATAAAACAATAAAACCAACAATGCACAATCCAATGATAATAATTGAGAAAGATTAACCATAAGCTTGCTTGGGCAGAGGCTTTTCCCAGTGCTGCAGGTTTGATCACACTCCGAAGATGAACCAACTGCATGCCCTGCAACATCAACGCCTTCATTTGTGACCTCAACTGTTGGCTCTCCATATCTAATATGACCAAAAGAAACAAGTCAATCATGTCATGATCACTCAAGATGCTTGTTGCACTAGTTAAGGCTAAAACAAGTCAGGTGTTACATTACATGTAATCTATACATGGTATAATGATATCAAAATCTACCACCACACTATAAACTATTAGTATAGCAAACATAAAATACAGAGAATTAATTAAATTATGACACAGCATGATGAATCAGCTATCTACTAGTAATACATGGAAGGCGGTTGAAAAGGTTAACCTTAAGTACAAGATTTTCCTAAACAAAGAGCATATTATTTAACAGCAATCATTCTATAGCAAATAGAGATAACAGGTTTAGTATAGTGGTGCGGTGTCACATTGAAGTGAGAAAATCTTCAAACCTTCTTGTAGGACTAGCCACTCTCCTCAAGAAAAATCTAATACAGTTTGGGGTTGGGACTCCACAAGTACGTTTCAAAATGAAAACACAATACCACCCACACCACTATAAAAAAAGTAAGTGCCAGAAACGGCTCATTGTATTTGGAAAGTAGCATTTGTGCAGTATTTAGTATTTATAACAAAACAATCACCTTGCATATATTGTAAAAACCAAATGGAAAGAGAAAACACAAGAACATTATTACCTGTAATGACTTTAAGACTGATTTTGATATATTCATGATGTGAGCATACCAAGGTTGTGCTACCTGCCTGCAAAGACTCTGACAATCAAGTAAAACTAACAACCAGAACCAATTCCAATTGGATTGTGCAATAGACCTGATGACAAAAAAACCCATATCGGTCAGTGCAGTTAATATAAATGCAACTAATGTACTACTGCAAAACTAAGCTACTCTATAGAACCGGGTACATCGATGAGATGGTGAATAAAACCTAGTGTCTATACATAATACAATAAGATGCAAGGCATATCCGTAAAACTCGTGTAGAGCCTTCTCACTCTCAAGGATTGTTAAGTGACAACTTACTTAGGCCCTAAAACTCTAATTCACCTGTAGCAAGTAAAAGCTCCCATACATCAACATGCATGAAAAAGCAGGTACACATTACAAATCCAGTCAGCACTCCATGAGTATTCTTTCATAGTTAGCCACAAATATTTGCAAACCTCCAATTTCCGAAACATGAACTAACAGCCCTGCAAAAATAGTCCATAATAAGCACACAACCAAACCTCCAACACAAGCGGTTAGCGAACAAGATAACAACATATTAACATAGCAGTTTTAACTGCAGTAGAGTGCTTATTAGTGGGATAATTTAGGGCAGCAAGGTCATCAAGAGAACAAGACATAACAAACTAAAACTGTTTACAGCAAGAAGATCATTCATTCTGCAGTAAGATCAATTCAGAAACTGCAGCAATCCAATGTCAATCAGGACTTCACACCTCATGTTCGACAAACTACTGCACAACACCCTACATAATATAAGTCTCCTACACTACTTCACTCTTCAATTAACGGAATGATCACACAGTTAACAACTCTCTTAATCACTAACATTCAGATTCAAAATAGAAAAATCAAATTGAACCTAAATTAACCATTCATTCTAACTAACAGATTTGCGTTCATTTGCTAACAAATTAATTTGCAGTGAATTTCATATTGCATTTGAGCTGAATTTCTAACAAACTTTGAAACCTATAAATTCAACATTACCTGCAATCCTTAGAGTGATTCATTCTGCATTTTTTTTCACTCTTAAAACTCTCTGGTTTTTTTTCTCAGTTTCCTTATCACTCTTCATTCATACAAACGACTTCAAAACCTTCATTCTTCATTGAATCATATAATTGACAAGTCTTCTTTAAGCAGTCATCAATCATTCCACACTTCAACAGTGAAGCATCATTGCACATCAATCCTCCTTTAACAGTGAAACACCATTACCCTCCTCTTGGATTCAGTACAGACTCTTCTGTACAAATCCAGTCAGCACTCCATGAGTATTCTTTCATAGTTAGCCACAAATATTTGCAAACCTCCAATTTCCGAAACATGAACTAACAGCCCTGCAAAAATAGTCCATAATAAGCACACAACCAAACCTCCAACACAAGCGGTTAGCGAACAAGATAACAACATATTAACATAGCAGTTTTAACTGCAGTAGAGTGCTTATTAGTGGGATAATTTAGGGCAGCAAGGTCATCAAGAGAACAAGACATAACAAACTGAAACTGTTTACAGCAAGAAGATCATTCATTTTGCAGTAAGATCAATTCAGAAACTGCAGCAATCCAATGTCAATCAGGACTTCACACCTCATGTTCGACAAACTACTGCACAACACCCTACATAATATAAGTCTCCTACACTACTTCACTCTTCAATTAACGGAATGATCACACAGTTAACAACTCTCTTAATCACTAACATTCAGATTCAAAATAGAAAAATCAAATTGAACCTAAATTAACCACTCATTCTAACTAACAGATTTGCGTTCATTTGCTAACAAATTAATTTGCAGTGAATTTCATATTGCATTTGAGCTGAATTTCTAACAAACTTTGAAACCTATAAATTCAACATTACCTGCAATCCTTAGAGTGATTCATTCTGCATTTTTTTCCACTCTTAAAACTCTCTGGTTTTTTTCACTCTTAAAACCCATCGGCTGATCCACCAGAATTCCCTGTCACTCTGGGAGAAGCAAAAGCAGAAGTCTTCCGCTGACCTCTTAAGAACTGCATAAGGGAAGTAAACAAAGTCACAGAGAAGAAGACACGGGCAGATTATTTGATTATATCAGTAGTGAAAGATGTTTATCAGCTTAAACAAAATCAAAATGTGTAAGTAATCACTGCTTGTTCGTTAGCCTTTTAAATTTTTCTGCATGATGGAACATTCTTGATATAGAGTATACACCATAACAGTGAACAACTATACTACTAATCTTCACATGTATAAGCATCAATTTTGTTCACCTGAGGATGATTTATTTTGATTTACCTTCCGTGTTTGTTCATCTTTAGCCCAATTTCTTGCCACAAATAAAAAATCAGCAAATCACATTGAGCAACCTAGAACCTGCATAGATAAGTTAAGATCAAATTTTCATCTCACAACCTATTTACCAAAAAGTTTGTCTTTTTTAAGTGCTTATGTATAAAAAGTTACATAAAGGTATTAGATTTCATTCTTCGTAATGGCAACAGTGCTACTAAGACTGCGCTGTTTTTGTACTAATAAAGTTTAACCTGGAATTTTAAGAAGCCTCAATATGCATTGTAGCATTATTAGCAACACGCCACATGACATAACAAATGTCATATGGACAAACCTGCTATAAAGTTCCTGGACAGAAATGATGAAATTGAACATAATAGTTACTAAATATTTAAAATTTTAATCCAAGAGTAAAGTTTTGTAAAAGATGTATTCAATAAAAACTTGTTGAGCAATGCAACACAACCTATGTGTAAAATATTATAAGTGGATTTTTTTCTAAATTGTAAAGTGAAAAAGGAAAAAGAACAAGATACGGTTAGGAAGTCATAGTTAACCACACATACTAAATGCCATTCTATTTCTAGTTACTTTACCTGAAGGAGTTTGATGCTACTCATCATGACACAACAATAGTAACAGATGGATGGATTCAAAATAACATTGGGGAAATAAAACAACATACCTAACAGAATCAATTGAAATGAATAAAAAGTTGTTAGTTACTATCTAAATGACATCAAGATTGCGATTTTCCTCTTTCTTTCAGCATCCATGGCTTCTTGAGTGTTGTTGATGAGACGAAACAGTTCTAATCGCATCTCACCAACCTAAATAATTTCATCCATTAACCGTAAGCGTCTTTTCTGCAGTGGCGAGGAAGTATGATGAGGTGACGATAGTGTGATCGTGTGAGGAATCTCATCATGTAAAAACTCTATCTTTCGTTTCTTATTGGGTTTTGGTGCCGCTGGGGGTGACGTAAATGAAATCCGAGAACATGGTGATGAATGTGGTGACGTAAATGAAATCCGAGAACATGGTGATGAATGTGGTGACTCCATCAGAAGAGAACACATCAAAGATTGAGAAAAAGATTATTAGAGAAATGAGAGGTCGAAACAAAGTTGGTGTTATCGTCGTTTGTTTAGAATAGAACTCAGAAAAATTGAGAAGACAGAAAAATTGAGAAGACAGAAAGATTGAGAAACAAGATTATTAGAAAGGATTGAAACAACGTTGACTGTTCGTTGTATTTGTAATGTTTGGTAGCTACTCAATCATTCACAACGTTGACTGTTTGTTGTATTTGTAATGTTTGGTAGCTACTCAATCATTCACGCGGATCAATTAATTTAAGGCGGTGCTAAAAACAGGATTTTTTACCAATATACCCCACATTTTCAATTAATTTCCCAAAATAACCCAGTTTTCAAAAAAATTCCCAATATACCCCACTTTTAGAGGGAGGCGCCAATTGGATTGGCGCCCCCTCTTAAAAATTGCAAGGAGGCGCCAATTGGATTGGCTAGGGCACCTGCCCTAGCCAATCCAATTGACGCCTATGTGTAATTTTTAAGAGGGGGCGCCAATCCAATTGGCGCCTCCCTTAAAAATGCCTCAAATGAAAAAACTTCCAACATGAAAGTTGTAGATATTTTCAAGACAATGAATTTGGATATAAATTTTGCAACATTTGGATTTTTTTTGAGAAAGTTATGGGCAGTTGAAGTTGGACTTCTGAGTTTTTCAACTGTTATCTGACCGATAATGTTTTGTATTATTGCATGTAATTCTTTTAGGAATATGTAATTTTGTCCAACATAACATTTGAATTAGACATCTTAAATTTTCCAATGCACTTGGTCCCACCTCAAAATAATTAAAAATGAGTGAGTTAGGTCCCTGCGAACTTGACCCAAAATTAGGGTTTCTGTCAAAATGACCTATAATGTTTTGAAATTAATGATGAGCTTCCAAGTTTCAAATGGATTTTTGATGAACATGAAAGTTGTTCATATGGCGACTGTTGTTAAAACTTGAATGGAGGCGCCAATTGGATTGGCTAGGGCAGGTGCCCTAGCTTAGGGTAGGTGCCCTAGCCAATCCAATTGGCGCCTATGTGTATGTTTTAAAAGGAGGCGCCAACTCAATTACCGAGTCCCTCATAAAATGCCTTTTTTGTATTATAAATAGATGCGTTGTGTGACCTATTGTTCCACAACTCATATAATCATTTGGCTATCATGTTTGGTGTTCGTCGCCGATACGGTAAGGTGATTTATGCAAGAGACAAACCTCAATTGCTGATGCTGTTTTGGAACATCACCACGTTAGATCAACTGAAGAGGGAGCTGGTTCGATGGTTAGACGGGAAAATACCAGAAGGGGAAAAAATCAGAAGTATTGAGAGACTTGACAGTATCTTTGGTTGGGTGCGAATGAGGACTGATAAGGATGCTAGGGAAATGATGTTCGGTCGAGACGACATTAATTTGATTGTTGTAATCAGTTAGAATTATTTATGTTTTTAGATGTTTTGTACTGATGTTGGTTATGAAACTCGTTGTAACAAGAACTTAATGATATATAATGATTGATTGTTACAGAAATACAATGTTACAAAAAGCATAAGATGCAGATACAATGTTACAAATAGCTTAAGATCTAGATATCATGTTACAATAAGCTTAAGATCTAGATGATGCTCCTTGATTGGGACAGTTGTTTTTGTTGTGTCCTGGTTGACGACAGATACTACATAATCTTATCATTTTATCTGTGGAATCCATCTCTGTTCTTATACGTGTGCTGTTTGGCCTTCCTTTCTTCTTTCTACGCATCTCTTCATTGTGCCAAACAATATCTCCTTCATATGGAGGCCAATAATCCTCCATTGGTAGTACTGAAAAGCTTTGACTATATACATTCATGATGGTGTTGGCCTTGTACACATCAGATAAATAGGTGTAAGCGTCTTGACGAGTATAAGCGCATGCTGCAATGACATGGGAGCAAGGTATGCGGAAGGCCTGAAATTTTCCACAATCGCACCAACTTCTGTTTAGTCTAACAGCGTAGGCTAAATTTGGTCTCCCCTCGCTGTTGCCCATTGTTTCCTGGACGCTGAAATTTTGTCTATGACGGTCAAACACTGTCACAGCGTGTGTCGTAGCTTTGATGCTCTCCTCTTTCATGACCTTCATGCAACATTCACTGAATACTTGTCCGGACATTAACACTGCACTCCATCTTTCACCTCTGGTTGCAAACATAGAAGCCAACCTATAATAGGTTGATCTTACCAAGGCGGTTATCGGCAGGTTTCGAATTCCTTTGAAAACCTCGTTCATGCATTCCACAATGTTTGTTGTCATGTGGCCCCATCGACAACCACCGTCAAATGCTCTTGTCCACTGCTCTACTGGGATGTTATTTATCCATCTCCCCGCGTCTTCATTAGACAGTCGAATCTCATCACGATAATATTGAAAAGACGGTTGAGTTAAAGCATACCCAGCATTCACCACCTTCTTGCGAAGATTCTTATCTTTTATAGCACGCATGAAGTTTTGTGCAATGTGTCTGATACAGTAGACATGTGTAGAAGGAGGATCATGCCATCCGTTGTCATGGTTGTTGTAGGCACTTTCGATGGCAGCATGTCTATCAGAAATCAGACATAGATTGGCTTGTGGTGCGACATGCGTTCTGAGATGTCGAAGAAAGAAACCCCATCCAGCAGCCGTTTCACCTTCAACAAGAGCAAAGGCAACGGGAAATACATTGTTGTTACCGTCTTGTGCAACTGCCATGAGCAACGTACCCTTGTATTTTCCGTATAACCAAGTGCCATCAATTTGCAGGAGAGGTTTGCAGAATGCGAAACCTTTGATGCAAGGGTCAAATGCCCAAAAGAGACGGTGAAATATTCTATTACCTGTAGCACAGGTTCCGTCTGGCATCATTGCTGGCACTGTCTCCAGAATTGCCACAGTTCCTGGGACATAAGTTTTTAGTGCCCATAAAAACCGTGGTAATTCCTTGAATGAGTCCTCCCAGTTGCCGAAAACCTGCTCAACAGCCTTTGTCCTCGCAATCCATGCTTTCTTGTAAGATGGAGTATAATTATATGTTGTTCGGATATGTGATATAATTATACTCACCTTCACTGATGGGTCTTTATTTACCAATGGCAGAATGTCTCGACAAATCAATGTTGTGCTCAGTTTACGGTGATCTTGTTCAACGGTTGTTGCGACGCAACTGTGTGGTGGGTCTATTGAAGCGATCTCCCAAGAGTCATTTTTCTTCTTGTAAGATGCAGCCAAACGAAACTTACAAAGCATGTTACGACATTCGATAACATACCTTCTTGAATCAGTGCGTTTCACCGTAAAGTCAACAAAGTTGTTCATGTGGTATTTTTTGATTGCCAAGACACATTCCTCTTTGGTACGAAACATGTCTCCCACCTTTAATTCGCCTACTGGTCTCGGATACGGATTGTAGAAGACACTGTCGGACATTTCATCGTCGTGAAGATCCATATTTGTCATATGTTGAGGAGGAATATAGGCATGAGTAGGAGGTATTGGTGGTGGTTGAGCCTCATCTTCATCGTCGTTATTCAGGATGTGATCAACCTGTATCTCAGTCTCCTCTTCTTCTTCATCAACAACGTCGACCTCTACTTCTGCTTCTGGGTTGAGTTCATCTAACCATTGTGCATCATCTGCAGCATCTCCACCAGCTGGATCCTGATCTGTTAGTTGAGACTGTTGAGACGGTATACATGGTTGTAGAGTAATGTACAACTCGATACAATCCATGCCTGAATGTTCATGACTAAGAAACATGCTTTGTACATCTTCATCGTCTCGTATCTCTAGGGGGAAAAACTTGCATTGACCATTCTAAAAAAATATAGGATTCTGATATGTCATCTTTGACACAATACCTGATGCTATAAAGGATTGTATTCTTTTTTTGAAATGCAAAAAGGTTGCATTTCTCTTCATCGAAACTCTAATGGTATCAGTGTTTCTAAAACAAAAACCATGAAGCTCAGACTCAAAAGTTTCACCGTTGCAGTGAACGTTGATACTGTATAATGATGAAGATGACATTTTGGAGATGAAAAGTATTTTGCAAGTGCAGATGAATGTGAGTGAAGATGAAAAGTATTTTGGAGATGAAAAGTATTTTGCAAGTGCAGCTGAATGTGAGTGAAGATGAAAAGTATTTTGGAGATGAAAAGTATTTTGCAAGTGCAGATGAATGTGATAGTAAGACACTTAAATAGATGGTATCAGTGTCTCACATTGAAGCTAGTCTGAGATACCGTGTCAAGCATGCAAGTAATTTCAGAGATGAGGTGTCTGTCATGCAATACAGTGTGACTTGATGTGTCAAGCATGCTAGCTAGTCAAGAGTTGATGTGTCTGTCATGCAAGACAGTGTGAGTTGATGTGTCAAGCATGGTAGGTAGTCAAGAGTTGATGTGTCTGTCATGCAAGACAGTGTGAGTTGATGTGTCAAGCATGCTAGGTAGTCAAGAGTTGATGTGTCTGTCATGCAAGACAGAAGTGAGTATTCAGCATGCAGGATACTAGAGAGCCACGTGTCTGAGATGATGTGTCAATCCTGCAAGACAGTGTGAGTTGATGTGTCAGTCAGGCAAGCTATCAAGAAGGTAGTCATCAGCATACAGGAGACAAGACAGACACGTGTCGGACACCTAAGATGGTCAGAGATGATGTGTCAATCATGCAAGCCATCCATAAGTGAATTATTCAGCATGCAGGAGACAACAATGCCACGTGTCAGACATGCAGAAGGTGGCGCCAATTGGTTTGGCGCCTACCTTTAAGGCTTGTACATGGTCGCCAATTTGAATGGCGCCCCCATGGAGTCAGTCCTCGAAACCAAGCATTCAGAACTAGCCTTGCATGCATGTACCCTATGGTGTCGCCAATTTGAATGGCGCCCCCTCCTTAATATTGTACATGGTCGCCAAATGAGGTGGAGACACCATGCAAACACAATTTTTCATGCACTCCTCCATTTGCCTATAAATTGATCCACTCCTTCAACAATTCTTCCACACCAACATTCTCACTACTTCATCAACATTACTTCTTTTACAATTTCATCTTCAACAAAATCTTCCATTTTCATCTACACCAACTCCCCAACAATATGTCTTTACTCACAATGGGCGAAGCACACAGAGGAACAGTTGCAAACATCGCGACATACGTAAGTTTTTTCTTATACTTCTTTTTTATGTTTCATCTCCACCAACCCCATTTTATTTTGAAATACCGACTTAGTCAAGTGTTACATTATTTCTATTATAGGATGTCTCAAGGTTTCGCACTCGAGTCCACGAATTTGTCCCAATGGACCCGATGATTCAACCTTATGTTGAACTCGCCGGTTTTGGTCACCTTAGCAAAATTATGTCTTGGTCTATAGATAACAAATTCATTCTAGCCTTATGCGAAAGATGGAGGCCAGAGACACACACATTTTGGTTTCCAACCGGTGAGTGTACCGTGACGTTAGAAGACGTCTACATGCTTTTAGGACTACGAATTGAAGGCAAAGCTGTTAATGGTAAGACCAACTTTCCAAATTCAATTTGCATGGAGCTTTTAAACGTTGATTTGTTAGATGATAATGCTAGGGGACAAGGTATACTACTTTCACGCCTAAAGTCATATTATAATAGTTTTTATTTAGATGAGCATTCTACCGAAGATGCTCGAATCATCAAAACTAGGTGTTACATTATGTTGTTACTAGGATCCTTTTTATTTCCCGAAGGTAGTGGTTCTAGCATGCATATTATGTACTTACCTTTACTTAGACATATAGATAGAATAGGTAGTTATAGTTGGGGATCCGCATGTCTAGCCTATCTCTATAGTTCTTTGTGCAAAAACTCCCACAAAGATACTTCTACATTTTCTGGATGTGCTGTTTTGCTACAAGCATGGGGATGGTCAAGACTACCGTCTCTAGCACCGGTCAATAGCAACCCCTTCACTTTTCCATATGCAAAAAAGTAAGTTGTTTAAATTGCTATATCTTTACTTCCTTCCTTACAGTTTATTACCCATAACTAATTTATTTTAACTTTTTGGTGTAGATGGTCGGCACGCGGTATGAATTACAGCAGATGTCCGAGACACTGTATTACTCAATATCGCAACCTGTTGGATCACCTTCGACCGGCAGACATAAGCAAAATAATTACATTATTTCTTCATATTATGTTGACTTTTTCTACATTCATTTAAATCCTATTGTCTTTAACATTTCAGTTCATTTGGCGTCCATACCTTAATATGGATCATGAGCATCAGATCAACCCTGAGGACGCAGCCGTATGGACAACATGCACACCGATAATACGGTTCACAACAGTGGAGCTGCACAACACCAATCGTGTGAAGCTGCAGTTTGGTATGGTCCAGAATATCCCATATCCCCCAGCTAGCCTAGGAGAGTGGCATATGCGTAAAGTGAACGACCAATGGAACTACAACCCTTGGCAAATCTTCGCATGATCAGAGTGTCGCAAGTGGAAGCACCGTCATGACCATGTCTTAACTGACGCAGTCATGCCAAATGAGGTAAAACCAAGTCGTACTTATATGGCTTGGTATAGATCAGTTGGATTTCAATTCATCGCCGATGATATGTACCTCTACGACCCACGCCAGACAAGTTACACACAAGAAGGCTCAACATCTAACCCCCAGCAACATTCTCAGCCCGGTTGCTCACAACCACCTATCCGACAAACTTTCCGTTCCACAAACACACAAACATACAACCAAAACATGCCATTCACCCAACCCCAAAACCAAGAACATCCCCCATACCACCACCAACAAATGGACCATCAACCTTCGACCGAACATCGCTTCGCACCCACACCATCACCCTACCAAAGTCGCCTTACCCAAAACACTAACCGCCCCATCACCTACCGTAGCCAAGAACCCCAAACATCACAATACCAAAACATCCCACAACCATATCTCTTCCAAACACCCCAACAACCTTTCCAACCTTTCCTAGACCCATCATTGTCACCCATGTCTGTAACACCCCGATAATAATATATTAATTATTTAAAATTAAGTTAATAATCTATTTATTAATTTAATTAAATAATTGGGCTATTATTATTATTATTATTATTTTGGAATAATAATTATTGGAATAATTATTTATTGGAATATATATAAGTTGGAATATTAAAAAGTCCCAATTTTGGAAAAAGGGTTTTCACGTGAAAAGGAAAAGAGAAGCGGCTGAAAGAGGGAAAGGGCAAAAGGCAGAGCAAGAGAAGAGGAAGAGCTTGAAGCTGCAGAATTTGCCGGATTAACTCAAGTAAGGGGGGTTTATCATCGGTTAAAGGGTATTATATGATAATATGTACTGGGTAGTGATAACCATTGTTTTACCTCTGATTAGATGGATGCATGATGAATTTGTGAAATATTGGATGAATGAAATTGGATGATAATCGAAAGGGATTTCGTAGGAGTTGGATGTAAAAGTGTTAGATTTTGTGTAATCGAATAAGGTAGGAATTGTGTTGAAAATATGGACGATTAGTTGGTGTAAATTGGACTGTAGAAGGTTGGATCGGATAGGTTTCGTAATAGAGAAAACCATTTCAGATCTGGAAATCTGGTTTCTGTAGCAGAGGGTTCTGTTCGCGTGCGATTCGCGGCGCGAAGCCCAGTTCGCGGCGCGAACTGGCAAATTCCAGAGGGGTTCTGTGACGCACCGTTCGCGGCGCAAACCCTGCTGCGCGGCGCGAACTGTGCTGTGCAGAAGTTGATATTGATGAGTTTTGAGTACGTTGAGTTGCGAGGCTCTTGGTAAGTCGCTGTAATTGTATTATAAATAACTAACAGTGATTATATGATTGTGTACGGGCATAGGCAATACGCGGATACGCAGTATTGTGAATTTCTGTGCTGTTGTTGTGTAGTTTTGGTTGTTAGGCTGAGTGATGTAACTTAGCTGAAGTATGAGGTGGTAGGGATCAGTTCCCGTTGTTTTGAGTAGTGTACGTATTAGTAGAGTGTGCTAATACTGTGTTGATTTTGTGGCATGATGTGATATGCTGTGGTGATACTTGTATTGATGACATGTGATGGGTTGCATAATGCTGTGAATGTATCAGTTATATATGCATTGTGAATAGACTGTTTTATGGCTTAGAGTGTGAGCATATGTCTATTCTTGAATGGTTGTTGTTGTTATTGCATTGCTAGGTGATTAGCATGCATATTCTAGCCTTGGGGCTGTAGCTAATTCCCATGGTGAGGAATTAGTGAGTGAATCCTTGTGGAATTGTTGTTGATGTTTGCATACTAGATGAGTAGTGTGCATGGTCTAGCCTTTGGGGCTGTAGCTAATTCCCATGGTGAGGAATTAGTGAGTGAGTCACTAAATCTCAATGAGTGGGATTGGTGAGCTCAGTAGCCGTATCTGGAGGGATCGGTGAGCTTGAACTATGCGTTCAAGAATAGTCGGTACCGCATGTGTTGAGTCTCATTGCATAATGAATGTATGGCATATAATATGAATGGATGTATTCCAGTATTATATGTGTGTCGTGTGTTGTGTTGTTGAATGTTGAGTATGGTTGGAATTATACATATGCTATATGTTACTGTTGATTATGATGTTTGAAGTGATATTGCCGTTACGGAATGTGTAATCTGGCTAGGGTGAATTAATGTGTCATTTACTTAACATTACATAATGTTGTATAATGCTTATTATATTGATTGAGGAACTCACCCTTACACCTATTTTTCAGGTAACGAGCAGTGAGTTGAGTAGGAGCTAGTGCTTGGAGTCTAGTGTAGTCTCCTAGTGGGTCATGCTCTGATAGATGTAACATCGGGATGGGATGTTTGAATATTTTCTTGATTGGTTGTGAACCATTTTGCATGTAGTATGTTACATGATTGGAATAATTGAATTGATTTCTATCCGCTGCGTATTATGCAGATACTTTATAATTTGAATTAAATAAATGAGCATGACAGGAGATTTTGATGAATATTGTGTGACACCCTTCGGGGCATAATTACTCTGATTGATATGTTATATATTTTAATTAAATACTTTGGGGTATTTAGAAGGGTGTTACATTAGTGGTATCAGAGCATAGTCGGTCGAGTCGAGTCGTAGTTATTCTGTTTCCCCTGTACGGGATAGGTGTTGTGTAACCCTATCAGTACTTATTGTTTAGCTTGTTTGGGTTTTCAGAATAGAAATGGCTGGAAGAGGTAGAGATGATGCTGCAATTGCTGAGGCTCTGGGTATGCTAGCTGGAGTACTTGGAGGAAACCCGAATGTTGTGGGAATGGGAGCTGCTCGTCAGTTGAGTGAGTTCCAGAAGAACAATCCTCCAATGTTCAAGGGAGCATATGATCCAGATGGTGCTCAGAAGTGGTTGAAGGAGATTGAGAGAATCTTCCGAGTAACTGAGTGTGCTGATAACCAGAAGGTCAGGTTCGGTACACATATGCTGTCAGAGGAAGCTGATGATTGGTGGGTTGCTACCCGCACTGAGTTGGAAACTGCTGGAGATACTGAGATCACTTGGGCTGTGTTCAAAGAGAGATTTCTGAGGAAGTATTTTCCAGAGGATGTCAGAGGAAAGAAAGAGATAGAGTTCTTGGAATTGAAGCAGGGTAACCGGACTGTTACTGAGTATGCTGCTAAGTTCACAGAGCTGTCGAAGTATTACACTCCCTATGCTGAGGCTGCTGGAGAATTTTCGAAGTGTGTGAAGTTTGAGAACGGGTTGCGTCCCGAGATCAAGCAGGCCATTGGGTATCAGCGGATTAGAGTGTTTTCTGACTTGGTTGACTGCTGCAGGATTTTTGAACAGGATTCCAAGGCCAGAGCTGAGAGCTATCAGCAGAGGGTTGATAGGAAAGGCAAGAATCAGATTGATCGTGGAAAACCGTATGCAGCTGGCAAAGGTTTTCAGAGGCATAGTGGGATGAAGAGGCCTAGTGGGGGAGACTCTAGTGCTCCTGTAAAGTGTTACAGATGTGGTCGGGCTGGACATCGTGTTCATGAGTGTACCAGTGCGGAGATGAAGTGTTTCAAGTGTGGCAAAGGTGGTCATTTTGCTGCAGAGTGTCGGTTGAAGACTGTGACTTGTTTCAACTGTGGAGAAGCGGGTCATATCAGCCCACAGTGTCCTAAGCCGAAGAAAGAGAATCAGTCGGGAGGCAAGGTTTTTGCTTTATCGGGTTCTGAGACTTCTGCAGATGACCGTTTGATCCGAGGTACGTGTTATATTAATGGCTTTCCTCTTGTAGCTATTATTGACACCGGTGCGACTCATTCTTTTATATCTTTGGATTGTGCTGTGAAACTTAAGTTAGAGATATCTGAGATGTTGGGTAGTATGGTGATTGATACTCCTGCGAAGGGTTCAGTGACTACTACTTCAGTTTGTTTAAGTTGTCCTTTGAATATTTTTGGTAGAGACTTTGGAATGGACCTAGTGTGTCTTCCATTAGTGCAGATTGATGTTATTCTGGGTATGAATTGGTTGGTGTTTAACCGAGTCTATATCAACTGTTTTGATAAGACTGTGATATTTCCTGAGATTGGAGAAGAAAAGAGTTTGTTTCTATCAGCAAGGCAAGTGAATGAGGAGGTAGCTGGTGGAGCAGAGTTGTTTATGCTGTTAGCGACTTTGGAGGCTAAAGATAAACTGGTGATTGGCGATGTAGCTGTGGTGTGTGATTTTCCTGATGTGTTTCCTGAAGAAGTGAATGAATTGCCGCCAGAGCGTGAAGTTGAGTTCTCGATTGATTTGGTACCTGGTACTAGACCGATATCGATGGCTCCGTATCGTATGTCTGCTGTTGAGTTAGCTGAATTGAAGAGTCAGTTGGAAGATTTGTTGGATAAGAAATTTATTCGTCCGAGTGTGTCACCGTGGGGTGCACCAGTGTTATTGGTTAAGAAGAAAGAAGGTACTATGAGGTTGTGTGTGGACTACAGGCAACTGAATAAAGTGACGATCAAGAATCGGTATCCGTTACCGAGGATTGATGATTTAATGGATCAGTTGGTTGGTGCGAGTGTGTTCAGCAAGATAGATTTGAGATCTGGGTATCATCAGATACGTGTGAAAACTGAAGATATTCAGAAGACTGCTTTCAGAACAAGGTATGGACATTATGAGTATTCTGTGATGCCTTTCGGTGTGACTAATGCGCCTGGAGTATTCATGGAGTATATGAATAGGATTTTCCATCCGTATCTAGATCAGTTTGTGGTGGTGTTTATTGATGACATTTTGGTATATTCGAAGTTTGAAGAAGAGCATGCTGAGCATTTGAGAGTGGTTTTGGGAGTCCTACGAGAAAAGAAGTTATTTGCTAAACTGTCAAAGTGTGAATTTTGGTTAGAATTTCTGAAGGATTATGACTTTGGTTTGAATTACCATCCGGGTAAAGCAAACGTTGTGGCTGATGCATTGAGTCGGAAATCCTTGCATATGTCTATGTTAATGGTTAAGGAATTGGACTTAATTGAGCAGTTTAGAGACTTGAGTTTGGTGTGTGAGAGTACACACAATAGTGTTAAACTGGGGATGTTGAAGTTAACAAGTGGTATTTTGGATGAGATCAGAGAGGGTCAGAAATCCGATGTGCTTTTGGTTGATAAGTTGACTTTAGTGAATCAAGGTCAAGGTGGTGAATTCAGAGTTGATGAGAATGGTATTTTGACATTTGGTAATCGGGTGTGTATTCCGGATGTTGCCGAGCTTAAGAAGAGTATTCTGGAGGAAGGACATCGTAGTGGTTTGAGTATTCATCCTGGGGCTACGAAGATGTATCATGATTTGAAAAGGTTATTTTGGTGGCCGGGAATGAAAAGAGACATTGCGAGTTTTGTGTATTCCTGTTTGACTTGTCAGAAGTCGAAGATTGAGCATCAGAAGCCGTCTGGGCTAATGCAACCGTTGGCTATTCCAGAGTGGAAATGGGATAGTATCAGTATGGATTTTGTTTCAGGTTTACCGAGAACAAGTAAGAATTTTGAAGCTATTTGGGTAATTGTTGACAGATTGACGAAATCGACTCATTTCATTCCGATCAGAATGGATTATCCGTTAGAGAGGCTAGCTGAGTTGTATATTGAGAAGATTGTAAGTTTGCATGGTATTCCGTCGAGTATTGTTTCGGACAGAGATCCTAGATTTACATCGAAGTTCTGGGAAGGTTTGCAGAAGGCTTTGGGAACTAAGCTGAGATTGAGTTCTGCATATCATCCGCAGACTGATGGTCAGACTGAGAGGACGATTCAGTCATTAGAGGATCTTTTGAGAGCTTGTGTTTTGGAAAAAGGAGGTGCTTGGGATTGTTATTTACCTTTGATTGAGTTTACCTACAACAATAGTTTTCATTCGAGTATTGGTATGGCACCGTTTGAAGCTTTGTATGGTAGGAGATGTCGGACACCTTTATGTTGGTATGAGTCCGGTGAGAGTGCTGTGGTTGGACCGGAGATTGTTCAACAGACTACAGAAAAGATTAAGATGATTCAGGATAAGATGAGAGTTGCTCAGAGTCGTCAGAAGAGTTATCATGATAAGAGGAGGAAGTCACTTGAGTTTCAAGAGGGAGACCATGTGTTTCTTCGTGTTACTCCGATAACTGGTGTTGGTCGGGCTTTGAAGTCGAAGAAGTTGACTCCTCGATTTATTGGTCCTTATCAGATTTTGGAGAGGATAGGAGAGGTAGCCTATCGTATCGCCTTACCGCCGTCACTTGCGAATTTGCATGATGTTTTTCATGTGTCTCAGTTGAGGAGATACATTCATGATCCGTCGCATGTTGTCCAATTAGATGATGTGCAGGTGAGAGATAACCTGACTGTTGAAACATCACCTATGAGGATCGAGGATCGAGAGTTGAAGCAGTTGCGGGGTAAAGAGATTGCCTTGGTGAAGGTAGCTTGGGGAGGACCAGCAGGTGGCAATGTGACTTGGGAACTGGAGAGTCAGATGAAAGAGTCTTATCCGGAGTTGTTCGCTTGAGGTATGTTTTCGAGGACGAAAACTCTTTTAGTGGGGGAGAGTTGTAACACCCCGATAATAATATATTAATTATTTAAAATTAAGTTAATAATCTATTTATTAATTTAATTAAATAATTGGGCTATTATTATTATTATTATTATTTTGGAATAATAATTATTGGAATAATTATTTATTGGAATATATATAAGTTGGAATATTAAAAAGTCCCAATTTTGGAAAAAGGGTTTTCACGTGAAAAGGAAAAGAGAAGCGGCTGAAAGAGGGAAAGGGCAAAAGGCAGAGCAAGAGAAGAGGAAGAGCTTGAAGCTGCAGAATTTGCCGGATTAACTCAAGTAAGGGGGGTTTATCATCGGTTAAAGGGTATTATATGATAATATGTACTGGGTAGTGATAACCATTGTTTTACCTCTGATTAGATGGATGCATGATGAATTTGTGAAATATTGGATGAATGAAATTGGATGATAATCGAAAGGGATTTCGTAGGAGTTGGATGTAAAAGTGTTAGATTTTGTGTAATCGAATAAGGTAGGAATTGTGTTGAAAATATGGACGATTAGTTGGTGTAAATTGGACTGTAGAAGGTTGGATCGGATAGGTTTCGTAATAGAGAAAACCATTTCAGATCTGGAAATCTGGTTTCTGTAGTAGAGGGTTCTGTTCGCGTGCGATTCGCGGCGCGAAGCCCAGTTCGCGGCGCGAACTGGCAAATTCCAGAGGGGTTCTGTGACGCACCGTTCGCGGCGCGAACCCTGCTGCGCGGCGCGAACTGTGCTGTGCAGAAGTTGATATTGATGAGTTTTGAGTACGTTGAGTTGCGAGGCTCTTGGTAAGTCGCTGTAATTGTATTATAAATAACTAACAGTGATTATATGATTGTGTACGGGCATAGGCAATACGCGGATACGCAGTATTGTGAATTTCTGTGCTGTTGTTGTGTAGTTTTGGTTGTTAGGCTGAGTGATGTAACTTAGCTGAAGTATGAGGTGGTAGGGATCAGTTCCCGTTGTTTTGAGTAGTGTACGTATTAGTAGAGTGTGCTAATACTGTGTTGATTTTGTGGCATGATGTGATATGCTGTGGTGATACTTGTATTGATGACATGTGATGGGTTGCATAATGCTGTGAATGTATCAGTTATATATGCATTGTGAATAGACTGTTTTATGGCTTAGAGTGTGAGCATATGTCTATTCTTGAATGGTTGTTGTTGTTATTGCATTGCTAGGTGATTAGCATGCATATTCTAGCCTTGGGGCTGTAGCTAATTCCCATGGTGAGGAATTAGTGAGTGAATCCTTGTGGAATTGTTGTTGATGTTTGCATACTAGATGAGTAGTGTGCATGGTCTA
Organism: Lathyrus oleraceus; assembly: GCF_024323335.1. NCBI lineage: Eukaryota > Viridiplantae > Streptophyta > Magnoliopsida > Fabales > Fabaceae > Lathyrus > Lathyrus oleraceus. The sequence goes on along the minus strand of NC_066583.1, from coordinate 505,046,640 downwards.
GCCTTTGGGGCTGTAGCTAATTCCCATGGTGAGGAATTAGTGAGTGAGTCACTAAATCTCAATGAGTGGGATTGGTGAGCTCAGTAGCCGTATCTGGAGGGATCGGTGAGCTTGAACTATGCGTTCAAGAATAGTCGGTACCGCATGTGTTGAGTCTCATTGCATAATGAATGTATGGCATATAATATGAATGGATGTATTCCAGTATTATATGTGTGTCGTGTGTTGTGTTGTTGAATGTTGAGTATGGTTGGAATTATACATATGCTATATGTTACTGTTGATTATGATGTTTGAAGTGATATTGCCGTTACGGAATGTGTAATCTGGCTAGGGTGAATTAATGTGTCATTTACTTAACATTACATAATGTTGTATAATGCTTATTATATTGATTGAGGAACTCACCCTTACACCTATTTTTCAGGTAACGAGCAGTGAGTTGAGTAGGAGCTAGTGCTTGGAGTCTAGTGTAGTCTCCTAGTGGGTCATGCTCTGATAGATGTAACATCGGGATGGGATGTTTGAATATTTTCTTGATTGGTTGTGAACCATTTTGCATGTAGTATGTTACATGATTGGAATAATTGAATTGATTTCTATCCGCTGCGTATTATGCAGATACTTTATAATTTGAATTAAATAAATGAGCATGACAGGAGATTTTGATGAATATTGTGTGACACCCTTCGGGGCATAATTACTCTGATTGATATGTTATATATTTTAATTAAATACTTTGGGGTATTTAGAAGGGTGTTACAATGTCCCCCTTCAACCGTCCTGGTCGCCCATCCATGAGTCAACCACACCCCAACTTCTCTGGCATGGGTCATGAGCTCAGCTACGCCGGTACACCATCATTGAATACTGAAGACTATGCTGAGTTGGCTGAATACCTCAACGGATCTTCTCCTGTAAGAGGTAATGACGCTCCTGGACCATCAGATGAACAAACACCGGTGCAGAATCGTCAACGTGGGTTAGGGCCAAGGGTTAGGGTAGCTAGGGGATGTGGGACCGGAGGTCGGTTAGGTGATCCCGGTCATCACCATTAGGATTCATTGTGTAAAATCCCAATTTTATTAATATCAATTCGTATTATGTCAAATTTATCTTTGTGTAAACTCCAAACATTAGGTTTCTTTCATAATTCTAAAATAAACACATATCATAATACAAAAATTTATAGGTCAGAAACCCTAATTCAAGGACTTGTTATTGTTATGTTGAAGGGCTTGAATTTCGTCCCTTTTGGCAAAATTCACATACACATATTTTGACAGAAACCCTAATTTTTGGTCAAGTTCGCAAGGACCTACCTCACTCATTTTTAATTATTTTGAGGTGGGACCAAGTGCATTGGAAAATTTAAGATGTCTACTTCACTTGTTATGTTGGACAAAAATTCATATTCCTAAAAGAAACACATGCAATAATACAAAACATTATGACTCAGATAACAGTTAAAATGTCAAAGAGTCCAAGTTTAGGTGCCCATACCTTTCTCATAAAAATTGCAAATGATGCAAAACTTTAGTCCAAATTCATTATCTTGAAAAGATCTACAACTTTTATGTTGAAGGTTTTGTCATTTGAGGCTTTTATCATTCAAACTAAAGGGCTTGAAGTTGGTCCCTTTTGGCAAAATTCACATACACTTGTTTTGACAGAAACCCTAATTTTGGGTCAAGTTCGCAGGGACATAACTCACTCATTTTTAATTATTTTGAGGTGGGACCAAGTGCATTGGAAAATTTAAGATGTCTACTTCAAATGTTATGTTGGACAAAAATTCATATTCCTAAAAGAAACACATGCAATAATACAAAACATTATGACTCAGATAACAGTTAAAATGTCAAAGAGTCCAAGTTCAGGTGCCCATACCTTTCTCATACAAATTGCAAATGATGCAAAACTTTAGTCCAAATTCATTATCTTGAAAAGATCTACAACTTTTATGTTGAAGTTTTTGTCATTTGAGGCTTTTATCATTCAAACTAAAGGGCTTGAAGTTGGTCCCTTTTGGCAAAATTCACATACACTTGTTTTGACAGAAACCCTAATTTTGGGTCAAGTTCGCAGGGACATAACTCACTCATTTTTAATTATTTTGAGGTGGGACCAAGTGCATTGGAAAATTTAAGATGTCTACTTCAAATGTTATGTTGGACAAAAATTCATATTCCTAAAATAAACACATGCAATAATAAAAAACATTATGACTCAGATAACAGTTAAAATGTCAAAGAGTCCAAGTTCAGGTGCCCATACCTTTCTCATAAAAATTGCAAATGATGCAAACCTTTAGTCCAAATTCATTATCTTGAAAAGATCTACAACTTTTATGTTGAAGGTTTTGTCATTTGAGGCTTTTATCATTCAAACTAAAGGGCTTGAAGTTGGTCCCTTTTGGCAAAGTTCACATACACTTGTTTTGACAGAAACCCTAATTTTGGGTCAAGTTCGCAGGGACATAACTCACTCATTTTTAATTATTTTGAGGTGGGACCAAGTGCATTGGAAAATTTAATATGTCTACTTCAAATGTTATGTTGGACAAAAATTCATATTCCTAAAAGAAACACATGCAATAATACAAAACATTATGACTCAGATAACAGTTAAAAAACTCAGAAGTCGAACTTAAACTGCCCATAACTTTCTCAAAAAAAATCCAAATGTTGCAAAAGTTATATCCAAATTCATTGTCTTGAAAAGATCTACAACTTTCATGTTGGAAGTTTTTTCATTTGAGGCTTTTTTAAGGGAGGCGCCAATTGGATTGGCGCCCCCTCTTAAAAATTACACATAGGCGCCAATTGGATTGGCTAGGGCAGGTGCCCTAGCCAATCCAATTGGCGCCTCCTTGCAATTTTTAAGAGGGGGCGCCAATCCAATTGGCGCCTCCTTCTAAAAGTGGGGTATATTGAGAATTTTTTTGAAAACTGGGTTATTTTGGGAATTTATTTAAAAAAGTGGGTTAATTAGGTAAAAAATCCCTAAAAACAAACACTCGCTAGTTATTAAATTATAGTATTAAATAGCTATTATAATAACTAAACTTCATAATTTTTTCATCAAGAAGTTATTTATAACAATATGAATTTATTGATTTATTTTAGTTGTCGAATTTTCTAAGGCTTAATTTTGAATCTCATTTTTTTTATAAATTAAAATTGAATTAAAAATTACCCATTTATATTCGCGGATGTTCAGATACAATTTATACAACTTACTGTCAAATCTTTTTTCATAAGAATTTATTTATAATAATATTAATTTATTGATAACATAATTAATGTAATTATCATACATCTATTTTTATTTTAATTTTAATTACTTTTAATATCATCTTTTTTATAAATTAAAATTGGATTATTGGAGTATACTTGCTTGTTCGAGGCTCGTCTTTCTGTCAATTTTTTTTAATAACTTTATTTTCAAGTCCATTATTTTACATGATTAAAAAGGGTTGAGGTGACAGATCTAATGGCCACACGTGCGCGTTCCACCATACTCCTTCGTCAATGCAATGTACGCGTGGTAATTAGAATGAACACTCAAGATTAAAACATTTGAACATGATCAAATGGCTTGGGATTTGCCAAAACACCACCGGAGCCCTAGCTCTACTGATCACCATCGGACTGGTCCAACCTCAACTTCATAAAAAATGAAAAAATAAGGACATTATTTCAAAGAGAAAATGCTCAGTAGCTCGAATCTGGCCTCAATTTTCTTCAATTCCAAGTATATAAAAGATACAGAGATTTAAATTTTGAGGATCATGAACTGAGTTGCTTCGATTTGACCTCAAAGTCACTCAATCTTGTTGCCTACATTGGTAGGACTTCAGCCAACCAAAAACCAATCGAAATAATTGAGAAATAAGGGAGAATCGAAGAAGAGAAGTTTATGAAATTTGACCTTCGAGTAGCTTCAATTCAGCTTGATCTTGATCTGGATTTGCTTGATTCTTCCTCCTCTTGCTTGATGTAATCAAATGAGATGGAAAAGGCAATGAATTCTTGGAGTTTGAACTTCAAAACAGAAAGTGAAATTCAAACTCGATTTTCAAATAAATCCTCAATAAATTCTATGGTGTGAGGGTATGAGTTCTCTTGGTAAAGCTTGGGCAAGGTGTTCATGATATTTCTGAGGCCATGAGCTTGTTTAAATAGGCAAGGGAATTGATTTCTACACCACTTGAAATTTTGCCAAAATTGGAAACCAAGTTGCATGGATGCATGGGAAATGGTTTCAGCCTAAATAATGATGCAATCCATCTCCAATTCGTGCACAAAGTATACTGAGGTCATCACATGGAATCATGCAAAGAAGAATGATCATTTGAATCCAAATCTTGCCAAAACAAACCCAACAAAGGAGCTATGTGCAAGTCCCTCAATTTTGATCCAAATGAGATTATCTTGGTCGTTTTATCAAGGTGAGATCAAGGGGAACAACTTTCATGTTTAACATTTTTCTATTTAAACTTGGATCATGATGAATTTTGAGGTGGAAGTTTGGAAAATCAAACATATTTGAAAATTTTCTAAGTACTAAGTCAAATGTTCACTTCTTCCACCTTGAATAACGTTTGCTATGGACTTCAAATGGAAAAAGTTCCTTCATCAAAGTTGTAGATCTTTCAAACCTCTTCAGTTGGGTCACAAGTATGACCTTGTTTGGATTTGGCATGAAGGAGTTATACATCTTAGAAGTTGAGGAAAATCACTTGTTCAATGGTAATGACCTATAATGTTTCCTTTTGGAACATGCATTTTAAAGTTGAATTTGAAATTACTACAAACATAAAAGTTGGAGAGGAAATCTTGAATTTGATCATAGAACTTGAATGGCTTTCAGCTGATAAACATTGAGGAAGTTATGGTCCTTTAGAAGTTGACCGTCTAACTAGGGTTTAGAAAAAATGACCTATAATATTTCACCATAAAAAATGACTTTCCAAGAAAAATAGCTCTTGACTTCAACATGAAAGTTGTTTGTAGTGTCATAAGATGTAACTTTTCTCTTGGGATCATTTTCATATGACAAATATTGTAGGAGATAGGGTCTAGGGATCCCCAGTTTTGACCAGTTGACTTTCTCTGGTCTACCACCATGAACCATCTTGCAAACTTGACATTCTCTTGGTATTTGGGACTCATGGAGGATCATATATGTTTAGTATGATTTATAATGAAGTATACATTTATATATTTGATCAAATGATGAAGAAACTTGTTGAGGAAGTCACACAAGATACCCGGATGAATTAGGGATTCCAAGGCAAACAAGCTTCAAACTCTTGATGAATTCTTGATCAAAATGATATGTGAAGACCATGGGGATCTATATATGATGTCTAGAGCCAATGTAAACCATATCTTGATTAGTCTCCTTGCATTGAGGGTCTTAAACCCTAGGTATGAGCTTGATGAGGCATGGGTGAACACACACACTACCTATAAAAGTAACAAACTATACATTGACATAGTTGTGGCATTTTGGTTAGTAAATAATGAAAAAAAAATGATACAATCAAATGTGCTTGGTGACCTCTCCCAATGCAAATCTAATGAATGAGGGGTAAGGAGGATGTCAAGGTGTCATCCCAAACTCAATGCATATGATGAGATAGCATGAGGGATCTTAGGGTCAAAATTAGGGTCTTACAGTTGCCCCTATTTAAGGACATTATAACTAAGGATGTGAATGTTAAAATCTTCGTATCAACTCAGTAGAATGGACTTAAATAACAAAATATAGAAACAAATTTTCCCTAAGAGACCTCATGATGCATATGATATGAATGTTAAAAATAATCTTTGTGAGGAAAATATTGCCTCAAAGGAAAAGAATCTGAAAAGAATGAAAGTCCACAGGAGCATAATGCATTCCATAAGGAACACTCACTCGGGAGGCGGAGACTCTGGGGGATAAGGGGTTATGCATAGGCCAGGCTACGACTTGAAAACTGTTGGAGACACGAGAGGAATTCCATGAAAATAAATCAATGGAAGGACTCGGTTTGGGGAATAAGGAAAAACTCTGCGGGGGGAAACTGGTAAATCAAAACAAAGCTGAAATACTCGAACCAAATCCAGCTGGGGAAGAATGATCTTCAACACAGGAGTACCAGAAGTATATTTTCTATTACCGGTTACTAGATAGGGAGATAATATACTCTGATAGAGGGACATCCGTTACCAGTTAGGGTAAACATATCAAGGATGATTCGCTGAGAAAAATGAGGCATATTCGTTACCGGTTACTGGGTAAGAATGACCTACTGGGGAAAAATACCAAATAGGGTTTACAACTACAGGTTACTGGGCAGAAGACCAAAGAGAGAATATTTGTCACTAGTTAAAATGAACATATCAAGAATAAACTCAAAGGAAGAATATTTGTCATCGGTTAGGATGAACATATCAAGGATGGACTTCCCGAGAGAAAATAAGAATTATATTTATTGGTTACTGGATAGAATACCAAATAGAGAATATTCGTCACCACTTAGGATGAACATATCAAGGATAGACTCAGCAGGGGAAATCAGGATTTACAACTACCGGTTACTGGACAGAAGACCACAAAGAGGAGAAAATCCATCATCGGTTAAGATGAACATATCAAGGATTAACTCTCTAGGGAATGAAAAAGGGATTATAACTATCATTTTACTGGGTAGAAAACCACAAGGGAAGAATATTCGTCATCGGTTAGGATGAACATATCAAGGATAGAATGCCTTGATATCAAGCAAAGGAAGTAGATTACTTTTACCGGGTATTGGGAAAAAGTAAAGTACTCAAAAATCGAGAGGAAAATTATCATTTACTGGGTAATAGACTCTCAAGGGACCAAAAGTATTTATCTAGGTAAGAGCTAGAAAGAAACGGTCAATCAAGGACTTGACCCAAATGAGGATATAACTCAAGGGGAGTGGTTCCATCAAGATAATTAACTGGGGAGGAAACTGAAATAATGATCATCCACGAGGAAATAACTCAGTGGGGAATGAGAAAGGTTAAATTCTTTCTACTTAAGGGGATGACACTCTAAAATTGAAGGAGGATAGACACACCCAATCTGCATGGGGAAATAATATCACAGTAGCAGAGGATCAGAATAAAGGAATCAAATGCAGTCAAATGCATAATTAAATATCTGATGTATGAATATGTATGTATATGTTTGATGATTATGCTGACAAAACCGTCACAAAGGATACAAATATCATAAATTTGAATCACCACTGCAACACTCGGCTAATCTCAACAGGATGGAAACACCAACTGGATAAAAAAATGTTGGGGATGAACACAAATAATCTGGCTTTGAATATCTCAAACCCGGATGGGGAAAGAGAAAAGATCTGTTGAGGATCCAAGTTGTTAACTCTGCGGGGAATTTTAGGTCAACACCATATCAAATGGGAGACAACCTCGCAGGGGACCAAATCAAATACTACTCAGAATCAACACTGCCGTATCTGAAGATGAACTTCACCGGGGAGTACAAGAGATAAAACTCTGCACGAAGGATCTAGGAAAACTATTGAGGATGTGAGCCTACAACTCAGTTGGGAAAAAAGTTTTGCAAAAGGGACTGATCACCAGCTCAACTCTACTGGGGATAAATGATGAATTGTTTAGAAAAAATTACCAACCCAACAACTTGGGGAAGACCAACAAGGCTTCGAATTTCATGACTTACATGTCCTTAGACTGCTGTTGATATTCCTTGCTGAAATTGATTGTTCTTAAAGTAATTACTTTTATATTCTTAAGAAAAAATGATTTTTATTTATTAATTTATTTCAAGATTATCATCATAAAAATTCAATTTTGTTTAGTTGAAAATAAATAAGAGTAGAAACAATTGGATAAAAAAGCTCAACTTTATTTAATAGGATGGTAGTCTGTAAATGACAAGACTCCATAGATCTTTACAAAAGTTGAAAAATGGTAATTTACATGGAAAAGGGATACATTGAATACAATGATCACTACTCTCCCTACCCACTTCAATATCCACTGTGCTCTTTGCTTTGGTTGAGAATGATAAATCAGAATCAAACGACTTGCTCGGAACTACTCCAATGATCAGGACCAACCGAATGCAGTTACTTACCATAATCCCTAATTTTGCCTAGATTTCCCCAAGGTGGGGTACTCAATCTAGTGGGATAAATTTTCTGTTTTTATGTCTCTAACTTTTGCCTGGATCGCCCTTGCGGGTTTTCAATCCACTGAGACGCTCATTTTTGCCTAAGCCGCCCTTTCGGGTTTTCAACTTAACGAGTTGTTCTTTTCTTTTTAGGCAAAGTATTTCTTGATTGCATCGACATTTACAAGACGAGTGAACTCTTCACCATCCATAATTGTAAAAATCAAAGCACCGCCTGAAAAGGCTATCTTCACAACATATGGGTCTTCATAATTAGGAGTCCATTTTCCCCTATCATCAGGTTTGAAAGATAGAATCTTCTCGAGCACAAGGTCACCTTCTTTGAACACACGAGGCATGACCTTCTTATAAAAAGCTTTCTTCATTCTTTGCTGATATAACTGACCATGACACATGGCAGTCAATCTCTTCTCTTCAATTAAATTCAAGTGATCATATCTGGTCTGGAACCATTCAGCTTCAGTCAACTTGGCTTCCATCAAGACACGCAGCGATGAGATCTTAACCATCACAGGGAGCACAACTTCCATACCTTAAACAAGAGAGAAAGGGGTTTCCCCTGTTGAAGTGAGGACGGATGTACGGTACCCATGCAAAGCAAATGGGAGCATCTCATGCCAATCTTTGTATGTCACAACCATTTTCTGAATAATCTTCTTGATGTTCTTATTTGCAGCCTCAACCCATTCATCTTAGTTCTATAGGGAGAAGAATTATGATGTGCAATATTGAAGTCTTTGCAAATAGCTTCCACCATGTTATTATTCAAGTTTGATCCATTATCAGTAATGATCTACTTGACACACCATAACGAAATATAATGTGATTCTTGATAAACCTCACAACAACTTGCTTGGTTACATTCGCACACGATGTTGCTTCAATCCTCTTTGTGAAGTAATCAATAGCCACCAGAATAAAACGATGTTCGTACGAAGCTTTGGGCTCAATCATACCGATCATATCAATTCCCCACATGGAGAAGGCCCACGGAGAGGAAATGACATTCAACAGTGTCGGAGGAATATGAATTTTATCTACATAAATTTGACACTTGTGGCATTTCTTCCCAAACTTGCAACAGTCAGATTCCATTGTCAGCTAATAGTAACCTGCTCTGAACATCTTCTTGGCCATAGCATGTCCATTGGAATGAGTACCAAAGGAACCTTCGTGGACTTCAGTCATCAATAAGTCTGCTTCGTTCCTATCCATGCATCTGAGCAAGACCATATCTAAATTTCTCTTGTAAAGTACATCACCATTCAGGTAGAAGTTGCCAGTTAGTCTCCTCAGAGACTGCTTATCTTTCAAAAATGCCCAATACGGGTAAATCTGACTTTGGAGGAAACATTTGATATCAAAATACCACGGCTTCTCATCTTTAACTTCTTCAACAACAAATACATGAGATGGCCTATCAAGACGCATCACAGTCAAATTAGGAACTTCATTCCAAAATTTCACCACAATCATTGAAGCTAACGTTGCAAGAGCATCTGCCATCCGATTTTCATCTCGAGGGATATGATGAAACTCAACCTTTGTACAGAAAGTTGAAATCCTCCTCGCGTAGTCTCTATATGGTATTAAACCGAGTTGATTCGTCCCCCATTCACCTTTGATCTGATTCACAACCAAAGTTGAATATCCATAGACGTCAAGATATTTGATTCTGAGATCAATGGCCTCCTTAAGCCCCATAATGCAAGCTTCATATTCAGCCATGTTGTTTGTGCACTTGAAAGTCAATCTTACTGTAAACGGAAAATGGGTGCCTTGGGGAGTAATAACTATTGCCCCAATGCCATTACCATATGAATTAACAGCCCCATCAAATACCATGCCCCAACGGGAACCAGGTTCTGGCCCTTCTTCAAGCAATGGTTCATCACAATCTTTCATTTTCAAGTACAAGATCTCTTCATCAGGAAAGTCATACTGCACTGACTGATAATCTTCAATCGTTTGGTGAGCTAAATGGTCAGCCAAGACACTACCTTTAATAGCTTTTTAAGATCGGTATTCAATATCATACTCGGATAACAACATCTGCCAACGGGAAATCCTCCCAGTTAAAGCAGGCTTTTCAAAAATGTACTTGCCGCAGACGCTTAGCAGCCCAAGCCAATGCACAACATGTCTTTTCCAACATAGAATGCCGAGTCTCATAGTCGGTGAACTTCTTACTGAGGTAGTAAATTGCATATTCTTTCTTTCCAGATTCGTCTTGCTGGCCTATAACACAACCCATACTCTCATCAAGCACAGTCAAATACATGATCAAAGGTCTTCCTTAACAGACGGAGATAGAATTGGAGGCTCAAGCAGATACTCTTTGATACAATCAAAAGCTTTCTGGCAATGTTTGGTCCAATCATACGACTGATCTTTCCAAATATGCTTGAAAATAGGCGCATATGTGGCAGTCATATGCGATATAAATCTTGAGATATAATTCAAGCGGCCGAGAAAACCTCTGACTTGCTTCTCAGTTTTGTGCGCAAGCATTTCTTATATTGCTTTGACCTTGGTAGGATCAACTTCAATACCTTTCTCGCTGACAATAAAGGCCAACAAATTACCATAACGAACACCAAAAGTACATTTATTGGGATTCAAGCGGAGTTTGTACTTCCTCAAATGCTGGAATAACTTCAATAAATGCTAAACATGTTATTCTTCATCACTTGATTTGGCAATCATATCATCAACATAAAATTCAATCTCTGTATGCATCATATCATGAAAAAGAGTGATCATAGCTCTCTGGTACATTGCACCAACATTATTTAAACCGAAAGGCATCACTCTATAACAGAATGTTCCCCAGGGTGGAATGAATATGGTCTTTTCTATATCTTCAGGTGCCATCTTGATTTGATTATAACCGGAAAATCCATCCATAAATGAAAAGACTTTGAATTTAGTTGTATTATCTACCAACATGTCAATGTCTGGTAGAGGAAAATCATCTTTCGAACTAGCTTTGTTCAAATCTCTATAATCAACACACATGCAGACTTTTCCATCTTTCTTAGGAACAGGCACAATGTTGGCCACCCACTGGGGATATTCAGAGGTAACGAGAAAACCAGCAATCAATCTGCTTCTGCACTTCTTCTTTGATCGTAAATGCCATATCAGGATGAGTTCTTCTCAACTTCTACTTGATCGGTGGGCATTCTAGATTCAACGACAATCTATGCTCCACAATCTCAGAATCCAACCCATAAATGTCTTGATAGGACCAAGAAAACACATATGAATACTCTCGAAGAAGATCAATCAACCCCTTCTTAGCTTCTGGACACAATTGAGACCCAATATTGACTTCATTCACAACGTCATCGGAACCCAAGTTGACTAGTTCAATCTGCTCTTCGAACGGCTGAATGACCTTTTCCTCATGCTCAAGTAAACGAGATAATTCATCAGATACTTCTTCATCATCAGTCTCTTCCTCAGCTTCAAACACAGGAAAATCAAAGTTTGGAGAGGGAGTATGATCATTGTATTCAATGGGTTTGAAAACCAACCTACATAATGATTTGATATTTTAATTTTAGAGAAGGAAATTGTGATCAAATATTATGCAGATGGAAGATTATTATTTATTTAAGTTTTTTGTGATTACCATTTTCAGAAAAATAAAAAGTAAAAATAAAACCATCATAGATGTGGATGAATATAATTGTATTTTATTGATGATAATAAAGATGTCTGATCTGTCCATTTTGATGCACATTCTTCTATATTTATACTTATGCATTTCCATGTTTTAGTTTGGTTATTTTTCACTTTTAATGTGTTTTTATAATTTATGTTATTTTTGCACTTATTTAATTTTTGTATTTAATTTAAGCATTAGCAGCTTTCGCGAGAAAAATCATATCTTGAGCTAGGAGTATCAGATTAAGACATGCTACCAGTCGATGGAAAGCTAAGAAAAAGATCTACAACTTTTGTTCAGAAGTCGAGAGCTCAATCAGACTGTAGCAGGGCCAGAAAAGTCGTTGAAGTTGCAGCATTAGTTTTATTTAAGTTTTGGGTCATTAGTTTTGGGTTTGGGTTATGTTTTCAATCCAGTTGGGTTGTAAACCAAATTCCTTGTTTTCCATATACCTAGCAGCCGCATAACAAGAGGATGATCACTATTCACGAAATACTTGAAAGCTTTGGCAAGAATTCTCATGAAGAACTAATCGATCCAAACAATTTACTGTATTCGGGTTCCGATACCTTGAGATTTTAGTAATTCTTATTCAGGTTTTTTATTCCTTTCAATATTAATATATGTATTTTGTTTGCTTAATCCGATTTACATATGCTATATTGATTTAATCCGATTGATTGTGTGATCCTAACTATAGTCACGATTTCGTTTGCTTAATTCGTTATCGAGTCCGTTTAATTCATGTTTGCTTAATTCATGAAACTTAATCCCGTTTGCTTAATTCGGATAATAGGAACATACAACTTATACTATCAATTGCGCTTGTCAGTTGATATTATAATCGAATAGGAATAGTTAATCTGCGGTTGGAATTACGATAGTCGATGATAGGCAAAGACCGAATCAGTAAATTGTTGCTACAGCTTATTTCAATAATCACTTATTTTAATCTATTTTTTTAATTGAATCCTAAACCAACCAAAACCCCATTAATTGTTACTATCATTGATTAATTCATTCAAGAATCCTTGTGAGAACGATAATCCGAGTCAATTTGTCGCTAAACTACGTTTTGTCAAAAATACTCGTTTTTGATCCGCGCGCGACAGCGGATCAATGTCCAACAATGTTCACTTCTCCCTTAGGCATAAGAGAAGGATTTTTCTTAAAAAATGAATAAACAAATTACTTAGAGCGATGAATAACAGTAGGAACATCAACAACAACCCAATTGTTGCAAATCTGACCATGCGTCACAAAGTTGGTGCAAGCTTCATCTTCATCGTTACTGTCTTCAATCACAACAACTAAGTGTTGATCATTCCCATGAATGAACCCTCCACTACGAAAACTCGGTTGCACATCTTCAGTTCTGACGTTGAATAGCCCTGGTTGAAATCCCAATTCGGCCTTATTCTTGTTCTCAACAATCTCTATCATTCGACCCTACTGATCAATGTTGCCAACCTCAATAGTCTTTTGTGCATCCTTTAAAGAAGACATGGGTGCCCCAGTTTTCTTTACTTCAGCAATAGACAAGGCTTGGAACGGCGTTCCAACCTCCTCCTCAACCTCAACATATAAAAAGGATGACAAATGGCTCACTAATAGTGCCTTCTCTCCACCAACAACGACAAGCTTTCCGTTCTTCACAAATTTTAGCTTTTGGTGTAAAGTAGATGTTATGACTCCTGCTTCATGAATCCTTGCCCTTCCCAATAGACAACTGTAGGTCGGGTGGATATCCATTACGTGGAAAGTAATTTGGAAATCACTTGGACCTATCTACACTGGAAGGTCCACTTCACCAATGACGGTTTTACGAGAACCATAAAACGCCTTAGCAATCATGCCATTATATCTCATTGGGGCGCCTTGGAAGGAAAGTCTTGACAAAGTTGACTTTGGAAGCATGTTCAGTGATGACCCAGTGTCAACCAACACATTGGACATAACGTCCTCCTTACAGTTCATAGAAATATGTAGCGCCAAATTGTGATTTCTGCCTTCCTTAGGAAGCTCTTTATCACAAAAACTCAAATTATTGCAAGAAGTAATATTGGCAACAATATGGTCAAACTGATCCACAATCACATCGTGCTTAACATAAGCCTGCTCGAGCACTTTCTGCAATGCCTCCCTATGTGCCTCAGAGTTCATCAACAAAGACAGCACCGAAATCTTTGACGGGGTTTGGAGTAACTGCTCCACCATACTAAACTCACTTCTCTTTATTAACTTCAGAACTTCATCATCATCATTAGCCTTCAGTTTGCTAGATTCACCAGACTGACACACTAGAGTGCTAACCGGATTCTCTACTGGAACTTCAGCCCTCTTACTGGCTGCAACATCTTCTACCTCCTTGGGAAAAACCGGACCGAACACACGACCATTACGGTTCACCTTCGCAATATCGATAATATTTACCATAGAATCTGGAACTGGTAGAGGAACCTCTTGATCATTATCAATCATTATGGCGTTTTATTGATAAGGCACAACTTTATCGGATGCATACAGAAAGGGCCCGCTAACCGTATAATCAACGGCGATACCGATTTATTGACATTGTTGTTGTTGCTGCTATCAAACTGAATCACTACCCGCTCAAGGGTCTTGAACACAGGCATAATTACATTCACATCACCTATATGTCTCGACTGTTGAATCTGGATTACATTCTCATCCATTAACTTCTGGATATCTCACTTGACGATCATACAGCCACGGGGGTTCACACTACAGATTCAAAACCATCATGGTCGTGATCATAATCACTGATTAAGCACAAGGTTCTATTCATTTCCACCAACGACTTACGGACACGTCGTATATCGAATACTCGGAAATTTCCTGGACAGCCATCCACCATGTTGATAGTAGTATTACCATGAGCATTCAACGAATTAGCTTTCACATTAGGCGCTCGATCCTCAAAGGACACCATCCCACTCTTCACAAGCTTTTTTACTTCATACTTCAATGGATAGCAATTCTCTATGTCGTGGTCAGGGGCTCCCTGGTGAAAGGCACAACGAAGTTCGGATTTAAACCACCATGGAAGTGGCTCGGGAATTTGTGGAGGATTTCTGGGTTGAATGTGGTTCTTGGAAACCAAGGATGGATATAATTCTGTGTATGACATACCAATAGGGTCAAAGGAGACCTTCTTCCTCTAAAAGTTATGTTGTTGATTATTCTTGTTGTTGAAGTTGGTTCTTTGTTGCGGTTGTTATTGACGTGGTAGTTATTGAATCGGAACTAATTGATTGTTGGAATTGTTAGAAAAAACTAGAATCACTAAAGAAACTTGATGTTGATGTTGACAGGGTTGAGAACTCTTTCTGATATGAGGCCTCCTTTGCCTCCCCACAATTACTGAATTAGTTCCCCCCCCCCTTCCTCTTGGAGAAACTACCCCCATACTTCTTGCTAGACGATGCTTCTTCTCTAGACAGACGTCCTTCATAGACTTTCTCTTCTAACCTCATCCCCATATTTACCATTTCGGTAAAGTCATTGGGGGCACTGAAAATCATACGTTCATAATAAAACGAACTCAACGTATTCAAGAATATCTTCGTCATTTCTTTCTCTTCCAATGGTGGACTAATATGGGCAGCAAGCTCTCCCCATCTCTGAGCATACTCCTTGAATGTCTCCTTATTTTTCTGACACATAGACCTCAGCTGGTCTCTATCAGGTGCCATATCAATATTGTATTTATACTGCTTGACAAAGGCTTCACCCAAGTCATTGAAAGTACGAACGTGTGCACTGTCCAACCCCATATACCATCTCAAAGCAGCACCGGTCAAACTATCTTGGAAGTAGTGAAACGGTAACTGATCATTATCAGTTTGAGTAGACATCTTTCTGGCGTACATCACAAGGTGGCTCAGTGGACAAGTGTTTCCCTTATACTTTTCAAAGTCAGGAACCTTGAACTTCATTGAGATTTTCACATTAGGCACTACGCAGAGCTCAACAACACTCTTACCAAACAAGTCCTTTCCTCTCAGAGTCTTCAACTCTTTACGCAGCTCGAGGAACCGATCCTTCATTTCGTCCATCTTCTCATACACGTCTGGGTCCTCAGATGGCTCAGAATGGTAAATGGTGTCCCCAACACGAGGCAAAGTGTGAACAATACGAAGCGACACTGACATAACCGGGCTAGATGCCAGTAGAGAAACAAAAGTGGGTGCATACCCTTCTGACATAAAGTTTGATGGCATCCCCCAAGGGAATATAGCAGGAATAGACTCACTGGAAGCAGCAACCAGAATAGTCGAGGTAATAACCTCAAAAATGATTGTCCTCTATGGAGGAGTTGCAGGAGTTGGTGATGACTTGTTATGTGCAGCAATGACAGATTCCATCAGCGTCGTTAATCTGGAAATCTCATCCTTCATATCTCTGTTCTCTTACTCTAAATGTTCCATTATCCTTGGTTGATTAGCGCAAGTGTTGTATCGGTGAGTCAGCTTGGCTGAAGCACAGAAGAACATCCGATAAGACATTTGGCTGAAGAAAACTTGCTATGCAAATGATGCATGAAATGCAATTTTTTTGTTTGTTAAATTTCAAGGAACATATGAAGTTCTATTGGCAAATATATATAATAATAACAATTTCAAGCACCTTTCATGATTAGTACATAAGCTGTTACAATCCAAATGTCAATCATTTTTCATAACATAGATAGTTTCTACGAGGGCTCAAATCCAAACTGTTTGTTTTAAGTAGGACAGAATTTAATTTACAACAAGGTTTTATTTGCAAACAAGACAATCCAACGAACAACTCAAACCGTTATTCAGTTTACCTACTTAAGATAACAACTTTACATGAAAAAGAGAGTAAGCAAATCAATTTGAAAATAAATGCCACAAGCTGCAAAATGGAAAAACAGCAACGACTTGCCGTCACACCAAAAAACAGCTGCAGACACAAGTTCAGAGTATTTCTCCCACAGCAGGCCATGTTGCAGACCTTTGCAACATGATGGTCCTTTGAATGACACGATGGGTAACAACTCCAAGATGGATGATTCAGTTCCATAAATAATGCTGATGCCGATAACAGGATAGGCATTTGGTCGGTTGCAGAAACTTTAACAGCTTTTGGGTCACCAAGATAAAGCTACAGCGGCAAGACCATTGCATTATGAATCATCAATTAAAGATGGGATCAGTTTAAATACCATAATGCTCCAAACCAAAACGATTGCCAGGGTATGCTTCAAAAACCTGTTACAATAGAACCTATTATCAAACCAAGACAAATGATATTCCAAAGCAAAAAGCATAATGGATGCCACAGGAATCATACAAACAGAGCTATGAC
The DNA here is from genome assembly GCF_024323335.1 of Lathyrus oleraceus. Taxonomy (NCBI): domain Eukaryota; kingdom Viridiplantae; phylum Streptophyta; class Magnoliopsida; order Fabales; family Fabaceae; genus Lathyrus; species Lathyrus oleraceus. The sequence goes on along the minus strand of NC_066583.1, from coordinate 505,029,407 downwards.
AGATGTTGAACCAGGGAAAGAAAACCTGTTACCAAACCGCCAACATGGAATGAATTCGCTTGTCCAACCCAACAGGATACGTGGTTCAAGCTTTATGGCTAAGATACCGGCAACATTGCCAATCCTTTTGAAGTTTGCCACCAAACCAAGCCTATGTGCCTTGCGATAGCAACAAAGTCCGCATCTGCGTATCAGCTCAAAAGCAATGGTGTGTCATTTTTGAAACAACAGCCCTGCTACCAAAGATAACCAAGCGTTAAATGCATACTCAATGGTGATCTGCAGCATATATTAGTCAGGCAGGCATATCATTTTTGACAGAACTACATACTCATAATGGAAAATATTTAGAGAATTCAAAACCTGGACCGTTTGGAACACTTGTAGATATGAATTGCTCTATTAACCCGGTACTGTCAAACGAGTCCACAACTAATTTATGAGCAGAAATATATCATAGTAGTTCACACACAGAGAACACAGCTATGCAGGGGAAAGCTAAAACAATGAAACAAGACTTTAACATTTAAACGATTCCATTCACATACAAATTTTGAATTCCAAGGATGAGGTAATACCGAAATGGATGGGACCACCAAAAGTGTTAAAACAGATCGACACACATCACTACAGACAAAACGAAATAGCTTTCAGCAAATTGGAGATTTAGGATCGGTCCCCACCAAATCTGAGATATTCTAACAGAATGATTCTTGGGATCCTCCGCCAGCTCATAATTGGCACATGATTTGAGACCTTGCATTTCTTCTGTATAAAGAGTGCTTCAATCATTGAGAAAGGAGGCGGAAGAGGCATCGTTACCCTGCAAAAATTCTTCTGCAAACCCTACCACAACTCGAAAATACAAATGGCAATTCAGAGCTCCTTGGTTGAAGCTTGAGCTAACCAAGCTAAATCGCGAACAAATCGAACGCAGAAAAAGAATTTGAAAGAGAAAAAAGCATACTGTTACCTTGCAGGGACATCGCCACAGAATACACCAAAGCTTAGAGTTAAGCAGCGAAACCTCATTATTCTAAGGATACAAACATACAGAGAAAACAAGGATAAACACTTGAGGTAAGCATGATCGCCGGAATTCCATCGGATTCATGAGGCTCCGGCGAGATCTTTTCCCTCTCGTCTTAGATTTTTTTCGTCGATTCTTTTATGCTAGAAATTCATGTATCGGTTGTATATCTGCTATAATCTGCTGATTGCTGGTGTTGCGCTTTTGATTCATGAGCTAGGGTTCTTATATCTGTAAGGAATTATGCTGTGTTTTTTTCTTCTAAAATTCTTTGATGATAGAGCTAGTTTCAGTTTGTTCGTTTAGACTTGTTTGTTTGTTGATTTGGAATGGTTAGAACGAATCTGTGTGGTTTCTCGCGATGAACACCATGAGATGTTTATCCTTGGATCTTGAATATTAGACGTTCTGGGTTGGTTTCTATGAAAGGTTTTGTTGATAGTTTTGGAGAGAGGAAGTGATTTTGATCGGTGTGTTACAGTAACTTTGGGTTATTTTGTTTTAATGGTATTGATTTATATGAGTAAAGTTATAATACTTTTGTTTCTTTAACACCAACGTTTCTTTCTATTTAAAAAAGGCTACCATTAATATTTAATTAAGGAAGTTAATGATACGTGGGAATCTGAGTAGAAAATAGGATTAATTTTGAGCTGGCAATGACGGTTTGGCTACCCAAGGCAATATTGGAATGCTTCCTGCTGCATTTATGCCACGCGCTTTCTTTGTGGTAAATCAATAGGATATCCCATTTGTCGAAACGCTAAAACTGCTGCTTTCCATTTATTTAAAGTCTTTTACTTTTCTTTAATTATGGATTTAACAGAGTTGGTATAGCCTCAGCATGTGAGGCGGTGGCCACGTCATTTCTATTAGAGTCCACTTTTTAGAACTATCCTATTAATTTTTTATTAATCTCCTAAATAAAATTCAATATACTTCCTACTTTATCAATTATTTTAATTAAACTTTGTTCTACTCCAATTTATTAATTACTAGTTAGTTAATTGAATTAATTAAATTAATGTTTTCATTTACAAAATAATAAAGTGGTTATTTTAATAAATAATCCGACTTATGTTAATCCAAAGCGTCGATCCAATGTCAAACTTTGTTAAAAAAAAGTGATTAACTCACAATCATAGTTCAAATCATTTCTAAATTTAACGTATTTCAAATATTTTTTTAAACTTGGGTTGAAAAGGAGATAGGAAACGTTCGCTTCACCCGATTAAAACCTTAACCATAACATTTCAAATCACGTCTTCTAAATCAATTACAAATTTTAAATCCTTCTAATTCTACATTTTAGATAATAAGAGGATAGGAGGCGTTCGCCTCACTATCTTTCGATTATTCGAATAATTGGCGTACGCCATATTGATTGAATTCTCATCGTCAAAATTAAAAACACAATCGAATAAATTCAAATCACATTTCATATCAAACACGATTTTACAAAATAAACCTTATGACTTAAACTTCAATTAGAGAATGGGAGGCGTTCGCCTCACCATTCCTTGATTATTTGAATAATTGGTGTACGCCACATTGCTCAAATCATCGACTTTTCAAAACCTACTAATTTAAATTCAAATCATTTTCCTATACAACATCTAAAAACATATGTTTTTTAAATTAAACTTCGGATGATAAAAGATGGGAGGCGTTCACCTCACCATCTCTCGATTATTTGAATAATTGGAGCTCGCCACATTGCTCAAACTATCGACTTCCGACTAAAACACGCTAAATAAACTTGGATAAAGGAATAAGTGGCGCTCGCCTCATTATTCTTTGAATAAGCAAGTAGGAGGCGTACGCCTCACTACCGTGCATATTCAACATCCACAAACAAACTTTCAAAATAATTCGAACGAAAAAGGGAGTAGAAGGCGGTCGCCTTATTATTCCTCGAAAGAATTGAACGATTGGTGTGCACCACATTGCTCAATCTTTCGTCGTTCTTCAAAATATCTTAAACATACTAAACCTAATTTCTCGCCCCCGTGCGATCGAAACCAATCAAAACATCAAACACATCAATTCAACTTGTCACCCCCGCGTGACCAAAACTCTTTCAAAAAGAACACTGTCAATCCTTTCTAATGCGCACAACAAACCAGTGCTAGAGCCTCCACCGAGAGTAGACAAGCCAGCGTTTAGCCGTTAGAACGCCGACCTACATAGTCGTTCATCAAACAAAACACACCAATTATTCGTAGTAGCCCGAACTACGAATGCTTTGATTTCCTTATTGCACTATAAGGATACGTAGGCAGGAGATTGTTGTATCTTCGCGAGCACACTAATAAAAAACCTCCAATTTCCCCTCCTGAGGTCTTCATCCATATCTATTATCAACTTTAATTACTCGAAGCAAGCAAATAACATTCAACTAACATTCAAATAGCAAAATCAGACTAAAAGGTTCATGTTGAGTACAACGGACGTGAGGGGTGCTAATACCTTCCCCTTGCGTAATCGACTCCCGAACCCGAATATGGTTGCGACGACCATTATTCTTATTTTCTTAAAGGTTTTCTCGATATTTTCCTATTCCTTCATTGGAATGAATAAAGTTCGGTGGCGACTCTGTTTCGAACAACATTTTTCCGCGTTCCATCGCGAGGGATCGCATTTTTCGAGGTGCGACAATTACACTGAGTACAATTTCAGAAACCAAAAATACAAAATACAAGAGAAAAGGAAACTAATCATCCTAAGGATCCCTTAGCAACGATATCAGATGATCTGGCTGCGGACGTGTACTTCCTTCGGATGCGTCGAATCCCGGACTCAAAAGATGTTTTCATCTGAGTCTTCTCAAGGACAAGCTGATCAACAATCTTCTTCCAAGCACCGGAAGGCTGAGGCATGCTAGAGGAAGATAGACCCTCTGGCTCTCTCTGTCTCTTCACTACTGGATCTTCAAGAAGTTCAATAAGTGCATGTTTGTCTTTCGACTCAAGCTACAACTATTCATGCTTTCGCCTCAAAGCATGGAACCGCTCCTCCCACATATCTCTTTCTTGCTTCATCCCAGTTAGTGCATCTTCCAACTCCTTTACATCTTGGTTAGGGAGAGTTGATGGCTCATCCACAACCAAAGACAAAGGTTTTTCACAAGCATACGACATCTTCAGTTCCAAAGCTCTTTTCTTCACCCAAGTAGTGTAAACTTCCAAAGTTACACAGTTGCGGGGATCAAGCTCGGATCTTCCTTTCCTATGCACATTATGCCAAGCATGTATCATATTATGCTTCAAATGTTGAGGATCTTTACCCTCTTGATAGAAAAGACCTTCTAACTGAGTGTTATTATGTTTATCTCTCAAGGGGAACCCAAGTTGACGACGAGCCAAAGCAAGGTTGTAGTTGATTCCTCCTTGTGTACCAATGAGAGGCACATTAGAGAATTCATTATAAATATCAATAATATCCACACTACTCAATTCAGAATCATACTAAACAATATCATCATTAATGAGAGACATAAGTCTTTGAGACCATCGTAAACATTGTTTGTTCTAAAAAAAAGTAGGCGTCTGAGGTAAGTGCGAAATAAACCACTTGTACAGAAGAGGAACACATCACACAATAATCCCACCACCTTTAGAATTCCTCAAATGCAAAGAGAAATACATGTCACCCAACAGAGTTGGAACAAGATTCCCAACTAAGAAGATTCTAATGGCGTTAACATCAACAAAGCCGTCAATGTTAGGGAACAAAGCTAGACCATAGATGAGCAAAACAAAAATGGCTTCAAAAGCATCCACATTACCGGGTTGAGCAAAGATAATAGCTTTACCAATGAGGAACTCATAAGTCAACCCCATAATTCCTCCTTTCTTCACCAAATGACCTTCAATCTCAGATTTCTTCAGATGAAGAGCTTCAACAATGATATGGGATCTGGGAATCTCCTCCAATCCACTAAAGGGTACTTTGTCAGATACAAGTATACCCAGGAGATGGGCATACTCCTCTAACGTAGGCACAAGCTAATAATCGGAAAAAGTGAAGCACCGGTAGAGAGGGTCATAGAACTGAAGCAAAACACTCAAAAGTCCTTCTACCACATCAACAGATAGCACATACAAAAGCTTCCTATGGCATTGCTTGAAGTCCAAGGGATCTAATACAAAGGATGACAACTTCCTTAGCTCTTTCAAATCAGGACATCTGAAACTGTACTTCTTAGTGTTCCTTCGTCCACAATCCATGGTCTGAAAATATTTGCAAACAAGACCTCAGTTCCTTGAAATTTATTTTTCCGTGCTGAATGTTATGCTGCGCATGAAGGCATGAATGCAACAATCACAAACAAGGGATCACACTCAAGGAAAACACAAATAAAGGTCAAGGGATGGATCAAGTCATCATCAAGATCAATCATCCATTTTAGAGGATTATGGTTTTCACCTAATCAACATCCAAGTTCCATTGATATTGATGAGACTTGATCAAATTAACCAAGAATCAAATGGTTTATTGTGAGTCACGAGCATGGAGTCAGATTAAGAACCATCCCAAAGGAGTGTACTAAGGATAAAAAACCTGTAGATCATGTTCTAAAAAGTTCCCAGAGTCTTGATCCCATCTATCGGATATTACAGGTTAGGATGACTGACTCATCAACCCATAATATTCTCAAGAGAGACTCGTCTGAGTGTAGTATCGCGTAACAAACGTTATCAGGTCTACACCTGAATAGTCTCTGCACTACGTCCTAAACATCCCAAGATGGGTTAAATGTTCTACGGACCTCGGCTTCTCGGACCCCAAATCAGAGAAAGTAATGCCTAACCACAAATAACTTGTGTGACATTAGTAACTCCAAAAGGGTCTCCACTGAGTAGATGGGTCTCAAGCCAACTTGTTAAGGACTACTCCACACAAGTTGAACATCCTCATATCTTAATTACACTCAAGTTCGGGTTAGAAATTATCTTACCATTCAGAGATCACCAGGCACAACAGACAAATTATATCACACTAACAAATATACAAACATTAAATATACAAATATATACACATAAAAATTAGGTTAAACCCACTGAGGACTACTCCCCAGTAGAGTCTCCACTTAATTTCTATAGCGGTAAATTCATGACCATCAAGCTATGGATAAGCTTAACATCAATAAAACCAAAATCGTCACCGTGATTTTATTGTTTCCAAAGGAAAAAGAAAAAGTACGAACAAAACCCATAGATAAGAAGTTTTCAAATCAAAACTAATAAAATGTCCGATATTATAGGTAAGGGGGTTGATTACACAGATGGAAGGTGTTAGCACCCAAAGTGCCTTAGGTACTCCTAGGTGTCATACCCCAAAATTTGCCCTCCTTTTCGCTTTTTCGTCTGACTATGACTTGATACCCATTCTAACCTCATTCATACTCATTCATGTGCATTCATTCATTCATCTGCTGACAGGCGTCATGGATTTGGGGTTTGTGGTTGATAAAATCGGAGTCGGATTGAAGTTTATGGCATTGACGCCATAGGGATTGAATCCTGAATCATGACTTTGATAGTCAGAGATCTTGTGCATGACCTGTTGTTTGGTGGACATTCACCTGGTTTGATTCATGGCATTGGCATGAGTCGTTGGTTCTGGATATTGTGATCCATATTCGTTTGTCCATGAGAAAGTACACACTTTTGCAACTATTGACTTTTAGGTCAACCAGTTGACCAAAGTCAACCATCAATCTCCGAATCTTTAATCATGTGACCCGTAATCGTCCTGTCATTTTCGAATTAATTCTAGAAGTTTTAAGTGAATTTTTAAGGATTGAATTTTAATTCGAAGCTTGGTCCTTGAGATTCAAATTGACTTTTGAGAATTAGTTTGATTTCATAACCATTTCATCATTTTCTTTAGCCGATTAAATTTTAGAAAATATTGTTTTTAAAAACAAATTAATCGTGACATTTCTTTTATTATTAGAATTTCTTGATTTTTATTAATGGGCCGAATCTGTTTTTTAAGCCCACATATAAACCAAATTAACCAAGCTCAAATATTCAAATCCAATTTCATTTTAATATCCATTTGACCATTTTTTTAACAACTATCCATTTAATGTCCATAATTCAATATCCAAATCCTATATCCATATCCAATTAAATCCAATTCCTATATCCATATCCAATTAAATCCAATTCAAAACAAATATCCAAATCCATTTTAAATCCATTTTTAAGCCACTTGTTCAATTAACCAAATCCATTACATTAGTAACCATCATCTAAATATCATCCAAATATCCACTGTACATTTATTAGTATGCATTAAGAAAAATAAAAGTTGCAGCCAAAAGCTGTTGTAGCTCATTCACAAGCCAGCAACCCAAAACGGCTGAAAGTCAAGCAACCGCCAAAATCAGCGCAAGCTGTACACAAAACAATTCTGCATAAATCCAAAACAAAATCCTGCACAATTTAACCAACCTCGCAACACCAATAACAACAAAATTAACTTCTAACCAACTCAAAATACAAACCAATTTAAAACCAAATTCCTCTTGGCCTCGTTTGAATTTCACCAACTGAATTTGAATCACTATAACTAATCCTAACAGAATTTCATCTTGAATTCCTAACATAATTTTCTAACATAATTTTGCTAACAGAATACAAACCTTATAAATACCCTGCAAGTCTCAAGTTCGGGGGCTCCATTTTTTTTCCAGATTTTCATTTCCATTTCCTCACAATATGATCTGGTATCCTAACTATTTGGAGTTTTCACCCTCCATCACCTTCAACCGTTTCATTCACAAAACTCCTTCACCATCTCTTCTTCACGCCGCCGAACCACCACGCTTCAACCTTCACTGCTTCAACCGCTTCAACCTCCACGACGAACCACAAACAGACGACAACGCACAACAGAAACTCACCCGAATTCGGTTGCAAAACTCCCAATCTTCCACTCCATCGCAACTCTACCGATCGCACCATAACTCAACCGCTTCAACCGCCGTGATTCCCTCCAACCACGACCATACGCGACCGTTAACATAGTCGACAAACTCACCACAATCATCTACATAATAACAACGTGATCCATAAAAGATTGAAGCGGATCCAAACCGCAAACAGAGGTCGATGCACCACGGCGACGAATTTGAGTCCGAGCTCCGGCGAACGACAATAGACGAAGAAGAAATAGGAGTAGGGAGGGAGATTCGACCTCGAGCTCCATCGAAGATAGCGGAGTCACACATCGGAAGAGATTCACTGTTCGTCGTCTTCATCGTCGATCCATCATTCTTCATCATTCTTCGAAGCGATTCTCCACTTTTCGTTGTCTTCATTGCACGACCACCGGGTGACGATTTTTTCGACGACGATTGAACGAGAGAAGTTGTGGAGAAGACGTGAAGGAGACTCCAGAATAATCACGCGTCCGAAGCTCTTCCGCGTGCATCATCGGCGGTGAGTCCTAAATTTTTCTCTCTTGTTAATGTCGCTCGTTTCAGAATCACGCTCCCTGTGTTGTGATAGTGGATTCGTTTTGGGCCTAAGGCCCAAACAAATTATCTTCTACATTCTCCAATTAACCATTTGCACCCCCACGGCTTGGGCTTTCCACAATTAGGCCCATGCTGTTTTTGATGGATCCGTTCCCCTTGGTTTTGGATAATTAACATAGTTAGTTAGTAGGATTAAACCTAGTTTAATTTCCGAATTAAGGTTAATTATGATTAGTTCTTAATTAGGTTTTAGTCATTAGAATTTTAGTATATAGATTAGAAGTATTAATTAGAGATCGATTTTAGAAATACAATAACTTTAGAAATTAATTAGGAAAATTAGGATTAGAGTTTATTTAGGACAATTAGAAATTAATTTTAGAATATGTTAATTAGGGTTAGAAATATTATTAGAAATTAATTTTAGGATATATTAGGAATTTTAGGAATATTAAATTTAACTTAGAATTTAGTTGTTCTAATTAGGATTTTCATAAAATAGAAATTTAATCCAATAGTAACCATAATTGTGAATTGACGATTATACCCTTAGGGATAGAAATAGGCTAATCTTGTATGCTCCCCTAGTTGTAGGAATTATAGAATATTCTAATTGGTCGATTAACATAGATTGTCGCATATTTGTTGCTAGTTATTATTTCTTGTGTGGTTAATTTTGATTCTAATGCATGTTTAGATAGAGCTTAAATTTTAGAATTAACTTTCACTCGAATGATTTTTAGTTTCGCACTCCCTTGTACTTTACCTGTACCCCCTCCCCTTTCCGATGTACGCATTTACTTTCTTTCTTTTATTACTTGTTAGCTACTCCTTAGGCATTAGGAACATTCACCATTTCGCAACCAATAATCAAACCCTTGATTCAACGTCAAGCGGTCTTTTTCAAATCAAATTCAATAAACAAACCCTTGATCCAACGTCAAGCGTTTTTTTTTCCAAATCAAACTCAAAAATCATAATAAATGGCGATTAGGATCGTGCGTCATAATCCTTAAGCGATAAAGAAGGGATGAGACTGGAGCTTTCCTACACTCATTCTGAATGCTTCGAACACAAGACGTTTGGCTTGACCGTTTGAGGTATTCACCTTTATCCATAGTCTTTAGTGCAATCCGAAATCAATAACTCATTTCTCAAAACATAAAAACAACTCAACACATTCAAACCTTTTGTTTGAGCCTTAGGGCGACACCATCGAAAATCCTTCTTCAAGGTAAATAAAATCAACAAAATAACCAAACAATTTCAAAACCACGAACTACGAAGGCTCTGATTTCTCACTTCAACAAATGGGCATACATAGGCACGAGGATCCATTCCTTGGCAAGCACACTAATTTAAAATCTACCTCCACTCCGCAAATCTTTGGCAAGCAAACATTCGATAAACAATACACACATAAGCGCAAACGTCCTAGATGGTTCTCATGGAGTACCATGGATGTGAGGGGTGCTAATACCTTCCCCTTGCATAACCGACTTCCGAACCTCTTTGTGGTTGCGATGACCATATTTTGGGGTTTTCTCAATATTTTCCCATTCCTTTGGAATAAATAAAAACCGATGGCGACTTTGTACTTTTCGCGTAGCGACAGCTGGCGACTCTGCTGGGGACACCTCCCTAAGCAAGTCAAGCCTAATCTAGGTTGCTTCCTCGCGTGTATGTATGCTTATCCTTTTGATATTGCTTGTTTTATTTATCGCCTTTTACTTTAAACTTTGTAATATATTATATGGTTCCATGGTTCTATAGTAGTGATTGATACTACTTTGATTGCAAGTAACCTTGTGGGAAAGACTCTCCACCCGAGTCTAGAGTGCAAACTTGAGCTAGGAGAGGTTGAGTAGTATGGGCCACCGAGAAGCTTTTATCGCGTGGGTCGGTACGAAGATCTCACCCATAAGAGGCTCATTTGAGGGAGTTGACGACCGGTAAGCTTTTGCCGTAAGCGTCAAACAGCCAAATGAATCGATGACTTTGGGGTCCCTATCTAAAACCCTAGATCATACCTAGTAAGATCCATAATATAGAAAGCAACCAGTGTTATCCTTCATTCGTACCTCGAACTTTTGAATCTGTGCGCCTGAATGTTGTCCATTCATTCATTCATTTATCCATTCATACATCAAAGTGAAAAATTCGCATGCATCCATACATCATTTTGCATATCATTTTCAAACCATAACAAAAACAAGCTCATCCATCCTTTGTCCATAACCCGCAGTTGATTTCCCGACACTCATATTGGACTTGAAAGATCATGGAGCAAAATCAGTTTGCGTCAAAGGCGGATGTTGATGTGATAAATGTAACACCCTTCTAAAATACCCCGAATTATTTAAATAAAAATAATAAACATATAACAATCAGAGTAGTTATGCCCTTCAAGGGTGTCACACACAAAATTCCACCATTCACAATATAACAGTCATGCTCTTTTATTAATTCAAAACATTAAACATTTGCATAAAACGCAACGGATAGAGATCTCCTCAATCATGTAAAACATGTAACATTCACATGTAAATTATTCAACAAGGCAATTATCCCATCCCGATGTTACATCTATCAGAGCACGACCCACTAAGGAGACTACACTAGACTCCAAGCATTCGCTTCTATTCAACTCATTTCTCGTTACCTGAAAAATAGTTGTAAGGGTGAGTTCCTCAATCAATATAATAAGCATTATAGAATATAATGTCATGTTAAGTAATTTAACACATTAATCACCCTAATCACAACAGTACAATCAGTAACAGCACATCAGCTCAACATCGTACTCAACACCAACATAAAGCACAAGTATAATCTCAAATCATACTTCACGACAACACAAACACACGTATAATATTGGAATACATCCATTCATATTATACGCCATACATACATGATGCAATGAGACTCCACACATGCGGTACCGACTATTCTTGAACATATAGTTCAAGCTCACCGATCAATCCAGATACGGCTACTAAGCTCACTAGTCCCACTCATTTGAGACCTAGTGACTCACTCACTAATTCCTCACCACGGGAATTAGCTACAGCCCCGAAGGCTAGACTATGCACACTACTCACTAATTCCTCACTATGGGAATTAGCTACAGCCCCGAAGGCTAGACTATGCACACTACTCACTTAGCATGCAAACATCAACAACAAATCCACAATGATTTACTCACTAATTCCTCACTATGGGAATTAGCTACAGCCCCAAAGGCTATGCTATGCACGCTAATCATCTAGCAATGCAGCATCAACAACAATTCACAATGGACATATGCTCACACTCTAAGCCATACAACAGTCCATTCACAAATACATGCATAATACATACATTCACATCATTATGCATACCATCATACATCATTAACACATGTATCAACACATCATTATCATGTCAAATAATTAAACACAGTATTAGCACACTCTACTAATACCTATACTGCTCAAAACAGCGGGAATAATCCCTATTACATCATACGCCAACATAGGCCAACTCTCAATTATGCACACAACATTAAAAAGTCAATTTTTCCACTCTGCAACAGTGTTAACCGGTTAACGCCCTGGGTTAACCGGTTAACGCAGCATAAAACACGCTTTCTGGCAATTCACATCAGTGTTAACCGGTTAACGCCCTGGGTTAACCGGTTAACGCAGCACAAACAGCAATATCCCAGCAATCACAACAGTGTTAACCGGTTAACGCAAGCAAAACAGCACATTTTCCTAATTCGCAACAGTGTTAACCGGTTAACACCCTGGGTTAACCGGTTAACGCAAGACAGAAAGCTGTTCATGCGCTAACACAAGGCAGAATGCAGAATTCTCCGCATTTTCCGCCGTTAGAGGACTTCCGGACCTCCGATTCCAATTCCGTAAAAAGCTATACGTCCAGGAAAACACGACTCACACAATTACGGGTTCAATTGCAGTTTTTAACACAGTTTATCCAGCATCATTTTCAGCATTCACAATCCCAATTAGGGTCAAATCAACGGCTTATCACTACCCATTACATATTATCCCATAATACCCATTAATCGACGATAAACCCCCCTTACCTGATTAATCCGGAAAATCTTTGAGCTCCAAGCTTTTCTCTCTTCAACCTTCAGCCCTTGCTCTGTCTCTTTGCCCTTTTTCCTCTTTCACGATCGTTTCTCTGCTTTCACGTAAAACTTTATTTTTACCAAATGGGATTCTTTCTCTGATTTCCAACATATATATATTTTCCGAATAATAATAATCCAAAAATAATAATAATAAAGTTTCCAATTATTTAATTAAATTAATAAATAAATTATTAACTCGATTTAAATAATTATTTTATTATTATCGGGGTGTTACAACTCTCCCCCACTAAAAGAGTTTTCGTCCTCGAAAACATACCTCAAGTGAACAACTCTGGGTAAGACTCCTTCATCTTACTCTCCAGTTCCCAAGTCACATTGCCACCTGCTGGTCCTCCCCAAACTACCTTCACCAAGGCAATCTCTTTACCCCGCAACTGCTTCAACTCCCGATCCTCGATCCTCATAGGTGATGTTTCAACAGTCAGGTTATCTCTCACCTGTACATCATCTACTTGTACTACATGCGACAGATCATGAATGTACCTCCTCAACTGAGACACATGAAAAACCTCATGCAAATTCGCAAGCGACGGCGGTAAAGCGATACGATAGGCTACCTCCCCTATCCTCTCCAAAATCTGATAAGGACCAATAAATCGAGGTGTCAACTTCTTCGACTTCAAAGCTCGACCATCACCAGTTATCGGAGTAACACGAAGAAACACATGATCTCCCTCTTGGAACTCAAGTGACTTCCTCCTCTTGTCATGATAACTCTTCTGACGACTCTGAGCAATTCTCATCTTCTCCTGAATCATCTTAATCTTTTCTGTAGTCTGTTGAACAATCTCCGGTCCAACCACCGCACTCTCACCGGACTCATACCAACATAAAGGTGTCCGACATCTCCTACCATACAAAGCTTCAAACGGTGCCATACCAATGCTCGAATGAAAACTATTGTTGTAGGTAAACTCAATCAAAGGTAAATAACAATCCCAAACACCTCCTTTTTCCAAAACACAAGCTCTCAAAAGATCCTCTAATGACTGAATCGTCCTCTCAGTCTGACCATCAGTCTGCGGATGATATGCAGAACTCAATCTCAGCTTAGTTCCCAAAGCCCTCTGCAAACCTTCCCAGAACTTCGATGTAAATCTAGGATCTCTGTCCGAAACAATACTAGACGGAATACCATGCAAACTTACAATCTTCTCAATATACAACTCGGCTAATCTCTCTAACGGATAATCCATTCTGATCGGAATGAAATGAGCCGATTTTGTCAACCTGTCAACAATCACCCAAATGGCTTCAAAATTCTTATTTGTCCTCGGCAAACCAGACACAAAATCCATACTGATACTATCCCACTTCCACTCTGGAATAGCCAACGGTTGCATTAGCCCAGACGGCTTCTGATGCTCAATTTTTGACTTCTGACAAGTCAAACAGGAATAAACAAAACTTGCAATTTCTCTTTTCATTCCCGGCCACCAAAATAACTTCTTCAAATCATGATACATCTTCGTAGCTCCAGGATGAATACTCAAGCCACTACGATGTCCTTCCTCCAGAATACTCTTCTTAAGTTCGGTAACATCCGGAATACACACCCGATTACCAAATTTCAAAATACCATTCTCATCAACTCTGAATTCACCACCTTGACCTTGAGTCACTAAAGTCAACTTATCAACCAAAAGCATATCGGATTTCTGACCCTCTCTGATCTCATCCAAAATATTACTCGTTAATTTCAACATTCCCAATTTAACACTATTGTGAGTACTCTCACACACCAAACTCAAGTCTCTAAACTGCTCAATTAAATCCAATTCCTTAACCATTAACATAGACATATGCAATGATTTCCGACTCAGCGCATTAGCCACTACATTTGCTCTACCCGGATGGTAATTCAAACCAAAGTCATAATCCTTCAGAAACTCTAACCATCTCCTTTGTCTCATATTCAGCTCTTTCTGATCAAACAAATACTTTAAACTTTTATGGTCACTGAAAACCTCAAATCTTGATCCATACAAGTAATGCCTCCATAACTTCAGAACAAATACCACAGCTGCCAACTCTAAATCATGCGTCGGATAGTTCCTCTCATGAACCCTCAGTTGTCTCGAAGCATAAGCTATAACCTGTTTATTCTGCATCAACACACCACCCAAACCCAACAATGAAGCATCGCAATAAACTTCAAACGATTCCGACGAACTCGGTAATATCAGAATAGGAGCAGTAGTCAACCTCCTCTTTAACTCTTGGAAACCCTCTTCACATTTTGAGTCCCAAACAAACGCTTGCCCCTTTCTAGTCAACATCGTCAACGGTAACGCCAACTTAGAAAATCCCTCAATGAACTTCCTATAATAACCTGCAAGTCCAAGAAAACTCCTTATCTCGGAAACTGACTTCGGAGCTTCCCACTTAGATACCGCTTCTATCTTAGAAGGATCAACAGCAACACCACCTCTTGAAATCACATGACCAAGAAAACTAACCTCTCCTAACCAAAATTCACATTTAGAGAGTTTAGCAAATAACTTCTTTTCTCGTAGAACTTCTAAAACCACTCTCAAATGCTCAGCATGCTCTTCTTCAGATTTCGAATACACCAAAATGTCATCAATAAACACCACAACAAACTTATCTAGGTACGGATGGAAAATCCTATTCATATACTCCATAAATACTCCAGGCGCATTAGTCACACCAAAAGGCATTACAGAATACTCATAATGTCCATACCTTGTTCTGAAAGCAGTCTTCTGAATATCCTCAGTTTTCACACGTATCTGATGATACCCAGATCTCAAATCTATCTTGCTGAACACACTCGCACCAACCAACTGATCCATCAAATCATCAATCCTCGGCAAAGGATACCGATTCTTGATCGTCACTTTATTCAGTTGTCTGTAGTCCACGCACAACCTCATAGTACCTTCTTTCTTCTTAACCAACAACACTGGTGCACCCCACGGTGACACACTCGGACGAATAAATTTCTTATCCAACAGATCTTCCAACTGACTCTTCAATTCAGCTAACTCAACAGCAGACATACGGTACGGAGCCATCGATATCGGTCTAGTACCAGGTACCAAATCAATCGAGAACTCAACTTCACGCTCTGGCGGCAATTCATTCACTTCTTCCGGAAACACATCAGGAAAATCACACACCACCGCTAGATCGCAAATCACCAGTTTATCTTTAGCTTCCAAGGTCGCTAACAGCATAAACAACTCCGCCCCATCTGCTACTTCCTCATTCACCTGCCTGGCTGATAGGAACAAACTCTTTCCTTCCTCAATCTCAGGAAATATCACAGTCTTATCAAAACAGTTGATAGAAACTCGGTTAAACACCAACCAGTTCATACCCAAGATAACATCAATCTGCACTAGTGGAAGACACACAAGGTCTATCCCAAAGTCTCTACCAAAAATACTCAAAGGACAATTCAAACAAACTGAAGTAGTAGTCACTGAACCCTTCGCAGGAGTATCAATCACCATACTTCCAAGCATCTCAGATATCTCTAACTTAAGTTTCACAGCACAATCCAAGGATATAAAGGAATGAGTAGCACCGGTGTCAATAATAGCTACAAGAGGAAAGCCCTTAATATAACACGTACCTCGGATCAAACGATCATCTGCAGAAGTCTCAAAACCCGATAAAGCAAAGACCTTGCCTCCTGACTGATTCTCTTTCTTCGGCTTAGGACACTGTGGACTGATATGACCCAACTCTCCACAGTTGAAACAAGTCACGGTCTTCAACCGACACTCTGCAGCCAAATGACCACCTTTTCCACACTTGAAACACTTCATCTCAGCACTGGTACACTCATGGACACGATGTCCAGCCCGACCACATCTATAACACTTAGCAGGGGCACTAGAGTCTCCCCCACTAGGCCTCTTCATCCCACTCTGCTTCTGGAAACCTTTGCCAGCTGCATACGGTTTCCCACGATCATTCTGATTCTTGCCTTTCCTATCAACCCTTTGCTGATAGCTCTCTGCTCTGGCTTTGGAATCCTGTTCAAAAATCCTGCAACAGTCAACCAAGTCAGAAAACACTCTGATCCGTTGGTATCCAATAGCCTGTTTGATCTCAGGACGCAACCCGTTCTCAAACTTCACACATTTCGAAAATTCTCCAGCAGCCTCATTATAGGGAGTATAATACTTTGACAGCTCTGTGAACTTAGCAGCATACTCAGTAACAGACCTGTTACCCTGCTTCAATTCTAAGAACTCTATCTCCTTTTTCCCTCTAACATCCTCTGGAAAATACTTCCTCAGGAATCTCTCTCTGAACACAGCCCAAGTGATCTCAGCATTCCCAGCAGATTCCAACTCAGTGCGGGTAGCAACCCACCAATCATCAGCTTCCTCTGACAGCATATGCGTACCGAACCTGACCTTCTGGTTATCGGCACACTCAGTCACTCGGAAGATTCTCTCAATCTCCTTCAACCACTTCTGAGCGCCATCTGGATCGTATGCTCCCTTGAACATTGGAGGATTGTTCTTCTGGAACTCACTCAGTTGACGAGCAGCTCCCATTCCCACAACATTCGGATTTCCTCCAAGTACTCCAGCTAGCATACCCAGAGCCTCAGCAATCGCAGCATCGTCTCTACCTCTTCCAGCCATCTCTAATCTGAAAACCCAAACAACTAAAACAATAAGTACTGATAGGGTTACACAACACCTATCCCGTACAGGGGAAACAGAATAATTACGACTCGACTCGACCGACTATGCTCTGATACCACTAATGTAACACCCTTCTAAAATACCCCGAATTATTTAAATAAAAATAATAAACATATAACAATCAGAGTAGTTATGCCCTTCAAGGGTGTCACACACAAAATTCCACCATTCACAATATAACAGTCATGCTCTTTTATTAATTCAAAACATTAAACATTTGCATAAAACGCAACGGATAGAGATCTCCTCAATCATGTAAAACATGTAACATTCACATGTAAATTATTCAACAAGGCAATTATCCCATCCCGATGTTACATCTATCAGAGCACGACCCACTAAGGAGACTACACTAGACTCCAAGCATTCGCTTCTATTCAACTCATTTCTCGTTACCTGAAAAATAGTTGTAAGGGTGAGTTCCTCAATCAATATAATAAGCATTATAGAATATAATGTCATGTTAAGTAATTTAACACATTAATCACCCTAATCACAACAGTACAATCAGTAACAGCACATCAGCTCAACATCGTACTCAACACCAACATAAAGCACAAGTATAATCTCAAATCATACTTCACGACAACACAAACACACGTATAATATTGGAATACATCCATTCATATTATACGCCATACATACATGATGCAATGAGACTCCACACATGCGGTACCGACTATTCTTGAACATATAGTTCAAGCTCACCGATCAATCCAGATACGGCTACTAAGCTCACTAGTCCCACTCATTTGAGACCTAGTGACTCACTCACTAATTCCTCACCACGGGAATTAGCTACAGCCCCGAAGGCTAGACTATGCACACTACTCACTAATTCCTCACTATGGGAATTAGCTACAGCCCCGAAGGCTAGACTATGCACACTACTCACTTAGCATGCAAACATCAACAACAAATCCACAATGATTTACTCACTAATTCCTCACTATGGGAATTAGCTACAGCCCCAAAGGCTATGCTATGCACGCTATTCATCTAGCAATGCAGCATCAACAACAATTCACAATGGACATATGCTCACACTCTAAGCCATACAACAGTCCATTCACAAATACATGCATAATACATACATTCACATCATTATGCATACCATCATACATCATTAACACATGTATCAACACATCATTATCATGTCAAATAATTAAACACAGTATTAGCACACTCTACTAATACCTATACTGCTCAAAACAGCGGGAATAATCCCTATTACATCATACGCCAACATAGGCCAACTCTCAATTATGCACACAACATTAAAAAGTCAATTTTTCCACTCTGCAACAGTGTTAACCGGTTAACGCCCTGGGTTAACCGGTTAACGCAGCATAAAACACGCTTTCTGGCAATTCACATCAGTGTTAACCGGTTAACGCCTTGGGTTAACCGGTTAACGCAGCACAAACAGCAATATCCCAGCAATCACAACAGTGTTAACCGGTTAACGCCCTGGGTTAACCGGTTAACGCAAGCAAAACAGCACATTTTCCTAATTCGCAACAGTGTTAACCGGTTAACACCCTGGGTTAACCGGTTAACGCAAGACAGAAAGCTGTTCCTGCGCTAACACAAGGCAGAATGCAGAATTCTCCGCATTTTCCGCCGTTAGAGGACTTCCGGACCTCCGATTCCAATTCCGTAAAAAGCTATACGTCCAGGAAAACACGACTCACACAATTACGGGTTCAATTGCAGTTTTTAACACAGTTTATCCAGCATCATTTTCAGCATTCACAATCCCAATTAGGGTCAAATCAACGGCTTATCACTACCCATTACATATTATCCCATAATACCCATTAATCGACGATAAACCCCCCTTACCTGATTAATCCGGCAAATCTTTGAGCTCCAAGCTTTTCTCTCTTCAACCTTCAGCCCTTGCTCTGTCTCTTTGCCCTTTTTCCTCTTTCACGATCGTTTCTCTGCTTTCACGTAAAACTTTATTTTTACCAAATGGGATTCTTTCTCTGATTTCCAACATATATATATTTTCCGAATAATAATAATCCAAAAATAATAATAATAAAGTTTCCAATTATTTAATTAAATTAATAAATAAATTATTAACTCGATTTAAATAATTATTTTATTATTATCGGGGTGTTACAATAAAGAATCAGTTGGACCGACTTATGGAAGCTATGACAGCCTTGGCAAGGAGAGATGAAAATGTTCAACGGACGGTAAGAACTGAGAATGGCGTTCCACCTCAAGTAAACAATCTTACTCAAACTCAGCCGGTGTAGATCCCTATCGAAGACCAGGTTATACAAGAGCGTCCAATTGTCCGAGACGAACACTCCTCTTGTGATGCTATTGAGTATCATAGTTTTGCATTCTCTGCGCAAAATTCCCAAGGGGCAGTCCCAGTGATGAAAACCAAGGATCCACGAGATGTGAAGGTTTCTGAAAGATTTTAGGTGTTAGAAGAGAAGCTTAAAGCCATAGAAGGGCATTATGCTTTCGGTTTGAATGCTTCAGACATGTGTTTAGTGCCTGGCCTGATAATGCCTCCAAAGTTCAAGACACCTAATTTTGAAAAGTACAAAGGGGATAGTTGTCCAAAGCAACATTTGGTGATGTTTTGCAGAAAAATGACTTCCTATGCTCACAATGATAAGCTGATGATTCACTGTTTTCAGGACAGTCTCAGTGGAACATCACTGAGTTGGTACATGCAGCTAGAAAAGTGCCACATCCAATCATGGTTAGACATGGCTAACGTCTTTTTGAAGCAGTACGATTACAATTTGGACATGGCTCCCAGCCGTATGCAGTTGCAAGGTTTATCTCAGGAAAGCAATGAATCCTTTAGAGGATATGCCGAAAGATGGAGAGAGTTAGCTACTCAAGTTCAACCACCACTTCTGGAGAAAGAATTGGTTGACTTATTCATGGATACCTTGCAAGGTCCGTACTATGAAAAGATGATAGGTAGTACTGCACTTGATTTTTCTCACTTGGTGTCGGCAGGAATACACATCGAGAGCATGCTCAAAAGCGGAAAGATCCAAGACATCTCGAACATCCAGGCTAGTGAGAATGAATCCCTTGTCAGTTCCCAAGAGCAAGAGGAGATGGAAATTAACGCAATCTGGGAAGCTCCACAAGCTCCATATCATGCGCCATTCCTTCCACAAGGTCAATACCCTCCTGAAAATAGAGGATCTCCGTGGAATCAACGACAAGCTCCGCATTAGCATCGTCAACACACTCGACAAAGGCCAAGGAAGCCAGTAAGGCATTTTGATCCACTTCCAATGTCGTACAGCCAAGTACTGTCGTATTTGATCAAAGATGGATTGATAGTACCGAAGGAACTGCGTCCAGTGATTCCACCATACCCTCCAGACTTTGGTGTCAACGCCCGATGTGACTTCCATGCTGGGGCACAGGGGCATTCAACTGAAGATTGTAAAGTGCTGAAAAGCCAGGTGCAAAAGTTGCTTGACTCCAAGATGTTCTCATTTGCGCCTCGAGGTCTTCAAATCAACAACAATCCTTCGCCTAGTCATAAAGGTCCATCAGTGCATGTTATTCCTCCTATTGGTCTCGACGAGCAACTATGAGGAAGACCAGCCCGACAACAAAGCGAAAGAGGAAAGTCTGGTTCCCCAACACTGGCAATCCTCGGATCACATCATTACTTTGCATTTGTAGTTTCTTTGTTGTTAAGTGTTACTTGCTTTTAAAGGTTGTTGTTCATAAATGGTGGTATTAATAAAATGAGCATGCATGTTTTAAACGAATCCATTCGTATTCGCTCATATTTTCTCATTTATTTACAAAAAATCGCAAAGAAAAAAAATCTTTCCATTCGCTTTATTAAACTGTTGTTTAGCAAGTATTGGAGGGAGGATGACGAAAACAAGATACCCATAGTTGTTGATTGTATGCTTTTAGATAAAACCTTGTTGATGATGTACAGGCATTGTTTCAAATCCTTAAACACCTAAGAGATAAGGAGTTAATCCCTAGTTAACCACTTTGAGCCTAGAAGCAAGTGTTTCTTTCGGATCTGAAAACCCTTACGCTTAACCTGGGGCAGGGTAGTGTTCAGTTGATTCGACTATGCATTCAGATTACAAGATGAAATATCCCGTCTAGGGATCAACCACACGATGTCCTTCGCACACATCCTGAGGTGTCGAAAGAACCATGAGATCCTGAATTTATGATGGTGGTTCTTCAGCGACCAATGACTTGGCAGTCACACCCCTTTAGCAAAAAAAATCAAAAAAAAAAGGAAAAAGCAAAAAACCCGCTAAGTCGGACCCCCAAAGGGGTGACTTAGGCAAAAATTAGGGTAATCCCGGTGGACCAAAATTTTCGAAAGAAAGGTCCAGAAAAAAATTAAGGAAAAACAAAAACGAAGAAATGAGAAGAGGTCGTTAAATCCTTAATAAAGACAAAACAAATAAGGTGACTGCCATTTCAAGCGAACCTTGAATCATCATCTTCATTCTTACATCGTCAAACTCTCTTGGAGGACGAACGCGTATGTTGAATTAGCTGAACGTGGGACTGGAGAACATCACGAAGAAGGGGTGGGTTAAAAACAAATTTGACCCTTATATCCTTTGTTTCAATAACCGTGAACCGGACCACGTTACAACCCTCAAAAGACCTAACTGAAGCAAGGCTTATTCTGAAAAGCATACTACAACAAGGTTGCGTAAACTGACTCCTATATATTTTTGCTAATCTTTTTATGTTGATATTATTCAATGCATATTTCACATTAGCCAAATCAACATTGCGTTTGGACTAATGGTCCACTCGCCACTTGTCACTACAATCATCTCAAATAAATGATTCTTTTTTCAAAACTTGCATGAATGTCGCATTAAAATTACCATTGTCAAATGAACAATTTTAACTGTAAGTCAGTGCTTGACACCAAGAAAATTCCAAGGATCAGTCATAGAGGAGCTTGAACATCCGCCGAGGCCGAGGCTATACCGAATCAAGACTGTTTCATAACCCTATGGATCAGGGGTATGACATCCAACGAATGTGTTGACCAAAGAGTTGGATAGTCTAAAGAAAATCTCCAAGAATCAGTTGATCAGGGAGACAAGTTCGTCAATACCTGATTAATCAGGGGAAATTCCCTCAAGCGCACAGGCAAGAGCAGACCACTGCAGATTCATACACTGGGGAAAATCATCTCAGACCATGTCATGATATGATCCATCCCAAGGTTTCCTTTCGAGGAAAATTCCTTTGAATACCCTACTAACTGGGGCAGAGCAAGAGCATGATCATTTTACATTGATCACGTCGCTACGCTCATGCAATCATTTGCAAAGGTGTCATGGCGTAACAGGCAAGAAGTGAAAGTTCTCTTGGGAATAAAGACACATCTTTGATTGAGGATCAAACTTGGGGCACCATGACCATCCGCGTCTATCCTCTGATTATAACATCTTCAAATATCGAGTGTCGGGAACTCAAATCCTTTCCCAAACCACAAGTCCAATCCCTATTGGCAACTACCAAAAAACCAAAGTCCACTTTGTTGGCATCATCACCAATTCAAATCCAAACCATATTGGTACCCAAAGGATCTCATCTTCAAAAAAGGGGGACCAATAAAAAAAAAC
Source organism: Lathyrus oleraceus (assembly GCF_024323335.1). NCBI lineage: Eukaryota > Viridiplantae > Streptophyta > Magnoliopsida > Fabales > Fabaceae > Lathyrus > Lathyrus oleraceus. Next base: position 505,006,402 of record NC_066583.1, on the reverse strand, counting down.
TAATCACCAACTTGCATTCCCAAATGCATTGCATGCAACATACATGCATAACTTTCCTGCCGAGGTAGGAAGTTCCATATCAAAAAGCTCTCTCGCCGAGACGAAAATATTGCATCAGATTAACATGCATACAAAGTCAAGCATCTCCCATCAACCCTTTGATCATGACCGTTTTCCATCAACTCTTTGATGACGACAATCCTTTCTATCAACTCTTTGATGATGACAATCCTTCCATCAACTCTTTGATAATGACAATCCTTCTCCATCAACTCTTTGATGACGACAATCCATTCTCATCAACTATTTGATGACAACAATCCTTCCATCAACTCTTTGATGATGACAATCCTTCCATCAACTCTTTGATGATGACAATCCTTCTCCATCAACTCTTTGATGACGACAATCCATTCTCATCAACTCTTTGATGACAACAATCCTCCCATCAACTCTTTGATGATGATAATCCTTCTCCATCAACTCTTTGATGATGACAATCCTTCTCCATCAACTCTTTGATGACGACAATCCATTCTCATCAACTCTTTGATGACAACAATCCTCCCATCAACTCTTTGATGATGACAATCCTTCTCCATCAACTCTTTGATGACGACAATCCATTCTCATCAACTCTTTGATGACGACAATCCATTCCCATTAACTCTTTGATGACGAAAATCCTTCCATCAACCCTTTGATGACGACAATCCTTCCATCAACCCTTTCATGACGACAATCGTTTCTCATCAACTCTTTGATGATGCTAATACATTTCTCATCAACTCCTTAATGACAACCATCCTTTCCCATCAACTCCTTGATGACGACCATCCTTTCCCATCAACTCTTTGATGACGACAATCCTTTCATCAACCCTTTGATAACGCCGTCAACCCTTTGACGATGATAATTGTTATCCCATCAACTCTTTGATGACAACCTTCCTTTTCAGTCAACTCTTTGACGAGGACAATTGTTATTTCATAAACCTCTAAAGTCAGATCCCCATAAAAATCCTTATCGAAAGCCAAACCACACATGGTGTACCCAAATGCACCCAGACCATTGCATAAACTGCATCCTCATTTTGCATTAACAATCATGCATTACATCGTATCAGAAAAGGTGTGGCATATTCCATTGAGGTGGAGCATTACGCCATGCAAGATAAACCTGCATAACCGCATAAAAGTCTTTCTCAAAAGCATAAAAAAGGAAAAGAAAAATCATCAGTTGATACGTTCTTCCTCCCCAATGAGAACATCATTAAGAATCCGTGGATTGGTATTCCTCGCAGGTGTTCCCGAAATATCTCTCCTTTGTATTGCCTTTTGCAAGTACCCTTTTGAGTCTTTCATCAGTCACTTACCTTTCGTAAGTCCTTTCGGCCTCGTGCCAATCCTCCTTTCCTTTTGCTTGGAGAAGATGATTGAGATAACTTACCTTTCGTGAGTTTATTTCGTTGCTTTGTGCATGAAATCACGTTTCCCCCTCGATGCCTTTCGCACGAGTAGGGTACCTTTGTCAGATCTTTGCTTCCCGTTTGCTTAAACGCTTGATGTAGGTTTCGTGAGTCCCGGGGTTTGGGTATCCATTGTTTGAGAACTTCATCCCCGTCGTTGTGCCTGAGGGACAACATGAGGTTTTCATACCTATTTGCAAAGTTCCCCACCTGTCAGAGTGTGCCAAAGCCTAGATTCATCTGGCAGATCCCCTTAAGTCTAGGTTTTACCTAGCATGTCTTGTCCCACTCTTTGTTTTGCCTCGTGACCTTTCTTCCTTTACTTACCTTTCGTAAGTATTCCCTACCGTTTGCATGGGAGGTATTCCGCTTCTAGATTACCTTTCGTGGGTCCCCTTTGTGCCTTTCGCATAAAGTTTGTTACCCCCAACTGCTTACCTTTTGTAAGTCTCCTCAGCCTTTTGCTCGAGCCTTTCTATTCTTGAACATGCTTACCTTTTGTAAGTGACCATTGCCTTTCATCTGGAAATCTTCTCCTGCAAAGAAGTCGTTACTATATTTTGTATGAGAAAGACCTTCCATTTTTCTTCTTAACCCTCTCTTAAGAAGTTTCTCACTACCTTTCGTATGAGAAATCCCTCCCAGTTTTCTTCTTAACCCTCCGTTAAGAAATTTCTCATTACCTTTCGTATGAGAAATCATTTCACCTTTCTTCTTAACCTTTTGTTTGGAAGACCTTTTCTCTTGTGCAAAGGAGTCGTTGCTACTTATTGTGCGTGAAAATCATTTCCCCAACAAGGTCGTACCATTCCCATTTTCTTCTTAACCTTTTTTTAAGGAGTTCTCATCACCTTTTGTGAGAGAAATCTGTTTATCCTTGTTTTCTTAACTAAATTTGAAGATTCCGCTTCTCTTGCTAAGGAGTCGTTGCTGCCGGTTGCAAGAGAAGGTCGCTTCTCAGTTGAGTTACTTACCTTTAGCAAGATGCCTTTTGCAAGGGATCTCATTCCAATTCTTTCTACTCGGGTACTTGCCTTTCGCAGACACCTCATTTACCTTCGCGGAATCCTGCGGGAACTCGATTACCAATCTCAAGCCAAAAATCGTTAGTGGAGGCAGAACAAAGAATGAAAAAATAGAGAAAGACACAAAAAAAGAGATCAACATACATGACATATAGCATATAGCATGCATGAATTCATGAAGCATCTCACGGAATAGCTTTCTGTGAACACTTTGACCTACATCTCATTCATTTCATTCATTCCCTGCGGGCAAATTTCTTGGCTATTTTTAGTATTTAATCCTCTCCTACCATGAATGTTTGAAAGCCGCTGCTATTGATACCTTCAGGTCCGAGAAGATTAAATATGGGCATCTGTCATACCCCAAAATTTGCCCTCCTTTTCGCTTTTTCGTCTGACTATGACTTGATACCCATTCTAACCTCATTCATACTCATTCATGTGCATTCATTCATTCATCTGTTGACAGGCGTCACGGATTCGGGGTTTATGGTTGATAAAATCGGAGTCGGATTGAAGTTTATGGTATTGCACGTCATAGGGATTGAATCCTGAATCATGACTTTGATAGTCAGAGATCTTGTGCATGACCTGTTGTTTGGTGGACATTCACCTGGTTTGATTCATGGCATTGGCATGAGTCATTGGTTCTGGATATTGTGATCCATATTCGTTTGTCCATGAGAAAGTACGCATTTTTGCAACTGTTGACTTTTAGGTCAACCAGTTGACCAAAGTCAACCATCAATCTCCGAATCTTTAATCATGTGACCCGTAATTGTCCTGTCATTTTCGAATTAATTCTAGAAGTTTTAAGTGAATTTTTAAGGATTGAATTTTAATTCGAAGCTTGGTCCTTGAGATTCAAATTGACTTTTGAGAATTAGTTTGATTTCATAACTACTTCATCATTTTATTTAGCCGATTAAATTTTAGAAAATATTGTTTTTAAGTACAAATTAATCGTGACATTTCTTTTATTATTAGAATTTCTTGATTTTTATTAATGGGCCGAATCTATTTTTTAAGCCCACATTTAAACCAAATTAACCAAGCTCAAATATTCAAATCCAATTTCATTTTAATATCCATTTGACCATTTTTTAACAACTATCCATTTGATGTCCATAATTCAATATCCAATTCCTATATCCATATCCAATTAAATCCAATTCCTATATCCATATCCAATTAAATCCAATTCAAAACAAATATCCAAATCCATTTTAAATCCATTTTTAAGCCACTTGTTCAATTAACCAAATCCATTACATCAGTAACCATCATTCAAATATCATCCAAATATCCACTGTATATTTATTAGTATGCATTAAGAAAAATAAAAGTTGCAGCCAAAAGCTATTGTAGCTCATTCACAAGCCAACAACCCAAAACGGTTGAAAGTCAAGTAACCCCAAAATCAGCGCAAGCTGTACACAAAACAATTCTGCATAAATCCAAAACAAAATCCTGCACAATTTAACCAACCTCACAACACCAATAACAGAAAATTAACTTCTAACCAACTCAAAATACAAACCAATTTAAAACCAAACCCCTCTTGGCCTCGTTTGAATTTCACCAACTGAATTTGAATCACTATAACTAATCCTAACAAAATTTCATCTTGAATTCCTAACAGAATTTTGCTAACAGAACAAAAACCTTATAAATACCCTGCAAGTCTTAGGTTCGGGGGCTCCATTTTTTTCCAGTTTTTCATTTCCATTTCCTCACAATACGATCTGGTATCCTAACTATTTGGAGTTTTCACCCTCCATCACCTTCAACCATTTCATTCACAAAACTCCTTCACCATCTCTTCTTCACACCGCCGAACCACCACGCTTCAACTTTCACTGCTTCAACCGCTTCAACCTCCATGACGAACCACAAGCGGACGACAACGCACAACAGAAACTCACCCGAATTTGGTTGCAAAAATCCCAATCTTCCATTCCATCGCAACTCTACCGATCACACCATAACTCAACCTCTTCAACCATCGCGATTCCCTCCAACCACGACCATACACGACCGTTAACAGAGTCGACAAACTCACCACAATCATCTACATAATAACAACGTGATCCACAGAAGATTGAAGTGGATCCAAACCGCAAACGGAGGTCGATGCACCACGGCGACGAATTTGAATCCGAGCTCCGGCGAACGGCAACAAACAAAGAAGAAATAGGAGTAGGGAGGGAGATCCGACCTCGAGCTCCATCGAAGATCGCGGAGTCACACATCGGAAGAGATTCACTGTTCGTCGTCTTCATCGTCGATCCATCATTCTTCATCATTCTTCGAAGCGATTCTCCACTTTTCGTTGTCTTCATCGCACGACCACCGGGGGACGATTTTTTCGATGACGATTGAACGGGAGAAGTTGTGGAGAAGACGTGAAGGAGACTCCGGAATAATCACGCGTCCGAAGCTCTTCCGCGTGCATCATCGGCGGTGAGTCCTAAATTTTTCTCTCTTGTTAATGTCGCTCGTTTCAGAATCACGCTCCCTGTGCTGTGATAGGGGATTCGTTTTGGGCATAAGGCCCAAACAAATTGTCTTCTACATTCTCCAGTTAACCATTTGCACCCCCACGGCTTGGGCTTTCCACAGTTAGGCCCATGCTGTTTTTGATGGATCCATTCCCCTTGGTTTTGGATAATTAACATAGTTAGTTAGTAGGACTGAACCTAGTTTAATTTCAGAATTAAGGTTAATGGTGATTATTTCTTAATTAGGTTTTAGTCATTAGAATTTTAGTATATAGATTAGAAGTATTAATTAGAGATCAATTTTAGAAATACAATAACTTTAGAAATTAATTAGGAAATTTAGGATTAGAGTTTATTTAGGACAACTAGAAATTAATTTTAGAATATGTTAATTAGGGTTAAAAATATTATTAGAAATTAATTTTAGGATATATTAGGAATTTTAGGAATATTAAATTTAACTTAGAATTTAGTTGTTCTAATTAGGATTTTCATAAAATAGAAATTTAATCCAATAGTAACCATAATTGTGAATTGACGATTATACCCTTAGGGATAGAAATAGGCTAATCTTGTATGCTCCCCTAGTTGTAGGAATTATAGAATATTTTAATTGGTCGATTAACATAGATTGTCACATATTCGTTGCTAGCTATTATTTCTTGTGTGGTTAATTTTGATTCTAATGCATGTTTAGATAGAGCTTAAATTTTAGAATTAACTTTCACTCGAATGATTTTTAGTTTCGCACTCCCTTGTACTTTACCTGTACCCCCCTCCCCTTTCCGATGTACGCATTTACTTGCTTTCTTTTATTGCTTGTTAGCTACTCCTTAGGCATTAGGAACGTTCACAATTTCGCAACCAATAATCAAACCCTTGATTCAACGTCAAGCGGTCTTTTTCAAATCAAATTCAATAAACAAACCCTTGATCCAACATCAAGCGTTTTTTTTCCAAATCAAACTCAAAAATCATAATAAATGGCGATTAGGATCGTGCGTCATGAGCCTTAAGCGATAAAGAAGGGATGAGATTGAAGCTTTCCTACACTCATTCTGAATGCTTCGAACACAAGACGTTTGGCTTGACCGTTTGAGGTATTCACCTTTATCCATAGTCTTTAGTGCAATCCGAAATCAATAACTCATTTCTCAAAACATAAAAACAACTCAACACATTCAAACCTTTTGTTTGAGCCTTAGGGAGACACCATCGAAAATCCTTCTTCAAGGTAAATAAAATCAACAAAACAACCAAACAATTTCAAAACCACGAACTACGAAGACTCTGATTTCTCACTTCAACAAGTGGGCATACGTAGGCACGAGGATCCATTCCTTGGCAAGCACACTAATTTAAAATCTACCTCCACTCCGCAAACCTTTGGCAAGCAAACATTCGATAAATAATACACACATAAGCGCAAACGTCCTAGATGGTTCCCATGGAGTACCATGGATGTGAGGGGTGATAATACCTTCCCCTTGCATAACCGACTTCCGAACCTCTTCGTGGTTGCGATGACCATATTTTAGGGTTTTCTCAATATTTTCCCATTCCTTTGGAATAAATAAAAACCGATGGCGACTCTGTACTTTTCGCGTAGTGACAGCTGGTGACTCTGCTGGGGACACCTCCCTAAGCAAGTCAAGCCTAATCTAGGTTGCTTCCTCGCGTGTATGTATGCTTATCCTTTTGATATTGCTTGTTATATTTATCACCTTTTACTTTAAACTTTGTAATATATTATATGGTTCCATGGTTCTATAGTAATGATTGATACTACTTTGATTGCAAGTAACCTTGTGGGAAAGACTCTCCACCCTAGTCTAGAGTGCAAACTTGAGCTAGGAGAGGTTGAGTAGTATGGGCCACCGAGAAGCTTTTCTTGTAAGGGTCGATACGAGAACCTCGCTTAGAGTAGATTCTCGTGGAGATGTTGACGACCGTCAAGCTTTTGGCGTAAGCGATCAATGTCTTCATTTGGATCCATGACTCTAAGGACCTTTGTAGAACATTAAACCTATGGCCTATTAAGATTGATGGTCGCGTAGTGCGGGTCCCCGAGAAGCTTTTCTCGTATTGGTCGGTACGAAGATCTCACTCAAAGTAGATTTTCTTGATGGAGTTGTCGACCGGTAAGCTTTTGCCGTAAGTGGCAAACAGTCAAGGAGGTCCGTGACTTTGAGACCCTTGTCTAGAACCCGATGTCGATGGTCGCGTAGTGCGGGTCCCCGAGAAGCTTTTCTCGCGTGGGTCGGTACGAAGATCTCACCCAGAAGAGGCTCATTTGAGTGAGTTGACGACCGGTAAGCGTTTGCCGTAAGTGTCAAACAACCAAATGAATCGATGACTTAGGGGTCCCTATCTAAAACCCTAGATCATACCTAGTAAAATACCTAATATAGAAAGCAACCAGTGTTATCCTTCATTCGTACCTCGAACTTTTGAATCTATGCGCCTGAATGTCGTCCATTCATTCATTCATCCATTCATACATCAAAGTGTGTATGTGTTTTTTGTATAAATGATGTTTGAGAAGAAATAGAGTGTGGGGATGAGAAAAGAATTCATTAATTATATTTTTGTGTTTGACAAGACATTCGGACTTGTGCCTACGTACCAATATAAAATGAGGGATCAAAACCTCGGAGTTCGTGGTAACAATTTCAAAATGAGTGAATTGCTTTTAACAAAAGTTTAATATAGAAGGGCACAAAGGGCCAAAATTTTAAATGAAGTTGTTAGTTCTTTTTGTATTTTGAAATTTTAAGTCAATATGATTAAATTTATTTACAAGTTTGATTTAAGAAAGAATTTGAAAATTCAATGGCATAAGGCCAAAGTTTCTAAATTGAAATAGGTCTAAGTTTGAAATCACAAGCAAAGAAAGTTTTTGAAAAGGGGTCGAGATTTTAAAATGTAAGAAGTGGGAGAAGATGAAGAGGCTATCCTAAGCGTAAAATTAAAAGTTAAGAGTTGAAAAGATATGACCAATGGGATGCAATCCAACAGACAAGAATGTCATATAGAAAACCCAATTTCCCTTTGGACTTTGAATTAAGAAATAATCAATCAAGAAATTAGCAATACCCAAACATCATGAAGGTCAAGGCATCAAATAAGGATAGCCACATCCAAGCAAGTAAATCCCATAGCTAGCAGTCTTCTTTGTCTTCTCACGTATCAGATGAAGAACCATCACACACACGATCAAAATAACAGTTAGCACCAAAACAAGGTAGCAGATGAGTTCAAGTAAATCCCAAGACTTGCATCAAATGAAGGCTCAGTTCATAATAACTTGGTCTCAGAATGTTGGCATTGGCCAAGTCCTTTTTGCATAGGGAATGTTGCCTAGTTCTAAGTCCAAAAGTTCAGATCAAGCTCAACAGTCCACCAAACATTTTTTAGGGCTTTTGTTGTTTATTAAGTATTTTAAGGTCCTAAGACCACCAACAAAATCAAAATACACAAACAAATATATACAATTACAAGATATGGCTCAAATGAGCAAAGTGAAAATGGCATAAACATAAACAAGTTTATTGAAATGTAAATGGCAATGAATGATAAATGACTAAAAATTAAATTACATAAAGTAAATGACTTAAAAAGTAAAGCAATATTAATAAGAGTCAGTCAAATGTTAGTCAAGTGTTAGTGGTCTTTTGCTTTTCAATTGATTAAGTCATTCTTTGGAGAACACTCAACCATCTATTCACAAGCATGAATCCTTGAACCAAGACATTTTCCATAGGAAGGAAAAAAGGCCAAGCTTCCACACAATACCATGAAGGATGGGAGACTTACAATATCACTTACTATAATGTTATACCTTTAGGGTCAAATTTAGCTCTATGTTAAGCAATCGTAATTGGACTTATGTAGAAGTCACAACTATCTGAGGTCGGGAAATAGAAATTTAGGTGTTAATACATGTTAGAGATTTGGTATAATGAACCAAACTCATAAAACATACCACACACTAAAAGAAAAGATCAAGAGGGATGGACCTATTCATCCATACTTGTATTGGTTCATCTGACACAAGGTCATCGATGAACCAATTAGCCTTTAGATATTAGAGATTTCATTGGTCAATTAAAGGAATGGGAAAGAATAGGGATGAAGATGAAGGGGGAGGGGATGTGAGAGAAACACAAATTGGTCATGGGAGGAATTTTATCAAATTAAAATCATTCGTCCATTTTGGGAGATGAAATATACATTTCATCAATCCCCTAAATCCAACGATTTTAATCCAACAAAAGTCAAAACAACCTTGCCCAAGGCCCAAACAAATATTCAAACATCACAAGACCATAAGAATGGCTCAACATAATTTTTACACATTTAATCAATTAAAAATCAAATTAGAAATGCATTAAAATTCAATTTAATTTGGTCAAAACCTAAAACCTCTTCAAAACACCAAATAAATGGTCAAGAGATTTATCCTAGGTCAAACAAGGTCAAAGAACCTTAGACAAAAAAATTCATCATTTTTGAAAATTCATAAGTATTTTTAAATAATTAAAAATATGCACAAAAACATTTAATTCATGAAAAATATCAAAATTAATCCAAAAAATATTTTTAATTCAGAAAATGAAATAGAAAAATATTCAAAGATTTTTGGTGAAAGTCCAATATTTTTTGGATTAAAAATGAAATTATTATGAATTAAACAAAATAAAGCAATTAAACGTAAATTCAGAAATTAAAAGGCGACAGATGTGATGGCCACACACCCATGTTCCACTATGCTCCTTGGTCAATGCAATGTATGCGTGGTAATCAGAATGAGCACTCAAGATTAAAACATTTGAATCAGAACAGGTGGCTTAGGACTTACCAACGCACCACCGGAGCCTTAGCTCCGGTCATCTTCTCCGGTGATCACCACCGGACTGGTCCAACCTCAACTTCATAAAAAATGAAAAAATAAGGACACTATTTCAAAGAGAAAATGCCCAGGAGCTCGAATTTGGCCTCTATTTTCTCCAATTCCAAGTATATAAAAAGATACAGGGATTTGAATTTTGAGGATCATGAACTGAGTTGCTTCGATTTGACCTCAAAGCAACTCAATCTTGCTGCCTACATTGGTAGGACTTTAGTCAACCAAAAACCAATTAAAATAATTGATAAATTAGGGAGAATTATAAGAAGAGAAGTTTATGAAATTTCAACTTCGAGTCGCTTCAATTCAGATTGATCTTGATCTGGATTTGCTTGATTCTTCCTCCTCTTGCTTGCAGTAATCAAATGAGATGGAAAAGGCAATGGATTCTTGGAGTTTGAACTTCAAAACAAAAATTTAAATTCAAACTCGATTTTCAAAGAAATCCTCAAGAAATTCTATGGTGTGAGGGTCTGAGTTCTCTTGGCAAAGCTTGGGCAAGGTGTTCATGATATTTCTGAGGCCATGAGCTTGTTTAAATAAGCAAGGGAATTGATTTTTGCACCACTTGAAATTTTGCCAAAATTGGAAACAAAGTTCCATGGATGCATGGGAAATTGTTTGGGCCTAAATAATGATGCAATCCATCTCCAATTCGTGCATAAAGTGTACTGAGGTAATCACATGGAAGCATGCAAAGAAGAATGATCATTTGAATCCAAATCTTGCCAAAACAAACCCAACAAAGGAGCCATGCGCAAGTTCCTAAATTTTTATCCAAATGGGATCATCTTGGACTTTTTGTAAAGGTAAGATCAAGGGGAACAACTTTCATGTAGAACACTTTTCCATTTCAAGCTTGGATCATGATGAATTTTGAGGTGGAAGTTTAGAAAATCACTTCTTCCACCTTGAATGACTTTTGCTATGGACTTCAAATGGAAAAAGTTCCTTCATCAAAGTTTTAGATATTGAAAACCTCTTCAATTTAGTCACAAATTTTACCTCATTTGGATTTGGCATGAATGAGTTATTTATTTTAGAAGGTGAGGAAAATAACTTGTTCATTGGTAATGGCCCGAAATGACCTATAATGTTTCCTTTTGGCACATGCATTTTCAAGTTGAATTTGAACTTCCTTAAAACATAAAAGTTAGAGAGGACATATTGAGTTTGATTATGGAGCTTGAATGGATTTCATCTCATAAAAATTGAGCAAGTTATGGTCCTTGGAAGTTTACCTCCTAACTAGGGTTTAGACAAAATGACCTATAATCTTTCACCATAAAAAATGACTTTCCAAGCAAAAATATATCTTGACTTAAACATGAAAGTTGTTTGTTATGTCGTAAGGAGTAGCGTTTATCTCGGAATCATTTTCATATGACAAAAATTGTAGGAGATAGGGTCTAGGGAGCCCCAGTTTTGACCAGTTGACTTTCTCTGGTCAACCACCATGAACCATCTTGCAAACTTGACATTATCTTGATATTTGGTACTCATGGAGGATCATATATGTGTAGGATGATGTATAATTAAGTATACCTTGATATAATTGATCAAATGTCGAAGAAACTTGTTGAGGAAGTCACACAAGATACCCAGGTGAATTAGGGCTTCCAAGGCAAACAAGCTTCAAACTCTTGATGAATTCTTGATCAAAATGATATGTGAAGACCATGGGGATCTATATATGTTCTATAGATCCAATGTAAACCATCTCTTGATTAGTCTCCTTGCATTGAGGGTCTTAAACCCTAGGTATGAGCTTGATGAGGCATGGGTGAACACACACACTACCTACAAAAGTAACAAACTATACATTGACATATTTTTGGCATTTTAGTTAGTAAATAATGAAGAAAAAATATGATACAATCAAATGTGCTTGGTGAACTCTCCCAATGCAAACCCAATGAATGAGGGGTAAGGAGGATGCCAAGGTGTGATCCCAAAGTCAATGCATATGATGGGATATCATGAGGGATCTTAGGGCCAAAATTGGGGTCTTACAATTTTGAATAGTTTTTATGCGTGTTTAATTTTTACCAACATGTGCGCGTCGAGCGATGGAGGTATACAATTCAATGAAACGTAATTTAATTGGTAAAAGGCCAAGGATCCTTACCCCAAAAGTAAGTATTCCTTGTGCTGTTTGATATTCTTTTATTTGTGTGTATGACATAGTAACTCTATAAATATTATTTGTAGTCGAGAAGACAATTCGATAACTATTCTTGTGGATACTATGTTATGAAATATATGCATGATATTGTCACCGGAGGCATTACAAATGGATGGAGCAAGCATAACGTATTATATTAATCCATATACATGTAAGTTATGTATATTTCTTAAGTTAATATTATTTTGTTAGCTTACCATAACTTAAACTTTATTCTAATTATAGGAGTTTAACGATAATACACTATTATCACAAGAAGAGATAGATGATATCCGATCAATTTAGGTTGGTGTCTTCTTATCATCTTTTTATGAAATTTAAAAACAGTTTTTATTTTGTTATAAGCTGAATTTGTACATATAGAGATTTTGACATTTTCATGTGTTAATGACAATAATGTAAATATGTACATTTGGTTTTGTCACAATGTAAATTTGTAATTCTGTATAAAAAAGGAATACTAATTTTGTTATCTGTTTTTGATTTGGTATTCTGTGTTAATTTGGTATTCTATAACAATTTAATAGTTTCTGCATGTGTACAAAGTGATACAGGCATGCTAGTAAAATGAGAATGAAAACTAATTTATGTTGCATTAAAATTGATTAAGCTCCTCGGTTAAAGTCAAAAAGCGACGTACAAACATATCTTATTATCTCTGTCATTTAATAAAAATGTAAGGTATGTTGAGCGTGCTAGTTAATTTTGAAAATAAAAATATGATGTTGATAGAGATCAAACTATTGACCTTTTGCATTTTAACCTCAGCTTTATACACATCGATGGGTAAAGTTCCCACTTTTCATGTCACCTTTCGTTACCTCGGCATTGTAATTGGGGTGAAATCCATTTCATGTCTGATATGACATATGTTATTTGTTAAATGATTTATGAAAAGATGAAGGCATCGCAAAGTAGATAAAACAATTACCATGACAAGCAAAGAAATTCTCTTGAATTATGAGAGGGAGACCATGTGTTCTTGAGAGTAACTTTTGTGACTACTGTTGGTCGTGCGTTGAAGTCTCGAAAGCTTACTTATCATTTTATTGGTCTATATCAGATCCTTAAATGAGTCAGCGAAGTTGATTATTGAGTTGCCTTACCACCGTCTCTTTTGAACCTTCATAGTGTCTTTCATGTGTCTCAACTTTAGATGTATATTCCTGATCCATCCCATGTGATCCAATTGGATGATGCACAAATGAGAGGTAACTTGACTCTTGAGACATCACCCTTGCGGATTGAGGATCGAGAAACAAAGCACTTGAGGGAAAGAGATCGCTTTGGTTAAGGCGGTGTTAAGAGGACTTGCTGGAGGAAGTGTGACATGGGAGCTATAGAGCCTGATGAGAGAGTCTTATCCATACTTGTTTCCGTCATGTAATTTTTGAGGGAGAAAATTCTTTAAGTGGGGGAAACTTGTAACACCTAGGTTTTGATTATTTTATTTTTAATTGAGTTTTGGAGTATTTTTGACTTATTTAATTATTTTATTTAAGTTATTGAATTTTGAGTGGAGTGTTATTATATTTAAATTAATGTAGAAGTAAGGAATGGTAGTTTCATATTAAACTAGAATTTAATTATATTTTTAATAATTTAATTAACATAAAATAAGGGAAATTGAGACTTTTGGGAGAAAAATAAATTTTTAATAAAAAATAAGGAGGTGAGTGGAATTAGTGAGAGTTGATGGGAGTTTAGAGAATGAATTAAAATAAAAGGAAATTAGGTTTTTTATATAAGAGAGAAAAGTTGAGGGAGTCGTCAGTACATAGAATTGTGAAAAGAGGCTAAGGAGAGAAAGACATAAGCCTAACTTAGAAGGAGAATGAGGGAGATTCCATTGTCAAAGCTTTAAGCTTATTATACGAATTTGAGGTAGGGGAAGGAGAAACTATTCATGATATGGGTGTTTAGGCATGAAGATAGAGAGGATCGTTTTTCATATTCCTTTTTCTTTTTTTCCCTTTTCCGCCATTGATAAGGGTTTTAAAGCTTGAGAAGGTTTATGCAAAACCTCTCTAGGGCGTTATCATATGATATGACTTTCTTGTCGTGTTGGTTGTTTGTTGATTTCTTGTAAGTTTGTATGCCTAATCCTTAGTTTTGATGTTCTTGAGTAAAGATGTTAAATTGATAAAACATGTTGATGTTTTATGATAAAGCGAGAATATAAATGTTGAATCTATGATGTTTGACGTGATAAAATTAATATTATTTATGGTTGATGTTTTACTGTGTGCTTCATGGCGGCGACGGGGCGTGCGCACGACGAGGTGGTCGCACGGACGCATGGCTCTACAGCGGCACAGATGATGGGCGTGTCGCAACAGTGGAAAGGACAAAGGGCTCGCGATGCATGAGGGATTGGCGGTGACAATTTCACGGTCCTGTTCGACGAGTTTCAAGTCATTTTCGATTCATGTCCTATGTATTGTTTTTCGCATTGCTAGAGTTATTTGGTATGTTTAAAGTCTTCCATACCTCAAATTTTGACCACGCTCTTTAACTAAGTCTTTTATGTTTATCTTGTGCATTAATATATGTTTAAGTAAAATGGTCAACTCCAATGACCCAAGAGTTAAAGGAGGATCATTTGGACTTTTTACCTTTGTTTACTTTAGGCTTATTTTTAGTTCTTTTAATTCATTTTGACTTCTATTTATTAAAAAAGTTATTAAGCATATTTATTTTTTAATTAGGAACACTAATATTAATAATTTTTTTTTGCTAGTCTATTGAAATTTTAGTGTGATTTTTATTTGATGTCATTATTTACTTACTAGTTTTACTATTACTAGGTTATTATTATTATTAAAGCATTATTATCATTAGGACTGGTGTATTTTCGTATTAGTGGTTAATTGGATTGATTAGACCAGTATTATTATTTTAAGTATTTAATATTATTATCATTATGAGGTATTACCAATATTTTGTCTCAAAGTTTATTAGGGGTTGTTATTTATGGTATTATTATTGTTAATATTATTTATTTATTTTATTATACCGAGTCAAACAAAAATTCAAGTCCCACAAGGAGACCGAAACCCTAAACGCGTGAACCTGGCTGCAAAAGTTGGATCAAATTAAATCATAAATCCAACATCACAAAAAAGAATAAAAAGGATGTTTTTCATTGATAACAATTTCGGTTACAATCTCAAACTTGTATAGATCAAATCAAATTACAATATAACATTTCCTTATCTAACAAATTTAACCTAAACTACTAACCTTAAGTTACAATATATAAACAAAATCTAAAGCTTACAACAAGATCATCCATGATTTACAGAAAAAACATAACCTTAAGTTGTTGTACTTTACACTGAAGAACAACAACAAAAAACCCTAGGCAACTCCCAGCCTCTTGAAACCCCGTTCGCCTTCAAACATCCACAAAACTCGTACCAACATAGAAGGAAAAGAAGAAGTCAGGAGAATAATTTTTTTTTAAAAAATAAATAATATGAAGAAAAAGAAGCAGAAAAGAAAAGAGTTACCTTTTTGTACCAGAGAAGATCTCCTCTTTGTAAGTTAGTGCTTCCTTTATTAGAACTTGCTCAGATACCATGATAATTGTTTTGATTATTATGATCATTGTGTTCAGTAGGATAAGGTGCATGATTAGGGTTTATTGGTTATTATTTTTTTATGCAGTGTTCGATGTATGGACAAACATAAGGGATATGGGTGATTTAAGGCTTGAAGTTCATTTGTTTTGATTTGGGGGTTTTGGATACAGATTATTCGGTATGGTGTTTGGATATGTGGTTGGGTCTTGTGTTTGGTTGGAGTTGGATGGATTAGGTATAAACCTGAGTAGGTTAGGGTTTTAGGATGAACGTAAAAAGGGTTGGGGTTCATCCAGGTTAGGGTTAGGTTTCGTGTTTCTGGGTTTGGGTTGAAGGTAATGTTAGGGTTCATAGGCTAGAGTTCTTAATATGGTTAGGGTTCTTGGACTATGGAAGGGTTATGGGTTTGGTGTTCATCCTATGATGAACACCAATGAAGGTTAGTAGGTGTTTGATGGTGGGGGATGGTGGTAAGAATTAGAGTGGAGTGGCCGTAGTGTTTAGGTGGCGGCCTAAGTGAAGTGTTTAGAGAGAAGAGGAAGAATGAAGATAGTAAAGAGAGAGAAAGAAAATGGAAAAATGAAGATTTTTGAAGGAAAAAATGAATATATACTCCCTACGTCCATTCACTCACCTTGCATCACATGGTGCTCTCTCACCCAATAGCCATGTGGTCCTTATATAGGGAACCACACCTTAACTCCCATGTGCGGATGAATCTCAAACGTCCATTTGTTGCACCTTTCCCTTTGACTTGATCCCACAGCGCCATCACGTTGACTATCCAGTCAATAAATCATAAGGTCTCGGTTGAGAGTTAACTTCTGACTCTTCTGAGTTGGCCCTTTACGCTGGTGTGTTCCAAATGTAACAGGTTAGCGCCCATGTCTTTTCACACCCATAATATTGCTTAAAATTCAATATTCTACTGAGGTTGCAACCCCTATTTTCTATATTATTTCTTTATTTTCTATCATTTTAATTGTTTATTTGTATTTTTAATTTATTCATTTAAGTGTTAATTTTAGTTTATTCTTTTTGTTAATTAATTAATTTAATTGTTAGTTTATCCTAATTATAATAATTATCCTTTTTATTTAAATTATAACACAAAAATTATCTATTTAATGTTATTTGTTTAGTTATATTTTAATGATGAAAATGATTAAAAAAATGTCACATTTTATTTTTTATTCAACCAAACTATACTATTTCTTCTTGTGTAAATTCAATTATATTTCATAAAAATATTTATTCTTACCTTCAAATTAAAAAAAAAAAGCAAAGATGAATAAGTAATATTTTCTTTTGTAAATATGCTTTCACCTTGTACATAAATCATCAAATTATTTTTGTTAAACAAACTAAATTAACATTTTTAAAAATAAATGGATAGGTGGATGCACATCCACCATGTCCTTGACTAGTTGATTGGTCAGCGCACGCCACATCATTCGATTATTCAAAAACCCAAAACAATCTATAATCAATCTCAACACATCAAATGTCTTTTGTACTCTTGCGCACTTTATTCAAAAATCTTTTCATAAAAACATAGGTTACGTCTTTTCGAAGCGAAATACAAACGAGCGTTTAAACCTCCATCCTGCAAGCGTAAAAGCCAATTTTTAAATGCAAGAACAACTTAAACCCTATCCTATAAAATCAATTAACTCACACTGATTTTATAAGAACTATGAAGCTCTGAATTTCTCATTGCACCTGAGAATATGAAGGAACAAGGTTTTAAAACCATGGTGAGCACAATAATAAAAAAAACGTTTCTTTTCTTTTCTTTTTTAAACCACTTCCTTTTTGTAAATAATTTCTTCATGTAAATACCTTAATAAGTATATTGATAAATAACTATAAAACAAATTCAATATACCATAAACAAACAATTAATCTTAGGACTATAGGAGATTCCTGTAGTGGTAAATTCATGACCATTAAGCTATGAATAAACTTAACGTCAATAAAACCAGAGTCGCCACCGTGCTTTTATTGTTTCCAAGGGAAAAGGGAAAAGTACGAACAAAACCCAAAGATAAGAAGTTTTCAAATCAAAACTAATAAAATGCCAGAGATTACAGGTAAAGGGTTTGGTTACACAGAGGGAAGGTGTTAGCACCCAAAGTGTCCTAGGTACTCCTAGGGAGCCCTTTTTTGTGTGCATATGTATTCTTGTACAAAATTATGTTTGCAATAAATAGAGTGGAGTGGTGAGAAAAGAATTAATTAATTATATTTTTGTGTTTGACAAGACCTTCGGACTTGTGCCTACATACCAACATAAAATGAGGGATCAAAACCTCGTAGTTCGTGGTAACAATTTCAAAGTGAATGCATTGCCTTTAACAAAAATTTAAGTTTAACAAAGGAACAAGAGGCCTAAAAAAGGTTTGAATCAATGTTAGTTCTTTTTGGCTTTTGAAATTTTAAGTCAAGTATAGTTAAGTTCATTTGCAAGTTTGTTTCAGAAAAGAGTTTAAAAATGCAATGGCATAAGGCCAAAGTTTCTAATTTGTAAAAATGGTCTAAGTTTAGAAAACAAATACAAGCAAAGAAGATTTTAAGAGGAGGGAGAGATTTGAAATTAAAGAAATGGGTAGGAGATGAAGAGACTAATCCTAAGCACAAATCTAAAAGTTAAGAGTTGAAAAGATCTGACCAATGAGCTGTAATCCAATAGACAAGAATGTCATACAGAAACCCAAATTTCCCTTGGACTTTAGAATCAAGCAATATCAATACGCACATAGCAAGGTGAAGAGCAAGGCATCAAATAAAGATAGTCACATCCAATCTTAGCAACTCCATGATCTTCTTCATGATTCCCCATGTATCAGATGACTTCCAAGATAGGCATTAGACACATGTTCAAAATAATATCTTCAATAGGATCATGTCGCAGATGAACTCAAATGGATCTTCAATAATTGCATCAGATGAAAGTTCACTTCACAAGCACTTGGTTTCATGAAAGTTGGCATTGGCCAAGTCCTTTTTCATAGGGAGTGTTTCCTAATTCTAAGTCCAATGTCTCAGAGCAAACCAACAGTCCACACAAAATGTATTTTAGGGTTTTTGTTATTATTATGTACATTAAGGTCAAAAGAACACAAACACAAACAAGTATATATAATCACAGAATAATCACAAGATATGGCTCAAATGAGCAAAGTGAAAATGACATTAAAGTAAACAAGTTAAATGGTATGAATAATGGCAAATGAGTAAAAGCTCAAAATTAAAGTGCATAAAAGTAAATGGCTTGAAATTAAATGTTAGTTGTTAATTGATTAGAAGTTAGTATTGCTTTTGCTTTTGTTTTGTTTAAGTCATTCTTTGGAGAACACTCAACCCACTTGTCACAAGCATGGATCCTTGAACCAAGACATCTCCCAAAGGAAGGAAAAAATGCCAAGTTTCCACATAATACCATGAAAGAGGGGAGACTTACAATCTCACTTACTAGAATGCTATGCCTTTTGTGTCAACAATTTAGCGCTATGTTAAGCAATCGTAATTGGACTTATGTAGAAGTCACAACTATTTGAGGTCGGGCAATAAACTTTTGGTGTTAATGCATGTTAGAGACATGGTATTATGAACCATGCTCCTAAAACATACCACACTTAAAAAGAATATGCAAAAGGGGTGGACCTAATCTCATCCCCACTTATGTTGATTTTTCAATCAACTACCCTTAGGATATAGAGATATCATAGGTCCATGAAATGAATGAGAAGAGAATGGGATTGGGATGAAGAGGGAGGGGAAATGGAATAAACACAAATTGGTCAAGGGAGGACTTTTATCAAATTAAAATCATTCATTCATTTTAGGAGATGAAATGTATATTTCATCAATCCCCTAAATTCAATGATTTTGACTCAACAACGTCAAATCAACCTTGACCAAGGCCCAACAACACAAGTCAAACTCAACAAGTCAAGATTAGAAGCTCAACACAATTTATTTTACATTTAAACAATTGAAATCAATTAAAATATGCATTAAATTAAATTATGGTTTATCAAAATCCTAAAACCTCATCAAAACACCAAAGAAATGACCATGGGATTTATCATAGGTCAAACAAGGTCAAAGGACCTTGGAGAAAAAATTCATAATTTTTGGAAACTTAAAAGTATTTTTAAATAATTAAAAATATTCACAAAATCAATTAAATCATGAAAAATATTAATAATGATCCAAAATATAATTTTAATTCAGAAAGTGAAAGAGGAATTTATTTAATTTTTTTTTGGTGAAACTCTCATATTTTTTGGATCAATATTAAAATTAATATGAATTAATGAAAATAAACCAAATAAAATGAAAATCAGAAAATAAGAAAAAATGTTGACCACTTGATCTCCCTCATTAATTGAGGTGGCAGATCAAGTGGCTGCTAGCGCGCATTCCACCATAGTCATGAATCAACATGCAACATAAGTGGTAATCAGTTTCAACGTGCGAGATTAGAACATTTCAAATGGATCATGTGGTTCTGATGAGTGCCAACGCATCACCGGAGCCAAAGCTCCGGCCTCCTTCTCCGGTGAGCTTCACCGGACTGGTTCACTCACAACCATCACCAAAATTAAAAATAAGGACATGAATTTAAAGTAAAAATGCTCAGGAGCTCGAGTCTGGCCTCAATTTATCCTAACTCCAAGTATATTGAAAGATACAAGGAGTTGAAATTTGAGGTGCAGGATCTGAGTTGCTTCGATTTGACCTCAAAGCAACTCAATCTTGTTGCCCACATTGGTAGGACTTCAGACAACCAAAGATCCAAGAGAATTATGGAGAATTGAGTGAGAATCGAAGAGATGAAAAATTCTGAAAAATACTTTCAATGCAGGTCTGTGCTTGATTGATCTTGCTCTTGCTTGCTCTTGATCTTGCTCAGGACACTTGAGAGAGTAGAATTGAATGGACAAAAGGCTCAGGATCCTTGGAGATTTGAATCTCAAAACAGTGATATTCAAACTCAATTTCCAATGGAAATTATCAAGATTATCCTTTGAAATGAGAGGGTTTGGAGGTTTGGAATCAAAGCTGGCGCGCAGGGTCTTTGTTTCTGAGCATAGATGGCTCTATTTATAGCCAAATGGATTGATATTTACACACTTGAAATGAAATCCAAAAATAGCAATGTACATTGCATGGATGCATGTGCGTGTAACAGGCCCATGTAATCACTTCTTCTGGTCCATAATTGAGTACAAGCATTGTTGAGATCACATTGGAATGTTAGGCATTGGTGTATGGAATGTTCAAGTTCAATTTGTGCCAAATGATCATTCATGTTCAAGCCATGTGTAACCCATTTAAATCTTGTCCAAAACGAATGAAATTGGACTTTTTGGAAAGGTTAGATCAAGAGGAACAACTTTCATGTTCAACACTTTTTCATTTCAAGCTTGGACCATGATATGAATTTTGAGGTCGAAGTTGGGAAAATCAAACATGTCGAAATTTTTTCTAAGTGTCAAGCCATATGTTCACTTATTCCATCTTGGCTAACTTTTTATGGGGGCTTTAAATGAGAAACGTTCCTTCATAAAAGTTGTATATATCTCAAAGTACTTAAAAATGGTCACAAATTCGACCTCATTTGGATTTAATATGAAGGAGATATTCATTTTTGAAGTTGAGGAAAATCACTTGTTCAATGGCATTGGTCCAAGATGACCTATAATGTATCCTCATATCACATACACATAAAAGTTGAATTTGCTCTTCCTCAAAACATCAAAGTTTAAGTAGACATCTTGAACTTTATTGTGCAACTCGAAAATATTTCATCTCATAAAAAATGAGCAAGTTATGGTCTTGGGAAGTTGACCTCCAAATTAGGGTTTAGACAAAATGACCTATAATCTTTCACCATAAAAAATGTCTTTCCAAGCAAAACTAGCTATAGACTTCAACATGAACATTGTTTGGAATATAATTTAGAGTAACGTTTCACTTGGAATCATTTTCATATGACAAAAAGTGTAGGAGATAGGGTCTAGGGAACCCAGTTTTGATAAGATGAATTCCTTTGGTCAACCACCATCAACCAACTTGATAACTTGCAATTCTCTTGAATTTTGGGGACTTATGGGAGATCATATATGCATAAGATGGTGAATTTTTAAGTATCCCTTGAATTATTTGATCAATTGTTGAAGAAGTCACATAAGATACCCAGATGAATTAGGGTTTCCAAGGTAAACTATCTCCAAACTCTTGATGATTACTTGATCAAACTAACATGTGAAGCTCATGGGGGTTCATATATGATGCTTATAGCCATATTAGACCACTTATTGATTGAGATCCTTGCATTGAGGGTCTTAAACCCTAGATATGAGCTTGATAGATCAAATGTGAGCATGTGCACTACCTACAAAAGAGTTAGACAAATGCAAAGACATATTTTTGGTATTTTGGTTAGTAAAAATGATAAAATACAAAGTATGATACAATCAAAAGATGCTCACTGATCTCTCCCAATGAAAACCCAATGTATGAGGGGTAAGGAGGATGCCAAGTTGTGATCCCAATGCCAATTCATATGATGAGAAAGCATGAGGGATCTTAGGGTTAAAATTGGGGTCTTACAGTTCCCATTGAGTACAATAGATGTGAGGGGTGATAATACCTTCCCCTCGTATAACCGACTCCCGAACCCATATTTGGTTGCGATAAACATTTTATCCTTTTTCTTTTCCCCGAGGTTTTATCGTTATTTTCCCTTTCCTTAGTAATTAATAAAATCAGGCTGTGACTCTATTAGTCATCCGTGAGCATACCGTGCGCTCGCGAGTTCTTATTTTTTTGAGATGTGACCGAGTCAAGTTTGAGTTATTTTATATCTTTAGATTTGAGTTTGAGTTATTTGATATGTTTATAGTTGAGTTTGAACTATTTGATATGTTCATAGTTGAATTTAAGTTATTTGATATGTTTAGAGTTGAGTATGAGAATTAAATGAGTTGAGTCTGAGTTATTAATATATTTAGAGTTGAGTCTGAAATGTTTAGAGTTGATTTTGATGAGAAAATTAAATGATTTGAATTAAAGTTGTAGACCTTAAAGGATATGTTGTTTACCCTTAACCTTGAATATAAATTGTTAGAGTTAATTGTAAATTATGTTAATGTTATGAACATGCCTTGTTTAATATTAATGGTTGTTTTATGTTATTTTGATGTTGTTAATGAGGTTGATGTTTAGGTTCAAAAGAAACCAGTGTTATAGTACTCCGGTCTAGTGTTGTAGGTGTAAGACCCCAATTTTTACCCAAAGATCCCTCATGCATTCCCATCATCAGCATAAGCATTGGGATCACATCTTGGCATCCTCCTTACCCATTTTCATTGGGTTTGTTTTGGGAGAGATCACCAAGCATCTTTGTGATTATATCATACTTGTATATTATCATTTTACTAACTAAAATACCAAAAATATATCTTTGTATCTATCTAACTCTTTTGTAGGTAGGGCATGATCTCATTGATTCATTGATCACATCTAGGGTTTAAGACCCTCATGAACAAAGAGCACAGCCAAGAATTGATTTAAGAATGGTTATGAACATCATATATGAGTCCCAATTTCTACTACATGTTATATTGATCAAGTTTTCTTCAAGAGTTTGAGGGTGATTTGCCTTGGAAACCCTAGTTTGACTGGGTATCTTGAGTAACTTCTCCAACAAGCTATCTCACCAATTGATCAAATTTCTCAAGGGACACTTCAAAATTCATCATATTATGCATATATGATCTACCATGACCCAAGAAAGTCAAGTGAATTAGAAGTTAGCAAGTTGGTTGATGGTGGTTGGCCAGATGAATTCATCTAATCAAAACTGGGTCTCCCTAGACCCTATCTCCTACAATTTTCACCATATTGTCATACCCCGATTTTGGCCCTGAAAATTTTTCCCATCAATTATTCGTTTGCATTCTTCTTTTCATGACCATTCCATCTGGTCATGATGCTACCCACCGACATTAGTTGTTGGACTTGTTACCACGACCAGTCCATGTTCGTCTTTTGGAGTTTTGTTTCTTTATTTTTTGGTATAAGATGATTAATGCGAGATTGGAAACCTCTTTCATTTGTCGGAATCAATTGAACCTCATGTTCCATCTTTCGTTCCAGTTTCGTCAAAGTGATTATTCATCCCGCCTTGTCACATTACTAGTTCTCACCTTTTCTTTCAAATAAATTATGTGTCAAGTGCAAAACATTTTGTTTTAGGTCATTATTCATATGCATTTTTCTCATTCATTCATGATTCAAAGAAATTCCATACATATTTCTTCATTTTCATTTATATTCTCCATTTCACATTCAAAATTCTACATTTCATATTCAAAATTTTCATTCATATTTCTTCGTTACATTGGAAAATTTTCCATTTTTCATGTTCAAGAATTTCCACATCCTCATTCATATTTTGTTTATTTCATTCATTTATTCAATCATGGTCCACCATTTACATAGCATATGATTAATTCATCATACATAAGGTCTCTAAAACACAAAGAAAGTCTCGTGTTGATAAAGAACTCGGCAATATTCGTACTCGTTTCAAAAACGAAGAGGCTTTGACTCCTTATGAGAAAAAAGAAATATGTTTGGAAAATGCTTTACATATACATGCTTGGTTATGATGCGGATTTTGGCTACATGGAGGCTGTTTCTCTTATATCTGCCCCAAAGTATCCAGAAAAACAGTGTCTAGCATTGACTATGGTTGGAAATATTGGTTGCCGAGAATTCGCTGAGTCCTTGGCACCTGATGTACAGAAGTCGCTGTTATCTAGCAGTTGCAGGCCCCTATGTGAAAAAAGCTGCATTGTGTTTGCTGCGACTGTACAGAAAAATCCGGATGTTGTCAATGTAGATGGATGGGCGGATCGAATGGCTCAACTTTTGGATGAACGAGGCCTTGGTGTTTTAACATCTTCTATGAGTCTTCTTGTTGCATTAGTATCAAACCAACACGGGGACACTTCTGATAACAAATCTATGGAACATGATAATGTTTTTCATTCTATAAGCAATGCATAGTCAGGCATGAATCCCACATGTACACCTAAATAAATGTTCCAAGAAGAAAGTTCTCCATTTCCCACTAGTATTTCCGCCCATTCCAATCCTAAAAGTCAGAACTCAGAAGCTCATCAATGGTCGGATGACACCACCTATACTTGTGATCGAAACAAAAATGATCAAAGCAATATTGATTGTGCTATGCATGACTCTCCATCTAACGGTCAAAATTGTGGTACTAGATTTTACCATGATGCAGAAAATCGCAACATTAGTGGTGTATCTGAAGGCACAGGCAGCCGGAGTGATGGAAATACCCCTCAGTCTGTTGTAGGCAAGATCCACCTTGAAAGTTCTATTAGTAATGATCACTATGACGAGCCTAGAGGCGCAAATTCTTACCACACCAGCCAAAGAGAAGCAACTCTACTAAAGTTTCGACTGAAGAGAAAAGGCAGATGCTATGATAAAAAGGTCTGATATGAAAGCCGGAAAAGACAGGAAGATAAACATCCACGGGTGAAAGGGCAGTCTATTCGCCAAGTACAAAGTGAACCTGCAGTATTGACCGGAGGTCTGGTGGAATCTGTTTGACTTTAATACCTCTGTTAGTGTTTTCTGTCAGCTTGTTATATTGTACCGATGAGGAAAGGCAACTATTGAATCATTCAAATGCTCCTCCATTTTCTCGGTATGGCAATGTGTGATGAAAAAGCCAAAAAGAGGATAGTAACACCAATCTGGTGATTGGTCAGTCTGTACAAGTTGATGCAAAAATTTCTTAACAGTCAACATGAATTCTTTCCAGCCACCACCAAAGGTTCATCTAAAAGGAAGCAGAGCTCAAACCACCAATTGAATGTGTTGTTGTTCGTATTCAAATCATGCAACAAGGCCAAATTTTTTAGCTCCAATTTCCTCTTTTCTGCCCCGACTAAGAAACCACAAGACGGGTCTGGTAATGGCAGAGCCACATGATTCACACGCCGAGGGATCAGAATGTTGGACGTCACCTGCAGAAGCTAGTTGAGGAAGGGTCTGTCGATGATAAATGAGGGAGCCGGTGGAAGGAAAGGAGGAGGACCAAGGAAGAGGGCGGTCACAAGATCCGTCAGATCCGGACTTCAATTTCCAATCGGAAGAATCGATCGATTCTTGAAGCAAGGTAGATATGCTCAGCGTGTGGGTACAGGTGCTCCTGTTTACTTGGCCGCTGTTCTTGAATATCTTACTGCTGAGGTTCTTGAGTTGGCTGGAAATGCAGCACAGGATAACAAGAAGAAAATTATCAGTCCAAGGCATTTGTTGTTGGCTGTGAGGAATGATGTAGAACTTGGAAAATTGTTGGCTGGTGTTACCATTTCTCACGGTGGTGTTCTTTTTAACATCAACCCAGTGTTATTGCCTAAGAGAAATGAAAATGCTGCCAGTACTCCCAAGTCTCCATCAAAGGCCAAGGAATCTCCAAAGAAGGCAGTAGAAAAGACAACTTTGTTACCAATCATGAAGGTGATTTTATCCATGTTCTTGGGGATGCACATGTTTACCAAACTCATGTGAGGCCTTTGCCGGAGCAGCTCCATAACCTGCCAAAATCTTTTCCAACTTAGAAAATCAATTCAAAGAAGAAAGATATAGATTCTTTTGTGGCTATTGATTTTAAGCTTATTGACTATGATCCTCACCCAAAGATTGAGATGAAGATAGCTGTTTAAAATAAGAGAGATCTTGGTCCCCACTTTAGGTTGTTCCTGCTGTTTGAAATGAGGCAGCAACAATTTCATCGACTAGAAGCGAGTGGAGAAGCGCAGCAGCATGAAGGTCAATTAGAATTACATCAGCAGCAACAGCAAATGATGGTGCATAACTCGAATGGAGATCAAAATCCAGTGCAAGCTGTTGCCATGCGAATTGTATCCAGCAACGGTATGCTTTCAGTTGATACACAAAAATCTGGCAAGCAGTTCAGTCTTTAAATGTAAAAGAAGTGTATCGCCTTATTGTAACATCAACCTCAAATCCGATAAACACAAAATTTGAAGAAGTGGTTTCCCATGCCGAGACTGAAAATCATCAGCATGATGCTGAAGCCTGTCTGAGGATAAAAGAGGCTAATGAAACAGATAGTTGTTTCCGCGGTTGGTCTTTATTACACCTAGCATGTCATTCTGGCATTACATTAATGGTTGAGCTGTTGCTCCAATTTGGTGCTGATATAAACATGCACGGTTATCATGGAAGGACTCCTTTGCACCGTTGCATTTCTAGTGGGAAAGATTCATTGGCTAAGTTTTTACTAAGGGGCGCAAAACCATCAATTAAAGATGTTGGTGGACATACTGCACTTGAAAGAGCAATGGAGATGAGAGGTAGAAACACTGTTCTTCTAGATGCTGTTAGCTACAGAATACCATTTGTTAGCGACATACCGACCATAATTTTTGGAGCAGATGTTACGCATCCTGAAAACGAAGAAGACACTAGCCCCTCGATAGCAACTGTTGTAGCATCCCAAGATTGACCTGAAGTGACAAAATATGATGACTTAGTGTGTGCTCCATCTCACAGGCAGGAACTTATACAAAATTTATACAAAACATGGCATGATCTTGTTCGCGGCACTGTTAGTGGCGACATGATAAGAGATTTACTGATTTCCTACAGAAAAGCAGCAGGGACAGTCAAAACAATTCAGTTGATAATGGACTCACTACTGTACCATGAACCTTAAAACTCAGCATATGCCTCTATTGCAGCACCATTGACATCATTATTGAAAAAATATGCTTTTTAGTGGGATAACCAAGCAACCATTGCTTTCAAACAGCTCAAGACATCAATTACAGTAGCTCAAGTACCCGCTCTTCTAGATTTTCATCAACAATTTATTCTCGAAATCGATGCTTCGGGTTCTGGTATTGGTGCAGTGCTAAGCCAAGATAAACATCCAATTGCATACTTCTCTAAGAAGTTGTCCCCAAGGATGCAGAAACAATCCACGTATGTGCAAGAACTCTAGGCTATCACTGAAGCTATGACGAAATTTTATCATTATCTTATTGGTCAAAAGTTCACAATCAAGACGGATCAGGAAGTTTGAAGGCTTTGACGGATCAAACCCTCCAAACACCAGAACAACAACATATGCTGCACAAATTTATCGGATTGGTCATTCCTGCGGATAGACAAATTATTGAATCGTTACTCCAAGAGTTCCATGCTTCCACTCTGCACAGACTGGTAGTCAGCATGCTGGGCAATGACGAAGTCTTGGCTAGATGTGCAGGTAGACTTGGAAGTCACTCGTTCATTGCCTGGAGGAGTTGACCAACATAGAACTCTTGGAGATGAAATTGACTGAAGTCCTGGACAAGTTGATGCTTCTTTTGATCCTTCAAATGGACCTGAAAATTGGACAATTCAGGTTTTGAATCAACAACCACGACCACTTCCATCTCTTCTGCAAAAAACTTCATTCGGGGGGAATGGTCCATGAAACTGTTATATGGCAGTAACCTCGGAGTTAATGAAACCAAAAAGATCTTATTTTTTTTTTGCCAAAAGATACAAGTCATCTTCATACGTCTTGTCGGCTGTTGCTGGTTATTTGGAAAGCAAGTGTGGTTCTTCTGTGGAAGACATTGGGTGTAGAATGTACCATCCAGAAATAGAACAAATGCCCCAGTAACTCAATTGCTGTCTTCTCATGGAAAAAATCATTTGAAGCCAAGGCCCTGCAAACCGTAACAAACACAACAACACCACCTAAAATCAGTTTAATTCCCAAAAAGTGAAAGCACATATTTCATTCAAATGAGTTTACAGTGGTGAAACTTTTCTTACCAACAGTAAAGTTGTCAAAATGAAGAGAATTGGGAGAGGGACCACCAAGTTGGGGTGAAGACAAAACCTCCAGCGTCCTCTGTACTAACAAGACCTCCACTACTCTGAGAAAACACAGAAACACAGCAGAGGAAAGAGATTAATAGCATATAAAAGGAGGACCACTGTTCACAAAAAAAACCCTAGAGAACGCGAGCGGCTACCATTGAGAAAAGGAGGAGAGAGCTGAAAAACCCTAATTCTTTGGAGGAGGCGGCTACCATTCAAAAAAGAAAAAGAGAAGATTCAAGAAAGCTGTTCACACAGAAAAATAACCCTCCATACTCCACGCTTCAGCTGCAAAAACCACAAATCCCTTAAACTCTCCGCCGTCTCCCTTGTTACAACTAGAAAGGCTACAATCGGAACCGTCGCATCACGACTCTGACATTTTTCCGGCAACAATAACAACCTTCGAGCTCAACCTATTCTTCATTTTTCTAGCGTCAAACCTTGGCTATTGGGGTGAGGGCATCCTCGCCTAAGTCTCCACTGTAGTCACCCAAATCCGATCTCTTTTGCATAGGTAATGGTTTGGTTACATGTTTTTATTATTGTTTGTTTTTGAATATGCTTGTTGAGTTTCTTTACACTTGATGATTGTGTCACTTCAAGATATGTTTGGATTTCTGTTTGAAAGGCTTTGTGATTTCGGTTTTGTGCCGGAGAAACATGTTTCGTGGGATTTGCCGTTGTTTTAACATCACCATGAAGCAATCGTTTCCCGCTGGATAGCCTGTTGTTCCTCTGTTTAGCTTTTCTTCACTTATGCATCTTTTTTCTGTTTTATTATTTTTCTTGCCGATGTCATCATCAGTGGACCAGTGGTGGAGTTGGCCAGAGTGTTGGTTTGGTAGGCCCTTAGTCCTGGGTTCGACACCCATGTGTGTTATTTTGGTTTTTCAACATTCCATTTTCTCAGTTTTGTTTTTTAATTCTCATGTTTATGTTTTATTATGATTTCTCGTGCACTCATATTTTCATTATCACTTAATAACACAAATTTGTTTTCCTTTAATTTCATCATCCATTCAAAACCGCTTTAAAAATATAAATCACCTAATTCTCGATTCAATGTCTAGCCCATTTCCATACCCTTGTAAGTCGATTGCTTTTAAGCATCGCCATCAACCTCACATGGCTTACTCTTGGGCCTTCTTACAATGAGCTCTTAAGCAACATCAACTTAACTTTCAATAATTTCAAACCTCTGTACTTTGATTATTTTAATTTATTATTCAAGACGTTTTCTAAATAAAACGTGAAGAAAAAGATTATCCTGGAGGGAATATCCAGTTATAATCCCGAATATTAGGCTCAAGCTGTAAGAGCTTGCAAGCCGTTAATATTCGTCTTCTCTTTAACACTCAAATATTCAAATCATTTTCTAAATAAAACGTGAAGAAAAAGATTATCCTGGAGGGAATATCCAGTCATAATTCCGAATATTAGGCTCAAGCTGTAAGAGCTTGCAAGCCATAAATATTCGTCTTCTCTTTCACACTCCAAGATTCAAAACCTCTTCTTAATAAAGTTGGAAGAAAAAGATTACCTGGAGGGAATATCCAGTCGTAATCCCGAATATTAGGCTCAAGCTGTAAGAGCTTGCAAGCCATAAATATTCGTCTTCCCTCCAAAACATTCATAAATATTCGAATCATTTTCTTAGCAATTTTGGGAAGAAACAGACTGCCTGGGTGGAATGTCCAGACGTAGTCCCGAGTATTAGACCCAAGCTGTAAGAGCTTGTAAGTCACAAGTACTCGTCTTTCAAACTTCAAAATACCTAATTCCTACCTTAATACTTTTTCAATAAAGATGGAAATGGAACATGGTGTATACCGTGCACTCCTGAGACTAGGATTCGAGATGTATATCTCGCTCATCCAAGTTCTCGCCATCACTCAAAATACACCAAACCAATCAATTTCTTTTTCTCGCCGCCGTGCGATTGATCTCTTAAACCTTTTCACAAACGAAAGGTACTTTGTTTCAAAACAATGCAAGGCAATGTTTTTCCACCTGTTTTGGGTAGTCCAACAATGTTTTCGTCGATTTGACATAAAGTAGCTTTCGCTAAAATCGACCAACAAACAAACATTTTTCTACCCAGAACTACGTAAGCCTTGATTTCTCTTTTGAGATACGTAGGAGCAGGATTTGTAAATCTTGTCAGGCCCACTAATAAAAAACTTAGGTTTAGTCCTTCGTCAAGAATCCAAAAAAACATTTTCCTCTCTTTTATTCTTTCTTTCCCACCTAATGATTCGAAAAGCCTAATATTTCAACTAACACTAACGCACACAACTAACCTAATGGTTTCCGTTGAGTACAACGGACGTGAGGGGTGCTAATACCTTCCCCTTGCGTAATCGACTCCCGAACCCTGATATTGGTTGCGATGACCATATCTTATCCTTTCTTTTAGAGGTCTTATCGATATTTCCCCTTTCCTTTTTAGGAATAAATAAAGTTCGGTGGCGACTCTGTTCAGTCCATCATTGCGAGCGTGCGATCGCGCTTCGCTTTGAAGTCGTATCCCCATTTTTTTTGAGGTGCGACACATATGAACATGATTCTAAGATACAACTTACTCTAAATGACATTATAAACAACTTTCATGTTGAGACCTAGAGCTAGTTTTGCTTGGAAAATCATTTTCTATGTTGAAACATTATAGGTCATTTTGTCTAAACCCTAATTTGAAAGTCAACTTCCCAAGGCCATAACTTGCTCAATTTTTTTGAGGTGAAAGATTTCCAAGTTTAACAATCAAATTCAATGTGTATACTTCATCTTTGATGTTTGGAGTGCGAGCTAATTCAACTTTTTTGAGCATGTGATATGAGGCTACATTATAGGTCACTTTTGACCTATACCATTGATCAAGTGATTTTTCCAAACTTCAAAAATGCACAACTCTATCATTTAAAATCCAAATTACATGACATTGGTGACCATTTTAAAGGTATTTGAGAGAGATACAACTTTGATTAAGACAATTTTCTCATTTGAAGCTCCCATAAAAAGTTAAGCAAGGTGGAATATTGAGACATATGGCTTGACACTTAGAAATTTTTTGATATGTCAAATTTTTCCAAAATTCCACCTCAAATTTCTCCAAGTTCCAAACTCCAAATGAAAAAGTGTTCAACATCGAACTTGTTCCTCTTAATCCCACCTTTCAAAGAGCTCAAATTCATTCATTTTGGACTTGAAATGCATAGGCTGCGCATGGCTTAAACATGCTGATATCATTTGGCATGGATCCAACTTCAAGCAACAATGCACATGTGCCTTGCAATCCAATCAATCTTCAAAGCATCTGAACTTCAAATTTGGACTTTCAACTATCATTCCATGGGCCTATGCGCGCCCATGCATCAGTCCATCATCATTTTGCCAATTTTGGAAAGTGGAAGTGAGTGTGCAAATATCACATGATTTGGCTATAAATACAACTCCATTTGCTCAGAAATAAGACACATTGCGCCAGCTTTGAATCTCTATTGAAAACCCTTCACTCTCATAGGATAACCCTGATAAATTCATTTGAATTTGAGCTTGAATCTCCACTGTTTAGGAATTCAATTCTCCAGGAGTCCATTGCTTCTAAACCTTTCCATCCCTCTTCTGCAAGCAATTGAAGTGAAGCCAAGCACAATTCAGATCAAGATCCATCGTGTTCAGACCTCCATTGAAAGTAATTTGTAGAAATTTTAAACTCTTCGATTCTCTTAAATTGTTGCTCAATTCCATTGATTCTTTGGTTGTCTGAAGTCCTACCAATGTAGGCAAGAAGATTGAGTTGCTTTGAGGCCAAATCGAAGCAACTCAGTTCATGTACCTCATTTTTCAATTCCACACATCTCTTAATATATTTGGAATTTGAGGAATTGGAGGTTAGATTCGAGCTCAACGCCATTTTCTCTTCAAGATCATGTCCCTGTTTCTTTTTTTGGTGATGGTTCATGATGACCAGTCCGGTGAAGCTCACCGGAGAAAACAACCGGAGCTCTGGCTCCGATGATGATGTGTCTTGTATCTGAACCACTTGATCCAAGTCTCATGTTCTAATTTGGATCGTTCCTTGTGATTACTCCTTTTGCCACACGGTTGACTCTGGTGTATGTGGAGCGCGCGTTTTGGATCATCAGATATGTCACCTCAATTAATAAGGGAGATCTGATGGTCCACGTAATTTAGCATTTTTGAATTTTATTTTTATTCCCTTTTCTTTAATAATTCATATTAAATTTAATATTGATCCAAAAAATATGGGACTTTCACCAAAAATCTTCAAATATTTTTCTCTTTCATATTCTGAACTAAAATTATTTTTTGGATCTGTAGCGGGAAATTCATGATCATCAAGCTATTGATAAGCTAGAGATCAATTAACAAGAGTCGTCACCGCGCTTTTATTGTTTCCAAGGGAAAAGGGAAAAGTACGAACAAAACCCAAATAGTAAGAAGTTTTCAAATAAAAACTAATAAATGTCAGAGATCACAAGTAAGGGGGTTGGTTACACAGAGGGAAGGTGTTAACACCCAAAGTGTCCTAGGTACTCCTAGGGAGCCCTTTTTGTGTGCATATGTATTTGGTATAAAGTGATACAAACAAATAGAATGTGGGGATGAAGAAAGAATTCATTAATTATATTTTTCTGTTTGACAAGACCTTCGGTCTTGTGCCTACGTACCAACATATAAATGAGGGATCAAAACCTCGTAGTTCATGCTATAAATTGCAAAATGAGTGTGTCGGTTTTAATAAAATTTAAGTTTGAAAAGGCAAAAAGGCCTAAAATGATTTGAATGAGTTAGTTCTTTTTGGCTTTTTGAAATTTTAAGTCAAGTATAGTTAAGTTTATTTACAAGTTTGATTTAAGAAAATAAGTTTGAAAATGCAATGGCATAAGGCCAAAGTTTCTACCTTTTGCAAAGGTGGTCAACGTTTAGAACAAAAAGTAGTTCACACAAAGAAGGTTTTAAAAATGGAGGGAGAGATTTTGAAATT
Organism: Lathyrus oleraceus; assembly: GCF_024323335.1. Classification (NCBI taxonomy): domain Eukaryota; kingdom Viridiplantae; phylum Streptophyta; class Magnoliopsida; order Fabales; family Fabaceae; genus Lathyrus; species Lathyrus oleraceus. The sequence continues at coordinate 504,972,759 of NC_066583.1, read as the reverse complement.
AAAGAAACGAGGAGAAGATGAAGAGACTACCCTATGTACAAGAATTTAAAAGTTTAAATTTGAAAAGATCTGATCAAATGGGAGTAATCCAATAGACAAATATGTCAATAGAAACCCAGAATCCCCTTGGACTTTTTTAGGATCAAGCAACACACAAGTGCACAATTATATAAATCTTGAAGAGCAAAGACATCAAATAAAGATGGCCTCATCCAAGCTTATCCACTTCAAAGATCTTCCTCAAAATAGCCCATGCAACAGATGAATTCCATAATTCACAAGTTCAACATAACAGCTTATCAATTATCAATGTTGCAGATGAATTTGGAGAGATCTAGAATGATGCATCAGATGAATTCAAATTGCAATCACTTGGTTCTTCAACAAATTGGCATTGACCAAGTCCATTAGCAAAGGAATGTTGCCTAAGTTCTAAGTCCAATTGGGCAAGATCAAACCAACAGTCCATTCAAATGTCTTTTAGGGTTTTTGTTATTATTATGTACATTAATGGTCAAAGACCAAACAGACAAGAAAACAAAATAATATCATAATATGGTCCAAGTGGACAAAGTGAAAATTACATTAACATAAACAATTAGAATGATATGTATAATGGCAAATGATAATAGAATACTAAAAGTAAATTGCATGAAAGTAAAAGTTAATGGTTAGTAAGTTAATTGTTAGTTCTGTTTTGCTTTTGATTTCAAGACATTCTTTGGAGAACACTCAACCCACTTGCCACAAGCATGGATCCTTGAACCAAAACATCTTCCAAAGGAAGGAAAGAAGGCCAAGTTTTCACACAATACCATGAAAGAGGGGAGACTTACAATCTCACTAACTAGATTGCTTATGCCTTTTATGTCACAAATTTAGCGCCATATTAAGCAATCGTATTTGGACTTATGTAGAAGTCACAACTATTTGAGGCCGGGCAATAAACTTTTGGTTTTAATGCATGTTTGAGACATAGTATTAAGAACTATGCTCATTAAACATACCACACACAAAAAATATGCAAAGGTGTGGCCTAATCTCATCCATACTCATGTTAATCTTTCAATCAACTAGCATTAGGACTTTGAGATGTCATTGGCCAATTGAAAATGAATGGATGAAGAAGGGGAATTAGATGAAGAGGAGAGGGGATGAATGAGATCATAAATTGGTCAAAGGAGGACTTTTACCAAATTAATATTATTCATTCATTTTGGTAGATGGAATGTACATTACATCAATCCCCTAAATCCAATAATATTAACTTGACAAAGTCAAATCAACCTTGACCAAGGCCCACCAACAAATGAGAAACTCAATTAAGTCAATACAAATGGTCAACACAATTAAAATGGCATTTATTCAATTAAAAATAGTAAAATAATGCATTAAATTTAAATATGTTTTTGTCCAAATCCTAAAATCTCATCAAAACACCAAATAGATATCCATGAGATTTATCATAGGGCAAACAAGGTCAAAGGACCTTGGAGAAAAAAATTCATAATTTTTGGACACTTAAAAATATTTTTAAACAATTAAAAACAAATGAAAAATCCATTAATTCATGAAAAATATTAATAATGATCCAAAAAATAATTTTAATTCAAAATATGAAAGGGTAAAATATTTGAAATTTTTTGGTGAAAGTCCCATATTTTTTAGATTAATATTAAATTTATTATGAATTATTGAAGAAAATGGAATTAAACTAAAAATTAGAAAATTCAAAAATACGTGGACCATCAGATCTCCCTCATTAATTGAGGTGGCAGATTTGATGATCTAAAATGCGTGTTCCACCAATGCCTCAGTCAACAGCGTTGTAACATGAGTAATCACAAGGAACGACTATGATTAAAACGTGGAGCATGGATCACACGGTTCAAACTCAAGACACATCATCACCGGAGCCAGAGCTCCGGTTGTCTTCTCCGGTGAGCTTCACCGGACTGGTTAATATGAACCATCCCCAAAATGCAAAACAGGGACATGATTTTAAAGAGAAAACATCCCTGAGCACGAATATCACCTCCAATTCATCCAATTTCAACTATATTGAGAGATATGTGGAATTGAAAAATGAGGTTCATGCTCTGAGTTGCTTCGATTTGGCCTCAAAGCAACTCAATCTTCTTGCCTACATTGGTAGGACTTAAGACAACCCAAGAATCAATGGAATTCAGCAAGAATGAAGAAGAATCGAAGAGTTTAAAATTTCTGCAAATTACCTTCAATGGAGGTCTAAGCTTGCTAGATCTTGATTTAAATCGTGCTTGGCTTCACTTCAATTGCTTGCAGAAGAGGAATTGAAATGCTTAGAATCAATGGACTCCTGGAGAATTGAATTCCAAAACAGTGGAGATTCAAGCTCAAATTCAAATGAATTTATCAGGGTTATCCTCTTAGTGTGAAGGGTTTTCATTGGAGATTCAAAGCTGGCGCAATGTGTGTGTTAATTCTGAGCATAAGGGCCTCAATTTATAGGGAAATCAAATGATATTTGCACACTCTTTCCACTTTCCAAATTTGGCAAAATAATGATGCAAAGCTGCATGGGCGCGCATAGGCCCATGGAATGATGGTTTGAAAGTCCAAAATGAAGTTCAGATGCTTTGAAGATGGATTGGATTGCAAGGTACATGTGCATTGTCACTTGAAGATTGATCCGTGCCAAATGATATCAGTCTGTTTAAGTAATGCGCGACCTATGTATTTCTCATTCAAAATGCATGAATTTTAGCTATTTGGAAAGGTGAGATCAAGAGGAACAAGTTTGATGTTGAACACTTTTTCATATGGAGCTTGGAACTTGGAGATATTTGAGGTGGAAGTTTGGAAATTTTTGACATATCAAAATTTTTCTAAGTGTCAAGCCATATGTCTCAATATTCCACCTTGCCTAACTTTTTATAGGAGCTTCAAATGAAAAAAGTGTCTTCATCAAAGTTGTATCTCTCTCAAAGACCTTTAAAATGGTCACTAATTTCATGTCATTTGGATTTGAAATGATTGAGTTATGCATTTTTGAAGTTTGGAAAAATCACTTGATCAATGGTATAGGTCAAAAGTGACCTATAATGTAGCCTCATATCACATGTTCAAAGAAGTTGAATTAGATCTTACTCCAAACATAAAATTTGAAGTATACACATTTAATTTGATTGTGAAACTTGTAAATATTTCATCTCATAAAAATTGAGCAAGTTATGGCCTTGGGAAATTGACTTTCAAATTAGGGTTTAGACAAAATGACCTATAATGTTTCAACGTAGAAAATGATTTTCCAAGAAAAACTAGCTCTAGGTATCAACATGAAAGTTGTTTATAATGTCATTTATAGTATGTTTTGTCTTGGAATAATTTTCATATGGTGAAAATTGTAGGAGATAGGGTCTAGGGAGACCCAGTTTTGATAAAATGAATTCATCTGGCCAACCACCATCAACCAACTTGCTAACTTCCAATTCTCTTGACTTTCTTGGCTCATGGTAGATCATATATGCATAAGATGATGAAATTTGAAGTGTCCTTTGAGAAATTTGATCAATTGGTGAGATAGCTTGTTAGAGAAGTTACTCAAGATACCCAGTCAAACTAGGGTTTCCAAGGCAAATCACCCTCAAACTCTTGAAGCAAACTTGATGATTATAACATGTAGAGATCATTAGGGCTCATATGTGATGTTCATAACCATTATTGAATCAATTCTTGGTTGTACCCTTGTTCATGAGGGTCTCAAACCCTAGATGTGATCTTGATGAATCAATGAGATCATGCCCTTTCTATGAAAGAGTTAGATAGATACAAAGACATATTTTTGGTATTTTTGTTAGTGAAATGATAATATACAAGTATGATATAATCACAAGATGCTTGGTGAATTCTCCCAAAACAAACCCAATGAAGAGGGAGTAAGGAGGATACCAAGGTATGATCCCAATGCTAGTGCATATGATGGAATTACATGAGGGATCTTAGGGTCAAAATTGGGGTCTTACAGCTGCCCCTATTTAAGGACATTCTAACTGAGGAGGCGAAGGTTAAAATCTTCAGCTCGACTCAGTAGAATGGGCTTAAATAACAACATAGAGAAATAAATTTTGGTCCCTATGAGACCTCATGATGCATATGATATGAATGCAAAATCAAATGCTTTGTGGGGAAATATTGCCACAAAGGAAAAGAAATTAGAGAGACCGAAAGTCCGCAGGAGCATAATGCTTTCCATAAGGAAAACTCACTGAGGAGACAAAGACTCTGGGGGGTAAAAATGGGTTATGCGTAGGCCAGGCTACGACTTAAAATTACTGGGGGACTCGAGGAATTCCATATAAATGGAGAGACTCAGCCGGGGAAACAAATAACATCTGCAGGGGATACGAATAAGTCAGGATAAAACTGAAATACTCGACTCGTGCAGGGAAAAAGCGATTTCACTAAGGAAATGCACACTCAACTCAACTGGGGAAGAAATAAACTTCAACATAGGAGGAGCAGAAATCTATTACCTACTACCTTTTATTGGGTAAGAAGATAATAAAGATCTGATAAGGAGAACATCCGTCACCGGTTAAGATGAACATATCAAGGATGACTCGCTGAGGAAAAGCCAGGAGGAATTTTCATTATCGGTTACTGGGTAAGAATAGCCTTGCTGGAGAAAACTGCAGGAAATAGGATTTACAACTACCAGTTACTGGGCAGAAGACCAAGGATGAGAGTATCCGTCATCGGTTAGGATGAACATATCAAGGATAAACTCGACAGGGAAGAAAATCCGTCACCGGTTAAGATGAACATATCAAGGATAGACTTGCCTGGGGATGTCAAGGAGGATACCCGTCATCGGTTAGGATGAACATATCAAGGATATACCAACTGAACAACAAAAGGGGAATTACATCTATCGAAAACTGGATAGAAAACCGTCGAAGAGAAAAATCCGTTACCGGTTAGGATGAACATATCAAGGATTAAACTCTGCTAGGGGACACAATAGGATTTACAACTACCGGTTACTGGGTAGAAAACCAAATCAAAGAGAAAATCTGTCATCGGTTAGGATGAACATATCAAGGATAGACTCTGAAAAAGGGAACAAAAGTAGGAATTACATCTATCAGTTACTGGATAGAATACTAGAGAAGAGAAAATCTGTCACTGGTTAAAGTGAACATATCAAGGATAGACTCCGCTCAAGGAGAACAATAGGATTTACAACTACCGGTTACTGGGTAGAAGACCAACAAGGAGAAGAAAACCCGTCATCGATTAAGATGAACATATCAAGGATTAACTCTCTGACGAACCAAAATAGGAATTACAACTACCTTTTTACTGGGTAGAATACCAAAGAAGAGAATATTCGTCACCGGTTAGGATGAACATATCAAGGATATACCTTTCAAGAAAAAGATCCACTAGGGACTCCGCTGAGGAGAAAAATGGTACTTTTGCCGGGTATTGGGCAAGAAGTAACAAACTACAAACTAAGAAGAATATTACCAGTTACTGGGTAATAGACTCTTAGGGGACCAAAATATCTATCTAGGTAAGAGCTAGAAAGAAAACGGTCAATCAAAACTCAACCCAATAAGGACATAACTCAAGGGGAGTAATTCCATCCAAAAAATTTGTTGGGGAGGAAACTGAAATAACAATCGTCCACGAGGAAACAAACTCAGTGGGGAAACAAAGAAAGGTTACAGTCTTTTCTGCTTAGTGGCTGACATTCTATAATTGAAAGAAGACAGACACCAGATTTGGTATGGGGATAAAGTACCGCCATAACAGAGAATAAAAAAAATCTCAAACAAATCAAATATGAAGATGCAGGATATGCAGATCATGAATGTATATGCGTATGTATATATGGTGATTATGCTGACAAAAGGATCACGAAGGATACAAAGGTGTCGCAAAGAAATTGAACCACCGGTACAATCCTCGGCCAATCCACAAATCATGGAGACAAACTGCTGGAGAACAGAGAGATCAACATCCCAAAGGCTCAACCTTGGTTGGGGAAAGAGGTCTGTTGAGGATAAAACATCCAAACCGTAGGGAATTTTAGGTCAACACCATAAAAATGAGAGACAACCCTACTGGGGAAGAAATCAAAAAGCTGCTCAGAAATCAGGAGGAAACTCTGACTGGGAACGAAGATACGACAATCGGTGGGGACACCAAGGCGATCTATTGGGGAGAGATCGAACATCTTCTGATGACGATTTACCTGCTGAGGAAAAATGAACTCCGCTGGGAAGGCCAAAACTCTGTTGGGGATGGAGAAAGAAACTCCACTGGGATGTAAAACATCTTGGTGACTTCACTGGAGAAAACAATACGCCACAGAGTATATGAATCAACCAACTCAGCTGGGGAAATAGAAAGAAACTCCACTGGGGGATCAAACACTCCGTCGGGGAACTGAATCCATTAGCTGAGGATAACAACATTCTACTGAGGAAATGAATCAACACTGATGACTAGGGATACCCGAAGAGTTACTGCTTGGGGAACCTCATATGCTTCACACTTAAGGACTTACTTTTCACTGAAATGCTATTGATATTACTGTTACTTGCTTTGGGAAAGTTCTTGCTTTTATGTATTAAAGAAAACTTGATTTTGATTTAAAAATTTTAATTTCAAAATGATCATAATAAAATTTAAAACTATTGGCTGAAGTAAATAAGAGTAGAAACAATTGGATAAAAGCTCAACTTTATTTAATAGAATGGTAGTCTGTAAATGACAAGACTCCATAGATTTTACAAAGTTGAAAATGGTAATTTACATGGAAAAGGGTTACATTGAATACAAATGATCCTTAATTCCTCTACCAAATCTTGATATTCATTATGCTTTTGACCGTTGCTGGAGATGAATCGATGTCCACCCTTGTGCTCAAACAAGTCTTCAAAAATCACTGAAGATCAGTAGAATGAAGTTACTTGCCATAATCCCTAATTTTTGCATAAGTTGCCCCAAGGTGAGGCACTCAACTTATCGAGAAATTCTTTTCTGTTTTTATGTCTCTAATTTTTGCCTAGATCGCCCTTTCGGGTTTTCAATCCACTAAGACACTCATTTTTGCCTAAGACGCCCTTTCGGGTTTTCAACTTAGTGAGCCGTTTTTTTTTCTTTTTAGGCGAAGTATTTCTTGATTGCATCTGCGTTCACAGGACGAGTGAACTCTTCACCATCCATAGTTGTAAGAATCAAAGCACCGCCTGAAAAAGCTCTCTTAACAACATATGGGCCTTCATAATTAGGAGTCCATTTTCCTCTAAAATCTAGTTTGAACAATAAAATCTTCTTGAGCACAAGGTCACCTTCTCTGAATACACGAGGTTTGACCTTCTTATCAAAAGCTTTCTTCATTCTCTATTGATATAACTGACCATGGCACATGGCAGTTAATCTCTTATCTTCTATCAAATTCAACTGGTCAAACCTGGTCTGGCACCATTCAGCTTCAATCAACTTGGCTTCCATGAGCACACGCAATGAAGGAATCTCAACCTCTACGGGGAGCACTGCTTCCATACCACATACAAGAGAGAAAGGGGTTGGCCCTGTTGAAGTGCGGACGGATGCACGATATCCATGCAAAGCAAACGGGAGCATCTCATGCCAATCCTTGTAGGTGATAACCATCTTCTGGATAATCTTCTTGACGTTCTTGTTCGCAGCTTCAACAGCCCCATTCATCTTGGGTCTATAGGGAGAAGAATTATGATGTGTAATCTTGAAGTCTTTGCGAAGAGATTCCACCATGTTGTTATTCAAGTTCGATCCATTATCAACAATGATCTTACTTGGCACACCATAACGGTATATGATCTGATTCTTGATAAACCTTACAACACTTGCTTGGTTACATTTGCATACGATGCCGCTTCTACCCACTTTGTGAAGTAATCAATTGCCACCAAAATGAAACGATGTCCATTCGAAGCTTTGGGCTCAATCATCCAAATCATATCAATTCCCCACATGGAGAAAGGCCATGGGGAAGAGATAACATTCAATAGTGTCGGAGGAAGATGAATCTTATCAGCATAAATTTGACACTTGTGGCATTTCTTCACAAACTTGCAACAGTCAGATTCCATTGTCAGCCAATAGTAACCTGCTCGCAACATCTTTTTTGCCATTGCATGTCCATTGGAATGAGTACCAAAGGAACCTTCATGCATTTCGGTCATCAACAAGTCTACTTCGTGTCTATCCACGCATCTGAGCAAAACCATGTCGAAGATTCTCTTGTACAGTATGTCACCATTCAAGTAGAAATTACCGGCTAATCTTCTCAAAGTCTTCTTATCTTTCAAAGATGCCCCAGGCGGGTAAATCTGACTTTGGAGGAAACATTTGATGTCGTAATACCACGACTTCTCGTCTTTGATCTCTTCAACAACAAACACATGAGCTGGCCTATCAAGACGCATCACAGACAAATTGGGAACTTCATTCCAATACTTCACTACAATCATTGATGCCAACGTTGCAAGAGCATCTGCCATCCGGTTCTCATCTCGAGGGATATGATGAAACTCAACCTTTGTAAAGAAAGTTGAAATCTGAAGGAGAACGGCGATCCAAAACGCAGCGGAAATTAAAATTTTCTCCTTTAGAGATCCTTACGAATGGTCATGATCAGTGATAGAATATTTACCTCTTGTGACGATTGAAACTTTGGTGCAGATCTCTTGTAACGATCAAAACCTTTGATGCAGATCTACGGAGCGATCACGAATGTTGAACGATGACAATGTCTCTACTCAGTCCATACGAACGGATTCCTTCAATCTCAGTGCTAGCTGGTATGAATGAAGGCTTTGAGTGATATATATATATATATATATATATATATATATATATATATATATATATATACAGAGAGAGAGAGAGAGAGAGAGAGAGAGAGAGAGAAAACGAAAATAATGCAACCGCAATGAATGCTTCTGCACAAGGGTTCTATTTATAGAACCACTTGGGTGGGCTTCAAGCTAAAAAACCCACTTAAGTGTATTTTGGCCCATATCTTATAATATGCCCAAAATCACTTAAGCGTGTGTCGTAGTCAACTTAAGTACACCGTACCTTACGATATTCTACAATTCACTTAAGTGCACCGTACCTTACGGTGTTCCTTAGTTACTCTATCTCTCATCAATCCGTCCTTTGTGTGTGACCCCGTAGGTTTTCGTGGCATTGGCAATTATATTAAATCACGTATTTAACATAACAAATAGTGAGCGGTATCTAGCAACACATCACTGCTACCCAAGACACAAAAATGTCATGTGATCTGACAACAAACACATGAGCTGGCCTATCAAGACGCATCACAGACAAATTGGGAACTTCATTCCAATACTTCACTACAATCATTGATGCCAACGTTGCAAGATCATCTGCCATCCGGTTCTCATCTCGAGGGATATGATGAAACTCAACCTTTGTAAAGAAAGTTGAAATCTGAAGGAGAACGGCGATCCAAAACGCAGCAGAAATTAAAATTTTCTCCTTTAGAGATCCTTACGAATGGTCATGATCAGTGATAGAATATTTACCTCTTGTGACGATTGAAACCTTTGGTGCAGATCTCTTGTGACGATCAAAACGGAGCGATCACGAACGTTGAATGATGACAATGTCTCTACTCAGTCCATACGAACGGATTCCTTCAATCTCAGTGCTAGCTGGTATGAATGAAGGCTTTGAGTGATATATATATATATATATATATATATATATATATATATATATATATATATATATATATATATATATATATATATATATATATATATATATATATATATATATAGATAGAGAGAGAGAGAGAGAGAAAACGAAAATAATGCAACCGCAATGAATGCTTCTGCACAAGGGTTCTATTTATAGAACCACTTGTGTGGGCTTCAAGCTAAAAAGCCCACTTAAGTGTATTTTGGCCCATATCTTATAATATGCCCAAAATCACTTAAGCGTGTGGTACCTTACCATATTTCGTTTTCTACTTAAGTACACCGTACCTTACGATATTCTACAATTCACTTAAGTGCACCGTACCTTAAGGTGTTCCTTAGTTACTCTATCTCTCATCAATCCGTCCTTTGTGTGTGACCCCGTAGGTTTTCGTGGCATTGGCAATTATATTAAATCACGTATTTAACATAACAAATAGTGAGCGGTATCTAGCAACACATCAAGCTACCCAAGACACGAAAATGTCATGTGATCTGACAAATCCTTCTATGATAATATTTATGTGTATAATTACCCTTTTGCCCTTATGTCTATATTGAACACAAGGCATAGACCGTGTCATCCTTGTCTAGTTCAATATTGGGCCCATAGACATTTATCCTGTTACGCAGGATGGGCAAATTCCATCTAGGTCACTCATGTCCCTCAGCATGCTTCGTGGAGTACCCATCAACTGCCTTTATGGTTATCCAGTTATGGACAATGTTTGATCAACAATAAAGCACTCGACTTTACATCTAGGGTCCATAGTGGTTTCAGGTCGAAAGGTGGTATACACCATTATCACCATGAGAATAACTTATGACACTTTGCATAACTTTCTATATAGTATTCTCATAGCGGGTCAATCCGGTATAAATATTACTCTTAATATTCATACCTATGTTTAAGACTTGATAACTCGTTATCCATGATCCATGAGATGTGATCATCAGTCTATATACATAATAGTCTTAATGCTTTAATGTTATCCCATTTCACAATAAAGCTCGACTACGGATACTTCAAGAATAGTGTCCTTATGTTTAATGTGATCTCATGATTAAGTCATACTTGATACATTAAACGGACTAGCTATTCTAGGGACTTTATTAAACAAACATAATAAAGAAAAAACCTTTTATTATTAATAAATAATTCGATACAAGTACCAAAAGTATTGGCCTCTAGGGCTTACACCAACAAAATCCTCCTCGCATAATCTTTATATGGTATTAAACCGGGTTGATTTGTCTCCCATTCTCCTTTGATCTGATTCACAACCAAAGCCGAATCACCGAAGACATCCAAATGTTTGATTCTGAGATTCATGGCCTCTTCAAGCCCCATAATGCAAGCTTCATATTCTGCCATGTTGTTTGTACACTTGAAAGTCAATCTAATTGTAAATGGTAGATGTGTGCCTTGAGGAGTAATAATCACTGCCCCATTGCCATTTCCATATTGAATAATAGCTCCATCAAATACCATGCCCCAACGGGAACCAGGTTCTTGCCCTTCTTATAGCAATGGTTCATCACAATCTTTCATTTTCAAGTACAAAATCTTTTCATCTGGAAAATCATATTGCACTGACTGATAATCTTCAATTGGTTGGTGAGCCAAATGGTCAGCCAAGATACTACCTTTGATTACTTTCTGAGATCGGTATTTGATATCATACTCTGATAACAACATCTGCCAACGAGCAATTCTCCCAGCTAAAGCAGGCTTCTCAAATATATACTTGATTGGATTCATTTTGGATATCAACCAATTGGTATGATTCAACATATACTGGCGCAGACGCTTAGCAGCCCAAGCCAATGCGCAACAAGTCTTCTCAAGCATTAAATACCAGGTCTCACAGTCGGTGAACTTCTTACTGAGGTAGTAAATTGCAAATTCTTTCTTCCCAGTCTCATCTTGCTGACCAAGAACACAACCCATAATATCTTCGAGCACAGTCAAATACATGATCAACGGTCTTCCTTCCACAGGTGGAGACAAAATCGGGGGTTCAAGCAAATATTCTTTGATACTATAAAATGCTTTATGGCAGTCTTCGGTCCAATCACAAGACTGATCTTTATGAAGAAGCTTAAATATAGGCGCACATGTGGCAGTTATGTGGGAAATGAATCTGGAAATATAATTCAAGCGGCCGAGAAAACCTATGACTTGCTTCTCAGTTTTGGGCGCATGCATCTCTTGTATTGCTTTGACCTTGGCTGGATCAACTTCAATACCCTTCTCGCTGACAATAAAGCCCAACAACTTACCAGAACGAACACCAAAAGTACACTTATTGGGATTCAAGCGGAGTTTATACTTCCTCAAACGTTGGAATAGCTTCAACAAATGCTCAACATGTTCCTCTTCATCAATCGATTTAGCAATTATGTCATCGACATAAACTTCTATTTCTTTATGCATCATATCATGGAAAAGATTAGTCATTGCTCTCTGGTAAGTTGCACCAGCATTCTTTAGACCGAAAGGAATCACTCTATAACAGAATGTTCCCCAGGGTGTAATGAATGTGGTCTTCTCCATATTCTCGGGTGCCATGTTAATCTGATTATATCTGGAAAATCCATCCATAAACGAAAAGACTTTGAATTTAGCAGTATTGTCTACCAATATATCAATGTGTGGCAGAGGGAAATCATCTTACGGACTAGCTTTATTCAAATCTCTATAGTCGACACACATGCAGACTTTTCTATCTTTCTTCGGTACAGGCACAATATTGGCCACCCATTGCGGATACTCAGTAGTTATAAGGAAACTGGCATCGATCTATTTTTGCACTTCCTCTTTGATCTTCACAGCCATATTAGGATACGTTCTTCTCAACTTCCGCTTGACTGGTGGACATTCTGGCTTCAATGGAAATCTATGCTCCACAATATCAGAATCCAACCCAGGCATGTCTTGATAGGACCAAACAAACACATCTGAATATTCTCGAAGAAGATCAATCAACCCCTTCTTAGCATTTGGACACAAACGAGACCCAATGTTGACTTCCTTCACATCATCTTCGGAACCCAAGTTGACTAGCTCAATCTGCTCTTAAAATGGCTGAATAACCTTCTCATCTTGCTCAAGAAGACGAGACAATTCCTCATTGACTTCTACATCACTTTCCTCCTCGACCTCAAACACAAGGAATTCAAAATTTGGAGAAGGAGAAGGATCATTGTATTCAATGGGGTTAGGAACCAACCTGCATAATGATTTGATATTTTGACTTTAGACAAGTGAATTTGTGATCAAATATTATGCAGATGGACAATTATATTGTTTATTTATGTTTTTTGTGATTACCATTTTCAGAAATAAGCAAAAAGTAAAAACAAAACATCAAAGATGTGGATGAATAGAATTAATTTTATTGATGATCAATTTCAAAATGCCCAACAATGTTCACTTCTCCCTTAGGCATAGGAGAAGGATTTTTAAATATAAAAGCAATTACTTAGATTGATGCAAAATAACAGGAATATCAACAACAATCCAATTGTTGCATGTCTGTCCATGCGTCACAAAGTTGGTGCAGTCTTCCTCTTCATTGTCCTCTAGCACAGCAACTAAGTGTTGTTCATTCCCATGAATGAACCCTCCGCCACGGAAGCTGAGTTGCATCTCTTTTGATCTAACAGTTGACGAACCCTTATGGAACCCCAAACTAGTTCTTCCTTTGTTGTCGGCGACCTCTACCACACGCCCCCACTGATCAACAGGACCTTCTTCAATAATCTTCTGCGCATCTTTCAGAGAAGACATAGGTGCCCCAACTCTCTTATCAGCAGTAATAGATAAGGCTTGGAACGGAGTTCCAACCTCATCCTCAACTTCCACATATGAGAAAGATGACAGATGGCTGACCAACAACGCTTTCTCACCTCCCACAATCACCAACTTGCCATTCTTGACAAACTTGAGCTTCTGGTGCAGAGTGGAGGTAACAGCCCCTGCCTCATGAATCCATGGCCTTCCCAATACACAACTGTAGGCTGGGTGAATATCTATTACCTGGAAAGTAATCTGAAAATCACTCAGACCTATCTTGACTGGAAGGTCCACTTCTCCAATGACAGTCTTGCGCGAGCCATTGAAGGCTTTGACAATTACCCCACTATACCTCATGGGAGCTCCTTGGTACGATAACTTTGACAATGTTGACTTCGGAAGCATATTGAGTGATGAACTGGTTGTTAGACTATGGCACGGATCTAGAAGGGGGGGGGGGTTGAATAGATCCCAATTAAAAATATGTCGGCGCTACCAATTAAAATTGGTTTTGAAAAATTGTTTTAAGTGCGGAAGCGGCTGAGGAAAATTTTAGTCTAAAATGAACTGTTATTGGAAAACCGGATATGCGTTAAGCTAATGGATTAGAGATAAAGTGAAATACAAATCACTACACTAATTGCACAATCAATGATATGTTTCACTTACTAGGATTCCTAGTTCCAATGATCCAAATACCAAATCAAACTAGATACAAACTTAAGACAACTTTGGTTTAGGCAAATTTTCAAACACTTGGTGTGCATAAACACTCCAAGTGATATTTGTGTTGAGTAAGTAATTCAAATTGATCTAGTACAATATACTATTGTACTTTGGATTCAAAAACAAAGTTTTAATCTCTTACTCAATTTATATCAATGTTTGGTAAAATTGCTTAAACTAAAATCACTTAATTTTTAAGCTGAAAAACAATTATGCAGAAAATTAAAGAAGACAGAGATTTGATGAGGCAGTTCCCCCGCCGTCCTCGCTTCGGGGTACGTCTGCCCTCAATTCTAAAAATTAGAATTGAGATGATTTAATTAGATATCACCTGTAGAATTTAACCGTTTATACAAGGATTGCAGAGCAAGTAAACAACAGAACTCTTAAGGTGTTGAATGCTGCTTCCTATCCTTGTTCCTTGATTCAAGATGAATCAAGATCTTCGATCGTTGTTGCTAGACCTCCGATTCCAGCCCCTTTGTTGAAGAACCTTCCGTTCTTCAAACCCTCGGCCCGACTGATCTTAACCACAACGAATCGAGCCCGAATCCTTCTCTTCAATATCACCGAATCCGCTACTAGACTGATGAAGACTTCCTCTTCTCAATCACCTTCGCTCAGCTGAATATTGATGAAGCAATTCGTCCAAAAACCCCCAAACACAAACCGTTCTTAGAGGACAAAACCCTAACGGTTTTATTCAAGAAAGAACCTGCCACAAGCTTCAACCCGAACCAGATTCTCCGATCTCAGCTTCGAACCTTATCACCTTTAACCGATCACGAAGCACATCAAAAATGGTTGTGTGTAGTAGATGTGTTGTGAGATGTTGAAGATGAAGATGATGAGTCTTGGACACCTTTTTCACTCTTTCTTGTTTCCTTGAACACTTGAAATCAAATTGACAAATGTTAGTTGATAAAAGTGATTTGACTTCTATTTATAGTAACTAGCTAACCAACCAAAAATAACAGCTTTTCAAATAGTGGAAAATACTCAGAAAACTGAGTTTACGCACGAGCGGTCGACCATAGGTCGGCGTGCGCTGACCCGTGGGAAATGCGCCGACCCCTATGGTCGACTCAAGTGTTCCATGCGCTGACCCGTGGCCAACAGCACTATGTCATTCACCGACCTGTGGTCGACTCAAGCAAGCATGCGCTGACCAGTAACCAGCTGGTCTGAGCTATGTGCTGACCCGTGGGCTATGCGCCGACCCTTATGGTCGACTCAAGGCCTTCAAATCTGCAAAAATTCGTATTTTGTGATTTTCATGCATTTCGTCATGATCACACTTTGTCCACATATGTTTTAAGAATTATAGCAGATTTAGATAAGCATATGAAAGGATATGATATGTGATGTGTTGCATTTGTTTGTAGACGTGGAATCGACAACGCCGATTCGTCCATGGTGGTCATTTGTCATCATCGAAACTTGTGATTATATGTTGTCTGACAATTTGCCTTTACATACTCCCCCTTTTTGATGATGACAACCTGTGCAAAACCAATGAGACAAACAACATGCAGTATTGACACATTATGCACACTCCCCCTTTCTTTTGTAACCTAAGGCTATCTGCAAAAAAAAACGATTGTTAGTTGTGGTGAACATTTTTGGCTGCCTGCTTTTGTACACTTTCTCCCCCTTTGACAACATCAAAAAGAGACACGAAAGGATTATTCAACGTAACAAAAGATTCCACAGGAAATAACACAAACAGATAATAATATCACACCAATATCATTTCTGAGCGATAATCATTAATTAAAGGAAGAAACACATTAAAATTAATGTTGCACAAACAAGCAAAACAGAAAAATGAATACATTCAAAACAACAAGCAAAATACAAAGTGCATATGAAGGTCTATGTCCTAATGGCGGTGTCCTGGATGGTAGAAGATGCCCGGGTTTCTGTGGGGGTCATCCAGAGTTGATAGGTATTCGGCAACACCGCTCAGATGCTTGAGACTCCCGTCGACCGACCGTTCCTGGCGGTCAAATGTTTCCGAAAAGGCTGCATACCGGTCATTCAAGCTTGTAGAGAGGGTGTCGAGACGCTCATTTTGGGCTTGAATTTGACTGCTAATATGAGCATATCGCTCATCCTGAGTTTGCATGAAGGATTGTTGAGCGAGCTGCATATTGCACATCATATCCAATAGTTCTGAAGAGTTTGCATGCTGTGGAGGAGACGGAGGAGATTCTTCATCATCCTGGTGATACGGCTGGTAGAATTGACGTTGAGTTGACCAGCCCGTATGTTGCCAGTCACCCCAGCCACCCCAGATGGGGACATCTTCTTCAGTTGAATGTGACTGCTGAACCCAAGCGGAGTCGGAGTAGTCGTGAGTGTCAACACGTGGAGGACTATTATCTCCACCATGGTGATCAAAAGCGTGCCCGGCTTCCTCTTCTTCATTTTCCTCTTCATCATCTTCTTCTTCACTTTCATCACTGTCATCATCTGCTGCAACAGGCGCAGTGACATATCCTCTTCGAACAAACTTGTACATTCTCCTCTCATCACACCAAAAATATCCCATCATAGACAGAGTTTTTGGGCTGAACTCTTTGTCAGATGAGATGGAAGTGTACGGGAAAGACGGATGATTAACGTTGGCTGCAGTAAGGACCTCTTGAATGAAAGATCCGTAAGCAAGAGCCGTTCCTCGTCCGGAATCACGTAGACTGAACATCCTATTGGCAATGTAGTAGGGCCAGTTGATTTTCTGCTTATTCTTCAGAATGTAAATGAGATGAACCTCAGCCTGTTCAACTCTGGAGAGACCACCCTTCTTTGGTAGCAGAATGCGTGAGACAATCCACTGAAGAATCCGTTCTCCGGTTTTCAGCTTGCCGGCAGTGACAGTTCGTGGGAACGCGTCACTGTTCACAATCTGATCAGGATATGGTCGTTTCAGCATGTCATTCAATGCACTCTTAAACTCGTAGCCTTCTATTTGGTGAGAGTCAGTTACCTCAGTTAGAGGATTTTCAGCATCATCCAATGACATATCAAAATATTTGTTCCAGACATTTGACTTAAACGATACCTTTGTCGTTCCGATTCTGGAGTGAAACTTGTGCCCGCGAAAGTTATCATGAAGGCCGGCGTAGAACACTCGGACTAAGTCTTCGCTGTATTTAGCGTTGCATTCCAAGAAGTTGACAATGCCTTGATGCTGTAGCAGAGCCATGATTTCTACGAGGTGCATGCGTTCGGCGGTAAGCTTGTAGAACGCATGTTGTCGAACAACTCCTCTTTTGCCGATATCTTTGTTGAAGGATTCGACGCGAGCCGGTGGAACAAGCGATACAGCGGAGATGGGTAGAGATGCTGCGGACGATTCCCGGGATCTCTTGCCGGTAGGTCTGCGTGATGTGGAAGCCATTTGAGCAGGTTTGAAACTTAGTGTGTGTGGGTAGAGAGTGAAGATTTGTGAGGGTTTTTGAGAGTGATTTTGCTAGAGAGAGGTTTTTCCCTATTTGTAGAGGAAAGGTTAGGGTTTTGGGAAGATGAAAGATCAAGGGACAATAGACACTAGGTAGATGCAGGTTACAAGGTAGTGGGTAGTTTGAAAGGTAATGGAATATAAATGCACACTTAATGATGGTTTATGAATGTAGATGCATGAGAAGGTTTAAATTTTTCTGCAGAAAAACAGAATTTTTGAGCGATGCGTCGACCATACCTCTGCATGCGTCAACGCATACTGTTTGATTTTTGAGAAATCACAAAAAAATGTTAAGTGTGCGTCGACCATAGCCCTGTTACGGTCGACTCATACAGACAAAATATCAATTTTTCACTATTCTGCACATGCGTTGACAAGTTTGATGCATAATTAAAATGCCATACAGCAATAAACATCCAAAGAGATACATCATGCATATATATACAATATCATTATGTGGTATAGCTATGTTAACCATGAAACTTTGCAGATAGAGAGAGAGAAGGGAACAGTATCACCTCAATGCCGGAGTGACTCAGTGAACAATAAACTTATGCTTGCAACAACATCAACTTGTTAGAAGTACAAGATTATAGTCTTAAATGGAATAAGGTAAAACAGCAGATTATAGTGCCCGTTCCGAAATATCGAGAATACCAAGTTCTCGGCGGATATGAAAGAAAGGTTCAGTGGTTAGCGGCTTTGTGAAGATGTCCGCTAGTTGATTTTCAGTATTAACATGTTCAAATACAATGTCACCTTTCTCTACATGATCCCGAAGAAAGTGGTGTCGAATTTCGATATGTTTGGTGCGAGAATGCAGCACAAGATTCTTGGTAAGATTAATGGCACTTGTATTGTCACAAAAAATGGGAATATGTTCAAGTTTGAGGTTAAAATCCAATAGTTGTTGCTTAATCCATATGATTTGGGCACAACAACTACCGGCGGCAACGTATTCCGCTTCGGCGGTTGACAAAGCAACTGAAACCTGTTTCTTGCTATGCCAACTGACCAAAGAGTTTGAAAATAAGTGACAAATGCCACTGGTGCTTTTCCTATCCGATTTGCAACCGGCAAAATCGGAATCGGAGAAACCTACCAATGAACAATCATTACCTTTGGAATACCATAGTCCATACTTCGGAGTACCGGATAGGTATCGAAGTATTCGTTTGACAGCTTTTAGATGGGATTCCTTGGGACATGATTGATATCTTGCGCACATGCATACACTAAACATAATATCGGGACGAGAAGCAGTAAGATAAAGGAGTGATCCAATCATACCTCTATACCGTTTTACATCTACTTCCTTACCGTCTTCATCTTTGTTCAAGTTTGTACAAGTAGGCATGGGGGTGTCTATGGCCTTAGCTTTTGCCATGTCAAATCTCTTGATAAGGTCCAAACAGTACTTTGTCTGGCTCACGAAAGTTCCTTCTTTGAGCTGTTTAATTTGCAAACCGAGAAAATATGTGAGCTCCCCCATCATACTCATCTCGAATTCGCCCTGCATAAGATCTGAAAACCCTCTCACAAGATTCATGTTAGTAGACCCAAATATAATATCATCTACATAAATTTGCACTAATATCAAGTGCTTTCCTTGACGTTTAATGAAGAGGGTTGTGTCAACCTTTCCTCTTGAGTAACCTTGATCGAGTAGAAATTTGCTTAGTCGCTCATACCAAGCTCTAGGAGCTTGTTTGAGGCTATACAAAGCCCTTTTTAGTTTATAAACATGATCAGGATACTCATGAGATTCGAAACCCGGAGGTTGTGCGACGTAAACCTCTTCATTTATGTGACCGTTAAGGAACGCACTCTTAACATCCATTTGGAATAGTTTAAAGTTTTTCGCACAAGCGAAGGCAAGGAGAAGGCGTATAGCCTCGAGTCGGGAAACCGGCGCATAAGTTTCCTCATAGTCGATGCCTTCCTCTTGGTTATACCCTTGCGCAACTAAACGCGCCTTATTACGGGTTATTACCCCGTTTTCGTCCAGCTTGTTCCTAAACACCCATCGGGTGCCGATTACTCGATGATCTCGCGGAGGAGGGACAAGGTCCCAAACCTCATTTCTGGTGAACTGATTAAGTTCCTCCTGCATTGACAAAAACCAGTGTTCATCGAGTAGGGCTTCTTTAGGGTTTTTAGGTTCCATTTGCGAAACAAAAGCGAAGTGATAACAGAAATTACTTAGCTTAGATCGAGTTGTAACACCCTTTGAGATATCTCCGAGAATGTTGTCGATTGGATGGTCTTTGGAAGACTTCCAAGCTTGAGGAAGATCATCGTTTGAAGGCGGATGAACTACCTCGGTTTCCTCATGGTGTACATCTTTGTCCTCCTCAATTTTGACTATGTCGGGTTGATCAATCCCTGGCTCACCACCTTTGAGTATGTCTTCGGTAGATGTACCTGCACCATGAAAGACACTACCCTTTCCGACGTTTCTCGGATTGGATTCATCAAAAGTGACATGTACAGACTCTTCTACAGCAAGTAATCGTTTGTTGTATATTCTATATGCTTTGCTAGATTGAGAGTATCCGAGGAAGATACCTTCGTCGGCCTTGGAATCGAATTTGCCCAAGTTTTCCTTTCCATTGTTCAATACAAAACATTTGCAACCAAAAACATGTAAGTGAGAAACATTTGGCTTTCGCCCTTTTAAAAGCTCATACGGTGTTTTATTTAGAATGGGGCGAATGAGCACCCTATTCAGAACATAACAAGCCGTACTAATGGCGTCGCCCCAAAAATATTTCGGTAAGCCACTTTCGTTGATCATTGTTCTTCCCAATTCTTCCAAAATTCGATTTTTACGCTCCACAACCCCATTTTGTTGAGGAGTACGTGGAACGGAGAAGTTATGATCAATACCATGGTTACCGCAATATTCTTCAAATAAGTGATTTTCGAACTCACCTCCATGATCGCTTCTAATTGCAACAATGTTTGTATTTAGTTTATTTTGGGAAAGCTTAGCAAATCTTTCAAAGGCGGCGAACGTATCGCTCTTGCTTACTAAAAAAATAGTCCAACAAAATCGAGAAAAGTCGTCCACTATTACGAAACCGTAATAGTTTCCTCCTAGACTTTTAATCCTAGATGGCCCAAATAAATCCATATGAAGAAGCTCGAGAGGTCTCGTTGTTGAAACGATATTTTTGGATTTAAATGAGATCCTCGTTTGCTTCCCCTTTTGACAAGCATCACAAAGGTGATCCTTGGTGAATTTTATTTTGGGGAGACCTAAGACTAGATCTTTTGAGACTACTTTATTTAGTAAATCGAAATTAACATGTGCTAAACGCCTATGCCATAACCATGAATCTTCACTCATTGTTACAAGGCATTTATCACTTGTTAACGATACTTCATTTAAGTCAAGCATATAGACATTGTTCACACGCAGGCCATTAAACATACTCTTCTTATCATCATTATGTACAATTTTGCAACAGTCTTTTGAAAACGATACATTGTATCCTTTGTCACATAATTGACTGATGCTAAGTAGATTGTGTTTAAGACCTTCGACAAGCAATACATCAGAAATAGTAGTGGAAGAAGGGTTACCTACACTACCTTTACCAAGTATTGCTCCACGGTTGTTGTCACCGTAAGTTACATATCCCTTCTTCTTAGCCACGAAGTCAATGAAGAGAGATATGTCTCCTGACATGTGCCTTGAGCATCCACTGTCGAGAACCCATCTTCTCTCGGTAGTCTCTAGGCATTGTACCTATGACAATAAAATTAACAAGAGAAGGTACCCAATGGCTTATTGGGTCCTGAATGGTGAGGAACGAAATGGTTGCATTTGGGCATCCATTGATAAATGCCTTTAGGAACTAAAAATCTCCTAAACCTACATTTAGCAATGGAGTGGCCTTTCTTGCAACAATAAAGACAAGAGAAATTTACATTTTGATTGCTTTTGCTATCTTCATCCTTTATAACATATTTATATTTTTGATATGGATTAACCATACTTTTTCGAAAGTTTGATTTGTCGATAGCAAAGGTAATCTTGGGCTCAAGAGCCTTGTCAAGTTTGGCCTTTAGGTTTCTTACTTCACCTTGCCAAATGTAACAAGTATCACACCCAAAGTTCATCATTCTACTTCTAAGGTCCTCATAACTTGTTTTTGTGCTTTCCACTATAGAAGCTTTAAGTGCCTCAAGTTTCCGTTCGGATTCTTGAATTTTATGTTCCAAATGAGAAAAAAATTTCTTATTTGAGGCAAGCCTTTTAAAGGCCTCTTTCGCTTCACAGTGTAAAGTATCAAAAGCAGTTTGCAATTCATGATGAGACATACTAGAGGATTTTTCATATTTAGCATGTCGTACCTGTTTCTTCTTGTTCTTTTGATGAGCAGATAGACATAGGTTTGCATTCTCATCTTCATCACTGGAACTATCATCATCGGAGGAGTCGCTATCGCTTTCCCAAGCTATGTATGCTCTCCTTGGCTTTGATGATTTCTTGTGTGATTTGTATGATTCCTTTTCCTTTGTCTTCTTGTTCATCGGACAGTCCGGTTTGTAATGACCCGACTTTCCACAAGTATAGCACGACCCTCTAGTCATTTTGCCTTTTGAGTCATCATTTTTAGAGTACCTAGATTGTTTCCGGAAGTTTACCAAGTTCTTCTCGGAGTGTTGGATGCCGTTCTTTCTCACGTAACGATTGTAGCGTTTAACGAACAACCCCATATCTTCACTCTTGTCCTCTTCTTCTTCGTCGCTCGATGAATAATCACTTTGCTCTTTTGCTTGAGACTTTGAGGAGGAAGTCTTTAGA
The DNA here is from genome assembly GCF_024323335.1 of Lathyrus oleraceus. Classification (NCBI taxonomy): domain Eukaryota; kingdom Viridiplantae; phylum Streptophyta; class Magnoliopsida; order Fabales; family Fabaceae; genus Lathyrus; species Lathyrus oleraceus. The sequence goes on along the minus strand of NC_066583.1, from coordinate 504,950,185 downwards.
GCTATTGATTTCTTTTCACTCACCTTTGCTTTGTCCTTCTTTTCTTTCTTTTCGTGTTGTTCTAGGCTCAAGAGTACTTGTTCGTGCTCTTGTAGTTTGCCAAATAATGTTGTCAGGTCTAATGTGGTAAGATCATTTGCTTCTTTGATGGCGGTCACTTTCGGCTGCCATTCCCTGTTAAGACATCTCAAGATCTTATTAGTAGCAACATCATTGGAAACAGGCCTACCAAGTGAATGTAATCGATTGATGAGATGAGTGAATCTCTTTTGCATGTCAGCAATGGTTTCCCCTTGCTCCATGAAAAAGAGATCAAACTCTTGTGTTAGTGTGTTGATTCTAGCCAACTTAACATCGTTCGTCCCCTCATGGGCAATTTGTAGTGAATCCCACATGGCCTTAGCAGTAGGACAATGGGATACACGATAGTATTCGTCTACACCTAATGAGGAGATTAGGATATTTTTGGCTTTCCAATCATAATTGTATTTCTTTTCATCATCATCGGGCCATTGTGCTTCGGGCTTAGGCACCAATTCATTGTTCTCATTGGTCATGGTTATTTCAATTGGACCATTGAGAATAACGTTCCATATTTTTCTATCTATGGAATTTATGTGCACCCGCATACAGTCTTTCCAATAACTATAATTTTCACCATTGAAAACGGGAGCTCTATTATAAGCCCCTTTAGGTTCGTTAGCCATTTTCTATCAAAGTTATATTTTGAAGCACGGAGTGAACCAGAGCTCCTGATACCACTTGTTAGATTATGGCACGGATCTAGAAGGGGGGGGGGGTTGAATAGATCCCAATTAAAAATATGTCGGCGCTACCAATTAAAATTGGTTTTGAAAAATTGTTTTAAGTGCGGAAGCGGCCGAGGAAAATTTTAGTCTAAAACGAACCGTTATTGGAAAACCGGATATGCGTTAAGCTAATGGATTAGAGATAAAGTGAAATACAAATCACTACACTAATTACACAATCAGTGATATGTTTCACTTACTAGGATTCCTAGTTCCAATGATCCAAATACCAAATCAAACTAGATACAAACTTAAGACAACTTTGGTTTAGGCAAATTTTCAAACACTTGGTGTGCATAAACACTCCAAGTGATATTTGTGTTGAGTAAGTAATTCAAATTGATCTAGTACAATATACTATTGTACTTTGGATTCAAAAACAAAGTTTTAATCTCTTACTCAATTTATATCAATGTTTGGTAAAATTGCTTAAACTAAAATCACTTAATTTTTAAGCTGAAAAACAATTATGCAGAAAATTAAAGAAGACAGAGATTTGATGAGGCAGTTCCCCCGCCGTCCTCGCTTCGGGGTACGTCTGCCCTCAATTCTAAAAATTAGAATTGAGATGATTTAATTAGATATCACCTGTAGAATTTAACCGTTTATACAAGGATTGCAAACCAAGTAAACAACAGAACTCTTAAGGTGTTGAATGCTGCTTCCTATCCTTGTTCCTTGATTCAAGATGAATCAAGATCTTCGATCGTTGTTGCTAGACCTCCGATTCCAGCCCCTTTGTTGAAGAACCTTCCGTTCTTCAAACCCTCGGCCCGACTGATCTTAACCACAACGAATCGAGCCCGAATCCTTCTCTTCAATATCACCGAATCCGCTACTAGACTGATGAAGACTTCCTCTTCTCAATCACCTTCGCTCAGCTGAATATTGATGAAGCAATTCGTCCAAAAACCCCCAAACACAAACCGTTCTTGGAGGACAAAACCCTAACGGTTTTATTCAAGAAAGAACCTACCACAAGCTTCAACCCGAACCAGATTCTCCGATCTCAGCTTCGAACCTTATCACCTTTAACCGATCACGAAGCACATCAAAAATGGTTGTGTGTAGTTGATGTGTTGTGAGATGTTGAAGATGAAGATGATGAGTCTTGGACACCTTTTTCACTCTTTCTTGTTTCCTTGAACACTTGAAATCAAATTGACAAATGTTAGTTGATAAAAGTGATTTGACTTCTATTTATAGTAACTAGCTAACCAACCAAAAATAACAGCTTTTCAAATAGTGGAAAATACTCAGAAAACTGAGTTTACGCACGAGCGGTCGACCATAGGTCGGCGTGCGCTGACCCGTGGGAAATGCGCCGACCCCTATGGTCGACTCAAGTGTTCCATGTGCTGACCCGTGGCCAACAACACTATGCCATGCGCCGACCTGTGGTCGACTCAAGCAAGCATGCGCTGACCAGTAACCAGCTGGTCTGAGCTATGTGCTGACCCGTGGGCTATGCGCCGACCCTTATGGTCGACTCAAGGCCTTCAAATCTGCAAAAATTCGTATTTTGTGATTTTCATGCATTTCGTCATGATCACACTTTGTCCACATATGTTTTAAGAATTATAGCAGATTTAGATAAGCATATGAAAGGATATGATAGGTGATGTGTTGCATTTGTTTGTAGACGTGGAATCGACAACGCCGATTCGTCCATGGTGGTCATTTGTCATCATCGAAACTTGTGATTGTATGTTGTCTGACAATTTGCCTTTACACTGGTGTCAACTAGCACATTTGACAAAGCATCTTCCTTGCAATTCATTGAAATATGCAAAGCCATATTGTGATTTCTTCCCTCCTTAGAGAGTTCTTCATCGCAAAAGCTCAAATTATTTCACGAAGTGATGTTAGCCACAATATGATAAAATTGATCCACAGTAACATCTTGCTCCATGTATGCCTGTTCAAGAACTCTCTGGAGTGCTTCCTTGTGCGCTTCAGAATTTAAAAGCAGAGACAACACGGAAATGTTAGAGGGAGTCTGGAGCAAATGCTCAACCACGTTGAATTCACTCCTCTTGATCAGTCGGAGTACCTCATCATCATCACTAATGGCTTTCAAATTGCTGGATTCACCAGACTTATCTCTTGAACCACCAACAGGATCTACACTAGGAACCTCCGCCTTCTTACCAACAATTAATTCTTCTTTGTTCTCTGGGACAACTGGCCTAAAAACTCGACCGTTGCGGGTCACTTTCGTAACATCTATAATGCTTACCACTGAATTGGTCGTAGGCAACGGGACCTCTTGACCATTCTCCATCATTGTAGCATTGTATTGATACGGTACAACTTTATCAGATACATACGGGACTAGGCCCGCTAACCGTATTACCAACGGCGAAACTGATCTATTGCTGACACTCTAGCTACTGCTGCTATCATACTGAATCACTAACCACTCTGGTTGTTTGAAAACGGGAATAATGACATTGACATCATTGTCTATATGATGAGATTGAACAATCTGGATCATGCCTTCATCCATCAGGCGCTGGATGTCCCTTTTCACAACAACACACCCCCTTGGGTTCACACTACAAATATCACAACCATCGTGATCATGTTCACAGTCATTCACCAAACAGATATCTTTATGCATTTGCACCAAAGATCTTCGAATAAACCAGACATTGAAAACTTTGAATTCACCTGGACAGCCGTCCACCATGTTCATGAAGAATTCCCATGAGCCGGTAAAGGATTAGCTTTCACATTAGGCGCGCGCGGTCTTCAAAAGACACCATGCCACTCTTCGTAAGCTTTTGTACCTCGTATTTCAGTGGATAACAGTTCTCAATATTGTGCCCAGGTGCACCCTGGTGAAAAGCCCAGCGAAGTTCGGGTTTATACCACCACGGAAGTGGCTCTGGGATCTGCGATGGATTCCTCGATTGAATCAAATTCTTGAGGACTAAAGATGGGTACAGTTCTGCATATGAGATAGGAATAAGGTCGAAAGAGACCTTCTTCCTCTCAAAGCTCTGTTGCTGGTGATGATTGTTGTTGGAATTGTTGTTGTTGTAGGTGTTTGTTCTTTGTTGCGGTTATTGTTGTTGATGTTGATTCTGATACTGATGTTGTTGTTGTTGAATTGGTGTTGTTTGCTGATTTGAAAATACGGGAATGACAGAAGATACTTGATGATGATGATGTTGACGAGGTGGTGGGTTTCTCCTGATCTAAGGCCTCCTCTGCCTCCCACTTGAAATAGCATTGGTCTCATTATTCTTCCTCTTACTGAAACTACTCCCATACTTCTTGCTAGTTGACGCCTTCTCTTTTGACAAACGTCCTTCACGGACCCCTTCTTCAAGTCTCATCCCCATGTTTACCATTTCGGTAAAATCACTGGGGGCACTGACAATTATACGTTCATAGTAAAATGAACTCAGGGTTTTCAGAAAGATTTTTGTCATCTCATTCTCCTCCAAAGGATGAGTGATCTGGGCAGCCAACTCCTTCCAACGCTGGGCATACTCTTTGAATGTCTCCTTATCTTTCTGAGACATGGACCTCAGCTGGCCCCTATCTGGCGCCATGTCCATGTTGTATTTGTACTATTTCACGAAAGCCTCTCCTAGGTCATTAAAAGTGCGGATGCTTGCACTATCTAACCCCATATACCAACGGAGTGCAGCACCTGTCAGGCTATCCTGGAAATAGTGAATCAGCAACTGATCATTATCTGTCTGGGTCGACATCTTGCAGGAATACATCACAAGATGACTGAGTGGACACGAGTTTCCCTTATACTTCTCAAAGTCAGGCACTTTGAACTTTACTAGGATCTTGACATTGGGCACTAAGCACAGTTCAACAGCACCCTTCCCAAACAGATCTTTGCCTCTCAGTGTTTTCAGTTCCTTGCGCAACTCAAGGAATTGGTCCTTTATTTCATCCATCTTCTCATAGACATCCGGGCCCTCAGACGGCTCAGAATGATATATGGTATCTTTTACACGCGGCAAAGTATGCACAACGGGAGGCGGCACAGACATGACCAGGCTAGATGCCAGTATGGAAGCAAAAGTGGGAGCGAAACCTTCTGGAACAAAATTGGGAGGCATTCCCCAAGGGAATCCAGCAGGAAGATTCGGAGCGAAGTGGGCGGTGGCAGCAGGCACAGTAGAGGTAACCACTTCAGAAATGACAGTCCTCGCAGGAGGAGTTGCGGGTGTTGGAGAAGCTTGGCTCTGGGCAGCAAGAACTGACTCCATCATGGCAGTCAGTCGGGCAATCTCCTCTTTCAAGTCTCGGTTCTCTTGCTCAAGGTGTTCCATGATCTTTCAAATCTGCGGTGAGTCAGCTTGGCTAAAGCGCAGAAGAACACCAATTAGACACCTGGCAAAAACCTGCTTATGCAAATGATACATGAAATGCAATGCTTGATTATTTTTATTTCCAAGGAACTCACTATATCATTTGCAAATATATAATTTTTAAATGACAATTGCAACAATTTGATATGACCAAAAAAATCTCTTTTTATTTATATAATTGGAAGGATTACACTAAGTACATTTTTAGAAACCAAAATAAAAAGATACAAGAGAAAAGGAGACTAGTCATCATAAGGATCCCTAACAACAATGTCAGAAGATCTGACTGAAGGTGTGTACTTCCTTCAAATGCGACGAATCCCGGTCTCAAAAGAACCATTCATCTGAGTTTTCTCGAGGACAAGCTAGTCAACAATCTTCTTCCAAACAACGGAAGGCTGAGGCATGCTAGAAGATGAAACCTCTAGCTCTCTCTGTCTCTTCGTCACTCGATCTTCAAGTAGCTCAATCAGTGCATCTTTGTCCTTAGACTCCAATAGCAACTCTTCATGCTTCTTGCTCAAAGCATGGAAACGCTCTTCCCACATATCCTTCTCTTGCTTCATCTTGATGAGCGCGTCTTCCAACTCCTCTACATCTTGGTTAGGGAGAGTTAATGGCTCAACTACAACCATAGACATAGGTCTTTCACAAGGATAAGGCATCTTCAACTCCATAGCTCTCTTCTTCACCCAATGAGTGTAAGCTTCCAAAGCTACACAATTGTGCGGACCAAGCTCGGATCTTCCTTTTCTATGCACATTATGCCAAGCATGCACAATCTTCTACTTCAAATGTTGGGGATCTTTACCCTCTTGATAGAAAAAACCTTCTAACAGCATGTTATTAGGTTTGTCTCTCAAGGGGAACCCAAGTTGATGACAAGCCAAAGCAGGGTTGTAGTTAATTCCTCCTTGTGTACCAATAAGAGGCACATTAGCGAATTCGCCACAACTATCAATAATCTCCAAACTGCTTAAATATGGGTCATACCAAACTATATCATCATTAGTGAGAGACATAAGTCTATGAGACCACCTTAGACATTGTTTCTTCTCCACAAAAGCAGGCGTCTGAGGCAAGTGCGAAATAAACCACTTGTACAGAAGAGGAATGCAACAGACAATGGTTCCACCACCTTTAGAATTCCTTAAATGCAAAGAGAAATACATATAACCCAACAAAGTAGGCACAAGATTCCAAATCAAGAAAAGTCTAATGGTGTTAACATCAACTAAACCGTCAATGTTAAGGAACAAAGCTAATCCATAGATGAGCAACACAAAGATAGCTTCAAAAGCATCCACACTACCAGCTTGAGCAAAAGTGGTAGCTTCCTTGATGAGGAAAACAGATGGCAACCCAAATAACCCTCCTTTCTTCACCCAATGAGCCTCTATCTCAGACTTCTTCAAGTGAAGAGCTTCAGCGATAATACTAGACCGTGGAATCTCCTCCAATCCACTAAAAGGCACTTTACTAGAAACAGGTATCCCCAAAAGATGAGAATACTCCTCCAAGGTAGGCACAACTTGAAAATCTGGAAAAGTGAAACAATGGTAGAGAGGATCATAGAATTGCACCAATACACTCAAGGGTCCTTCAACTACATCAGCAGACAAAATGGACGCAAGCTTCCCATGACGTTGTTTGAAGTCCAAGGGATCTAATACAAAAGATGCTAGCTTCCTTAACTCTTTAAAGTCTGGACATCTGAAACTGTACTTCTTAGTGTTCCTTCTTCCACAATCTATGGTCTGAAAACATTTGCAAATGATACCTTAGTTCCTTGAAATTTTGTGTGATGAATGTTATGATGCGCATGAAATGCATGAATGCAACAATCACAAGTAAGGGATCACACACAAGGCAAACAAAGGTCAAGGGATGAATCAAGTCATTGTCAAGATCAATAATCCATTTTGGTGGATTATGGTTTACACCTTATCAACACACAAGTTCCATTGATATTGACAAGACTTGATTGGATCAACCAAGAATCAAGGGTTTGTTGCAAGTCACGAGCATGGATTCTGGGTAAGAACCATCCCAAAGGAGTGAACTAAGGATAAAACCTGTAGATCATGTTCTAAACAATTCCCAGAGTCTTAATTCCATCTATCGGATATTACATGTTAAAATGACTGACTCATCGACACATAATATTCTCAAGAGAAACTCGTCTGAGTGTAGTATCACGTAACAACTATTATCAAGTCTACACCTGAACAGTTTCCGCACTACGTGCTAAATAGGCCAAGATGGGTTAGATGCTCTAAGGTCCTCAGCTTCTCAGACCCAATTAGAAATAGTCATGCCTAACCATAAATACTTGTGTGACATTTCCAAATCCAAAGGAGTCTCCACTGATCAGATGGATCTCAAGCCAACTTGTTAAGGACTACTCCACACAAGTCGAACATGACTATACCATCCTCCTATCTTAATTGCACTCAAGTTCGGGTTAAAACTTATCTCACCACTCAGAGATCACCAAGCACAACAAGCAGATTATATCACACATACATATATACAAACATCACATATATACAAATATATTCATACAAAAGTAGGCTAAACCCACTGGAGACTACTCCCCAGCTGAGTCGCCATTTAATTTCTATAGCGGGCAATTCATTATCATCAAGCTATTGATAAGATAGAGATCAATTAACAAGAGTCGCCACTGCGCTTTTATTGTTTCTAAGGGAAAAGGGAAAAGTACGAACAAAACCCAAATAGTAAGAAGTTTTCAAATAAAAACTAATAAAAGTCAGAGATCACAGGTAAGGGGGTTGGTTACACAGAGGGAAGGTGTTAGCACCCAAAGTGTCCTAGGTACTCCTAGGGAGCCTTTTTTGTGTGCATATGTATTTGGTACAAAGTGATGTTTACAAACAAATAAAATGAGGGGATGAGGAAAGAATTCATTAATTATAGTTTTGTGTTTGACAAGACCTTCGGTCTTGTGCCTACGTACCAACATATAAATGAGGGATCAAAACCTCATAGTTCGTGCTATAAATTGCAAAATGAATGTGTCGGTTTTAACAAAATTTAAGTTTGAAAAGGCACAAAGGCCTAAAATCATTTGAATGAGTTAGTTCTTTTTGGCTTTTTGAAATTTTAAGTCAAGTATAGTTAAGTTTATTTACAAGTTTGATTTAAGAAAATAAGTTTGGAAATGCAATGACATAAGGCCAAAGTTTCTACCTTTTGCAAAAGTGGTCAACGTTTAGAACAAAAAGTAGTTCACACAAAGAAGGTTTTAAAAATGGAGGGAGAGATTTTGAAATTAAAGAAATGGGGAGAAGATGAAGAGATTACCCTATGTACAAGAATTTAAAAGTTTAAAGTTGAAAAGATCTTACCAAATGGGAGCAATCCAATAGACAAATATGTCAATAGAAACCCAGAATCCCCTTGGACTTTTTTAGGATCAAGCAACACACAAATGCACAATTATATCAATCTTGAAGAGCAGAGGCATCAAATAAAGATGGCCTCATCCAAGCTTATCGACTTCACAGATCTTCCTCAAAATAGGCCATGCAATAGATGAATTCCACAATTCATAGGTTCAACATAACAACTTATCAATGATCAATGTTGTAGATGAATCTGGAGAGATCTAGAATGATACATCACATGAATTCAAATTGCAATCACTTGGTTCTTCAACAAATTGGCATTGGCCAAGTCCATTAGCAAAGGAATGTTGCCTAAGTTCTAAGTCCAATTGGGCAAGATCAAACCAACAGTCCATTCAAATGTCTTTTAGGGTTTTTGTTATTATTATGTAATTTAATGGTCAAAGACCAAGCAGACAAGCAAACAAAATAATATCACAATATGGTCCAAGTGGACAAAGTAAAAATTACATTAACATAAACAATTAGAATGATATGTATAATGGCAAATGATAATAGAATACTAAAAGCAAATTGCATTAAAGTAAAGACTTGAAAGTAAAAGTTAATGGTTGGTAAGTTAATAGTTAGTTTTGTTTTGCTTTTGATTTCAAGACATTCTTTGGAGAACACTCAACCCACTTTCCACAAGCATGGATCCTTGAACCAAAACATCTTCCAAAGGAAGGAAAGAAGGCCAAGTTTCCACACAATACCATGGAAGAGGGGAGACTTACAATCTCACTAACTAGAATGCTTATACCTTTTATGTCACAAATTTAGCGCTATGTTAAGCAATCGTAATTGGACTTATGTAGAAGTCACAACTATTTGAGGTTGGGCAATAAACTTTTGGTGTTAATGCATGTTAGAAACATAGTATTAAGAACTATGCTCATTAAACATACCACACACAAAAAAGATGCAAAGGTGTGGCCTAATCTCATCCATACTCATGTTATACTTTCAATCAACTAGCATTAGGACTTTGAGATGTCATTGGCCAATTGAAAATGAATGGATGAAGAAGGGAATTAGATGAAGAGGAGAGGGGATGAATGAGATCACAAATTGGTCAAAGGAGGACTTTTACCAAATTAATATTATTCATTCATTTTGGGAGATGGAATGTACATTCCATCAATTCCCTAAATCCAATAATATTAACTTGACAAAGTCAAATCAACCTTGACCAAGGCCCAACAACAAATGAGAAACTCAATTAAGTCAATACAAATGGTCAACACAATTAAAATGACATTTATTCAATTAAAAATAGTAAAATAATGCATTAAATTTAAATATGTTTTGTCCAAATCCTAAAATTTCATCAAAACACCAAATAAATGGCCATGAGATTTATCATAGGTTAAAAAAGGTCAAAGGACCTTGGAGAAAAAAATTCATAATTTTTGGACACTTAAAAATATTTTTAAATAATTAAAAACAAATGAAAAATCCATTAATTCATGAAAAATATTAATAATGATCCAAAAAAATAATTTTAATTCAGAATATGAAAGGGAAAAATATTTGATTTTTTTTGTGAAAGTCCCATATTTTTTGGATCAATATTAAATTTATTATGAATTATTGAAGAAAATGGAATTAAACTAAAAATCATAAAATTCAAAAATACGTGGACCATCAGATCTCCCTCATTAATTGAGGTGGCAGATCTGATGATCCAAAACGCGCGTTCCACCAATGCCTCAGTCAACAGTGTTGTAACATGAGTAATCACAAGGAACGACTATGATTAAAACGTGGAGCATGGATCACACGGTTCAGACTCAAGACACATCATCACCGGAGCCAGAGCTCCGGTTGTCTTCTCCGGTGAGCTTCACCGGACTGGTCAACATGAACCATCGCCAAAATGTAAAACAGGGACATGATTTTAAAGAGAAAACATCACTGAGCACGAATATCACCTCCAATTCATCCAATTCCAACTATATTGAGAGATATGTGGAATTGAAAAATGAGGTTCACGATCTGAGTTGCTTCGATTTGACCTTAAAGCAACTCAATCTTCTTGCCTACATTGGTAGGATTTCAGACAACACAAGAATCAATGAAATTAAGCAAGAATCAAGGAGAATCGAAGAGTTTAAAATTTCTGTAAATTACCTTCAATGGAGGTCTGAGCTTGCTAGATCTTGATCTGAATCGTGCTTGACTTCACTTCAATTGCTTGCAGAAGAGGAATGGAAAGGCTTAAAATCAATGGACTCCTGGAGAATTGAATTCCGAAACAATGGAGATTCAAGCTCAAATTCAAATGAATTTATTAAGGTTATCCTCTTAGTGTGAAGGGTTTTCAATGGAGATTCAAAGCTGGCGCAATGTGTGTGTTAATTCTGAGCATAAGGGCCTTAATTTATAGGGAAATCAAATGATATTTGCACACTCTTTCCACTTTCCAAATTTGGCAAAATGATGATGCAAAGCTGCATGGGCACGTATAGGCCCATAGAATGATGGTTTGAAAGTCCAAAATGAAGTTCAGATGCTTTGAAGATGGATTAGATTGCAAGGTACATGTGCATTGTCACTTGAAGATTGATCCATGCCAAATGATATCAGCCTATTTAAGCCATGTGCAGCCTATGCATTTCTCATTCAAAATGCATGAAATTTAGCTCTTTGGAAAGGTGAGATCAAGAGGAACAAGTTTGATGTTGAACACTTTTTCATATGGAGCTTGGAACTTGGAGATATTTGAGGTGGAAGTTTGGAAAAATTTGACATATCAAAATTTTTCTAAGTGTCAAGCCATATGTCTCAATATTCCACCTTGCTTAACTTTTTATAGGAGCTTCAAATGAAAAACGTGTCTTCATCAAAGTTGTATCTCTATCAAAGAGCTTTAAAATGGTCACTAATTTCATGTCATTTGGATTTTAAATGATAGAGTTATGCATTTTTGAAGTTTGGAAAAATCACTTGATCAATGGTATAGGTCAAAAGTGACCTATAATGTAGCCTCATATCACATGTTCAAAGAAGTTGAATTAGATATTACTCCAAACATAAATGTTGAATTAGACACATTAAATTTGATTTTGCAACTTGGAAATCTTTCATATCATAAAAATTGAGTAAGTTATGGCCTTGGGAAGTTGACTTTCAAATTAGGGTTTAGACAAAATAACCTATAATGTTTCAACATAGAAAATGATTTTCCAAGAAAAACTAGTTCTTGGTATTAACATGAAAGTTGTTTATAATGTCATTTAGAGTAAGTTTTATCTTGGAATCATTTTCATATGGTGAAAATTGTAGGAGATAGGGTCTAGGGAGACCCAGTTTTGATCAGATGAATTCATCTGGCCAACCACCATCAACCAACTTGCTAACTTCCAATTATCTTGACTTTCTTGGCTCATGGTAGATCATATATGCATAATATGATGAAATTTGAAGTTTCCCTTGAGAAATTTGATCAATTGGTGAGATAGCTTGTTGGAGAAGTTACTCAAGATACCCAGTCAAACTAGGGTTTCCAAGGCAAATCACCCTCAAACACTTGAAGCAAACTTGATCAATATAACATGTAGAGATCATTAGGGATCATATATGATGTTCATAACCATTCTTGAATCAATACTTGGTTGTATCCTTGTTCATGAGGGTCTCAAACCCTAGATGTGATCTTGATGAATCGATGAGATCATGCCCTTCCTACAAAAGAGTTAGATAGATACAAAGACATATTTTTGGTACTTTGGTTAGTGAAATGATAATATACAAGTATGATATAATATCAAGATTCTTGGTGATATCTCCCAAAATAAACCCAATGAAGAGGGGGTAAGGAGGATACCAAGGTATGATCCCAATGCTAGTGCATATGGTGGAATTACCTGAGGGATCTTAGGGTTAAAATTGGGGTCTTACAGGATCATTATTAATTTTTTTCATGAATTCATTGATTTTGCATTTGTTTTTAATTGTTTAAAAATATTTTTAAGTGTCCAAAAATTATGATTTTTTTTCTCCAAGGTCCTTTGACCTTGTTTGACCAATGATAAAATCTCATGGCCATTTCTTTGGTGTTTTGATGAGATTTTAGGAATTGGACAAAACATATTTGATTTTAATGCATTATTTTATTATTTTTAATTGAATAAATTCCATTTTAATTGTGTTGACCATTTGTATTGACTTAATTGAGTTTGATTGTTTGTTGTTGGGCCTTGGTCAAGGTTGATTTGACTTTGTTAAGTTAATATCATTGGATTTAAGGGATTGATGGAATGTCCATTCCATATCCCAAAATGAATGAATGATATTAATTTGGTAAAAGTCCTCCTTTGACCAATTTGTGATCTCATTCATCCCCTTCCCCTTCATCTAATTCTCCTTCTTCATTCATTCATTCATTCATTCATTCATTCATTTCCATTTGGCCAATGACATCTCAAAGTCCTAATGCTAGTTGATTGAAAGATTAACATGAGTATGAATGGGATTAGGCCACACCTTTTGCATATTTTTTGTGTGTGGTATGTTTCATGAGCATAGTTCATAATACTATGTCTCCAACATGCATTAACACCAAAAGTCTATTGCCCAACCTCAAATAGTTGTGACTTCTACATAAGTCCAATTACGATTGCTTAACATAGTGCTAAATTTGTGACATAAAAGGCATAAGCATTCTAGTCAGTGAGATTGTAAGTCTCCCCTCTTCCATGGTATTATGTGGAAACTTGGCCTTCTTTCCTTCCTTTGGAAGATGTTTTGGTTCAAGGATCCATGCTTGTGGCAAGTGGGTTGAGTGTTCTCCAAAGAATGTCTTGAAATTAAAAATAAAACAAAACTAACTACTAACTTACTAACTATTAACTTTTAACTTCAAGTATTTACTTTAATGCAATTTACTTTTAGTACTTTATATCATTTGCCATTATACATATCATTCTAATTGTTTATGTTAATGTAATTTTCACTTTGTCCATTTGGACCATATTGTGTGATATTATTTTGTTTGTGTTACTTTGGTTGTTTGTGTGGTCTTTGACCATTAATGTACATAATAACAACAAAAACCCTAAAAAACGTTTGACTGGACTGTTGGCTTGACCTGTGGACCAATTGGACTTAGAATTTAGGCAACATTACTTTGCTAATGGACTTGGCCAATGCCAACTTGTTGAAGAACCAAGTGCTTGCAATTTGAAATTCATCTGATACATCATTCAAGATCCCTCCAGTTCATCTGCAACATGATCATTGTGAAGCTGTTATTTTGAACCAGTGACTTGTGGAATTCATCTCTTACATGGGCAATTTCTGAAGAAGATCATGTAATGGATAAGCTTGGATGAGGCCATCTTTATTTGATGCCTTTGCTCTTCAAGATTGATATAATTGTGCATTTGTGAGTCGCTTGATTCTAAAAAATCCAAGGGAATTCTGGGTTTCTATTAACATACTTGTCTATTGGATTGCTACCCATTTGGTCAGATCTTTTCAACTTTAAACTCTTAAATTTTGTGCATAGGGTAGTCTCTTCATCTTCTCCCAATTTATTTAATTTCAAAGTCTCTTCCTCCATTTTCAAAACTTTCTTTGTGTGAACTACTTTTGTTCTAAACTTTGACCACTTTCAAAAAGATAGAAACTTTGGCCTTATGCCATGCATTTTCAAACTTATTTTCTTAAATCAAACTTGTAAATAAACTTAACTATACTTGACTTAAAATTTCAAAAAGCCAAAAAGAACTAACTCATTCAAATAATTTTAGGCCGTTGTTCCTTTCAAACTTAAAATTTTGTTAAAAACCAACACACCCATTTTGAAATTTATAACACGAACTACGAGGTTTTGATCCCTCATTTTTATGTTGGTACGTAGGCACAAGACCGAAGGTCTTGTCAAACACAAAAATATAATTAATGAATTTTTTCTCATCCCCCCCATTCTATTTGTTTGTAAACATCACTTTGTACAAAATACATATGCATACAAAAAGGGCTCCCTAGGAGTACCTAGGACACTTTGGGTGCTAACACCTTCCCTCTATATAACCAACCCCCTTACCTGTGATCTCTGATTTTTATTAGTTTTTATTTGAAAACTTCTTACTTATTGGGTTTTGTTCGTACTATTCCCTTTTCCCTTGGAAACAATAAAAGCGCGGTGGCGACTCTTGTTAATTGATCTATAGCTTATAAATAGCTTGATGATCATGAATTTCCCGCTACAGAAATTAAGTGGCGACTCTGCTGGGGAGTAGTCTCCAGTGGGTTTAGCCTACTTTTTTATGTGAATATATTTGTGTATGTGATGTTTGTATATATGTATGTGTGATATAATCTGCTTGTTGTGCTTGGTGATCTCTGAGTGGTGAGATAAGTTCTAACCCGAACTTGAGTGCAATTAAGATAGGAGGATGGTATAGTCATGTTCGATTTGTGCGGAGTAGTCCTTAACAAGTTGGCTAGAGATCCATTTGCTCAGTGGAGACTCCTTTGGATTTGGAAATGTCACACAAGTATTTGTGGTTAGGCATTACTATTTCTAATTGGGTATGAGAAGCTAAGTGATGAGGACGTAATCCAAGACATAAATGATACAATGCAAGGCTTAGGAGGTCCTATGACAAGGGCACGTGCAAGAAGAGTCAATGATGCTTTAGTTCACTTCATGATCAAGTCAATAGAATGCATGGGCCAGATTGAAGAAAAAGAGCCCAAGTTTATTCTTATCATCCAAGCATGTGATAAAAGGCCCAATAATGCATAAATAAATAAAAATAAAGGAAATACCAATAACCACACTATAATGGACGAAAATTACAAGAGAAGTGGTAAATAAAGAATTGCCATTATTCTGCCCTTTCAAGAAGCCCACTATCTCTTCTTTATTTTGCACTTTCTTTGTAATAACTCAATCCACTATCATGATAATTAGTGGTTGAAACCCTTTTGTTTTCTTAGGAGTTATTTTTTATCTTAAGCCATTCCTATATAAAGGAGGCATGTATATTCTTTTTGACATCAATGAATTTTGGCAAGTTTACACATTGTGTAAGTGAGAGTATTTGCTCTTAGGTTCTGGATTGGACCAAAATTGATCTTATCAAGAAATCCTTTTCTTGTGGTGATCCTCATCCATAGGCTTATCATTCTCTCTTGGATTAGAAAGAGTGTGGCGCCCCTTCTACTTAATTCCATTTCTTATTTCTCCTTTATTTCATATCAGTCTCGTTTATTTTATATGCATGTATCAAATTCTGTCGCTCTTTCAATTATAAGGCAGATTACTTCCTCTGAGTCACAAAAGAATTAATATTCCAAAAGTTAACAAAGTTGTTTCAGGAATTTTGAAGGAACTGCATAAGTCTCAAAGGTTAGTGCATATCAAGTGGTAATCAGAGCATATTCCAAAAAAAAGGGGCCAAAATGTGGTAAATTGTCTATATTATTGTTCTTCATTATTATCCATTTATCATTATAAAACAAAATCGAAAAAAAAGAGTTATAAGAAGAAAAAAAATTAAAAAAAAAGGATCTCATTGTTAAAGATTGTGATTCAAAAAAATAAAAATAAAAAAAATTCTATTTTTTTTCTTGCCACACTCTTAAAATTCTCCTGGTTTCCTTTGTTTTAGAGTCTTTTTTTTTGTTTGCTGTTTTTTTTAGTTTTTTGTGTGTTGATTATCATCTGAAATTGATTTCTTTGTGTTGATTCATTTTGGTTTCTCTAAAGAACTAAAAGAGCAAATTGAGTGGTAAAAGGCAGAGTGTTTTTATTAGTAAAAAAAAAAGTCAAAAAAAAAATAAAAATTGAGTAAAGCACGAGTGATTGAGTGTAAACACGTGAGTAGAGTGGTAAGGTCCATTTTTAAACACTTGTTCCTAATTTCACAAATATTTCACAATTATGTCTAGTCCACCTTCACCTAGAACAGCAGCTTTAACTGTTCAGATCGCAGCCATGCGTGACAATTTTGAAAGATTGTTAAGAGAACAAGGTGAACAACTTCAACAAAGAATTGATGAGTTGGAAAGGAGGCCCCAAAATTCTAATGATGGTAGTGGCGATGAGGAGGAAAGAAGACGTAGAAGGAGACAAGGGGGAGATAATTTGAGGGGCATAAAAATTAAAGTTCCAACTTTTGTTGGGAAGAGTGACCCGGAGGCATATCTAGAATGGGAGACTAAACTTGAACAAATTTTTAATTGTCACAATTATTCTAATCTTGAAAAAGTGCAGGTTGCTTCTATTGAGTTCAAGGAGTATGCCTTAGTTTGGTGGGATCAATTGACCAAAGATAGAAGGAGGTATGCAGAACGACCAATTGATACTTGGGAAGAGATGAAAAGAATCATGAGGAGAAGGTTTGTTCCTTCCTATTATCATAGGGAATTGCACAACAAATTGCAAAGGCTCACTCAAGGTTCTAAAAGTGTTGAAGAATATTTCAAGGAGATGAAAGTTCTCAAAATTAGAGCTAATGTAGAGGAGGACGATGAAGCAACTATGGCTAGGTTTCTCCATGGTCTAAATCATGACATTAGTGACATAGTGGAACTTCATTACTATGTTGAAATGGATGAATTGGTACACCAAGCTATCAAAGTGGAACAACAACTCAAAAGAAAGAGCCAAGCAAGGAGAAATTCCACCACTTTCAATTCTCAAAGTTGGAAGGACAAAACAAAGAAGGAAGGTGCTTCATCATCTAAGGAAGCCACGGTTGAAAACAAAGGTAAAACTATTACATATTCTTCTTCAAGTGTTTCAACTAACAAAAGTGTTAAGTGTTTCAAGTGTCAAGGCCAAGGACATATTGCATCTCAATGTCCAACAAAGAGAACTATGCCTATGGAAGAAAATGAAGAAATTGTTGAAGAGGAGGATGGTGATTATGATGAGGAATTTGAAGAAGAAATACCTAGTGGAGATTTACTCATGGTGAGAAGAATGTTGGGAAGCCAAATAAAGGAGGAGGATACAAGTCAAAGAGAAAACCTTTTTCATACAAGATGCTTTGTGCAAGGAAAGGTTTGTTCTTTAATAATTGATGGAGGAAGTTGTACAAATGTTGCAAGCACGCGTCTGGTTTCTAAACTAAAAATGGAAACAAAACCTCACCCTAAGCCTTACAAACTCCAATGGCTTAATGAAAGTGTAGAAATGCTTGTTAATAAACAAGTTGAGATTTGTTTTAAAATTGGAAAATATGAGGATGTAGTGTTGTGTGATGTAGTACCAATGTAAGCTAGTCATTTCTTATTAGGAAGGCCTTGGCAATTTGATAGAAAAGCCAATCATGATGGGTACTCCAATAAGTACTCTTTTATGTATCATGATCAAAAGATCAATCTTGTACCGTTAAATCCTAGTGAGGTGAGAGAAGATCAAAGAAAAATGAGAGAAAAATATGATCAAGAAAGAAAAGAAAAAGAAAAAGAAAAAGAAAAAGAAAAGAATGAAAAGAAAAAGAATGATAAAAGAGAAACGAAACAAAGTTTAATTGCAAAAAAAAGAGATGTGAAAGAAGCAATTGTGTCACACCAGCCTTTGTACTTGCTCTTTTGCAAGGAGGTGCCTTTGCTAACCACTATTTCTAATGAAAAAAAATTGCCAAATTGTGTTGAGTCTCTTTTGCAGGAATTTAAAGAATTGTTTCCGAAAGAGGTGCCAAGTGGTTTACCACCTATAAGAGGAATTGAACATCATATTGATCTCAATCCAGGAGCATCTTTGCCTAATAGGCCAGCATATAGAAGCAATCCACAACAAACTCAAGAGATACAAAGGCAAGTTGCTGAATTGATAAGTAAAGGATGGGTAAGAGAAAGTTTAAGTCCTTGTGCTATCCCTATTATTGTAGTCCCTAAAAAGGATGGTAGTTGGAGGATGTGCACTGATTGTAGGGCCATTAACAATATTACCATTAAATATAGGCATCCTATTCCTAGACTAGATGATTTGCTTGATGAATTGTGTGGTGCATGCTTATTTTCTAAAATTGATTTGAAAAGTGGATATCACCAAATTAGAATAAGGGAAGGGGATGAATGGAAAACTGCTTTTAAAACAAAATTTGGTTTGTATGAGTGGATGGTTATGCCTTTTGGATTAACTAATGCACCTAGTACTTTCATGAGACTAATGAACCATGTGTTAAGGGAGTTCTTGGGTAAGTTTGTTGTTGTGTATTTTGATGATATTTTGATTTATAGCAAGAACTTAGATGATCATTGCACTCATTTAAGGGCTGTTTTGCAAGTGCTAAGATATGAAAATTTGTATGCCAACCTAGAAAAATGTGTCTTTTGCACCGATCATGTGATTTTCTTAGGTTTCATTGTGAGCTCTAAAGGAGTCCACGTTGATGAGGAAAAGGTGAAAGCCATTCGAGAGTGGCCTCCTCCCAAAAATGTAAGTGAGGTAAGAAGCTTTCATGGTTTGGCTAGTTTTTATAGGAGGTTTGTGAAGGACTTTAGTACCTTGGCAGCACCCCTCAATGAAATTGTTAAAAAGGATGTTGGTTTTAAATGGGGTGAAAAACAAGAGCAAGACTTTGCTGCCCTAAAGGAAAAGCTCACCCAAGCACCAATTCTTGCATTGCCTAATTTTTCTAAATCTTTTGAAATTGAATGTGATGCATCTAATGTAGGAATTGGAGCTGTTTTGTTGCAGGAAGGTCATCCACTTGCTTATTTTAGTGAAAATCTAAAAGGGGTTGCCCTTAATTATTCTACATATGATAAGGAATTGTATTCCTTGGTGAGAGCTCTACAAACTTGGCAACATTACTTGCTGCCCAAAGAGTTTGTCATTCATAGTGATCACGAATCTTTGAAACATTTAAAAGGACAAGGTAAGTTGAATAAGAGGCATGCCAAGTGGGTTGAGTTTCTTGAACAATTTCCTTATGTAATCAAGCATAAGAAAGGTAAATCTAATGTTGTGGCAGATGCACTCTCAAGAAGACATGTCTTGCTTTCTACTCTTGAAACAAAAGTTTTTGGTCTTGAGCATATTAAAGATTTGTATAAAAGTGACCTTGAATTTTCTTCAAATTTTTTAGCTTGTGAGCATACTGCCTTCAATGGGTATTTTAGGCACAATGGCTATTTATTTAAAGAAAAAAAACTATGTGTGCCTAAAGGTTCCATTAGAGAACTACTTGTAAAAGAGGCGCATGAGGGAGGACTAATGGGTCATTTTGGGGTTTCTAAAACTCTAGAATTCTTAAAAGAACATTTTTATTGGCCTCACATGAAAATTGATGTCCAAAAGCTTTGTGAAAGATGCATTGTGTGTAAAAAGGCTAAATCAAAAGTTATGCCTCATGGTTTGTATACTCCTTTGCCTGTACCTGAATTTCCTTGGATTGACATTTCCATGGACTTTGTTTTGGGGCTGCCTAGAACAAAGAATGGCAAAGATTCTATTTTTGTAGTTGTGGACAGGTTTTCAAAAATGACACATTTTATTCCATGTAAAAAGGTGGATGATGCGTGTCATGTTGCTGATTTGTTCTTTAAGGAAGTGGTGCGCCTACATGGCTTACCAAGGAGCATTGTCTCTGATCGTGACTCCAAGTTCTTAAGCCATTTTTGGAGGACTTTGTGGGGAAAGGTGGGTACAAAGTTATTATTTTCCACTACTTGTCATCCCCAAACAGATGGACAAACTGAAGTAGTAAATAGAACTCTTTCTACTCTTCTTAGGGCTGTTCTTAAAAAGAATTTAAAAATGTGGGAGGAATGGTTACCTCATGTAGAGTTTGCTTACAACAGGGCTGTCCATAGCACTACACAACATTCACCTTTCGAGATTGTGTATGGTTTTAATCCTTTAACACCTCTTGATTTGTTACCATTGCCTAACACATCTATTTTGAAGCATAAAGATGGGAAAGCTAAGGCTGAATTTGTGAGAAAATTGCATGAACAAGTAAAATTGCAAATTGAAAAGAAAAATAAAAGTTATGCAAAAAGTGCAAACAAAGGGCGAAAGAAAGTTATTTTTGAACCCAGGGATTGGGTTTGGATACATATGAGAAAAGAGAGATTCCCATCACAAAGGAAGTCCAAACTTCAACCTAGGGGAGATGGACCATTTCAAGTACTTTCAAGGATCAATGACAATGCCTACAAAATAGAACTTCCAGGTGAGTATGGGGTAAGTACTACTTTTAATGTGGCTGATTTATCTCCTTTTGATGTAGGTGATGATGGTCTAAATTCGAGGTCGAATTCTTTTCAAGAAGGAGGGAATGATGAGGACGTAATCCAAGACATAAATGATACAATGGAAGGCTTAGGAGGTCCTATGACAAGGGCACGTGCAAGAAGAGTCAATGATGCTTTAGTTCACTTCATGATCAAGTCAATAGAATGCATGGGCCAGATTGAAGAAAAAGAGCCCAAGTTTATTCTTATCATCCAAGCATGTGATAAAAGGCCCAATAATGCATAAATAAATAAAAATAAAGGAAATACCAATAACCACACTATAATGGACGAAAATTACAAGAGAAGTGGTAAATAAAGAATTGCCATTATTCTGCCCTTTCAAGAACCCCACTATCTCTTCTTTATTTTACACTTTCTTTGTAATAACTCAATCCACTATCATGATAATTAGTGGTTGAAACCCTTTTGTTTTCTTAGGAGTTATTTTTTATCTTAAGCCATTCCTATATAAAGGAGGCATGTATCTTCTTTTTGACATCAATGAATTTTGGCAAGTTTACACATTGTGTAAGTGAGAGTATTTGCTCTTAGGTTCTGGATTGGACCAAAATTGATCTTATCAAGAAATCCTTTTCTTGTGGTGATCCTCATCCATAGGTTTATCATTCTCTCTTGGATTAGAAAGAGTGTGGCGCCCCTTCTACTTAATTCCATTTCTTATTTCTCCTTTATTTCATACCAGTCTCGTTTATTTTATATGCATGTATCAAATTCTGTCGTTCTTTCAATTATAAGGCAGATTACTTCCTCTGAGTCACAAAAGAATTAATATTCCAAAAGTTAACAAAGTTGTTTCAGGAATTTTGAAGGAAATGCATAAGTCTAAAAGGTTAGTGCATATCACTAAGGACCTTAGGACACCTAACCCATCTTGGCCTATTTAGGACGTAGTGCGGAAACTGTTCAGGTGTAGACTTGATAACAGTTGTTACGTGATACTACACTCAGACAAGTTTCTCTTGAGAATACTATGGGTCGATGAGTCAGTCATCTTAACCTGTAATATTCGATAGATGGAATTAAGACTCTGGGAACTTTTTAGAACATGATCTACAAGTTTTTATCCTTAGTTCACTCCTTTGGGATGGTTCTTACCCAGACTCCATGCTCGTGACTTGCAACAAACCCTTGATTCTTGGTTGATCCAATCAAGTCTTATCAATATCAATGGAACTTGGGTGTTGATAAGGTGTAAACCTTAATCCACAAAAATGGATGATTGATCTTTACAAAGACTTGATTCATCCATTGACCTTTGTTTGCCTTGTGTGTGATCCCTTATTTGTGATTGTTGCATTCATGCATTCATGCACATCATAACATTCATCATACAAAAATTTCAAGGAACTAAGGTATCATTTGCAAATACTTTCAGACCATGGATTATGGACGAAGGAACACTAACAAGTACAGTTTCAGATGTCCCGACTTAAAAGAGTTAAGGAAGCTAGCATCTTTTGTATTAGATCCCTTAGACTTCAAACAACATCATGGGAAGCTTCTGTCCATTTTTTCTGCTGATGTGGTTGAAGGATTGTTAAGTGTATTGGTGCAGTTCTATGATCCTCTCTACCATTGTTTCACTTTCCCAAATTTTCAGCTTGTGCCTACCTTGGAGGAGTATTCTCATCTTTTGGGGATACCTGTTTCTAGTAAAGTGCCTTTTAGTGGATTGGAGGAGATTCCTCGATCTAGTATTATTGCTGAAGCTCTTCTCTTGAAAAAGTCTGAGATAGAGGCTCATTGGGTGAAGAAAGGAGGATTGTTTGGATTTCCATCTGTTTTCCTCATCAAGGAAGCTACTACTTTTGCTCAATCTTGTAGTGTGGACGCTTTTGAAGTTATCTTTGTGTTGCTCATCTATGGATTAACTTTGTTCCCTAACATTGACGGTTTTGTTGATGTCAACGCCATTAGACTTTTCTTAATTGGGAATCCTGTGCCTACTTTGTTGGGTGATACACATTTCTCTTTGCATCTAAGGAATTCTAAGGGTGGTGGAACGATTGTCTATTGCATTCCTCTTCTGTACAAGTGGTTTATTTCGCATTTGCCTCAGACACCTGCTTTTGTGGAGAACAAACAATGTCTAAGGTGGTCTCATAGACTTATGTCTCTCACTAATGATGATATAGTTTGGTATGATCCGTCCTTAAGTAGCTTGGAGATTATTGATAGTTGTGGTGAATTCTCTAATGTGCCTCTCATTGGTACACAAGGAGGAATTAGCTACAACCCTGCTTTAGCTCGTTGTCAACTTGGGTTCCCCTTGAGAGACAAGCCTAATAACACTTTGTTAGAAGGTCTTTTCTATCAAGAGGGTAAAGATCCCCAACATTTGAAGCAGAAGATTGTGCACGCTTGGCATAATGTGCATAGGAAAGGAAGATCCGAGCTTGGTCCGTGCAATTGTGTTGCTTTGGAAGCTTACACTCTTTGGGTGAAGAAGAGAGCTATGGAGTTGAAGATGCCTTATTCTTGTGAAAGACGTATGTCTATGGTCGTGGTTGAGCCATTAACTCTCCCTAACCAAGATGTAGAGGAGTTGGAAGACACACTCATCAAGATGAAGTAAGAGAGGGATATGTGGGAAGAGCGTTTCCATGCTTTGAGCAAAAAGAATGAAGAGTTGCAGTTGGAGTCTAAGGACAAAGATGCATTGATTGAGATACTTGAAGACCGAGTGACGAAGAGACAGAGAGAGCCAGAGGTTTCATCTTCTAGCATGCCTCAGCCTTCCGTTGCTTGGAAAAAGATTGTTGACCAGCTTGTCCTCGAGAAGACTCAGATGAAGGCTTCTTTTGAGACCGAGATTCGTCGCATTCGAAGGAAGTACGCGCCTTCGGCCAGATCTTCCGACATTTTTGTTAGGATCCTTAGGATGACTAGTCTCCTTTTCGCTTGTATCTCTTTATTTTGGTTTCTGAAATTGTACTCAGTGTAATCCTTGCAAATTATATATATAAAAAGAGATTTTTGGTCATATCAAATTGTTGCAATTTCCATTTAAATATTATATATGCAAATGATATAATAAGTTCCTTGAAAATAAAAATAATCAAGCATTGCATTTCATGCATCATTTGCATAAGCAGGTTTTTGCCAGGTGTCTGATTGGTGTTCTTCTGTGCTATAGCCAAGCTGACTCACTGGTACAACACCAGAACTAACCATCCAAGAATTATGGAACACCTTGAGCAAGAGAACAGAGATTTGAAAGAGGAGATTTCCCGACTGACTGCCATGATGGAGTCAGTTCTTGCTGCTCAAAGCCAAGCTTCTCCAACGCCTGCAACTCCTCCCGCAAGACAGTTATTGGCGAAGTGGACCTTTCAGTCAAGACAGGTCCGAGTGATTTTTAGATTACTTTTCAAGTAATGGACATCCACCCGGCCTACAATTGTTTATTGGGAAGGCCATGGATTCACGAGGCAGGGGCTGTTACTTCCACTCTGCATCAGAAGCTCAAATTTGTCAAGAATGGCAAGCTAGTGATTGTTGGAGGAGAGAAAGTGATGTTGGTTAGCCATCGATCATCTTTCTCATATGTGGAAGCTGAGGATGAGGTTGGAACTCCATTCCAAGCCTTATCTATTGCTGCTGAGAAGAGAGTTGGGGCACCTATGTCCTCTCTGAAAGATGCTCAGAAGATTGTTGAAGCAGGTCCTGTTGATCAGTGGGGGCGCGTGGTAGAGGTCTCCGAGAACAAAGGAAGAACTGGTCTGGGGTTCCAGAAGGGCTCGTCAGCTGTTAGGTATGAAGAGATGCAACTCAGCTTCCGTAGAGGAGGGTTCATTCATGGAAATGAATAACACTTAGCTGTTGTGCTAGAGGATAGTGAAGAGGAAGACTACACCAACTTTGTGACGCATGAAGGGACATGCAACAATTAGACTGTCGTTGATATTCCTGTTATTTTGCACCGATCTAAGTAATTTCTTTATATTTTTTAAAATCCTTCTCCTATGCCTAAGGGAGAAGTGAACATTATTTGGGCATTTTAAATTGATCATCAATAAAATTAATGTTATTCATCCACATCTTTGATGTTTATTTTCACTTTTTTGCTTTATTCTGAAAATGGTAATCACAAAAAAACATAAATAAATAATATAATTGTCCGTCTGCATAATATTTGGTCACAAATTCACTTCTCTAAAATCAAAATATCAAATCATTATGCAGGTTGGTTCCTAACCCCATTGAATACAATGATCCTTCTCCTTCTCCAAATTTTGAATTCCTTGTGTTTGAAGCCGAGGAGGAAAGTGATGTAGAGGTGAGTGAGGAACTGTCTCATCTTCTTGAGCAAGATGAAAAGATTATTCAACCGTTTGAAGAGCAGATTGAGCTAGTCAACTTGGGTTCCGAAGATGATGTGAAGGAAGTCAAGATTGGGTCTCGACTGTGTCTAGATGCTAAGAATGGGTTGATTGATCTTCTTCGAGAGTATTCAAATGTGTTTGCTTGGTCCTATCAAGACATGCCTGGGCTGGATTCTGATATTGTGGAGCATAGATTGCCATTGAAGCCAGAATGCCCGCCAGTCAAGCAGAAGTTGAGAAGAACGCATCCTGATATGGCTGTGAAGATTAAAGAGGAAGTTCAGAAGCAGATTGATGCCGATTTCCTTGTGACTGCTGAGTATCCGCAATGGGTGGCCAATATTATGCCTGTGCCAAAGAAAAATGGAAAAGTCCGCATGTGTGTCGATTATAGAGATTTGAATAAAGCCAGTCTGAAAGATGATTTCCCTCTGCCACACATTGATATGTTGGTAGACAATACTGCTAAATTAGAAGTCTTTTCATTTATGGATGGATTTTCCGGATATATTCAGATTAAGATGGAACCCGAAGATATGGCGAAGACCATATTCATTACACCTTGGGGAACATTCTGTTATAGAGTGATGCCTTTCAGTTTAAAGAATGCTGGTGCAACTTACCATAGAGAAATGACTACTCTTTTTCATGATATGATGCATAAAGAGATTGAAGTATATGTCGATGACATGATTACTAAATCGATTGATGAAGAGGAACATGTTGAGCATTTGTTGAAGTTATTCCAACGTTTGAGGAAGTATAAACTCTGGTTGAATCCCAATAAGTGCACTTTTGGTGTTCGTTCTGGTAAGTTGTTAGGCTTTATCGTCAGCGAGAGGGGTATTAAAGTTGATCCTGCCAAGGTCAAAGCAATACAAGAGATGCCTGCGCCGAAAACTGAGAAGCAAGTCAGAGGTTTTCTCGGCCGCTTGAATTATATTTCCAGATTCATTTCCCACATGACTGCCACATGTGTGCCTATATTCAAGCTTCTTCGGAAAGATCAGTCTTGTGATTGGACCGAAGACCGCCAGAAAGCATTTGATCGTATCAAGGAATATTTGCTTGAACCTCTGGTTTTGTCTCCACCTGTCGAAGAAAGACCATTGATCATGTATTTGACTGTGCTAGAAGATAGTATGGGTTGTGTTCTTGGTTAGCAAGATGAGACTGGGAAGAAAGAATTTGCAATTTATTACCTCAGTAAGAAGTTCACCGACTGTGAGACTCGGTATTCTATGCTTGAGAAGACTTGTTGCGCATTGGCTTGGGTTGCTAAGCGTCTGCGTCAGTATATGTTGAATCATACCACTTGGTTGATATCCAAAATGGATCCAATCAAGTATATATTTGAGAAGCCTGCTTTAACCGGGAGGATTGCCCGTTGGCAGATGTTGTTATCAGAGTATGATATCGAATACCGATCTCAGAAAGCGATCAAAGGTAGTATCTTGGCTGACCATTTGGCTCACCAACAGATTGAAGATTATTAGTCAGTGCAGTATGACTTTCCTGATGAAGAGATTTTGTACTTGAAAATGAAGGATTATGATGAACCATTGCTTGAAGAAGGGCCAAAACCTGGTTCCCGTTGGGGCATGGTATTTGATGGAGCTGTTAATCAATATGGAAATGGCATTGGGGAAGTGATTATTACTCCTTAAGGCACACATCTACTATTTACAGCTAGATTGAGTTTCAAGTGTACAAACAACATGGCAGAATATGAAGCTTGCATTATGGGGGTTGAAGAGGCCATGAATCTCAGAATCAAATATTTGGATGTCTTCGGTGATTCGGCTTTGGTTGTGAATCAGATCAAAGGAGAATGGGAGAAGAATCAACCCGGTTTAATACCATATAGAGATTATGCGAGGAGGATTTCAACTTTCTTTACAAAGGTTGAGTTTCATCATATCCCTCGAGATGAGAACCGGATGGCAGATGCTCTTGCAATGTTGGCGTTAATGATTATAGTGAAATATTGGAATGAAGTTCCCAATTTATCTGTGATGCGTCTTGATAGGCCAACTCATGTGTTTGCTGTTGAAGAGATCAAAGACGAGAAGTCGTGGTATTACGACATCAAGTGTTTCCTCCTAAGTCAGGTTTACCCGTCTGGGGCATCTTTGAAAGATAAGAAGACTTTGAGAAGATTAGCCAGTAATTTCTAGTTGAATGGTGATATATTGTACAAGAGAAACTTCGACATGGTTTTGCTCAGATGTGTGGATAGACACGAAGCAGACTTGTTGATGACCGAAGTGCATGAAGGTTCCTTTGGTACTCATTCCAATGGACATGCAATGGTGAAGAAAATGTTGTGAGTAGGTTACTATTGGCTGATAGTGGAATCTGACTGTTGCAAATTTGTGAAGAAATGCCATAAGTGTCAAATATATGCTGATAAGATTTATGTTCCTCTGACACTATTGAATGTTATCTCTTCCCCATGCCCCTTCTCTATGTGGGGAATTAATATGATTGGGATGATTGAGCCCAAAGCTTCGAATGTACATCATTTCATTTTAGTGGCAATTGACTACTTCACGAAATGGGTTGAAGCGGCATCGTATGCAAATGTAACCAAGCAAGTTGCTGTAAGGTTTACCAAGAATCAGATCATATGCCGTTATGGTGTGCCAAGTAAGATCATTATTGATAATGGATCGAACTTGAATAACAATATGGTGGAAGCTCTTTGCAAAGACTTCAAGATTGCACATCATAATTCTTCTCCCTATAGACCCAAGATGAATGGGGATGTTGAAGCTGCGAATAAGAACATCAAGAAGATTATTCAGAAGATGGTTGTCACATATAAGGATTCGCATGAGATGCTCCCATTTGCTTTGCATGGGTATCGTACATCCGTCTGCACTTCAACAGGGGAAAACCCTTTCTCTCTTGTTTATGGTATGGAAGCAGTGCTCCCCGTAGAGGTTGAGATTCCTTCATTGCGTGTGCTCATGGAAGCCAAGTTGACTGAAGCTGAATGGTGTCAGACCAGGTTTGACCACTTGAATTTGATAGAAGAGAAGAGGTTAACTGCCATGTGTCATGGTCAGCTATATCAGCAGAGAATGAAGAAAGCTTTTGATAAGAAGGTCAGACCTCGAGTGTTCAGAGAAGGTGACCTTGTGCTCAAGAAGATTTTATCGTTCAAGCCAGATTCTAGAGGAAAATGGACTCCCAATTATGAAGGCTCATATGTTGTTAAGAGAGCCTTTTCAGGCGATGCATTGATTCTTATAACTATGGATGGTGAAGAGTTCACTCGTCCTGTGAATGCAGATGCAGTCAAAAAATACTTTGCCTAGAAAGAAAAAAAAGGACAACTCGCTAAGTTGAAAACCCGAAAGGGCGGCTTAGGCAAAAATGAGCGTCTCGGTGGATTGAAAACCCGAAAGGGCGATCCAGGCAAAAATTAGAGACATTAAAAACAGAAAGAATTTCCCGATAAGTTGAGTACCTCACCCTGGGGTAACTTATGGAAAAATTAGGGATTATGGCAAGTAACTGCATTCTGCTGATCTTCAGTAATTTTTGAAGACTTGTTTGAGCACAAGGGTTGACATCAGTTCATCATCCCAGCAGCGGCCAAAAGCACAGTGGATATCAAGATTTGGTAGAGGATTGAGGATCATTTGTATTCAATGTAACCCTTTTCCATGAAAATTACCATTTTCAACCTTGTAAAATTTATGGAGTCTTGTCATTTACAGACTGCCATCCTATTAAATAAAGTTGAGCATTTATCCAAATTATTTTTACTGTTATTTTACTTCAATCAATAGTTTTAAATTTTATTATGATCATTTTGAAATTAAAATTTTAAATCACAATCAAGTTTTCTTTAAAATATAAAAGCAAGAACTTTTCCAAAGCAAGTAACAGTAAAATCAACAGCATTTTGATGAATAACAAGTCCTTAAGTGCGAAGCATCAGAGGTTCCCCAAGAAGTAACTCTTCGGGTATCCCTAGACGTCAGTATTGATTCATTTTCCTTAGTAGAACGCTGTTATCCCCAACTAGGGCTGGAAATGAGTCGAGTCAAGTCGAACCCGTCGTCAGCTCGACTCGACTCGATAAGAATTGGTTTAGCTCGAAACTCGACTCGAGTTCGACACGAACTTTTTTTTAAGCTCGAACTCGACTCATTTTAAGTTCTTGAACAACTCGGTTCAACTCGTTAGGTTCAGTTCGTTAGGTTCAGTTTGTTTACTTCACGGACTAAAAAGTCATTTTTTAAAGTTTAAATTTTTTTATTATGTTTGACATTTTAAATT
This sequence comes from Lathyrus oleraceus, assembly GCF_024323335.1. NCBI lineage: Eukaryota > Viridiplantae > Streptophyta > Magnoliopsida > Fabales > Fabaceae > Lathyrus > Lathyrus oleraceus. The sequence continues at coordinate 504,920,774 of NC_066583.1, read as the reverse complement.
ATTCTTTTTAAAGGGAAAATATTAAAACAAAATAAAGCTTTCAAGAGATAAATTTAAAAGTCTAATTCAAAAACTATTCTTTTTGAGTTTAAGTTTGTCTCAAAAACTATTACAAATATAATAAAATAGTACAACAAAAACTATTAGAAATTGATACATTCCCATCACAAAATGATTATTCAACTTCAATCTTCATTACACCAACTGTCAACTGATTTACTGTCGTAGCTAGTAAGGAAAGGATAACCTACAAGATGGAAGAGGATAATTTTTAAGCCAATTAAATTCATATATCAGAATACCAACACAACATGATCATGGTATGCTATGCTAAATCAATTACTTCTATAAATAAATTCATTTTAAATATATCACAAATAGCAGTACCTTTAAAATATATCACAAATATCAGTACTTCATATATCACAAATAGCAGTACCTTAAATCAATTCTTTTTAAATTCATGAAATTTCTAGATTTATGTTACAACATTGGTATGGTTTGAAAACCATATTAAAACTCACAAATTAATATACATTACAGCTACCTTTTAAATATATCACAATTAACACAATACTAGTTCCTCATATATAACAAATAGCAGTACTTTAAATGATTAATTCTTTTTAAATTCATGAAATTTCTAGATTTATGTTACAACACTGGTATGGTTTAAACACCATATTAATTGTATGAGATGCTAACAACTAACAAGTAATAAAGACTAAATACACAGTTAATTATACAACAATCTCACTCACCTGCATTGATAGCTCTCTATTTATCATCAAGGGAGTAATGTAATTTCTGTTTGCACTTGCTCCACCTATTAATAAAAAGAAGAATTTAGTTTTAAAAATTATCAATGCTATTTTTATAAGTTTATATTATACTTAATAATCAAAAGAGAGCATATTACCTTAGGTTTGTTCCTAATTCCATGCAATATTCGAAGCCAATCACCACCACAAATTAAAGCATCGACAGTAGATAAACTTAAAGAAGCTCGAAATGAATCGATAACTCTCCCTCCGACGCTAAAGGTTGACTCCAAAGCCACAATAGATATTGGAATGGCAAGAACATCTGCTGCCATATGGGACAACACTCTATATTTTCCACAATTCAATTTCCACCATTCCAAGGCACACAATGACATATGGACGTTATCTTTAGGTTTGTAAGTTGGCTCATTCAAATACTCTTCAATTTCATATTTTACAGCAGGAATTGCTTGTTGTTCTTCGACATAAATCATTAACAATGACCACCCTGAGGATTTTTGTGACTCCAAAATAAGCCCATTTTGATCAACACCACTTCTACTAGATCCTTCTTCATTATGCTCACTAAGTATATCAACATACTCTTTGTACATATCATCAAGCGCGATACGCATATTTTCTATATTTTTTCTAGCTTCAACTTCCGGGTAAATTAAGGGAAAACACATGTTAACACCCATCATTTTGATCCTAGGGTCCAAAACAGAAGCAAGCGACATAACAAGATTACATTGGCTCCAATATTTTTCAAATTTTCCCTTCATCGCTTTTGCCATTTCTTTCATAAAATCAGATTCATCTTGGATAACTTGATCTAAAACTAGTTTGATTCGAAATACCTCAGCAAGATATAAGTTAGCAGTTGGATATTCACTACCTGAAATAATATTTGTAACAACATTAAATACCTCTAGCAACTTGGAAACTTTTTCAACCTTTTCCCAATCATCATCATCTGGAAGAGTTGTATAGCTTGGTTCTCGATCTTGAAAACGAGGGAAGACTTCTTTGAACTGCATTGCAACTGACAACATTTGATAGGTGGAGTTCCAACGAGTAGGGCAATCAAGAATTAATTTTTTACCACCAAGCTTTAGTTGTTGAACTATTTGTGAGAATGTTTGTAACCTTGCTTCAGACTGATTGATGAACTTCACACTTTCACGCACGTCTTCAACTATTTTTGCTATTTTCCCAATACCATCTTGAACAAGCAAATTTAGTATATGCGCACAACAACGCACATGAAATAACTTTCCATCTAACACTAATTTCCGGTGCCTTAAAATCATAACTTTTAACTCTTTCAAACATCTATCGTTGTAATGTGCATTATCCACTGACACACTAAATATTTTATTTTCAATACCCCAATCTTTAAGACATTTGAAGATAGCATCAGCAAATATCAACACCACGCCGAGGAGGAGGAACATGAACAAAACTAAGAATGTGTTTCTGCAAAACCCAGTCAGCATCAATGAAATGGCCAGTTAACACCATGTATTCTATCTTCTGATTTTGTGACTTCCATAAATCAGTGGTCAAACAAATCTTATTTATTGTCCTTAAAGTAGACTTCAACTTTTTTCTTTCAGCTTCATAAACAGCAATACAATCATTCTTCAATGTCTTCCGACTAATTTTCTCATATGAAATATTAGAACATTTCATCATAAAACTAAAACCTTCTTCCTCAACAATACTAAATGCATGTTCATGCATCATAATCCAATGTGCGGTGGCTTCTCGTTGTCTTTCATGGTCATATTTACCTCCTGAATTCATTAGTAGTGGTCCAGAAAGCTTCTCATAAATCTTGCTTTTTGCTGGCTGAAAGTTTAATTTTTTTTGTTGTGCTACTAGCTTCTTGTAAACATGACATGTTTGTTTTAAATGCCTCATCAAATGACTGGTTGATCCACTAGCAACAACAGAATAATTGTTTTTACAGTGTATACATTGCCATTTTTTTCCATTCTTTAATTCCACTTTTTTGAAGTGATCCCAAACTAGAGAAGTTTTCTTCCTCTTGGACTTTTGAATAACAATGTCACTGCTCTCAACATTTTCTTCATTCACAACTTCATTTGCCGGTGTTGATTCATTTGTTAGTGGTTCTTCATTAGTATTTGCATTTAAATCAATGATAGGATTCAATACATTTAAACACTCTTCTCCATCTTTTGGTGGTGATTGTGAATCTCCCAATGATTCAAGTGAGGTACTGTATGCCATATCTACAATAGAAAAATAAATAAAACCACAAGTTCCATTAAAAAAATCATTAAAATTTTTAAATAGAACATAATAAAAAAATTCTCATAACAGAGTTATATATTTAGTTCAAACCAAGAAAAATAGATTCAGAAAGAACATATACAAAACAAAGAAAATAAATAAAATCCTCATAACAGAGTTATAGTTCATTATATACACGAAGAACATATTCAACATATTCAGAACACAGTAAAAAATGACAAAGCTACTAAAACAATCAGATGATGAGAATAATAATATTTACCTCTATTGAAAAAAATTGTTGAATCTGGAAGAAAGAGTTAAAGTTTTTTTTCTTCAGAATAGAGAACAAAGACTGAAAATACGTAATATGAAGGATGAAGGAAGTTCTCTAAAACCTAAAATCTAAAAAAGAATACTAAAGGTTTTGCTTTTGGAAAATGCAATACTAATAAATTGGCATATTTAAAATCTTAAAAATAGTTAATAATAATAATAAAGTCAAAAATAATATAAAAGGATACAAATTAAATCATATAAATGATACAATATTTAAAAAACGTTATTTTTAAAGTGGTAGTTTAAAAAACAAATTTAGAAGTAGTTTAAAATGACACTTTAAAATTAAAAGTCACGGTGCATTATGTTTTTTTTTTAGTTAGAAGTATTTTACTTTGTATAAAAAAATGTCACAAGTATTTTTTAAAATATTTAATTTGATAAGTTAAAAGGTTAAAATCTATACATTATTTTTTTAAATGATACTATTGAGATATATGATTTAAAAAAAAATATATATATATATATATATATATATATATATATATATATATATATATATATATATATATATATAGATAGATAACCGAGTCGACTCATGAACCTAACGAGTCGAACTATACATAGCTCAAGTTCAGCTCATTTATTTTACGAACTTAGTTTTGAGCTCAAGTTCGACTCATTTGGTTCATGAACCAAGTCCAACGAATTAATTATCGAATCGAGTCTCAAACTATTTTCGAGTTGGTTTGGTTCATTTCCAACCCTATCCCCAGCTGATGGATTCTGTTCCCTAGTGAAGTGTTTGATCCTCAGTGGAACTTCTGATTCCCCAGTTGAGATTGGTTGATTCAAATACTCTGTGGCGTATTGTTTTCCAGTGAAGTCACTGAAGGAAAAGAGCAATCCAAAACGCAGCGGAAATTAAAATTTTCTCCTTTAGTGATCCTTACGAATGGGCATGATCAGTGATAGAATATTTACCTCTTGTGACGATTGAAACCTTTGATGCAGATCTACGGAGCGATCACGAACGTTGAACGATGACAACGCCTCTACTCAGTCCACACGAACGGATTCCTTCAATCTCAGTGCTAGCTGCTACGAATGAAGGCTTTGAGTGAGTGACAGAGAGAGAGAGAGAGAGAGAGAGAGAGAGAGAGAGAGAGAGAGAGAGAAAGAGAACGAAAATGCAACTGCCATTTATGCTTCTGCACAAGGGTTCTATTTATAGAACCACTTGTGTGGGCTTCAAGCTAAAAGACCCACTTAAGTGTATGTGGCCCATATCTTATAATATGCCAAAAAACACTTAAGCGCGTGGCACCTTACCATATTTCGTATTCTACTTAAGTACACCGTACCTTACGATGTTCTACAATTCACTTAAGTGCACCGTACCTTACGGTGTTCCTTAGTTACTCTATCTCTCATCAATCCGTCCTTTGTATGTGACCCTGTAGGTTTTCGCGACATTGGCAATTATATTAAATCACGTATTTAACATAATAAACAGTGAGCGGTATCTAGCAACACATCACTGCTACCCAAGACACGAAAATGTCATGTGATCTGACAAATCCTTCTGTGATAATATTTGTGTGGATAATTACCCTTTTGCCCTTATGTCTATATTGAACACAAGGCATAGACCATGTTATCCTTGTCCAGTTCAATATTGGGCCCATAGACATTTATCCTGTTATGCAGGATGGGCAAATTCCATCTAGGTCACTCATGTCCCTCAGTATGCTTCGTGGAGTACCCATCAACTGTCTTTATGGTTATCCAGTTATGGACAATGTTTAATCAACAATAAAGCACTCGACTCTACATCTAGGGTCCATAGTGGTTTCAGGTCGAAGGGTGGTATACACCATTATTACCATGAGAATAACTTATGACACTTTGCATAACATTCTATATAGTATTCTCATAGCGGGTCAATCCAGTATAAATATTACTCTTAATATTCATACCTATTTTTAAGACTTGATAACTCCTTATCCATGATCCATGAGATGTGATCATCAGTCTATATACATAATAGTCTTAATGCTTTAATGTTATCCCACTTCACAATAAAGCTCGACTACAGATACTTTAAGAATAGTGTCCTTATGTTTAATGTGATCTCATGATCAAGTCACACTTGAGACATTAAACGGAATGGCTATTCTAGGGACTTTATTAAACAAACGTAATAAAGAAAAAGCCTTTTATTATTAATAAATAATTCGATACAAGTACCAAAAGTATTGGCCTCTAGGGCTTACACCAACAGTCACCAGAATGTTTGTACATCCTAGTGGAGTTTCATTCTCCATCCCTAACAGAGTTTCGGCCTTCCCCAGCGGAGTTTGTATATCTCCAGCGAAGTTCTTATCTCCTCAGAAGGGTTGATCATCAGAGATATTTGATGTTTTCCCCAGTAGATCACTTTGGTGTCCTCACCATTCGCTGTATCTTTACTCCTAGTCAGAGTTTCCTCCTTGTTTCTGAGCAGCTTTTGCTATTTGATATTTCCTCTGAAGGGTTGTCTCCCATTTTTTATGGTGTTGACCTAAAATTCCCCACAGAGTTGATGTTGTTCTGTCCTCGGCAGATCTTTTCTTTCCCCATCCAGGGTTGAGCCCTTTGGGATGTTGATCTCTCTGTTCTCCGGCAGTTGTCTCCATATTTTTTGTGGATTGGTCGAGGATTGTACCGGTGGTTCAATTTTTTTTGCGACACCTCTGTATCCTTTGTGATTGTTTTGTCAGCATAATCATCATATATACATATACATTCATATAATTTCATGATTTGCATACCTTGTATCTCCATATTTGATTTGTTTGAGATTCTCATTCTTTGTTATGGCGGTACTTTATCCCCATACCAAATCTGGTGTCTGTCCTCCTTCAATGGTAGAGTGTCAGCCCCTTAAGCAGAAAGACTTTAACCTTTCTCTGTTTCCCCACTGAGTTTGTTTCCTCGTGGATGATTGTTATTTCAGTTTCTTCTCTAGTAAATTGTCTGGATGGAATTACTCCCCTTGAGTTATGTCCTCATTGGGTTGAGTCTTGATTGACTGTTTCTTTCTAGCTCTTACCTAGATAGATATTTTGGTCCCCTAAGAGTCTATTACCCAATAACTGGTAATATTCTTCTTAGTTTGCAGTTTGTTACTTCTTGCCCAATACCCGGCAAAAAGTACCCTTTTTCTCTCCAGTAGAGTCCTCTGAAAGTATATCCTTGATATGTTCATCCTAACTGGTGACAGATATCTTTCCTTCCCCCGCGTGAGTTTATCCTTGATATGTTCACTTTAACCAGTGACGGATATTCTCTCCTTTGGTATTCTACCCAGTAAAAAGGTAGTTGTAATCCCTATTTTGTTCCTCAGAGAGTTAATCCTTGATATGTTCATCTTAGCCGATGACGGGTTTCCTTCTCTTGTTGGTCTTCTACCCAGTAACCGGTAGTTGTAAATCCTACATTTTTCCCCTATGCATAGTCTATCCTTGATATGTTCACTTTAACCAGTGACGAATTTTCTCTTCTTTGGTATTCTATCCAGTAGCTGATAGATGTAATCCCTATTTTATCTCCTCATAGAGTCTATCCTTGATATGTTCATCTTAACCGGTGACAGATTTTCTCTTTGTTTGGTATTCTATCCAGTAACAGATAGATGTAATTCCTATTTTCTCCCTTTTCGGAGTCTATCCTTGATATGTTCATCTTAACCGATGACGGATTTTCTCTTTGATTGGTCTTCTACCCAGTAACCGGTAGTTGTAAATCCTATTTTATCCCCTCGCATAGTGGATCCTTGATATGTTCATCCTAACCGGTGATGAATTCTCTCTCCGACGGTTTTCTATCCAGATTTCGATAGATGTAATTCCCCTTTTGTTCAGTTGGTATATCCGTGATATGTTCATCCTAACCGATTAACATTCCCAGGAAAGTCTATCCTTGATATGTTCATCCTAACCGGTGACGAATTTTCTTCCCTATTGAGTTTATCCTTGATATGTTCATCCTAACCGATGACGGATATTCTCACCCTTGGTCTTCTGCCCAGTAACTGGTAGTTGTAAATCCTATTTTCTGCAGTTTTCCCCCAGCAAGGTTATTCTTACCCAGTAACCGGTAATGAATACTCCCTCCTGGCGGTCCTCAGCGAGTCATCCTTGATATGTTCGTCTTAACCGATGACAGGTGTTCTCTCTGTCATTTATTTATTATCTCCTTACCCAGTAGCAGGTAGTAGATAATAAATTTCTACTCCTCCAGTGTTGAAGTTTATTTCTTCCCTAGTTGAGTTGAGTGCGCGTTTCCTTAGTGAAATCGTTTTGTCTCCAGCGTGAGTCGAGTACTTTAGTTTTACCCTGACTTACTCGTATCCCCTGCAGATGTTTTTGTTTCTCCTGCACGAGTCGAGTACTTCAGTTTTACCCTGACTTACTCGTATCCCCTGCAGATGTTATTTCCCCTATTGAGTCTTTCCATATTCGTATGGATTTCCTCGATTCCCCCAGTAGTTTTAAGTCGTAGCCTGGCCTACACATAACTCCTCTTTATCCCCCAGAGTCTCTGTCTCCCCAGTGAGTTTTCCTTATGGAATGCATTATACTCCTGTAGGACTTTCGGTCTCTCTGATTTCTTTTTCCTTTGTGGCAATATTTCCCCACATAGCACTTACTTTTGCATTCACATCATATGCATCATGAGGTATCTTAGGGACCAAAATTTGTTTCTCTATGTTGTTATTTAAGCCCATTTTATCGAGTCGAGCCGAAGATTTTAACCTTCACCTCCTCAGATAGAATGTCCTTAAATAGGGGCAGCTGTAAGACCCCAATTTTGACCCTAAGATCCCTCATGCATTCCCATCATAAGCATAAGCATTGGGATCACATCTTGGCATCCTCCTTACCCCTTTTCATTGGGTTTGTTTTGGGAGAGATCACCAAGCATCTTTGTGATTATATCATACTTGTATATTATCATTTTACTAACTAAAATACCAAAAATATATCTTTGTATCTATCTAACTCTTTTGTAGGTAGGGCATGATCTCATTGATTCATTGATCACATCTAGGGTTTAAGACCCTCATGAACAAAGAGCACAACCAAGAATTGATTCAATAATGGTTATGAACATCATATATGAGTCCCAATTGCTTCTACATGTTATATTGATCAAGTTTTCTTCAAGAGTTTGAGGGTGATTTGCCTTGGAAACCCTAGTTTGACTGGGTATCTTGAGTAACTTCTCCAACAAGATATCTCACCAATTGATCAAATTTATCAAGGGACACTTCAAAATTCATCATATTATGCATATATGATCTACCATGAGCCTAGAAAGTCAAGAGAATTGGAAATTAGCAAGTTGGTTGATGGTAGTTGGCCAGATGAATTCATCTGATCAAAACCGGGTCTCCCTAGACCCTATCTCCTACAATTTTCACCATATGAAAATTATCCGAAGAGTAAAATTAATCTAAATGACATTCCAAACAACTTTCATGTTGACACCTAGAGCTAATTTTGCTTGGAAAATCATTTTCTATGTTGAAACGTTATAGGTCATTTTGATTAAACCCTAATTTGAAAGTCAACTTCCCAAGGCCATAACTTGCTAATTTTTTATGAGATGAAATATTTATAAGTTTCACAATCCAATTCAATGTGTCTACTTCAACTTTGATGTTTGGAGTGGGAGCTAATCAACTTTTTTGAGCATGTGATATGAGGCTACATTATAGGTCACTTTTGACCTATACCATTGATCAAGTGATTTTTCCAAACTTCAAAAATGCATAACTCTATCATTTCAAATCCAAATGACATGAAATTGGTGACCATTATGAATGTCTTTGAGATAGATACAACTTTTATGAAGACACGTTTCTTATTTGAAGCTCCCATAAAAAGTTAAGCAAGGTGGAATATTGAGACATATGGCTTGACACTTCAAATTTTTGATTTGTCAAATTTTTCCAAACTTCCACCTCAAATTTATCCAAGTTCCAAACTCCAAATGAAAAAGTGTTCAACATCAATTTTGTTACTCTTGATCTCACCTTTCCAAAGAGCTCAAGTTCGTTTATTTTGGACTTGAAATACATAGGCTGCGCATGGCTTAAACAAGCTGATATCATTTGGCATGGATCCGACTTCAAGCAACAATACACATGTACCTTGCAATCCAATCAATCTTCAAAGCATCTGAACTTCAAATTTGGACTTTCAGCTATCATTCCATGGGCCTATGCGTGCCCATGCATCATTCCATCATCATTTTGCCAATTTTGGAAAGTGGAAGTGAGTGTGCAAATATCACATGATTTGGCTATAAATACAACTCCATTTGCTCAGAAATAAGACACATTGCGCCAGCTTTGAATCTCCATTGAAAACCCTTCACTCTCATAGGATAACCCTGATAAATTCATTTGAATTTGAGCTTGAATCTCCACTGTTTTGGAATTCAATTCTCCAGGAGTCCATTGCTTATAAACCTTTCCATTCCTCTCCTGAAAGCAATTGAAGTGAAGCCAAGCACAATTCAGATCAAGATCCATCGTGTTCATACCTCCATTGAAGGTAATTTGCAGAAATTTTAAACTCTTCGATTCTCTTAAATTGTTGCTCAATTCCATTGATTCTTTGGTTGTCTGAAGTCCTACCAATGTAGGCAGGAAGATTGAGTTGCTTTGAGGCCAAATCGAAGCAACTCAGTTCATGTACCTCATTTTTCAATTCCACATATCTCGTAATATATTTGGAATTGGAGAAATTGGAAGTTAGATTCGAGCTCAGTGCCATTTTCTCTTTAAGATCATGTCCCTGTTTCTTTTTTTGGTGATGGTTCATGATGACCAATCCGGTGAAGCTCACCGGAGAAGACAACCGGAGCTCTGGCTCCAGTGATGATGTGTCTTGTATCTGAACCACTTGATCCAAGTCTCATGTTCTAATCTGGATCGTTCCTTGTGATTACTCCTTTTGCCACGCGGTTGACTCAGGTGTATGTGGAGCGCGTGTTTTGGATCATCAGATCTGCCACCTCAATTAATGAGGGAGATCTGATGGTCCACGTAATTTAGCATTTTCTGAATTTTACTTTTATTCCCTTTTCTTCTATAATTCATATTAAATTTAATATTGATCCAAAAAATATGGGACTTTCACCAAAAATCTTCAAATATTTTTCTCTTTCATATTCTGAATTAAAATTATTTTTTGGATCATCATTAATATTTTTCATGAATTAATTGATTTTTCATTTGTTTTTAATTGTTTAAAAATATTTTTAAGTGTCCAAAAATTATGATTTTTTTCTCCAAGGTCCTTTGACCTTGTTTGACCTATGATAAATCTCATGGCCATTTCTTTGGTGTTTTGATGAGATTTTAGGAATTGGACAAAACATATTTGATTTTAATGCATTATTTTATTATTTTTAATTGAATAAATGCCATTTTAATTATGTTGACCATTTGTATTGACTTAATTGAGTTTGATTGTTTGTTGTTGGGCCTTGGTCAAGGTTGATTTGACTTTGTTAAGTTAATATCATTGGATTTAGGGGATTGATGGAATGTACATTCCATCTCCCAAAATGAATGAATGATATTAATTTGGTAAAAGTCCTCCTTTGACCAATTTGTGACCTCATTCATCCCCTTCCCCTTCATCTAATTCCCCTTCTTCATTCATTCATTTCCAATTGGCCAATGACATCTCAAAGTCCTAATGCTAGTTGATTGAAAGATTAACGTGAGTATGGATGAGATTAGGCCACACCTTTTGCATATTTTTTGTGTGTGGTATGTTTCATGAGCATAGTTCATAATACTATGTCTCCAACATGCATTAACACCAAAAGTCTATTGCCCGGCCTCAAATAGTTGTGACTTCTACATAAGTCCAATTACGTTTGCTTAACATAGCGCTAAATTTGTGACATAAAAGGCATAAGCATTCTAGTTAGTGAGATTGTAAGTCTCTCATCTTCCATGGTATTGTATGGAAACTTGGCCTTCTTTCCTTCCTTTGGAAGATGTTTTGGTTCAAGGATCCATGCTTGTGGCAAGTGGGTTGAGTGTTCTCCAAAGAATGTCTTGAAATTAAAAACAAAACAAAACAACCTACTAACTTACTAACTATTAACTTTTAACTTCAAGTCTTTACTTTAATGCAATTTACTTTTAGTACTTTATATCATTTGCCATTATACATATCGTTCTAATTGTTTATGTTAATGTAATTTTCATTTTGTCCATTTGGACCATATTGTGTGATATTATTTTGTTTGTGTTACTTTGGTTGTTTGTGTGGTCTTTGACCATTAATGTACATAATAACAACAAAAACCCTAAAAAACTTTTGAGTGGACTGTTGGTTTGATCTGTGGACCAATTGGACTTAGAGTTTAGGCAACATTCCTTTGCTAATGGACTTGGCCAATGCCAACTTGTTGAAGAACCAAGTGCTTGCAATTTGAAATTCACCTGATACATCATTCAAGATCCCTCCAGTTCATCTGCAACATGATCATTCTGAAGATGTTATTTTGAACCAGTGACTTGTGGAATTCATCTGTTACATGGGCAATTTCTGAAGAAGATCATGGAATGGAATAGCTTGGATGAGGCCATCTTTATTTGATGCCTTTTCTCTTCAAGATTGATATAATTGTGCATTTGTAAGTCGCTTGATTCTAAAAAGTCCAAGGGAATTCTGGGTTTCTATTGACATACTTGTCTATTGGATTGCTACCCATTTGGTCAGATCTTTTCAACTTTAAACTCTTAAATTTTGTGCATAGGGTAGTCTCTTCATATTCTCCCCATTTCTTTAATTTCAAAGTCTCTTCCTCCATTTTCAAAACCTTCTTTGTGTGAACTACTTTTATTCTAAACTTTGACCACTTTCAAAAAGATAGAAACTTTGGCCTTATGCCATTGCATTTTCAAACTTATTTTCTCAAATCAAACTTGTAAATAAACTTAACTATACTTGACTTAAACTTTCAAAAAGGAAAAAAGAACTAACTCATTCAAATCATTTTCAGACCTTTGTGCCTTTCAAACTTAAAATTTTGTTAAAAACCAACACACCCATTTTGAAATATATAGCACGAACTACGAGGTTTTGATCCCTCATTTTTATGTTGGTACGTAGGCACAAGACCGAAGGTCTTGTCATACACAAAAATATAATTAATGAATTCTTTTCTCATCCCCCCATTCTATTTGTTTGTAAACATCACTTTGTACAAAATACATATGCACACAAAAAGGGCTCCCTATGAGTACCTAGGACACTTTGGGTGCTAACACCTTCCCTCTGTGTAACCAACCCCCTTATCTGTGATCTCTGATTTTTATTAGTTTTTATTTGAAAACTTCTTACTTATTGGGTTTTGTTCGTACTTTTCCCTTTTCCCTTGGAAACAATAAAAGCGCGGTGGTGACTCTTGTTAATTGATCTCTAGCTTATCAATAGCTTGATGATCATGAATTTCCCGCTACAGTAGGACTCTTGTCTAGTGTTGAGGAGGATCACTCAGTAACATAACTCTGATATCCAGCATTGTAGGACTTTGGTCTAGTGTTGAAGGACTTCAGTCTAGTGTTGCGATTGATTATTGATAATGGTAGTAAGAGGTTCAAATGGAAATTGTTTGAGTTTTTTGTAGCATCGTGCATCTTGTATATATGAGATTAGCTTAGGACTTTAGTCTGGTGTTGTAGGAGTTTGGTCCAGTGTTAAGAATCCCTCAGTAACATAAGTCTGATGTCCAACACTGTATGACTTTAGTCTAGGGTTGTAGGATGGTACCACATGCATGTGATTAGAGTATTTACACATAACATAATAATTTGTATATTGTACATTGCATTGACTAATTATATCGATGTAAAATATTCTTGTTATTTTATGCATCATTATCATATATGAATGTATTCTCACCCCTTTCATATGATATATTCTCTATTGTTGTACTTGATATTGGGGATCCCCAGATTGAGGATGAGGAGTGGTAGCTATTGGTTACCGAGGATGGCATAGTTTGCCTTTTTGTTAGTTGTTTGTCTTTGTTTGCTGAAATCTATCGGTTGTTTAGTTGTATATGGTGTCGCTCTAATAGTGTAACATCAGTTTCAAAGTTTTGTGACGTTTTTTACTAAGATGTGTTGAATAATTTACTTTTTTTTTATGTTTTCTCAAAATTAAGTGATTTTAAAGACTAAGTTGCTAATGTTATTCTCTTTTTGAATTAAAGTTCTGACTTTTGGAAATTAAAGTTGAAGGTATTAACGTGACACCCTGATTGTTATCTTCATATTTTCCGTATTATTCTATAAATAAATAAGAGGTTTTAGGGTGTTATAGGTGACATCTCATATTTCCTTAGTATCAAATTCTACACAAGCAATATAAGCTTGATTATGCTCCAAAGAAGACATGCAAGTCAGATACTCTAAAGATTTGAAATAGGGGATCGCAATGCGACTTCGACACCAACTAAACCAGGATTGCAACTGACAAAGGATCTAGATGAAGATGAATACAATCTAACTAAGTATTTAAGACTCATTAGATCATTAATATACCTTTGTCACACAAGGCATGACCTAGCACACAATGTAGGCATGATGAGTAGGTTCATACAAAAGCCAAATGTGCCTTATCTTGCAGCCATCAAGAGGATACTAAGGTATCTCAAAGAAACACTAGATTATGACATTTTGTTTCCTATAACAGATGAAGGAAAAGAATGCAAACTAGTGGGATACACTGACTCGAGTTTGTAAGGTGATGCTGAGAATAGAAAATCCACAGCTGATTATGTGTTTATGCTAGGTGGTGCACTAGTTGCTTAGAGCTCATGAAAAGAACCAGTTGTAGCTCTGTCATCATGTGAGACCGAGTGCATAGTTGCCTCTCTTAGTGCATGTTAAGCAACATGGATGGTAAATCTGATCGAAGATATTGTAGGTGAAAATCATGGAGCAATGATCATGAAGATTGATAACATGTCTGCTATAAATTTGTCCAAGAACCCAATATCACACGGAAGAAGACAACACAATGAGATGAGATTCCATTATCTTAGAAAGGAAGTATCAAATGTGAAATTTTGTTTCTCAGGGGATAGATGTTGGACACGGTGTTGGGACAACTGATTCGACTTGTTAAAATCAATAAGACAATAATATAACAGAAATAGTAACACGAATTGAGCATTTCAAAAACAGAGATCCAAGTATAGTCAACCCAAAAAACCTGAAAAAATCATGTGAAACCTAATTGGAAGAAAGTTATGAAGGAATAACGTACCTTGAAAGTTCTTCAAAAGTGTAAATGTTAGAATCTATACAAATAAAAATGTAAGAAAGCGTATGAATAATATGTTTACCTTTTAGAGGAAGAAGAAAAAGAAGAAGAAGAAGAAGAAGAAGAAGAAGAAGAAGAAGAAGAAGAAAAAGAAGAAGAATAACAACATCAAAGATAAAGAAGAAACAATGTTGAATTTGATTACCTTTTAGTATGAAGAAGAAGAAATACGAGTTATGTGGAAGAAGAAGAGAGACAAGTTTGCTGGATGTGGAAGAGAGAGAGATGTTAGGGTTTTTCAATTTGAGCGAGACGACTGAAGTTTGATAACTTCGCTTATATATATGTAAAACTTATCACCACCGTTGGTAAGAAAAACTGTCATAAACTGTCAGTACTATCCACAACGATTTCTGGTACTAACTATGGTGATAGATATTTTAATTTTAATATATTTGTAAGAGGATATGGACAAACCCTTTTTGTAACGGAAAAAAATTGTTTGTGCTAGGATTCTAAGCATGTAACCTTTCATCTATAACCACGATTGTTATTATGAACCGTGAAGAAATGTCTTTTAATAAAATATAAAAAAAATCTGGCGCGTTAAGATGATTTCTTACTACGGTTGTTTAAACATCCTTAGTAATATGGTGTTACAAAATGTATATTTTGTAGTAGTGTATTTTCCCACGGTGGATGCTACTTGTTGTAAAATTGAAAGGTTCAATCACACCACGATATTTTTGTTGGAAAAATCTAACAATAATATTAATCATGTTATAAATATTGATGTGTGGAACAATGAACAGTGAAAATCAAAATAAATAGACTCAAGAAAAAAAAGTCATCTGCCAAACAATGAAGGCAAATCCACAACAAACTAGAGAAAATTAAAATACTAGTAAGAATAATTCGTACTAATAAAAAATTTAAATGCATTAGGCATTTCATTATACTTAACAAAAATTTAAATAATACAATAATATTAAGTATAGTTAATAGAATATAACAAAAGCCAATATCAAGTGGATCATATATAAACCATTCCACTTCTTGATAATTGTGAATTTTGTAACTAACAGCAATTAAGTAGAATGCCCATTTTTTTTCTAATCAACTTCGTGGAATCTAGGACAAGAATATACAAAATACTGAAATAACACTCTAAGGGATTAGGCACATAGCAGTATTGGCCAGATCCCTCTAAACTTTTCTTGTCTTTTCTGCAAAATATTTTTGTCCATAATTCAAACATAAAGCTCACACATGCCAGTATAGATGTATTGAGACGCATGCAAGATTAACATCAAATAACTATCTTCTCTTTTCTGCAAAATGTTTTGTCCATGAAAAGCCCTTACAATGCTAATGTGTAAGGTCTAAGGGGTCAAAGAAAAAATATCTTTAATTGTTCCTTACCTATCTTTTTGCATGTCAATGGTGTGAAGTGGATGTTTGATCATATGATCTATGTATTTCATGGTTCCTTCTAGTGTAGTAGCAATGAAGGATTTTAATATTGATGGATCAGTTTTAGACCACTGCAAGGCTCATATGTTCTTTCTACATGCTCTTTTTATCTCGAGCGCATGTTTAAACAATTGTAAAGAATGTGACCTACACACGTTGAATATTGTTAACTTCAGCATACATCTCATACTTTCTACACACATAGGAAAATTAATTTGCTTGAGTTTATGCCAAAAACTAATAAAATAGGGTAAATATAAAAAGCATAATAATGCATAATGAAATTAAAAGAGAATTGTTATTTCAACAAACAGAAAATGTTACAAGGTGTTTCTTACTATAAAAACTCAATTCGTCAACTATCATTCCTTGAGTGACCAAACATAACATATAATATTATTTAAAAAAAAGGAGCTGAAACAGTCAAATGGAAGAGGGAGAAGAAACTCACACTTTATTTCTGAGTTTGAGATTGATCAATGTGTAGAGGGACAAAATCTAGGTATTTAGGACTTGCGAATCGACCAATATGAATTAAGATCTAATCACACACCAATTAATATGTTAAAGAAATCAAGGATTAGAAAAATAAAGTTATTCCTTTCGATCTATTGACATGGTAGACATGGAGGTTGAGAAAGATGGTAATGCCGAAGAGGGAACGAGATAGATGGTGAGATAAAATGTAAAGTTAATTTACATTGTCGATATACCATTCATTTTCTTATTATTCTTATTGTTATTTAGTATATATATATATATTTTAGAAAAAAAGCGGAAAGTGTTTAGTAAAAAAACAATTTATAAAGAAAATTGAAGAGAGGTGGAGAAAAATTTAAAATTAAAAAACTTGCTGAAATGGTTATTATTGTCGTTTGGTCTTCAAATAAAAAAAAATATTTATTTTAAAATTACTCAAATAAGTTATTTACATATTTTATAAAATTAATCTCTCTCTCTCTCTCTCTCTCTCTCTCTCTCTCTATATATATATATATATATATATATATATATATATATATATATATATAATTAAGAGTGAAAAAATTTGATGAAATGTTAAACAATGAAAGGATTTAAAAACTCAATAAAGAAAATTCGGAAATAGAGAATTTTTTAAAATATTATTATTAGTGATCAAAATTTCATTCACTAATATTTTATATTAAATTAATAAATATATGAATTAGAGGTATACATGTCGATTATAATATTTTGGTGGCTAGTTGGGTATAGTGATCACAAATTTTCAACCTATAAATTTTGTTTAGTAGTGTATATGCTTTGAAAGGTTTTTCAAGAGTTTAAAATTCAATTTTAAGAAAATAGTCTTCTAAATTTTCAAGAACATCCCGTATTTTCTATTCAAGTGTTTCTCAATATCTTCAATTCTCTGTATATGAATCTCACAAATGAAGGTGTTTAAAAGTGTTTCATAATCCCCTTAAACATCTTCAAAGATTTTCCAAATTCTAAAATTATACTCCAAGAAGATGCAAAACAAGGGAAAAATCTGATCCATCAGCATATAAACCCATTTGCAAACCGAGCCGAACCGATCCAAAAACATGACGCGTCGTCGCAAACCCCCACCCCGGCCGCCAGGGCAGGCCACCACTGCTACTTGCAAGTAACACAATCCCAACTTTGACGCCAACGAATTTCGTTAGTATATACTCCCTCTGTACCAAAATAAGTGTTGCATCTTATATAATTATTTATTTTAAAATAAGTGTTACTTTTAGTTTCCAATGCAATTCTAATTTTTATCTTCTAAATATTCTCTCTAATAATTTTCTCACTTTGCATTTATGATAATTCAAATACCACCACTAAAAAAATCAAATTTAAAGAGGATAGATTTTCGTCAAAAATTCATGGATATTCCATCACAAAATAATTTAGTGTTGGATTTAGAAATGTGCATAAATCCGTAACAAATTTCGATGTCGCAAAATTCAGGGAGGGAATTTATATTCCATCACAAATGGCTACGAAATAAATCTATCACTAATTCTATCTTATATTTCCATCACTAATTAATGAGAGAATAATAGACCCTCTCTAATTACAAGGGAATTGTTCCATCACAAAGTTGAGACAATAATCTATTTCCCTCTCAAAATTATAAAATATCACCAATATATTGACATAATCTGTTTACATCACTATATTACATATCATAAATATTTCACTGGTTTTTTTCATGATTTAACAAAATTAAACCATCACTGTATGAAACTTTTTTAAATATAATAAATATTCATCATAAAATTACATTTCAATATGGGTGGTGATGTCGAAGTATAGATAAGATACCATCGTTTAGGGTAACCTGCATCAAATTTTTGTAGAGTTTAATGTAAACAAATTAAATTATACTCTAAAAAAAACTAAGGTAATAGGTTAATTACTAGTCTTCCATGAACTTGAAAACGAAAACTATATTTAATTTTGTCATTCTAAACTAAATTTTTAGACTTTCAAATCCTAATTTCCACTGTCTAAGGACCTGTTTGAAATGCATCTTAAAAATTCTTTTTTAGTTTTTGAAAATTTAAAATTTAAAAACTTGTTTGAATATAATGTTTTGCAAAAATGTTTTTAAAAACTCTTTTCTATTTTTCAGTTTTTAAAAGCAAAAAAGTGAAACAGTTTAGTTGTATTTTGCTTCTTACTTTTTAGTTTTTAATATTATAAAACTTGAAGAAAAAACATAAAAATTTATAATTTTCATTAATAGCATTAATGTAATTTTAATAATTTTTGTATTTTAAAAATAAAATAGAAAAACGTATTTGAAAGAGTATGTTATTTCTTTTATTTATGCTCTTTTTATGTATAAGTAATCATTCCAAATATGTTTATTTATTTTACTTAATTTTGTTTGTGTTTCTTAATTATTTTCACTATATAATTTTTTTCCCTATTAAACGTGGAATCCCATTTTTTATTTGTTTTTTTCTTCTTATTATTACAAACAAGTGTTATGTGATTTGTAAAATTAAAAATTGATTTAACCCAATTATTTGTATTCGACCAAATATCAATTAATTTTCTTAAGTTTATAATATTTTATATAATAAAATAGATTTTAAAAGTAAATGACAAAATATGCATTTTTATTCTCTTCTTAAAATATTATTAAAAGATTAGATTACTAAACAAATTTTTTCATTTTCATATTTTCAAAACAGTTTTTAAAAATTAGTTTATCAAACAAATTTTTTTGTTAATTTTCTTCTTAAAAATAGTTTTTTAAAATAGATTTGAAAAACAAATTTTAAGAACTAAAATTGAAAAGTGTTTCAAACACGCCCAAAGAGTTTCATAATAAAACTAACATTAAACCATATTATGTGTTAGTATTGGTTACAGGAAGAAAACAAACTCACTTCAGTTTAAACAAATTAACCCTGCAACTAATACTAACACATGACAATTGCAACCACCATGCCAAATATTTAACAACCACCTCAGATGCCACTGTCAAATATTTAGCAGCCACACTAATGCCACCTAATTTAAGTTCTTGCTTATCACATGTAAAAAAGGTCATAAAAGAATTACAAAGTATACCACGTATCTTCCGAGACACAATAAGAAACAAAATGAAATGTCTAGAAATATTCAAGAAAATTTATAGTCACTCTGTAATGCTAAAATAAATTGAACACAAGGTCGGTACACAATATACATGTTTCAATTCTATATAATTTCATTATGTAGCCTCCTGAATAAACCATTTATGTATCTCCCACTCTAACATAATCACAACTCCAATAACCTTAACAATTAATCCTAACAAAACATTACGGTAAAGAAAAATCACTCACTTGAAACAAGAAATTCCATATTTTTTGCCACTGGCCTCCATGTAATTTGTGCAATAACATTGATAATTCTGAATTCACCATGTTTTCTAAGTCCATCATACTTTGACTAGAAATTTCTTCCCAGCCATATATCTTAAAAATATAAAAAAAACAAATTAAAACATTTAAAAGAGGAATTATATAAATCACTATAACTATAATTAGGCAAAAGTATCTTAGCATGACTAATTGCCTAATTACTCAAATTGACATGTTCAAAACTAATACTTTTCCATCAAATCCAACCTGATCTTTATCCTTCATCCTCTCTCTTAAGAGAATCATATAAATTCTACGATCAAGTAAAACACTCTTCACTTAAAACCTCTTTAGCGAATCCAACACCATGTTTGGGTCGAAAGAAAAAGAAATAGAAAAAAATAATTAAAAGCAATTTCAAAGTATTTAACCAAACCAACATGAGTAGTCAACCTAGCTTTATATTCACCAAGAGTAACAGTTTTAGAATTCTAAGATTTTGCAAAAAGAAGCATCCTTTCAAGAATATTTTTTTTAACTATCCAATTTTTTTAAAAAAATTTCAAAAATAACTAAAATTTAAAAAAAATTCTAAAAATGGCCATTTTTGGCCCTAAAATGAACTAAGGCGCCACCCTAGTTGGCGCCTACCCTTAAGGGGTAGGGCAAGTCGCCACTAGGAGTGGCGCCTACCCTTAAAATGATTTTTTTTTTTAAATATTTAATATTTTTTTTTTAAATTAGTTTTAATTTAATAGTTTATATTTACTATAAATTATAAAAATTTATATAATTTACAAGATATATATATATATATATATATATATATATATATATATATATATATATATATATATATATATATATATATATATATATATATATATATATATATATATATATATATATATATATATAATTTAATTTATAAGTAATTAATAGGATTTATAAATTTTTGGGAGAATTAGGGTTAATCATGTTAGGTAGGTATGACCTAATAATTTATATAATTTATAAGATATATATATATATATATATATATATATATATATATATATATATATATATATATATATATATATATATATATATATATATATATATATATATATATATATCTTAATTTATATATATATTAATTTAATTTATAAGTAATTAATAGTATTTATAAATTTTTGGGAGAATTAGGGTTAATCATGTTAGGTAGGTATGACCTAATTCAAACCCTAATTCCCCCTAAGACTAATTAATCTTGTCCTATAAATAAAGTGTTATTTCCTTGCATTTTCTTCACCACTATTTCCTATCACTTTCTCAATCAAGTTGAGTTCATGGCATCCCCCAGACCGTCATCATGGGAGCGGACATCATCCAGGCGCCCGAATCCAGAACCAGTAATCTTAAAAAGGGACGGGCATGTTATTTTCTCACCTGTGAAACCCCCAATGGAGATGAAATTTTGGAACATCCGTTCGTTGGACCAACTAAAAAGATCATTGATGTCTTGGTTAGAGGGAGATTACCAACCTGGTGAAGTCATCAGAAGGATTCAGAGGCTTAGAAAAAGTATCTCATTTGAAACTGGAGAAACGGTATGTTCGTGGGTTGAGGTTGAAAGCGACATTGATTGCATCCAAATGATGCATGGATCAGACGACATAGTGTTAACTGTTGTAATTTCCTAGATTTTAAGGGTTGTTTGTGATGTTGTTTGTGTATTTGCTATTAATGTAGTACTTGTTCTTGTTTTAGTACTTGTTCTTGTTCCAGTATGTGTTTTTGCTTTAGTAATTGTTGTTGTAATGTTAGATGTTTGTGTTTGTTGTTTCAATGTCATCTTCTATTTGGAATAAAAAGTAAACTTTATTGATAAATAACATTGGTACACAGAGTTATGAAGTAATACAACTATGTAGTCGAAGTAGATCCACGATATGGACATTTGTTCTTATTATGCCCCAGTTGTCGACATATGCTACACTTCCTCTGCATTTTCTCTACGACGTCCATTTCAGTTCTAATGCGCCTGCTGTTTGGGCGACCACTTTTATTACGCCGTATCGATTCGTTGTGCCAAACAATTTCCCCGTCATACTCTGGCCAATACGCCTCCAATGCTACCACCGGAAAGGGATTGTCGTATACATTGAGCAATGTTGCAACTTTGTAGATGGGAGACACTAGCGATAATGCATCGAAGTGGCTGTGTGAACACGCTGCAATGACATGGGAACAAGGCATACGATAGGCCTGAAATTGACCATAGTCGCACCAACGGTCTGGTATTAGGACCCTATACTCTTGTCTGGGCAGCCCTTGGTTGTGGTCAATTGTTTCCTTGACACTAAAAGTGTGGCCATGGCGGTCGAATTCCGTAACCCGATGGCTGTTGGCTTTGGCAGATTCCTGCCTCATAAACTTCATGCAGGCATCACTATATACTTGACTCGTCTGCAACACTTCATGCCAGCGCCTGCCTCTTGTTACGAACAACGTTGCCATCCGAAAATAGGTCGCACTCACCAATGCGGTTACCGGGAGGTTACGTATGCCCTTAAAGACGCCGTTCATTGATTCCACAAGATTTGTTGTCATGTGGCCCCACCTCACCCCATCGTCGTATGACCTAGTCCACTTTGCTCTGTCAATGTTATCGATCCACCTCCCTGCATCAGAATTTGCCAACACTATTTCCCGGCGGTAGTATTGGAATCCAGGTTGGTTTAATGCATACCCCGCGTTTATCAAATGTTGCTTCAAGAAGTTATCCTTGAACTCCCGCATAAAATTTTGAGCAATATGCCTGATGTAGTAGACATGGGTAGACGGGGGGTCATGCCAACCATTTGCTGGATTATTGTATGCACTGTCTATTGAAGCGTGCCTGTCAGAAATCACACAGATGCCAGCTTGTGGAGTCACGTGCGTTCGGAGATTCTTAAGGAAGAAACTCCAAGCAGCAGCCGTTTCTCCTTCTACCAATGCAAAGGCTATTGGGAAAATATTAGGATTTCCATCTTGTGCGACCGCCATCAGTAACGATCCTTTGTATTTCCCATACAACCAAGTTCCATCGACCTGAATAAGCGGCTTGCAGAATGTGAAACCTATGATGCAGGGACGGAATGCCCAGAAAAGTCTATGGAATATTCCATTACCTTCTAGACAAGTTCCGTCAGGGGATTGTGCCGGCAAGGTCTCCATTATAGAAACTGTCCCAGGTGAATACAAACGTAGTGCAGCAAGGTAGCGCGGAAGTTGTTTGTATGATTCCTCCCAATTACCGTATACCAGTTCAATAGCCTTGGTTTTCGCTAACCAAGCCTTTCTGTACGACGGTGTATATTTGAAAACAGCAACACAATGGGAGATAATGGTTTTGACCTTGAGTGACGGGTCAGCTTCAACAAGAGGTATTATTGAATGGCAGATCATATCATGGCTAAGTTTGCGATGATCCTGTGCCATGTTTGTGTTGACACAAGTGTGAGCTTGAGAAATGGACCCTATCACCCACGCGTTATATTTCTTCTTGTACGATGCCATCAACCTAAACCCACACTCCGGATTTTTGCATAAAATAACGTATCTTTTCGGGTTTGATCTGTTAACATCGTAGTCAACACAGTTTTTCAAGTGCCAATTTTTTATTGCTAACAGGCACTCTTCCTTGGTCCGAAATTGGTCACCCTTCTTTAACTCCTCATCAGACCTCATATAAGGGTTGTAGAACATATCTGATGAGGGCTCATCCTCGCCCAAGTTAAGGGTTGTATAGTGGGAAGGCGGTGAGTACCGTTGCGCTATAGGTATTTGTACTTGGTCTTCGTCTTCGGAATCACGGTTCACCAAGTCATCAACCACGTCTTCTGCATCATCAACGACATCGTCTTCAACGGGGTGTTCAACGTCTTGTTCGTCATCAACCACAGGATCAATAACCTGTGACTGAATATTCTGAGTTGGTTGGAATTGTTCCAACACAATGTACAACACTATATAGTCGTAACCAAAATACTCATGGTTACGAAACATGTATTGTGCCTCCATGTCATTTTGAATCAATGTCTTATAAAACCTGACTGAGCTATTTTCAGAAAAAAAAAGGTTGTTGGTAAAAAATTTGGGACACAGGTTGTCTAAGTTTGGACTCAATCTTTTTTTTCAGATAAGAGAAGTCAGCTCCTCTATTTAGACAAAAACGAGTGCAATCGGTGTTTCTAAATAGGAAGCCAGACATATCACATTCATAAGTCTCACCATTGACGTGAGCTTTGATTTTGTATTGTGATGAAGATGCCATGATATGTGAAGATATTGTGAAGATATATGTGAAGATATTGTGAAGATATATGTGAAGATATTGTGAAGGAGCTTGTGAATACCTTTGTGAAATTTTGTGTGAATACTTATACTCACACATCCACCAAGCCTTCTACACGCATGCCTATCCATCTAATGTTTGTACCAATGCATGCCAACGTAGCCTGCACATAGCCTGCACCTAGCCTGCACCTAATCTGCAAGATTCCCACGCATGCCAACCTAATCAAATGTCTTCACCACCTAGTCTGCAAGATTCCCACGCATGCCTTACACGTCTCATATCTTTGCATGCAACACTACCACCAAGCCTTTCCCTTAGACAAGACAACTCCAATTAATTTGTACCAATGCATGCCAACCTCGCCTGCACCTAGCCTGCACCTACTCTGCAAGATTCCCACGCATGCCAACCTAATCAAATGTCTTCACCACCTAGTCTGCAAGATTCCCACCTAATCAAATGCCAACCTAATATCCAATTAAAACTTTCTAAAACATGTTTTACTAAAATAATATTCAAAGCATCCGAGTACCCTATTTTTCTAAAAATGTCTTCACCACCTAGCTTGCAAGACTCCCACGCATGCCTTACACGTGTCACATCTTCATGTGCAAATTGAAAGTGAATAACTCCATAGCGAAAAGTTAAACTTCTTGAACTTCCAATACTGAATATCACGCTTCCAATACTAAACTACCTCTTTTTTCCATTATGTGTTTAAAATAATATTCAATCTTATTTAAGCTTAATTATTTATTTTAAACAATCTGATTAACTAAATTGAATTAAAAACCAATTTAAACTTTCTAAAGTTGTTGTACTAAAATAATATTCAAAGTAAGATTCCCACGCATGCATTACACGTGTCACATCTTTGCATCATCAGGTTCCACCAAGTCTTCCCCAAGACAAGACAAGTGCAACCTAATCTGTACCAATGCATGCCAACCTATCCACCTAGCCTGCACCTAGCCTGCACCTATTCTGCAAGATTCCCACGCATGCATTACACGTGTCACATCTTTGCATCATCAGGTTCCACCAAGTCTTCCCCAAGACAAGACAAGTGCAACCTAATCTGTACCAATGCATGCCAACCTATCCACCTAGCCTGCACCTAGCCTGCACCTATTCTGCAAGATTCCCACGCATGCATTACACGTGTCACATCTTTGCATCATCAGGTTCCACCAAGTCTTCCCCAAGACAAGACAAGTGCAACCTAATCTGTACCAATGCATGCCAACCTATCCACCTAGCCTGCACCTATTCTGCAAGATTCCCACGCATGCATTACACGTGTCACATCTTTGCATCATCAGGTTCCACCAAGTCTTCCCCAAGACAAGACAAGTGCAACCTAATCTGTACCAATGCATGCCAACCTATCCACCTAGCCTGCACCTATTCTGCAAGATTCCCACGCATGCCTTACACGTGTCACATATTTGCATATTCAATCTTATTGAAAACGAGTATAAATAGAAGGTCATTCTTGCAAGTTTTCATCAACCACTAACACTTTTATTCAGAGAACTCCGGCGAAACTTCTCATCCACCAAGCTTCGTTCTACATTGCAATCATGTCTCTTCTTACCATGGGCCAAGAACACAGAGGCACTAGGGCAAACATTGCCTCATTCGTAAGTTTTTCTTGAACATTGCCTCTTTCGTATGTTTATAATTTGTTTTTTAAAAGTCCAATCTAATGATTGTTTATATTGTTTGTTTTTAAAGGATCCCAAGAAATTTCGTCAACGTTCACACCCTATGCCTTATCCAGACCCATGGTGCGTACCTTACATAGAGCGTGCGGGTTTCGGTCATGTTATGCATGTCGTAAATGCCACAATTGATGTCAAATTTATTCTGGCTCTGTGTGAACATTGGAGACCAGAGACACACACTTTTCACCTACCAACTGGTGAATGTACCGTCACACTAGAGGACGTGTACATGCTTTTGGGTCTTAGAATAGATGGTAAGCCTGTGACTGGAAATGTTCAACAGCCCAACGAAATATGTGTTCAAATGTTGGGGGTAGATCTGGTCGAGGGTGAGGGGTCTGCAAAAGCTAGGGGTCAGGGTATTAAACTATCGAGCCTCCAATTGTACCACGACTCCATAACTTTGACTGAGGATTCGTCAGAATAAGAAAAAGTCATAAAAACCCGGGTTTACATTATGTTATTGTTTGGGAACTTGTTATTTCCCGAAGGGACGGGAAATAGCATAAACTTTATGTACTTGAGTTTGCTCGAGGACATTGATAGAATAAGCACGTATAGTTGGGGTTCTGCTGTATTGGCATTCCTATATAGCTCTTTGTGTAAAAATGCACAAAATGACCACTGTACATTTTCTGGATGTGCTTTTTTGCTCCAAACATGGGGGTGGTGGAGATTGCCGAGGCTAGCCCCAGAAAATCCTAACGTCTACTCCTTCCCCTACGCAACTAGGTAAATTTATGATGTTATTTCATTTTATATATTTATTCTATAAATATTTGTAAATAATATTATTTATCTTTTTTTGTTTAGGTTCATTACAACCGGACTGGATTACAGTCTTACCCCCAAAAATAAAATTATATTTTATCGCCAACTCTTGGATCGTCTCCGAGCACAAGATGTATTACCACTAAATCACTCATCTTCTAACTAATTTATTAATATCATGCATTCTCAATAAATAACATATTTGCTTTTTTCTTTGCAGTTTATTTGGAGGCCATATTTGGGATTGGAACATCCACCCAACCCCGAAGATGCAGCTGTTTGGACAGCAAAAACGGCCATAATGCGGTTCACCACTGTGGAGATGCACCAAAGTGACCGTGTCAAGCTGCAATTCGGAATGCATCAAGAAATCCCAGGCCCCCCTATGTCTTTGGAACCTTGGCATCTAAAAAAATTCAGCCACCAGTGGTATGCCCAACATTGGAAGGAATTTGCTAAGGAGTTTCGTAAAATGTGGAAAGACCGTGCCCACTATGTTCTACAATTTCCGGTGGCGCCCAACGAAATGAAGCCGACAAGGGAATATGTGGATTGGTATAGAGCAAATACAAATCCAGAAATGATTGTGTCTGACCCGTTCTATTTGGACGATCCCCGGATGCAACAACCATACTTCCAACAACAACAACCACCACAATATTCCCAACAACAACAACCACCACAATATTACCAACAACAACAACCACCACCATATTACCAACAACAACCACCACCACCTTATTACCAACAACAGCCACCACCACCGTATTACCAACAACAACCACCCCAACACATGTCCGCCCCTCAACCAAATCAACAATACATACCACAAACTCAACCCCAATACCATGAAGATTACCAACACCAACCTCAACATTCCCACCACCATCAACAGTCCCAACACCTACCACAATATCAATCCTCCCACATCCACCAATCCCAACACTTCCATTACGACGATGTCCCGAGCTCTTCCAGTCCTCCACTTAGCCCTGACACGGGTATACAAGAGGATTATCAACAAGACTACTACACCCCCCAACAAACATTGTTCTTTAACCAACCTGATTCAACCCTAAACTACCAAAGGCCACATTTCGAGGGCGCACCCAACAGGAGTCAGTTTGTCCCACCGAGACAAAGCTTTGAGGGCGCAGAGGGCACCCGCCTTTCCTACAGCACTGAAGGGACTTCAACCCAACCACAACGGCAAACGGCAAGGGGACGCGTTAGGACTAGGGGTGGTAATAGGGATGCACCACCACCACGTGAGCCGTCTAGACGAGTAGTTAGACCTCCCCCGTGCGGATCGTACCAGGGACCGCATCATATGTAATAATGCATTTTAATCATATCTTTATAATATTTGTCTTGTGTATTATTTTAATATAAATATATTGTTTAATCTATACAAAATATTATTTATTTACATGTATTAAATTGAATTAGAATTTCCAAAAATTTATAAATACTATTAATTACTTATAAATTAAATTAATATATATATAAATTAATATATATATATATATATATATATATATATATATATATATATATATATATATATCTTGTAAATTATATAAATTTTTATAATTTATAGTAAATATAAACTATTAAATTAAAACTAATTTTTTTTTTAAAAAAAAAAACATATTAAATATTTAAAAAAAAAAAATTCATTTTAAGGGTAGGCGCCACTCCTAGTGGCGACTTGCCCTACCCCTTAAGGGTAGGCGCCAACTAGGGTGGCGCCTTAGTTCATTTTAGGGCCAAAAATGGCCATTTTCGGATTTTTTTTTTTAAATTTTAGTTATTTTTGAATTTTTTTAAAAAAAATTGGATAATTAAAAAAAATATTCTCCTTTCAACATAATTTGTAGTTTCATCCAAAATATTATACAATTGAAGCACATAATTAACTAATTAAAGCCTTATTTTATTTTAAAAGCTAGACTCCATAAACTACTGGATTTTAGTAATAATCAGTGTAAATTCGAAACTAAACCCTAGAAGTTTAACAAATTCTAACAAGCAGTAGTTACCAGAAGTAAAAATTGAAGAAACATGTGAAATTCCCAGATCCGTAACATGTGCACTATACATTCTTACACAACTAGGTTTACCAGAAGAATGAGTTACAAATGGTTGAAACAGTGCATCCCACTTGATCCCTTGAACAATTCCAAAATCAAACTGTGTGAATATTGTTAGGGTTTTATGAGAAAGGTAATTGCTTCCCATGAAGTTGAAGAAGTAGAAGAAATTAAAGAAGCAATTTGTTAATGTAGCAATGATTGTGTTTGTTTTCACGAGCGACTATGGTGGCAACAAAAGAGATGGATCAAAATAGAAAGAAAAAAGAGGGAAGAAAAGGGATATACATAGAAATAGGAATTAGGGTTAACAAGTGATAGAGCAAAAATTAATTTTATCAAAATTTTCGGGAACATTTAACTTCAAAATTTTAAGAGTGAGCGGCAGAAGAAAAATAGGAGAAAGGTAAACCTAATTTTATCTAAATTTTTGTTTTTTATTTATTAAATTTCAGGAAAATCATTTTAAATTATTTTATATAAAAAAAATTATGACATAAATATATGGCTTCTTTCATTTAAAAATATTTTCTTTCAATTTGAAAAACATAAATACTAGAATTAATATTTATGTTTATGAACATATATATCTAAATTAATATTAATAAAAGTTGACAATTCCTAAAATAAGTTATATTTTCTCTTTATTAAATATCATTATTAATTAAAATATTTGACTACCATTTTAATTTTAATAAACATTTAAGCTACATTATCATTAAAAGATATTATCTTCAATTTTTATATATAAAAAAGATGTTAGAGAGGAAACATTTCCCTCACAAAATTCAGTACAATGACATCTTGCACATTTATGATGGAATTTGTTAAAGATAGATAAAATTCATCTCAAAGTTCTTCACAAAATTTACTTTAATTTAGTCTCTGATTTACGTCACTAAATTCCACTTTTTAGTAGTGTACACCAATAATAAAAAAGAGTAGTTTCGTAAAAATAATATCCTCTCTTTCATTTATTATATTTTTTAAATTTTTGTGAGATGATCAACTATGATAATTATTTTGAGCCGGAGTGAGTACCATGATTTTGACTGTGTCTAATTTCTTAACGGTTATTGGACTTAAAAAATATTTAAATTTTTTTAGGAACACTTTACAAACCCATTTGTTATTGGACACAAATGATAGAACAATTGAGGAATATGAAAAGAACGATGTTGGTGTGATAAACATAATAATTATTTTAATATTAAATTAATATTAGTTTTAAATGTTTTTATTAAAAAATAATTGTATGTTTATCCTTATTACTCCATCTTCTCTTTACTAATAATGCCCTGAGAATATTGAAATATTTGCACATGACAAATATAATCGTTTTAATAATTTATCATCTTTGTGATGGAGAATTATGTAACTATATTTTTTTTAATTGAGGATTGTAATAAAAGTAGATTATAATATATATTATATTTTTTCTTTTTTAATATATTAAATAAAGTATAGTATATGTAAAGTAAACGGATAAATAATAGATAAATATATCTACAATTACATTTTTATATATTAAGTATAGTATAGTATATATAAAGTAGACGGATAAATAATAGATAGATAATTAAATGACGTATATGTACAATTACATTTTTCACATGACAAGTACAAACATATGCACTTCTAAGTGCAAGTTTATGGAGTTATTTGCATGTCTTAGAGCTGGAGCTTGTGTTGTAGGATACAACACTTGTTAAAATTCTCCAGTCAATTCATTAATTCATATACACATGGCCGAAGACAATAATAAAGCATCCTCATTTTCCATAAGAATGTCCAAATTCATCAAATTCAAACAAAACTCCACCACCCAAGTAATGTTCTTTTCATTTTGCCACTTCAATTTTGTACATTTTAACACACGTCCATATGCATGGCACAACATGGCCAACTGTTGGTGCATGTTAATTATATAGTTTTATTTTTTATATCTATAAATACACTCATCTCACTGTACTTTATTCATCCAGAGCGATCAAAGTGAGATATTAGTTTCAATCAACATGGTTGCTACTACAATGAAAGCTTCATTTCCACTTTTGATGCTAATGGGAATTTCTTTCCTAGCATCAGTGTGTGTTTCTTCTAGGTCTGATCCTCAAAATCCTTTTATCTTCAAGTCTAACAAGTTTCAAACTCTTTTTGAGAATGAAAATGGGCACATTCGACTTCTGCAGAAATTTGACCAACGTTCTAAAATTTTCGAGAATCTACAAAACTACCGTCTTTTGGAATATAAGTCCAAACCTCACACAATATTTCTTCCGCAGCACACCGATGCCGATTACATCCTTGTTGTACTCAGTGGTAATTTATTATTTATCAAGTTAAATATTTAAAACTAATCACTCATAGTTCATTCAAAAAGAACGGTATTTATTATTTTGAGGAGTGCTAGTAACACTCTCTTTTCAACACTCTCTCAAACACTCACTTTTTTATTGGTTGAAGCATGTGTGGGCCCCTCGCTTTGGAAATAGGTCCCACATAAAGTGGTAAGATCCACACATATTTCAACAAATGAAAGAGTGTGTGTTTGAGAGAGTGTTGAAAAGAGAGTATTATTAGCATTTCTCTTATTACTTTACATATTTGTTTTGTAAGGATAAATTAAATTCATTTATAAAATCTAATGTCATTGTAATTTCCAGGAAAAGCTATACTCACAGTGTTGAAACCCGATGACAGAAACTCCTTCAACCTTGAGCGCGGAGATACGGTAAAACTTCCTGCTGGCACAATTGCTTATTTGGTTAACAGAGATGACAACGAGGAGCTTAGAGTATTAGATCTCGCCATTCCCGTAAATAGACCTGGCCAACTTCAGGTAATATAACCAATGTTTACCTATTCTCATATCTTCTCATATCAAATATGGTATGCACTCAAATGTATAAACAAATTTAGGGGCCTCTACCATAACATCACAACAAAAATTGTGACTGTACATATTTTTCTGTAATGTTTTCCTCATTTTTTTGTCCTTTTCAACAGTCTTTCTTATTGTCTGGAAATCAAAACCAACAATCCTACTTATCTGGGTTCAGTAAGAACATTCTAGAGGCTTCCTTCAATGTAAGCATAAAACACACAATTTTTTTCATTTTTTTATGTATTAGTTTGGTTTTATATATGTTAATACTCACTTTGTCAATGTATGTACTGTAAAAAAATATAGACTGATTATGAAGAGATAGAAAAGGTTCTTTTAGAAGAGCATGAGAAAGAGACACAACACAGAAGAAGCCTTAAGGATAAGAGGCAGCAAAGTCAAGAAGAGAATGTAATAGTAAAATTATCAAGGGGACAAATTGAGGAATTGAGTAAAAATGCAAAGTCTACCTCCAAAAAAAGTGTTTCCTCTGAATCTGAACCATTCAACTTGAGAAGTCGCGGTCCTATCTATTCCAACGAGTTTGGAAAATTCTTTGAAATCACCCCAGAGGAAAATCCACAGCTTCAAGACTTGGATATATTTGTCAATTCTGTAGAGATTAAGGAGGTATGATAAAATTATTTTATAATATAGGAAATTCACCAAATTACACAATGAGATTCCACTTGATCAAATTACAATTGTTCTAAATGATTTGATTTTTGTCCTTTGAAGTTATAATGTCAAACTTTTGTTACTAACTTGACATCTCATACACAACAAGTTTTACATGCTCAATAACATGTTTTATTTATAGAACATATATCTAACGTATTTATTTAATTATTCTTTCAAATTAAATATTAGGGATCTCTATTGTTGCCACACTACAATTCAAGGGCCATAGTAATAGTAACAGTTAACGAAGGAAAAGGAGATTTTGAACTTGTGGGTCAAAGAAATGAAAACCAACAAGAGCAGACAAAAGAAGATGACGAGGAAGAGGAACAAGGAGAAGAGGAGATAAATAAACAAGTGCAAAATTACAAAGCTAAATTGTCTTCAGGAGATGTTTTTGTAATTCCAGCAGGCCATCCAGTTTCCGTAAAAGCTTCCTCAAATCTTGATTTGTTTGGGTTTGGTATTAATGCTGAGAACAATCAAAGGAACTTTCTTGCAGGTATATTATATTATCACCCAGTCTCTGTCACTATTTATTCATTTTAAGTGTGTATTTTAAAAGTCAATTTCTATTTAAATCAAGGGGGAAAATATTAAGATATGCTTATTATTTTGGTGATTGAAAATTTGAAGGCGATAAGGATAATGTGATTAGTCAGATACAGCGGCCAGTGAAAGAGCTTGCATTCCCTGGATCAGCTCAAGAGGTTGATAGGATACTAGAGAATCAGAAACAATCTCACTTTGCAGATGCTCAACCTCAACAAAGGGAGATAGGAAGTCGTGAAACAAGAGACCGTCTATCTTCAGTTTGAAATGCTTCTTAATGAGTGGACAAAATACTATGTATGTATGCTATCAAGAGATATATCTCACAGGGAGCAATGAATAAAACAATGTTATCTTATAACTATAATTATATCTCCACTTTTCTACTATGAATAAATAAATCAAGAGTATTTTGGTATTCCTCTTAGATATTATATTATTTTAAGAAAGTCAATAACTATAAGTATAAAACACTCATTAAATTTAAACTAATGTAAAGCCTTAATATCTCATATCCATGATTCATGATATACAATCATCAATCAATTAATAGAATTCAAAAGAATAAATTTGGGGTTGCTCTTGTAAGTTATCAACATTTATACTTGGGATTGGGGTACTAGAGAAATTGGTCAAAATAAAGAAAAATAAAAATAAAATCTAGGTGTTAAGAATGACTTCTTCAAAAAAATTGTTAAAAAGAAAAGGAATGCAAGCTAGTGGGATACACTGACCCGTGTTGGTATGGTGATGCTGATGATAGAAAATATGTTTATGCTATGTGGTGCACCAGTTGCTTAGAGCTCATGAAAAGAACCAGTTGTAGCTTTGTCATCATGTGAGACTGATTACATAGTTTCCTTTCTTTGTGCATGTCAAGCAACATGAATGATAAATTTGATCAAAGAGATTGTAGGTCAAAATCATGAAGCAGTAATCATGAAGATTGATAACATTTCTGCTATAAATTTGTCCAAGAATCAATATGATACGGAAGAAGAAAACACAATGAGATGAGGTTCCATTATCTTAGAGAGAAAGTATCAAATGTGAAATTTTGTTTCTCATAGGACAGATGTTGGACACAGAGTTGGGACAATTGATCCGACTTGTTAAAACCATTAAGACAACAATATAATAAAAACAGTAACACGAATTGAGAATTTCAAAAACAGAGATCCAAGTATAAAAAAATACGAAAAAATCATGTGAAACCTAAATGGAAGAAAACGTGTGAATAACTAGGGATGGAGCCAGGAATTCTAAATAGTGTGGGCAAATTTATAAATTTATTACGAGAAAAGTATAATATATTATTTATAAATAAATATTATTTTGTTTTTTTAATTTTTTTTAATGATTTAAAATTATTAATGGTTTCTTAATTTTCTACTTATAATTATATAACATATTTTATCCTCGCCAATCAATTGATAGTTCATAGATTATTAATTTTTCTTTAATTCTAAAAATATAGAATTAAAAAGATAAGATAATAATATCCAGACTATTAAATTTTTTTTATCAAAAATACTAGAGACTATTTTGGACTAAATTTTGAAATGAACTAAGTATTTAATGCAATATACACCATCATTACTATTACCACATGGGTAGTATATTATAATTAAATTTTTAATTCTAGTGGGTCATAGGCCTACATAGTTGTGTATGTAGCTCTGTCGTGAATAACATGTTTACCTTTTAGAAGAAGAAGAAACAACGTTTAAATACTTAGATAAAGAAGAAACAACGTTTAATTTGATTACCTTTTAGTACGAAGAAGAAGAAAGACAAGTTGTATGGAAGAAGAAGAGAGACTATTTCGCAGGATGTGGAAGAGAGAGAGAGAGAGAGATTAGGATTTTGTAATTTGAGCGAGAGGACTGAATTTTATAACTTTGCTTATATATATATGTAAAACTTATCACCGTCGTTGGCAAGAAAAACCATGATAAACTGTCAGTACTATCCACAATGGTTTCTGGTACTAACCAGGGTGATAGATATTTTAATTTTAATATATTTATAAGACGATATGGACAAACTCTTTTTGTAATGATAAAAAAATTGTTTGTGCTGGGATTCAAAGCACGTAACCTTTCATCTATAACCACAGTTGTTATTATGAACCGTGAAGAAATGTCTTTGAATAAAATATAAAAAAATTCAGGTGCGTTAAGATAAGTTATTACAACGGTTGCTTAAACGGCCTTGGTAATATGGTGTTAAGAAAGGTATATTTTGTAGTAGTGTATTTTCCCACGGTGGATGCTACTTGTTGTAAAATTGAAAGGTTCAATCAAAACATGACTTTTTGTTGAAAAAATCTAACAATAATATTAATCACGTGATAAATATTGATGTGTGGGACAAAGAACAATGAAAAATAAAAATAAATATCCTCAAGAAAATAATCACCTGCCAAACAATGAAGGCAAATCCATAATAAACAAGAGAAAATTAAAATACTAGTAAAAATAATTCGTCCTAATAATTTTTTTTAATGCATTAGGCATTTCATTATACTTAACAAAAATTTAAATAGCACAATAATATTAAATATTGTTAATAGAATATTACAAAAGCCAATATCACATGGATCATATATAAACCATTCCACTTCTTGATAACAGTGAAATTGTTTTAGCTAACAATAGATAAGTAGAATGCCAATATATTTCACTTTTTTTCTAATCAACTTCATGGAATACAGGACAATGATATACAAAATACAGAAATAAGACTCTAAGGGATTGGGCACCTAGAAGTATTGGCCATATTCCTCTAAACTTTTCTTCTCTTTCCTGCAAAATGATTTTGTCCATAATTCAAACATAAAGCTCACACATGCCATGTATTGAGACGCATGCAGGATTAACACCAAACAACTACTCAAAAGGATGCTAAAGTCTACAAACACTACACTTAATTTCTCAAATGGTGATGTAACCTAATAACACTTTGCAAGCTATAATATAAAGAATGTGACTTGCACATATAACTCATACTTGCTACACACATTGAATATTGTTAACTTCAGCATTCAACCAATACTTTCTACACACGTAGGAAAATTAATTTGCTTGAGTTTATGCCAAAAACTAATAAAATAGGGTAAATATAAAAGGCATAATAATGCATAATGAAATTGAAAGAGAATTGTTACTTCAATAAATAGAAAATGCTAAAAGGTGTTTCTTACTGCAAAAACTCAATTCTTCAACTATCATTCCTTGAACGACCAAACATAACATTAATATTATTAAAAAAAAGAAGGAGTTGAAACGGTCAAATGGAGGAGGAAGAAGAAACTCACACTTTATTTATGAGTTTTAGATTGACCAAAGTGTTGAGGAACACATTCTAAGTAGTTAGGTCTTGCGAATTGATCAATATGAATTAAGATCTAATTCCACACCAATTGATATGTTAAAGAAATCAAAGATTATAAAAATAAAATTATTCCTTTCGATCTATTGACATGACAGACAGGGAGGTTAAGAAAGGTGGTAACATCAAGGAGCAAACGAGATAGGTGGCGGGTTAAATGATCATTATTAATTGAAAATGTAAAGCTAATTTACATTGTCGATATACCATTCATTTTCTTATTATATATATATATATATATATATATATATATATATATATATATATATATATATATATATATATATATATATATATATATATATATATATATATATATATATATATATATATATATATATATATATATATATATATATATATATATATATATATATATATATATATATATATATATATATATATATATATATATATATATATATATATATATATATATATATATATATATATATATATTAATTACGAGTGAAATAATTTTATGAAATGTTAAACAATGAATAAAGATCCCCAAGGCTTGAAGGGCAGGATGGTCCGTGCTTGGCGCAAGATTCATAGGAAGGGAAGGAAGGAGTTGGGTCCTAAGAACTGTGTCGCTTTGGAGCCTTACATTGCTTGGGTTAGGAGGAGAGCTTCCGAGTACCTCATGCCTTACGAGTATCCGAGACCTACACCTTTGGTTATGGCTGGGCCGTCAACCCTCTCTGACCAAGGAGTAGAGGAGTTGCGAGACGAAGACCGTTCACGTGCTTGGATCCGTGAACGAGAAGAGTTACTTCAGCAGATTAAGGAGAAGGATGCTTTGATTGAGTTTCTCGAGCATCAGGTCATTGATGATCCTAATGATGCATGGACTTCTCTACTTCCTCAGTCTTCTAGGTTCTGGAAGAGGAAGTACGAT
Organism: Lathyrus oleraceus; assembly: GCF_024323335.1. Taxonomy (NCBI): domain Eukaryota; kingdom Viridiplantae; phylum Streptophyta; class Magnoliopsida; order Fabales; family Fabaceae; genus Lathyrus; species Lathyrus oleraceus. The sequence goes on along the minus strand of NC_066583.1, from coordinate 504,883,462 downwards.
CGACTCGCCAAGGAGAAGGCAGATATGGAGGCAACCTATGAGGAGGAGGTGAAGAGGCTTCGTGCATCTTATCTTCCTGTGTCCCGAGCTTTAGATGATTGTTTCTAGGGATCCATAGGATGATTATTTTCCTTTTTCTCTTGTATTTGGTTACCGATGTTGTACTCCTTTGGTGTAAAAAACACATATTCCAGATATTATTGATGAAATGTTTCCACACAAAAATGTAATATTTCCCAAATTTGCAAATAGGACTCTAAAGTTCCTCTGAAATAAAAAAAAATCATATGCACAAGCATTGCATGCATCATGTGCATAAGCAGGTTTTGCTCCAGGCTTCTTGTCCTATGGTCTAACTCTGTGTTCTTCATTTATTTCCAAGACAGTCTGTCCGGTGCCGCTCTACGGTGGTACATGGGTCTGGAAAGTTCGAACATCCGCTCTTTCAACGATCTTGGCGAGGCCTTCGTCAAGCAATATAAATATAATATGGATATGGCTCCTGATAGGGACCAGTTGAGGGCGATGTCCCAGAAAGAGAAAGAGACTTTCAAAGAATACGCCCAGAGGTGGCGCGAATTGGCAGCTCAGATAGTGCCACCCCTAGAGGAGAAAGAGATGACCAAGATCTTCTTGAAGACCTTGAGATCGTTCTATTACGAGAGAATGATAGCCAATGCTCCCTCAGACTTCACCGAGATGGTGGATGAGATTGGAAGAAGGGGTCCGTGAAGGATGCTTAACTCGAGAGGAAGGCTCTTCAGCAAAGAGATATGGAAGCTTTGCAAAGAAGAAGGAGGGAGAGGCACATGCTGTGTCTTCCCATGTCAAGAGAAGACCCTCTGTGAAGAGGAAGATTGCTCGCCCAGTTAATAATCAGCATCAGGTGGCTCATATAGCACCTGTTTTCAGGGAAGCTCAACATTATCAACAACCGCAAACTCAGCAATATCAGCAACAACAACAGCGTCCACAACAGCAGGCCTACCAGCCTCGAAATAACAACAACAATGCCAACACCAGCTATGAGAGGAAGAGGGTCACCTTTGATCCAATTCCGATGACTTATGCTGAACTCTATCCATCTCTGATCGATAGAAAGTTAATCACTCCGCGAGACCCTCCCGCTGTACCTGCTAACCCCCAGTGGTGGTACAAGCCTGAGCTTCATTGCGTATATCATTCCAGTGCTCCCGGACATGACGTAGAGAACAGTTATCCCCTGAAGACCAAGGTGCAAGACCTTGTGAGAAGTGGGATTCTGTTTTTCGAGGACGTAGGTCCGAACGTGAAGAAGAACCCATTGCCCGAGCATGGGAAGTCTGTTAATATGGTCCAGGGCTGTCCTGGCAAGTACAAAGTTAAATACGTCAGTCATATCCGGCAATCGCTGGTTGAGATGCATCGCTTGCTGTGTGACTATAGCCATTATGAGCATGACCATGATAGATGCAGAGTCTGTTCTGTCAATCAGAGAGGTTGTCGCCAGGTGCGTAAGGATGTTCAAGAGATGTTGGACGAAGGAGTCATTGAGATCCTTCAAAATAGAAATGTTGACGAAGATGATCTCGAAGTCAACGTAATTTCTCCAGTATTCCGGATACCTGAGCCTGTTGTCATCAAGTATGATGGTAGCAAGCAAAAGGTTTCTCCCTCTCTAACTATTAAGCCAGCCGGACCCGTTCCATACTCCTCCGAGAAGGCGGTTCCTTATCGCTATAATGCTGTAGCAGTGGAAAATGGGAAAGAAGTGTCCCTGCCTTCTTCATCTGTCATAAACATTGTTGACGTCAGCGGTTTGACCCGCGGCGGTCGTGTATTTTCAGCTCCGTTAAAGCCTCAAGTTTATGCTCGAGGAAGTGTTGATGCTGATTTTGTCGAACGCCCGATTGGGAATGCTGTGAGCACTCCAAATCCGGAACTTGTTGCTAAGCCCTCCTCCATATTGAAAACTCCTGCTTCTGCTGGCCCGAGTGGAAATACGTAAGAAGATTGTGATCAGATGCTGAGGCTCATCAAGAGAAGCGAGTACAATGTTGTAGACCAGCTTCTACAAACGCCATCCAAAATATCTGTGTTATCACTACTATTGAATTCAGAACCACACCGAGAAGCTCTGCAAAAGGTGTTGGATGTGGCGTACGTAGATCACAATGTCATGCTAGAACAATTTGATAGCATTGTTGCAAACATCACCGCTTGTAACAACCTGAGTTTTTGTGACGCTGATCTCCCCGAGGAGGGAAGAGACCATAACTTGGCATTACATATATCTATGAGCTGCAAAGATGACGCCATGTCCAATGTGTTGGTAGACACTGGGTCATCGTTGAATGTATTACCGAAGACCACTCTCGCGAAGTTGTCATATCAAGGGCCTCCCATGAGGTAGAGTGGGGTAGTTGTGAAGGCTTTCGATGGGTCTCGCAAAACTGTGATTGGTGAGGTTGATCTCCCAGTCAAAATCAGACCAAGTGATTTCCAAATTACCTTCCAGGTTATGGACATTCACCCATCGTATAGTTGTCTCTTAGGCAGACCATGGATTCACGAGGCAGGCGCCGTGACATCCATCCTACACCAGAAACTGAAATTTGTAAAGAATAAGAAGCTGGTGGTGGTAGGGGGAGAAAAGGCTCTCCTGGTTAGCCATTTGTCTTCCTTATCATATATAGATGCTGAGGATGAAGTTGGAACTCCGTTCCAAGCTTTATCTATTGCTGAACCTGTTGAGAAGAGAACTTCTTCATTTGCTTCCTACAAAGATGCAAAGTTGGCCATTGAGCATGGTGCAACTGCCGATTTAGGACAAATGATTGAGTTAGAAGACAACAAGTCCCGGGCTGGCATAGGCTATTCTTATGGGGTCTTCAAAAAACAAGGTTTGTTCAAGAGTGGGGGTTTCATCCACACTGGTCAAGATGAAGAGGATGCTGCCATTTTGGAAGAAGATGAAGAGGATTCTGGCAATTTCATTATCCCTGGAGGGATCTGCAATAATTGGGTCGCTGTGGATATTCCAACAATTATCCATAAGTCAAAGTAATGTTCATTGTGTTTGAAAACCCTTCTCCCATGCCAAAAGGAGAAGTGATGACATTGTTGGCGCATAAATACAATGATACTTTCATTCAATAAATTCATGTTAAATGTTTGTTTTTCCAATCATTTTCCCTTTTCGCTTTTTGCATGAAATTGGTGATCACATAAAACCCTTTAAAGATAAAATAAAATCAATCTTTTCATCTGCATAATGATTTGCCTTGCTTGAATTCTAAAAGCTCTTTATATCCAAAATCATTATACAGGTTGATCAAACCCATTGAACATAATGATCCAACACCATCTCCCAACTTTGAATTCCCTGTATTTGAGGCGGAAGAAGATGATGTTGAAGATGTTCCTGACGAGATTACCCGTCTACTTGAGCATGAAGAGAAGATCATTCAGCCGCATCTTGAGAATCTAGAAACAGTCAATTTGGGGTCTGAAGATTGTGTACGAGAAGTAAAGATTGGGGCACTCCTGGAAGAGTCTGTTAAGAAGGGGTTGATTGAGTTGCTACGAGAATATATTGACATCTTCGCTTGGTCATATGAAGACATGCCTGGTCTAGATACTGATATTGTGCAACATTTCCTACCTTTGAAACCTGAGTGCGTGCCTGTGAAGCAGAAGCTCAGAAGAACTCATCCTGATATGACAGTGAAGATCAAAGAGGAAGTTCAGAAGCAAATTGATGTGGGGTTTCTGGTGACTTCTACATATCCTCAATGGGTGGCCAATATTGTGCCCGTGCCTAAGAAAGATGGAAAAGTCCGGATGTGTGTGGACTATAGAGACTTGAATAAAGCTAGTCCGAAAGATGATTTTCCTCTACCACATATTGATATGTTGGTAGATAATACAACTAAATTCAAGATCTTCTCATTTATGGATGGATTTTCCGGATATAATCAGATTAAAATGGCACCCGAGGATATGGAGAAGACAACATTCATCACACCTTGGGGAACATTCTGTTATCGAGTGATGCCTTTCGGTTTGAAGAACGCCGGCGCCACGTATCAACGAGCTATGACTACTTTGTTTCATGATATGATGCATAAGGAGATCGAGGTATATGTTGATGATATGATTGCTAAGTCAAGAACGGAAGTTGAACATGTAGAACACCTGTTGAAACTTTTTCAGCGTTTGAGGAAGTACAAGCTTCGTCTGAATCCCAACAAGTGTACATTTGGAGTCCGTTCCGGCAAGCTATTGGGCTTTATCGTTAGTGAAAGAGGTATTGAGGTTGATCCTGCAAAGGTCAAAGCAATACAAGAGATGCTTGCGCCCAAAACTGAGAAGCAAGTCCGAGGTTTTCTTGGCCGCTTGAATTACATTTCCAGATTCATATCCCACATGACTGCCACATGTGCGCCGATATTCAAGCTCCTCCGGAAAGATCAGTCCCATGATTGGACCGAGGATTGCCAGAAAGCTTTTGACAGAATTAAAGAGTATTTGTCTGAGCCTCCACTCCTGTCTCCGCCTGTAGAAGGAAGACCATTGATTATGTATCTGACGGTGCTTGATGATTCCATGGGTTGTGTCCTTGGTCAGCAAGATGAATCAGGGAAGAAAGAGTATGCCATTTACTATTTGAGTAAGAAGTTTACTGATTGTGAGTCTCGATACTCAATGCTTGAGAAAACATGATGTGCTTTGGCTTGGGCTGCTAAGCGCTTACGCTAGTATATGTTGAATCATACGACTTGGTTGATATCCAGAATGGATCCAATCAAGTATATCTTCGAGAAGCCTGCTTTAACAGGGAGAATTGCCCGTTGACAGATGTTGTTATCTGAGTATGATATTGAGTATCAAGCTTAGAAGGCTATTAAAGGTAGTATCTTGGCTGACCACTTGGCACATCAGCCGATTGAGGATTATCAGTCAGTTCAGTATGATTTCCCAGATGAAGAGATTCTGTATTTGAAAATGAAAGATCGTGATGAGCCTACGCTCGATGAAGGGCCAGAGCCTGGTTCCAGATGGAGCATGGTATTTGACGGCGCTGTAAATCAATATGGAAATGGTATTGGGGCAGTGATTATTACTCCTCAGGGCACACATTTTCCTTTTACAGCAAGGCTAACTTTCAAATGCACAAATAATATGGTTGAGTATGAAGCTTGTATTATGGGATTGGAGGAATGCATTGATCTTAGGATCAAGCATCTTGATGTTTATGGTGATTCGGCCCTCGTTGTTAATCAGATTAAGGGTGAATGGGAAACGAATCAGCCAGGCCTCATTCCATATAGGGATTATGCGAGGAGGATTTCTGTTAGACGGTGTGGCTAGTGATCGAGAGGGGGGGTGAATAGATCACCTCTTAAAAAAATAACGGATTTAACGTTTAATCAGAGTTTTCAAAAACAGCGGAAAAAGCAGTCCCGAATCGACTTCTGTCTATTCTGAACTACTACTAGAAAGCCGGACACGCAAGTGCAGTTGCTGGATTTTAGTGAGAATGACAAAAATAATACACACAGAACTTTAACAGATTGAATGCGCTTATCCTCAAATACTATTTCCAATGAACACAATCAAGTTAACCGTTTTGTCAAACAGTTGGTGTGTGAGTGTTTGATGATAAACAGCAATGGTGTATGACTCAAGGTTTTGTTATCACTGCTGTCCAGAAATATAATCAATCACCACACACTAACAGAATTTGCAAAACAGTATTGAAACGTAAAGAAGATTAAGGTAAAAGTACGATACGCAGAGATTTGTTAAGGAAGTTCCCCACGTCGTCCTCGCGTGTGGGTACGTCTCCCTCTCAATTTCAAATGAAATTGAGAACTTTGATTATCAATTATTGCCGAATCCGTTGATACAAGGTTTTGATACAAAGACAGAATTTCTAAACTCCAAGAACCTCTTCTTGTATAAACCTTCACTTGATCTGAGCTCGATCAAGATTTTCCTGCACAAAGTTGCAAACAATTCACCGGTTCCACGACCTGCTTGCGAAATCCCCCGATCTCCAAACGCAACGCTGCGGCTGAATGTGTTCTGCAAATGTGACTCCCAAACCCTCAAGAACACACCAGTTCTTGAAGGACAAACCAGTAGGTTTTTCCTAGAAACCCCCTTCAATCTTCGACTCAGCTAGATCCTCGATCGTTCCACTGCAACCCACAGCTAGATCCTAGATCACACCACTGAACGTTATCTCAATGCTTCTTTAATCCAAAGAACAAGAATTGTTATGTGTAAATGTTCTTGAAAGAAGAGTGATTGAGAAGATGAAGAAGATGAAGTCTCTTTCAGGTTTCTATGTGCTCACTGACAATTGCTCCAACACTTCTTTGATCTTGTGTTCAATTGTCTTTCTGCTCAATGAATTCGTGTCTCTCATTTGCTGTTGAAACCTGTATATATGTGCTGCAAAACAGATTCTGTTATGACTTGAAACAACCTTGTGTATTGATACACAGGAGTGTGCATCGATGCATACTGTAAGTTGTATGAAATTTGGTCAAATTAATTAATCATGTATCGATGCAGGAGTCGTGTGTATCGATGCATGTGGTATTTACACTAATCTGTATCGATGCTTAATGCTCATGTATTGATGCACAGGCTATCTCAAGTGGTCATGTATCGATGCAGAAGTCGTGTGTATCGATGCACAGAGTTTTTGCCCTTCCATGTATCGATGCATGGCTCGTGTGTATCGATGCATACTGAACATAATTTGTTTTGACATTAATCAAGGCTGCATGTATCGATGCACAGATTCATGTATTGATACATACTGTTACAAAATGCATTTTAATAGTTATTTTAAGGAATTTTTTTTTCAATGTACATATATATGTGTGGTTATGCAACAATAGAGTGGGATGAATCACAAAGTAAAAACACAATTATATCATGTAATGCAATGCACAACCAATTTGGATGATGTTCACACAATTTGCTATCATTAAAAGTTAATTCAAGTTAAAGATTTGGATGATGTTCACACAATTTGCTATCATTAAAAGTTAATTCAAGTTAAAGAATTCTTTCACAAACTCCCCCTTTTTGATGATGGCATATTCTTGGCAAGATGTGTGATACTCCCCCTGAGTTTGTGCATATCTGCATTTTCTCCCCCTTTGTCAACATCAAAAAGAGGAAGAACTATAGTTATCAAGTAGAAAGTGAAGCAGGGCATGGCAAAAAGGATAATACGCTATCAATCACACAGAAAGAAGCTGCAAGTTAAAGAATCATTCACAAAGAATCATTCAAAAGGTAAGGGCAATAACAAATAGAGATAAACAGAAACTTAAAAGCATTTAAAGTGTGCAAACGAGTTTAGGAGTTACATAAGCTAGAACAAATAATGTGCAACCAAATGAAATGAAATGCATTGAAATGAAAGGCATGGTGGGTTAATTTGGATTGTGGCCACCACAGGATTCCTCATCATGTCTGTCGGGGTCTCGGTAGCTTGGCGGAGGTGGAGGAGGAGGCATCGTGTCTGGATTATGTCCCATGAAGGAGTATTGCCTAAACCGATTCTGAACCTCAACGCTTCGAAAGCTGTCCATAATCCCAGGATTTTCACGGCAGTCATCCATAAAGCCGGACATTTCGTTGTAGAACACTTGATGCCATTTGACCAAGTCTTGGTGCCAAGCATGTTGATTGTGATACATCCGTGTGTGCTCATCATGCCACTCCCGATGCTCATTGTGCCATTCAGTTTGTTGAACATGCCAGTACCGTGCTTCTTCATGGCGTTCTTTGTTGACGATTTCCATCTGTTGAAGCATGTGAGTGATGTCCGCATTTGGTGTTGAGGCTGAAGTACCACCGGCGAATGGAGGGGCTGTAGGTTCAGGTACGTAGTTGGTGGGAGACCACCTTCGTGGCACCCACTCACCCCAACCAGTATTGGCCTCAGCTTGAGGCACATCTGTATCAGGCGCATCCTGCATTTCTTCATCAGGCTGTTCTTCAGCAACATGGATGCGTTCAGAAGGCATGTCAAAGTTGTAAATTCTGGTTTTGGATTTTCTTTCAAAAAAGTAGAAGCACTTGCGGTCTTTGTCCCATCGATATCCCATATGCGAAAGAGTGGCAGAGTCAAACTCTTGAGCAGCAGACGGGGATAGAAGAGGAACAATAGGGATTGTAACTTTCCAAAACTTTAGAATTTTCATGACTTGAGAGGCATACCCTAGCGCTACAGTTTTGCTGTCTCGCACATAAAATAGACGTTTTACAAAGTAGTTCGCCCAATTTAAGTGAATCTTATTTTGCAGAATGTAGAGAAGATGTATGCTAGGTCTATCCAACCGAGAGTGGCCACTGTTGGTTGGACGCAGAATGTGTGTAATGATCCAGTGTAGAATACGCGAAGTTTGTTTGATCATACCTGACGTGACGTGTTCGTCCTCACTCAACGGTCTATCAATCTTTAGGATAGAAGTTGTAAAGTCCCTCAGGTCAAATTCAGGATCAAAGTGCAGGTCATGCCAGGACTTGAAAGCCATCGACGGAAGCGGCATTTGAAACACCGTTTCCCAATTAGCGGCTTCAAAGGTATATGTTCTGACTCCGATAGAACACCGGAACATATAGCCTGGACCAGTGTGTAAACCAGCATAAAAGGCCCGGATGAAATCCTCATGATAGTCATCTTTTGTAGATAGAAAGGACCCAAGTTTTTGTGCATGTAACAGTTCAACTACTTCATTTAGGTGCAGGTGAACAGCATCTGTTTTATCAAAGATATGAGGTTTCATTACCAACCTGGCCTTGAAGGATTCCTCAAATTCAGCAGCAATGGCAGGATGAAGAATGTCTAAGGCATTTGAAGGAACATCTGGTGGTTGTTGAGACGTACCGGCTGCTTCCTTTCCCTTTCCTTTTCCTTTGGCTCTGGCTGGAATAGTGCGTGGAGGCATGGTGATATGAGATTTAGGGTTTTACCAAGTTTGTGAGAGAGTGAAGATGAGAAGGATTAGGGTTAGCCACTGGTTTTGGGGTTTTTGAGGGCAGATGAGATGAAGTAATGAGATAAGAGATGATATGATTGGTTGATGTGTCGATGCATGAGAGAGAAAAAAATGCATTTAATTCAGATGACAGCAGTAAGTATCGACGCAGAGAGTTATGTGTCGATGCCAAGTATTTGAAAATTGTCATTGTATCGATACATACGATGGATGCGTCGATGCCAAGGGTTTACAATTGCCTTGTGTATCGATACATGTGATAGATGCATCGATGCATACTGAAGCAGTTTTTCAAAATTTGAATTTCAGAGTATGTGTATCGATGCAGGCTTCGTAGGTGTCGATACATACTGATGCTGAACTGGTTTTTAATGGATTTTAATGCAGTATGATTATGCAGTTGCACTATGTCATGATAATTTTGCTCAAAAATCAGAGTGTTAATGAGCATACATTATAGACAGGAAGTATATTCAAGCAAACTTTATATCAACTAGAGTAAGTACATTTGATCTAACAAACACAATCACTAATCAATAAGAAAATTGTAGAAAGGATTGATATTACCTCTATTGGAGAGATCTTGTGAAGGATAATTGACATCTAAAACAGTGCTTGTCACACACGGTGAGGCATAATATAATTAAGATGTAACATGCTTATGACATCAAATGAGATAGATCTAAGATTCCTAATTCGCGACGAATGTTGAAGAAAGGTTCCGTTGCCAATGGTTTAGTGAAAATATCAGCAAGCTGATTTTTGGAGTCAACGTGCTCAAAGACAACGTCTTCTTTTTCAACATGATCACGAAGGAAATGATGTCTAATCTCTATGTGTTTAGTGCGTGAGTGTAAAACAGGGTTTTTAGTAAGGTTTATGGCACTAGTGTTGTCACATTTGATAGGAATACGTTTGAGTTGAATGTTGAAGTCTTGTAGTTGCTGCTTAAGCCATAAAATCTGAGCGCAACAACTACCGGCTGCAACGTATTCGGCCTCTGCAGTTGACAAAGCCACAGAAACTTGCTTTTTGCTGTGCCAACTGACCAAGGAGTTTGAAAATAGGTGACACGTACCACTTGTACTTTTCCTATCTGATTTGCAGCCAGCAAAATCAGAATCGGAGTACCCTACTAGGCTACAATCACTTCCTTTAGAATACCAAAGCCCATATTTAGATGTTCCATGAAGATATCTAAATATGCGCTTCACCGCTTTTAGGTGCGATTCTTTAGGATTTGATTGATAGCGTGCACACATGCAAACACTAAACATGATGTCAGGTCTAGAGGCAGAAAGATACAAGAGAGATCCGATCATACCTCTGAATCTTTTGACATCTACACACTTACCGTGCTCATCCTTTTCTAGATTTCCGTTGGTAGGCATTGGGGTGTCGATTGATTTTGAGTCATTCATTCCAAAGCGCTTGAGTAGTTCTCTGCAGTATTTTGTTTGACATACTGCAGTACCTTCATCAAGTTGCTTTATTTGCAGTCCTAGGAAGTAGTTTAGCTCCCCCATTAGACTCATCTCAAATTCACCCTGCATAACCTTAGAAAATTCTTCGACCAAGTGTATGTTAGTTGAACCAAATATGATGTCGTCGACATAAATTTGAACTAAAAGAATGTGCTTCCCTTTGTGTTTAATAAAGAGAGTATTGTCCACTTTACCTCTTGAATATCCATGATCAATTAGGAATTTGCTAAGCCTTTCATACCAAACCCGAGGGGCTTGTTTAAGACCATACAAAGCTCTTTTTAATTTGTAAACATGATCTGGATTTTCAGCATTTTCAAAACCGGGAGGTTGTGAAACATATACTTCTTCATTTATGACACCATTAAGAAAAGCACTCTTTACGTCCATTTGGTAAAGCTTAAAATCCTTAGAACACGCATAGGCAAGCAAAAGACGTATAGCTTCGAGGCGAGCAACTGGAGCATAAGTTTCCTCATAGTCTATGCCCTCCTCTTGGTTATATCCTTGTGCTACTAGGCGTGCCTTGTTCCTAGTAATCACTCCGTTTTCATCAAGTTTGTTTCTAAAAACCCACTTAGTGCCTATGATATGATGATCTCGCGGACGAGGGACAAGTTCCCAAACGTCATTTCTTTTAAATTGATTAAGCTCTTCTTGCATGGCCATTAGCCAAAACTCATCAATCAAGGCCTCTTTGGCATTCTTAGGCTCAACTTGTGAAACAAACGCAAAGTGAGAACAAAAGTTACTTATCTTAGACCTGGTCATTACTCCCTTTGAAATGTCTCCCAAAATGTTGTCGATGGGATGGTCTTTTGAGGATCTCCAAGCTGTTGGAAGATCATTCACTTCAGCTGTCTTTTCTTCCTCAATTTCTTCATGGCTTGTATCTTCCTCCTTCTCATGGGCAGCTGTTTTGGACTGATCAATTTCCTCAACAGCTTCCTTGAGTATGTCTTCTGTAGATACACCTGCGTCATCAAAAGAAATACCTTTTCCGACATTTTTCGGATAAGACTCATCAAAAGAAACATGAACCGACTCTTCAACAGTAAGTAAACGCTTATTATACACTCTATATGCTTTACTTGACATTGAGTGGCCAAGAAAAATACCTTCATCCGCTTTTGCATCAAACTTCCCAATGTTTTCCTTACCGTTATTCAAAACAAAACATTTACAACCGAATACGTGAAGATGTGACAAGTTTGGTTTTCTTCCTTTCAAAAGTTCATAAGGAGTTTTGTTCAAAATAGGGCGAATTAAAATTCTGTTTAGGACATAACAGGCTGTGCTAACAGCATCAGCCCAAAAGTATTTTGGTAATCCACCCTCATTAAGCATTGTTCTTGCCAACTCCTCTAAAACACGATTTTTACGCTCCACAACGCCATTTTGTTGTGGAGTGCGAGGGGCTGAAAAGTTATGCTCAATGCCATACTTGTCACAAAACTTCTCAAAGTGATAGTTTTGAAACTCACCACCATGATCGCTACGAATTGTAACTATTTTGGAATTCATTTTGTTTTGGGACAGATTTGCAAAATTTTTAAAAGCAGAAAAAGTTTCATCTTTGCTATGAAGGAATATAGTCCAAGTGAATCTAGAGTAGTCATCAACTATTACAAAGCCATAGTAGTTTCCACCTAGGCTCTTTGTCCTAGAAGGTCCAAAGAGGTCCATATGGAGAAGCTCAAGGGGTCGTGAAGTTGAAATTACATTTTTAGATTTAAAAGACACCCTTGTTTGCTTTCCCATTTGGCACGCGTCACATAGGTGGTCTTTTGAGAATTTTATTTTTGGTAGACCAACTACTAGATCCTTAGATACAACCTTGTTTAGCAAATCGAAGTTAACATGAGCTAAACGTCTATGCCAAAGCCAAGAATCATCATTCAAGGTGACTAGACATTTAGTGTTTGTTAACGGTACATCAAACAAGTCAAGCATATAGATGTTGTTTACTCTTACACCCTTAAACACAATGTTTTGTTCAGCATGTTCAATTATGCAGCAAGTTTTTGTAAACGAAACTTTATAGCCCATGTCGCATAGTTGACTTATGCTTAACAAGTTGTGTTTAAGTCCCTCAACTAAATGGACATTTGAAATAGTAGTGGTGGAGGGATTACCTACACTACCTTTGCCGAGTATAGCTCCTTTGTTGTTGTCTCCATAAGTAACATATCCCTTTTTCTTCGCCTTGAAGTCTATAAAAAGCGATATGTCACCGGTCATGCGCCTTGAGCAGCCGCTGTCAAGAAACCACCTTCTATCTACGGAGGCAAGGCACTCGTCCTACAATATCAAAAGAGAGAAGTTGGTCCCCAATTTTCATTGGGTCCAAGAGGGTAAGTGTTAACATGGTTGCCTTTTGGCTTCCATTGATAAATACCTTTAGGGACTAGAAATCTCCTAAATTTGCATTTCTCAATGGTATGGCCAGCATGACAACAATAATGACATAAACCATGATGATGTGTTTGTTGTTTCTTGTTCATTGAATCCTTTAAGATAAAAGAGTATTTTGCATATGGAGGATTCAATGACTTCTTAAACAACTTGGGGTCAACGGCATAAGTAATTTTAGGTTGTAGCGCTTTCTCTAGTTTGACCTTAAGAGTGTTTACCTCTTTTTGCCAAACATAACAAGCGTCACAATACCTAACTCTACTACATCCGTCAATGTCAATAGTTTTTGAATTTTCTGCAATACTAGTTTTCAATGCTTCTAAATCAATTTCAGCTTTGTTTACTTTACCTTCCAAAAAAGAGAAGATATGTTTGTCGGAAGCTAGTCGTTTAAAAGCATCTACAGCTTCGTTATGCAGTTTTTCAAAAGCTATTTTTAATTCCGAAAAAGACATAGAGGAGAAGTTATTGAAGTAGGCTTGTTTTACCTTTTTGTCATTGTTTTTCTTCTTGTGGTAGGACTGATTTTTTGTGTGAGCCATAAGGCACAGATTTGCAGCTTCATCATCATCACTTGAGCTTTGTGTGCTTGATGAATCACTATCACTTTCCCATGCAATATACGCCCTTCTTTGCTTGCTGTACCCTTTTGGTGAGTCTTTTCTTTGGTCCTTATACTTCATAGGGCAGTCCGTTTTAAAGTGTCCGGATTTACCACAATTAGAGCATGATCCTCTTCCTCTACTCTTCTTGTTCTCTTCTTGTTTCGAATTTGTAGATTGTTTTCGAAACTTCATGAGATTTTTGTCGGAATGCTTAACTCCATTCTTTCGAATGAACCTATTGTATCTCCTTACAAACAGTCCCATTTCCTCATCATCCGTGTCTTTGTCACTACTTGAATCATTGTCGCTTTGCTCTTTTCGTGAGGACTTAGAGCTAGAGGCCACAAGAGCTATTGGCTTCTTCTCTCCCTCTTTGTATCTTTTCTTTTCCTTCTCCTTCTTACTTTTATTCTCATATTTTTCAAGACTTTCCAAAGCTTGCTGATGTTCTTCCAGCTTTCTAAACAGTGTAGTAATCGTAAGTCTTGTAAGATCGTTGGCTTCCTTGATTGCTGTAACTTTAGGTTGCCACTCCCTGCTAAGACACCTGAGAATTTTATTAGTAGCAATTTCATTGGAAATAGGTTTTCCAAGAGCATTCAATCGGTTAGTTAGATGGGTGAATCTCTTTTGCATGTCGGAGATGGATTCTCCTTGTTTCATGCGAAAGAGTTCAAACTCTTGATTGAGTGTGTTAATGCGGGACTGTTTTACTTCAGTAGTACCCTCATGGGCAACTTCTAAAGCGTCCCACATTTCTTTAGCTGTCGTGCAATGTGATACTCGATAATATTCATCAACACCAAGTGCTGAAATTAACATGTTTCGAGCTCTCCAATCACACGACCACTTTTTCTCATCTTTCTCATTCCAATCATCTTCTGGTTTAGGTACTATGGCGCCAGCCGCATTAGTCATTGTAATTTGAAACGGACCGTTTTCAATGGCAGCCCATACTAACCTATCCACAGAATTTATATGAACTCGCATGCAGTCTTTCCAGTAGCCATAATTTTCACCGTTGAAAATAGGCGCTCTATTATACGCCCCCTTTGGTTCAGAATCCATACTGTTACAGGCAGCCACAGAGCACCAGCGAACCAGGCTCTGATACCACTTGTTAGACGGTGTGGCTAGTGATCGAGAGGGGGGGTGAATAGATCACCTCTTAAAAAAATAACGGATTTAACGTTTAATCAGAGTTTTCAAAAACAGCGGAAAAAGCAGTCCCGAATCGACTTCCGTCTATTCTGAACTACTACTAGAAAGCCGGACACGCAAGTGCAGTTGCTGGATTTTAGTGAGAATGACAGAAATAATACACACAGAACTTTAACAGATTGAATGCGCTTATCCTCAAATACTATTTCCAATGAACACAATCAAGTTAACCGTTTTGTCAAACAGTTGGTGTGTGAGTGTTTGATGATAAACAGCAATGGTGTATGACTCAAGGTTTTGTTATCACTGCTGTCCAGAAATATAATCAATCACCACACACTAACAGAATTTGCAAAACAGTATTGAAACGTAAAGAAGATTAAGGTAAAAGTACGATACGCAGAGATTTGTTAAGGAAGTTCCCCACGTCGTCCTCGCGTGTGGGTACGTCTCCCTCTCAATTTCAAATGAAATTGAGAACTTTGATTATCAATTATTGCCGAATCCGTTGATACAAGGTTTTGATACAAAGACAGAATTTCTAAACTCCAAGAACCTCTTCTTGTATAAACCTTCACTTGATCTGAGCTCGATCAAGATTTTCCTGCACAAAGTTGCAAACAATTCACCGGTTCCACGACCTGCTTGCGAAATCCCCCGATCTCCAAACGCAACGCTGCGGCTGAATGTGTTCTGCAAATGTGACTCCCAAACCCTCAAGAACACACCAGTTCTTGAAGGACAAACCAGTAGGTTTTTCCTAGAAACCCCCTTCAATCTTCGACTCAGCTAGATCCTCGATCGTTCCACTGCAACCCACAGCTAGATCCTAGATCACACCACTGAACGTTATCTCAATGCTTCTTTAAT
Source organism: Lathyrus oleraceus (assembly GCF_024323335.1). Taxonomy (NCBI): domain Eukaryota; kingdom Viridiplantae; phylum Streptophyta; class Magnoliopsida; order Fabales; family Fabaceae; genus Lathyrus; species Lathyrus oleraceus. Next base: position 504,867,916 of record NC_066583.1, on the reverse strand, counting down.
CCAAAGAACAAGAATTGTTATGTGTAAATGTTCTTGAAAGAAGAGTGATTGAGAAGATGAAGAAGATGAAGTCTCTTTCAGGTTTCTATGTGCTCACTGACAATTGCTCCAACACTTCTTTGATCTTGTGTTCAATTGTCTTTCTGCTCAATGAATTCGTGTCTCTCATTTGCTGTTGAAACCTGTATATATGTGCTGCAAAACAGATTCTGTTATGACTTGAAACAACCTTGTGTATTGATACACAGGAGTGTGCATCGATGCATACTGTAAGTTGTATGAAATTTGGTCAAATTAATTAATCATGTATCGATGCAGGAGTCGTGTGTATCGATGCATGTGGTATTTACACTAATCTGTATCGATGCTTAATGCTCATGTATTGATGCACAGGCTATCTCAAGTGGTCATGTATCGATGCAGAAGTCGTGTGTATCGATGCACAAAGTTTTTGCCCTTCCATGTATCGATGCATGGCTCGTGTGTATCGATGCATACTGAACATAATTTGTTTTGACATTAATCAAGGCTGCATGTATCGATGCACAGATTCATGTATTGATACATACTGTTACAAAATGCATTTTAATAGTTATTTTAAGGAATTTTTTTTTCAATGTACATATATATGTGTGGTTATGCAACAATAGAGTGGGATGAATCACAAAGTAAAAACACAATTATATCATGTAATGCAATGCACAACCAATTTGGATGATGTTCACACAATTTGCTATCATTAAAAGTTAATTCAAGTTAAAGATTTGGATGATGTTCACACAATTTGCTATCATTAAAAGTTAATTCAAGTTAAAGAATTCTTTCACAATTTCAACATTCTTCACTGAGGTTGACTTCCATCATATTCCTCGAGATGAGAATCGGATGGCAGATGCTCTTGCTACACTTGCTTCAATGATTGTGGTAAGACTTTGGAATGAAGTCCCCAATATCACTGTGATGCGCTTGGATAGACCAGCTCATGTATTTGCATTAGAGGAAGTGCAAGATGATAAGCCATGGTATTATGATATCAAATGTTTCCTATAGAACCAAATTTACCCGCCTGGGGCATCTGGGAAAGATAGGAAGACTTTGAGGAGATTATCAGGAAGTTTCTACCTCAATGGTGATGTGCTTTATAAGAGAAATTTTGACATGGTGCTGCTCAGATGCGTGGATAGACACGAAGCATACCTGTTGATGACTGAGGTCCATGAGGGTTCATTTGGTACTCATTCCAATGGACATGCCATGGCTCGGAATATGTTGAGAGCAGGCTACTATTGGCTGACAATGGAGTCTGACTGCCGCAAATATGTGAAGAAATGCCATAAGTGTCAGATTTACACGGATAAGATTCATATTCCTCCGACACTTTTGAATGTGATTTCGTCACCATGGCCCTTCTCCATGTGGGGAATCGACATGATTGGCATGATAGAGCCGAAAGCGTCCAATGGACACAAATTTATTCTCGTAGCAATTGATTACTTCACTAAGTGGGTTGAAGCGGCATCATATGCAAATGTGACCAGGAAGGTGGTTGTGAAGTTTATCAAGAATCAACTCATATGCCGATATGGTGTGCCAGATAAGATCATTACAGATAATGGATCTAACTTGATGATGAAAGAGTTGTGTAGTGAGTTAAAGATTGCACATCATAATTCTTCTCCTTACAGACCCAAGATGAATGGGGCTGTTGAAGCGGCTAATAAGAATATCAAGAAAATTATACAGAAGATGGTTGTCACGTATAAAGATTGGCATGAGATGCTGCCATTTGCTTTACATGGATATCGTACATCTGTCCGCACTTCAACAGGGGAAACCCCTTTTTCTCTCGTTTATGGCATGGAGGCTGTGCTCCCAGTAGAGGTGGAGATCCCATCAATGAGAGTCTTGATGGAAGCCAAGTTGACTGATGCTGAATGGGTTCAGAGTCGTTATGACCAGTTGAATTTGATAGAAGAAAAGAGATTGACTGCCATGTGCCATGGTCAGTTATATCAGCAAAGGATGAAGAAAGCCTTTGATAAAAGGGTCAAGCCTCGTGTGTTCTGAGAAGGTGACCTTGTGCTCAAGAAAGTCTTGTCTTTCGCGCCCGATTCTAGGGGCAAGTGGACTCCAAACTATGAAGGTCCATACGTTATCAAGAGAGCCTTTTCAGGCGGTGCATTGATACTTACAACTATGGACGGGGAGGATTTCACTCGTCCTGTGAATTCAGATGCAGTCAAGAAATACTTCGCCTAAAATAAAAACAGAATAGCTCGCTAAGTTGAAAACCCGAAAGGGCGACTTAGGCAAAAATGAGCGTCTCGGTGGATTGAAACCCTGAAAGGGCGATCCAGACAAAAGTTAGAGACATGAAAAATGAATACATGTATCCTGCTAGATTGAGTACCTCATCCTGGGGAAATCTAGGAAAAAAAATAGGGATTTGGCAAGTAACTGCATCCTGACAAGACTTTGTTCTACAACTGCCATCCGTCAGAGATTCTCGCTTATTCATCATCAACCAAAGCTTCAAATACATCGGATTCAGAATTGGTGGAGAAATGGTCATTATGTTCAATGTAGCCCTTTTCCAATATATATCACCAATTTCAAATTTGTAAAGATCTATGGAGTCTTGCCATTTGCAGACTGTCATTCCATCAAATAAATTTGAGCCTTTATCCAATTATTTGCACTCTTATTTGTTTCTATTCAACAAATGTTTTGCATGTTTTAATCGAAAAAAATATCATTGTTTTAAATAATCAAATTTTTCATAATTTGTTTTTAAACAAAGTGAACATTCACAATGACATAGGGACACTGGGAATGCCTGCAGTGCTCTCCCAAGGATGGTAAGATTCTCGACAGGATAAGGCGTTCGTCCATATTCCTGGCATGCTCATGTCCTCTTCCTCCGGAGCCTCTTGTGGTTCTCTCTCTCAAGCAGAGTGTTGGGTAAGATTATTCATCTCTTCCTCCTCAGTAGATATGATCTCATTGGTAGTGTTTGGTGATCTTTGGAAGCTTCTGGTTTATGGTTATTCCCCCCGGAGACCCATCCTCCTCTTTGATAACTTCCCCGGTAGAGTTGCTTCTACATCGAAGTTCATCTGTGCAACGACTTTGCCCTAGTTGGAATGACGGATGCTCATTTCCCTGCAGAGATCTTTGAGGGCCTGGCTTTCTCTCTTGAGATGTAGTGCCGGATGTTTGTGTACTTATTCTTTAAACCTGTTTGCGTTAGAAATGTCTGTTTGTCAGCATTCATCATACATAAACCACGCACGTGTGCATATAGTCCTAAAACATTCAGATATTCATGTTGCATTCTTTGCCATATATCTTTGTTTGCTATCCCCTGCTAGTTGGTAATACATTTCCCCGAGCAGATGTCGGTGTCTGATCTCCCCATATAGAGTCAGCCCCTTAAGCAGAAAGTGTTTATCTTTCCTTCCATATTCCCCACCGAGTTATATCCTCGTAGATAATGGTTGTTTTTGTTGCCTCCCAACACATATATTGGGATGGAGATCCCCGTTGAGTTATATCCTAATAGGGACAAGCTTTGTTTCATAGTGCCTATCTAGTTCGATCCTAGACTGGCCTCTTATGACTGTTTCCTGCACTTCCCTGTGGTATAGATGAATAGTCGCTCAGTAACCAGTAATTATCCATCTTTGCCCCGGCGGAGTCTGTGGTTTTCTACCTTGATACCGGTAGTTGTAAACCTTATTCCATCCCCTTGCAGAGTTAACCTTTTGTTCATCCTAATCGATGACAGTTACTTTTCCGTGGTTTTCTACCCAGTATCTGGTAGATGTAATCCCCTCCTTGACGGTTATCATTATCCAATATTCGGTATTGATAAGTCCTTCAACCCCGGTGATATATCTCTTGGATAATTGCTCTGATAAAGCAATTTATCCCCAGCAAGTCATCTTTCATGTACCGTTTGTCGGTAATGATCGTTTCTCCTCTTGAATGGTCATCATTTTGTACCTAGTTCGCGGTATCCCGATGTCCTTTCTTTTCGGTCGATTTATCCTTTATTAACCCAATAACCGGTTATAGATAATCTTCCATGCGAGTATATTATCTACATCCTGACGGTAATAGATAATATATCTCATGCACTCTCTGGTCGAAGTCCTTTTCTCTTCCCCAGTCGAGTAAGATTCGTATCCCTTTTATTGGAATCGAATGTCCATCCTATAATCGAGTTTTTCTTTTAGCCCTCTTTTAGATGATGAGCGTCTTGGGAATATTCCCCAATTCACGCTTTGGTCGGTCACCTATTATATGCCCAGTAACCGGTATCCCGGGTGTTCCTTCCTCCCTGCTCCCTATTATGACTTTTTGTCCCCTTGCGGAGTCAGATTCTCCTGAGCTGAAGTTTACCTTTTTAGGACTTCCTCAGATGATTTTCGGATGTTTGATATCTCTCACCCTTATACCGGTCTTAGATATTCATTCTTCCCGAGCATGCTGTTCTCTCACCCTTGTATCGGTGTTCAGAACACATGCCTCTTTGAGCTTATTACCCAGTAACCGGTAATACCTCATCCCGTTGCTTCCCCATAGGAATTTTGTTTGGGTGTTTCCCCAGCGAGGTCCCTTAGTGGATTCTCTCAGTCTGAGACCGGATTTTTATCCGAAGTAATCATTACGGATAAGCTTTTTGCTGTATTGGCATATTCCCCAATACATGCATCTTTGAGTCAGCTCGAGTCTTTCCATGGATTTATTTCATGGATTCCCTTCGTGTCACTCAGACAAGTTTCAAGTTGTGACCTGCTCACGCACTTTTATCCCTTTGCTCCCCTGTAGAATCCCTAGAGTCTCTGTCCCATATATGAGTGTGTTACAGCAGTGGATTTTCAGTTGTTCCCGTTCCTTTTCTTTCTTTGTGGACACATATCCACAGAGTGTTACCATTTGCATACATACATCTGCATCATGAGGTCTCTTAGGGACCAAAATTCGTCTCTTTGTTATTATTTAAGTCCATTCTACCTCGTCGAGATGAAGATTTTAACCTTCACTTCTCCGGCTAGAATGACCTTAAATAGGGGCATCTGTAAGATCCCAACTTTGGCCCTAAGGTCCCTCATGGCATCATAACATTGCATTTGCAAAGTCTCAAGGATCATAAGCATCTTGGTTCCCCTTGCCTTTGGGTGGGACCTCTTGTGAGTGGTTTAAGATCACCAAGCATACTTGAATTGTATATCATTGATTTTCTCATTTTTGTTTACTAACCAAAAGCACAAAAATATGTCACTAACATCTTTTGTTTGTAGCTTGAGCAATCACAAGGTCCAAAGCTTCTAGGAGATCATGGGTGCAAAGATATGGCCAAGAGAAGATGAAGGCAAGCATGGCAATGGTTCCCAAAGCTCTCATCCATCAAATATGCCTCCCTAGCATCTTAATTCATCATTTTTATCAAAGCAAGTCAAAGGGTTTGAGGTTTGTTCCTCAAGGAAACCCTAATTCATCTGACCACCCAAAATGCCTTGCTAATGAAGCAACCTCAGCCCATGGTCAAATACAATCAAGGGAAGTTCTCTAATTCATCATTTCATGCATATTTGATCTTATTTGAGTGTCCTCAATCATCAATTCATCAAGATATGAGTTGTGGACTTGAGAAGTTGATCAGTCAATTCATCTGACTATTTTGAAATACACTGAGACCTAACTTTTTATGTGTTGGTCAAATGGAGATGATCCCAAAAGCAAAAATGTTCTTAAGGATAATATGATTTTTGATTGCTTGAGTTTATAAGAGAGAGGTATCCAAGATACCTTGAGGAGCTTTCCAATAATTCATTTGATTGTTGATTGCTTGAGTTTATGCTTATGTGATTGCTTATTCCAAAGGATGGGAGCTACTTGGATCATCAATATGATCTCAAGAGAGGAACTCCATTTGTGGTTTTACTTCTTATTCCTTACCTCTTGCATGTTTAGGACTTTAGCCATTCTTCTTCTTCCCTCCACTCTAACCCAAGCCAAAACCTTTGTGCAAACATTTAACATTTGTTTTCAACATTAGAAACCTAAGCCTTATGCTTTTGATTTTCAAACTTTTCTTTTCATAACACTTATTTTGAATTGAACTCTTAAGTCAACTTTGACCATATTTTGTAAATACTTTTCATTGGTAAATATAACCCATTCAAATGTTCTTTTTGTGGTTTCAATGGCCACTCTCTTAATCAATATTTTTCATAACCTTTAGCTATTAGGTTTGAGTTATCCTTGTGGTAGATGTAATACTCACCTGTATCCTTAGTGATGGACAATGAGTCTTCCATGCTTATTATAGGGTTAACCCCTCACTAGCATGTTGAAGTTATCCTTACATGGTGGATTTGTGGTTTTAGGTTGAGTTTTCTCCCTTGGATAACAAATGACCTTAAGGCTTTTGGACCAATCAATTCACCAATTCATTTTTTGAGATTTTTACCCTGAACTACGAGGTTTTGATCCTAATCTTTTTTAAGATGGTACGTAGGCAATGGATTTATCCATCCAAACACAAAATGTAAATAAACTTGTACATTCTCTTCTCATCTCTTCAATCATGTTTGCACAATTAAATTTTCACAAAAAAAATTCCAACCTTACAACCAATGTGAAAAGGGCTCCCTAGGAGTACCTAGGATGTTTTGGGTGCTTAAAACCTTCCCATTGCATAACCAACCCCCTTACCCAGATCTCTGACTTTTTTACTAGTTTTTGATTTGATAAAACTTTTAGGTTTTTGTTCGCTTTCTAACCATTCCTTTGGATAAATAGAAGTGCGGTGGCGACTCGACTTGTATGGTTTACCTTAGATTTAGTCAATATCTCTAATGGTAACGAATACCCCGCTACAATGAGTGTCTTGGAAATATTCCCCAATTCACGCCTGGTTGGTCACCTATTATATGCTCAGTAACCGGTATCCCTGGTGTTCCTTCCTTCTGCTCCCTATTATGAATTTTGTCCCCTGTGGAGTCAGATTTTCCTGAGTCGAAATATACCTTTTAGGTTTTCCTCAGATGTTTTAGATGATTGATATCTCTCACCCTTATACCGGTCTTAGATATTCTCTCTCCCTGAGTGTGTTGTTTTCTCACCCTTACATCGGTGTTTGGATGACATGTCTCGTTTTGAGTTTATTACCCAGATGTCGGTAATATCTCGTTTTTTTCTTCCTCGGCTGATTCCTTTGTGGACTTCCCCATCCGAGTCCGGATTTTTATCTGAAGTATCCTTCGTGGATAGTTTCGCTGTATTGGCATATTCCCTAATACATGCATCTTTCTCAGCTGAGTCCTTTGGTGGACATCCCCGTCTGAGTCCGGATTTTTATCCGAAGTATCCTTTGTGGATAGTTTTGCTGTATTGGCATATTCCCCAATACATGCATCTTTGCGTCAACTCGAGTCTTTCCATTGATTTATTTTCATGGAATCCCTCCGTGTCTCCCAGCAAGTTTTCAAGTCGTGGCCTGCTCACGCATTTCATTCCCTTTATTCCCCCCAGAGTCTTTGTCCCATTTATGAGTGTATTACTCTTACGGATTTTCAGTTTCTCCTGATTTCTTTGTGGACACATATCCCCATAGAGTATTAACTTTTGCATACATACATTTGCATTACGAGGTCTCTTAGGGACCAAAATTCGTCTCTTTGTTATTATTTAAGCCCATTCTACCTCGTAGAGACGAAGATTTTAACCTTCATATCTCCGACTAGAATGACCTTAAATAGGGGCATCTGTAAGACCCTAATTTTGACCCTACGATCCCTCATGGCATCATAACATTGCTCATTTGCATTTGCCTCAAGGATCATGGCATCTTGGCTCCTTTACCCTAGGTTGGGACTTGTGAGTTGGTTTGAGACCACCAAGCATGCTTGAATTGTATCTTATTGCTTTTCTCATTTTGTTTACTAACCAAAAGCACAAAAATATGTCACTAACTTGTTTTGTTTTGAAGCTTAAGCAGTCATGTGATCCAAAGCTCCTAGGAGGCTCCTATACCCAATGAAATGGCCAGATAAAGATGAAAGCAAGCATGCCAATGGTTCCAAATCTCCCAATCATCATATATGTCTCCCAAGTATCTCAATTTGTCAATTTGATCAAGATAAACCAAAGGGATTGAGGATTGTTTCCCAAGAAAACCCTAATTCAACTGTGCATTGACTGTGCCTTGCCCATGAAGCAACCTCAACCTATGATCAAATACAATCAAGGGAAGTTCTTTCATTCATCATTTTATGCATATATGAGCCTATGTGAGTGTCCTCAATCATTCATTCATCAAGATTTGAAGTTTGGCTTTGAGAAGTTGATCAGTCAATTCATCTGACTATTTTGAAATCTATTGAGACCTAACTTTTGATGTGTTTGTCAAATGGTGATAACCTCAAGAGAAAAATTGTTCTTAATAACCATATGAACAACTTTCATGTTCATCAAAAATCCATTTGAAACTTGGAAGGTCATCTTTCATTTCAAAACATTATAGGTCATTTAAACTGAAACCCTAATTTTGGGTCAACTTCCCAAGGACCTAACTCCTTCATTTTTTATGATTTTGAGGTGAGACAAAGTGAATTGGAAAGTTTAAGATGTCTACTTCAAATGTTTTGTTGGACAAAACTTCATAATCCTAAAATAAATACATGTGATAATACAAAACATTATAGGTCACTTTGGACCAAAGCCATTGAATCTTGAAAAAGTCCAACTTCAAGTGCTCATAACGTTCTCATAAAAAATCCAAATGATTCAAACTTTAAGTCAAAATTTGTTTTCTTGAAAATATCTACAACTTTGATGTTGAAGGTTTTGTCATTTGAGGCTTGCATCATTGAAACATAATGACTTGAAGTTGGTCCATTTTGGTAAAATTTTCAAATACATGTTTTGTACCTTGAACTTCATGGCTAGTTTGCAATATTTTCCAAACTCCAAATGGATTTTTGTTCAACATATCTTTTGTTCCTTATGTAAAGACCTTTCCAACCATTACTCACATGCTTATGTTTGGATTTTCCAAATGGGATTTTCGAAGAGATGAAGCTTTATGATCAATTATGCATTTCATGTTAAATATTGCTACACAAGCCATTTCCTTGCCATCTGCATGTCCAAACTTGCTTCATTTGAGTTCAGCATGCAAAACCAATTGATTTTGGACCTCACATGCGTCTGTACAGGCCCATGCATGGAGGATCCAACTTCACATGCACACGAGTTTGATCACCTTTTGCATCAGCTGTGGCTATAAATAAAAGGCATTACCTCACTTGAATCTCAACCTGAAGGCGCCTGAACCCCTGCTGAATTGATTCCCCAACCTTTCACCAAAGGAATTTGCATTTTCACTTTTAATTTTCAAGTGTGATTTTCAACAACATCAGTTGATTATCATCACTAATTCCTAAGCCTAGCTCTCATACCAAGCATCCAGATCAAGCTGCAAGCAAAGGATTGGTTGAATTGTGCTCACAAAAGTTGCTCTACAAAGGTTTATACCTCACCTATTTTGCTTCAAATCTCCCTATATTTTGTGCATTGCTTGTGTTGGTTTGCATTTCTAAAGTCCTCATGTGAGAGGCAAGCCAATGGTGGCTTTAATTTTGTGAATTGGTTAACTTCAGATTGAACACCTAGTTTTTCAACCTCATATTTCTTCTTCCATAAGAATCTTGAGCAAAAACTAAGGTCATAGGGGTGATGTACATCACCCAAACTTTCATTTGGTATATAGATCGTGTGGATTGGTTAAAGTTGCAAAACCTGCAACTGGTGGCCGGATTTTGGCTTCTCACCGAAGAAGATAGTGGTTTCCACCACCGTCCACACGTGGCTGGTCTCATAGCCCTTGGATCCATTGGTCACGATCTAATCCTGGCCCTTGTTATGTTTGACTCCATTTAATGCATGGTAACACGCGCATGACTCATGTACATGGTGAGCGCGCGCTTGAGAGCTGTTTGATGAGCCACGTCAATTAATGAGGCTGGATCTGACGCTTGTGGTTTTTTCTATTTTATTAATTTCTATTTTAATTTCTTTTATTTCATTTATTTTCAAAAATTCATAACTTCTTTATTTGGAATCACAAAAATATGGGACCAATTGCAAAAAATTACTATTAAATTCTAGTTTCATAAAATGATTTTTAATTATTTTTGTGATTCCATTTAATATTTTTTGTGAATTATTTCTTTTCTGATTGTTTTTAATTCATTTAAAATAGCATTTGATATTCAAAAATGCCAAAAATATTTTCTTAATATCTTTGGATGATGATGAATCTATGAAAAATATTCTCATCAACTTCTTAATTGATTTGAGATTTATTTGAGATTTATTTGAGATTTTAGTCCAATTATGTTATTTTTCTTCATTTTTAAATTGTTTAAAATTAGTTTCTAATTTCAAAAAATGTTGAGAAAATTTGTCAAACCTTGTTTGACCATCTTAGACTTATGATGATCCAATTGGACTTATCCAAGTTGATTTGAATTGGATTTGAAGTTTGACCTTTATTTGTTCTTATGCATTATTTTAATTCAAAAAAAATACCAAAAATATGTTTGACATTTCTTGACTTCTAAGTTTCATTTCACTTCTGTTTACCATTGATTGATGTTAATTCCATTCATGTTTGATCAATGTGTTTTGGTTATGTCTTTTGATTTTTCACTTTGTACATTCCATTTCCATCCTCATCTTCTTCTTTTTCTTTTGACCAATGAGTTAATGATTTGTGGTTAACCTTGACATATGAGAGGCTTAAACTTCTTTGATCCAAATCAAATTCATCTTGATCAAAGATCAAGTGAATTGCTTTGTGTCCAAGATAGGTTGATTCTTGGTCAAGCAAAGAACCTAAAATCCATACAAGGTCATTCTTCCTTTCTTTTGGCATGACAAGTTATAGGAGCTTGGCTTACTAGTCATAATCTCTAACTTGTGTTTATTTGCCTATAGTTTTATTGACCGGCCTCAGATAGGTGTGACTACTACATTAGTCTACTTACAATTGCTTAACATAGCGCTAAATTGCCTTATGGCACACTAACACTAACTACTAATTACTAACACTTAATTCAAGCATTAAATTCTTGCAATTTACTTTAATGCAATTTAATTTCTTGCTCATTTATTCATATTGTCTTTGCCCTTTGCTCACTTGAGCTCATGTTTATGTTTATGCCATTTGCCTTTTGCTCACTTGAGCACATTATTGTGTATATACTGTTGCCTATACAAAAGGAGAAAGGACTTAGAATTAGGACCTTACCTATGCTTAATGGAGTTTCAAGAGAAACTAGGCCTCATGCCTTTAGAATGCTAAATATGTTGAAGAGCAACTAGGCCTCATGCCTTTAGAATGCTTAATCTTGAAGATGACTTGAAAAGACCCCTAATTTAAACTCTCCTTGTCCATTATTTCTATTGCATTATGGAACTTTTTGATTGTTTGTTCTTGTGATAGGGATTCCAAACTTGAGCTAGTTAGAAGGACCATTGTCATAAGCAGTTAAGAGAAAGACAAGCCAATTGGAAGATCCTAGGAGCTTGATTGAATATTTGCTTGATTGCTTGAGTTAATTGCTAAGTCCAAAGGAAAGGAGCAACTTGGATCATCTTTATGATCTCAAGAAAGGAACTCCAAGGGTTTTATTTCTCTTCTCTCATCTTTGCATGTTTAGGACTAGCCCTTCTCTTCTTCTCTCCACTCTAACCCAAGCCAAACTCATTTTGTGCAAACATTAACATTGTTCTCAAAACTAGAAACCTAAGTGTCGTAACCTGAAAAATACAGTGTGCGAAAAAACAACCGGCAAAAGAAAATGACAGAAGAGTCGCCACCGTGCGTTATTTATCCCAAAGGAGGGAAAGGAAACGCTCGAAGTAAACCTGAAAAGAGGAAAGGAAAAGACAAGGTCTCGCAACCAAATCTTGGGTTCGGGATTCGGTTATGCGAAGGGAAGGTATTAGCACCCCTATGCATCTGTAGTACTTTACGGGATCCACTTTTGTAGTTCTTGTCTAAAGGGTGTGAGTTTATCTTGTGCTGTTTACTAAAAAAAGGGGTTAAATGAAAATGACTCGCGCGGATATCGCATCCACTGCATACGTATCTCATCTGAATATGAGAATCAGAGTCTTCGTAGCTCGGCTGACCTATGGGTTGGGGGGATGTGTGCTCGCTAAGACATCGCGTCTTATGCCTACGTATCTCATTTGGAATGAGAATTAGAGAAAGCCGTAGTTCGGCTAACTACGGGGTTAAGGATTATGTTTTGGGGGGGACGACGTTACTACGCAATGTACCGGATGCTCGGCCTTTGGAGACTTACTCACCTGTAGTAGAAGGAGTAAACGTGTGTTTAGGAGAAGAAAAATCAATGAAGGGTTAGGGTTTGGGATGCTCATGCAAAAAGGCAGTCCTTGACGAAGGAACCGCGCTACCTGCGGGGATACGAACACATACAAAACAAACATGTATAAAGTAAATGTGCCAACAAGGCAATCAGAATAAATCTCCCAAATGGTATCCCACGAGCAAAGTGGAATATCCAGCGAGCTATCCCTGCAAAAGTCATGTGAGCCTTCACAAAAACTCAACAAAAGGGTTAGTGAAACACGATAAGGGTTAAGCATTCAAGGCATTATTTATACATTCATACATAATTATGAACCCGTGGGTAAAAACCTAATGAAATTCATCCATCATACCTCATACATTCAGATAATCCAAATTAAGAGCATAAAGGTAATGGGAATAAGGGCAAACCTGATTGGAGATCTTGATTGAAATTGAGTTGCACCCGTGAGGTTTACAAAACAATCTTTAGGGTTTATGTGAGGCAGAGGTGATTCTGTGCAGTTGAGTTCCCTTCAGTCTCTGGAGGTTGCTCTGAACTATGTTAGCTCTTCTCTCACTATCTTTTTCCAGCCAGGGTAATTCTCTCACTATCTTTTTCCCAGACAGGGTAATAGGAATAGAATGGCCTTTTGTTTCACTGAAACTCTGAATTTATAACCTGACTTTTGTGGACCTGTGGGCTCAAATGAGAGAGGTCCAAGTCCAAGATTTTTTCTTTTATTTATTTATTTATTTATTTTTTATTTTTTTCGTTTTCCGTTTTTTTTTCGCTTTTTTTTTTCAAAACACGTGGGCTTCGCCTAGCGAGCATGACAGCTCATGAACAAACCTTTGCTCCTTCAAGATTAACGTTTTGATTGACGAATAGACCCCTGTTGGAAGTAATTCAAGTCTTTCCCTTGTGTTGACTGATCATCTAAATAGAGCCCACAAAGTGTCCTGGATGATGTTCAAGCTTCTTGGATCTGATTCCGATTGACATGATGAAATGCAATTTAAAATGTTAAATGACCTAAAAATGAATGCATGCATAAGGGGTAAAGCGTATGCTTCCAGGAAGAATGAAGGGTAAATTTTGGGGTATTACAGCTGCCCCTATTCAATCAACTGGAGACCTGGAAAGAAGATAGCAGCGGCTTTCGTGCTTTCGAGGTATCAAGGGATTGAATACAATAAATGCCCGAAAATTTGCACTGAAGTGAAGTGAAGTAACAATGCCTGTCAGAATCGGCAAAGAGGTGGTCTTGAAAGAAGAATCCATGGCCTGAATGCCGCTCATCAATCTGAATACTGGAAATGACTTTGATCTGAACATCGGGAGATATGAGATTATTAATATCGGTCTGAACACCGAGAGGCTGGCCTGAATGCCACAAGTTGCGTCGACTTGAACGTCGGAAACTTCTTCGATCTGAACATCGGAGAATTGGCCTGAATGCCACAAGTTGCATCGACCTGAACGTCAGAAACTTCTTCGATCTGAACGTCGGAAAATTGGCCTGAATGCCACAAGTTGCATCGACCTGAATGTCAGAAACTTCTTCGATCTAAACATCGGAAAACTGGCCTGAGCGCCACAAATTGCATCGACCTGAACGTCGGAAACTTCTTCGATCTGAACATCGGAAAACTGACCTGAACGCCACTTCGGTCTGAATACCGGAAACTTCATGCCTGTCAGCATCGGCAGAAATAGGGAACGATAATAGAGGCGGCGCATGGGCCAATGACACTTGCTGGGGATAACAAAGGTAAGTCATGAACAATCTTCAGTCTGAGTACTGGAAACAACTTCTGGCTTATCACTTGGGATACCGAGAATGTTTGTATGCTTATATGCGTATGTTTGAATTTTTCAATGGCGTAATGCTCCATGAAAATGGAAATGCTACGCGATTTGGGAGGATGCAATGCAATATGATTCTACATGCAGGGATACGAAATGCTGGGTAGAATCCCAAGCTGAGGCAAGGGGATCTGCTGGGGAAATGACCACCATCTTCTGGACCCTGGCAAGGCTGCTGGAGATGCACAGCGCAAAGAATTCTGTGGGGAAATGACCCGCCACACGGTGTCCTAGCAATGACGAAATACCGAGATTCTGACTGGGGAGAGAACGGCACTGAAAACCTGTTGTTGGGGAAAGCGATAGTGGTTCTGGCAACCACGATCTGCGAGAGATGACTCAGCAGGGGAAGCAAACACCGATACGGTACCGAGGTTCTGCTTCAAGGAAAGAAACCATGGATCTGGCATTGGGATTATCGATCTGGCCTCGAACTCTGAGGAGCGGCCGCTTCTGCTGGGAAGATACAGTCTGGCACTGTCAACTCCGATGGGGGTATATAGTCTGACACTGTCAACTCTACTGGGGAGTGTATAATCTGAAACCACCGCTTGGGGGAGGTACAGTGGTGAGAACCTGCTGGGGATTGAAGAATCCAACACTCTGATCAGCTCTGCAGAGATAAGATACCGAATTCGTCTGTTGGCGAAAACACTCACGATCATCTGCAGGGGATTTTAAGGGAATGCCCCGAGGGTACCTGTTCTGAATAGACGATCCAAAGCACTTAAAATTTACAGTAATTTTAAATGTTTATTAAGCATGTACCTGTAAAGCTCTTATGTGTCATGATGCAATGTTTATCAAAAAATTCGGACGTCATTTTTGCAAACAAAACAGAAAAATGAAAATGAAAACAAAGATATACTGAATAACATGATTTTATTAATTGAACGACCTCTGAATAGGCATTTACATCAGGAAGCAATCCCTGGAAAGAGGTAATCGCACAAAAGATAAAAACAGAAATTAATCTAATGGAAATGTGAAATGGATTTCTATTGGGTTCCAATTCTGTTATGACTTGCTCGTCTTCAAGATCCTCCAGATGATCAGCTTTCTGAAAGAGTGATTGGATTGTTTCCTATCCTTCAAAAGTTTCCAGTCATTGACATGAGATGAGATTCAGAACTACTCAGAACGCAGTCATTCGCTTAATCCCTAACTTTTGCCTGGATCGCCCTTTTTGGGTTTTCAATCCACCGAGATACCCATTTTTGCCTAAGTTGCCTTTTCAAGTTTTCAACTTACCGGGTGTACAATCTTCTCACTTTTAATCCCTAATTTTTTCCCGAACCTTTTTCATTTTCTTGGTTCGCCGGGATGCCATTTTTGCCTGGACTACTCTTTTTATTGTCCAGCGGGTCTATTTCATGCGAAGTATTTTTTAACTGCGTCTGAGTTCACCGGGGAAGTGAAGTTTTCACCATCCATAGTTGCAAGCATTAAGGCCCCACCATCAAAAACCTTGGTGACAATATACGGTCCATCATAGTTAGGAGTCCACTTGCCCCTGTGATCTGTCTGAGGAGGAAGGATCCTTTTCAACACTAAATCTCCGACTTGGAAACATCGAGGACGCACATTCTGATCAAAGGCTCTCTTCATCCGACTCTGATACAACTGCCCATGACAAATGGCTGCCATTCGCTTCTCTTCGATAAGACTCAACTCATTGAACCTTGTCCGAATCCATTCAGCTTCGTCTAACTTGACATCCAACAGGACTCTTAGAGAAGGAATCTCCACTTCAACAGGTAGGACTGCTTCCATACCATACACAAGGGAGTAAGGGGTTGCCCCGGTCGATGTACGTACTGAAGTACGGTACCCATGCAAAGCGAAGGGTAGCATCTCATGCCAATCTCTGTACATAACGACCATCTTCTGCACAATCTTCTTTATGTTCTTATTTGCCGCTTCAACATCACCGTTCATCTTAGGGCGGTAAGGGGAAAAATTATGATGTTGAATGTTGAAGCTCTGGCACAACTCCTTCATCATTTTGTTGTTGAGATTAGAACCATTATCAGTAATGATTCTTTCGGGAATCCCATAGCGATAAATGATTTCTTTCTTGATGAATCGGGCAACCACATGTCTTGTGACCTTCGCAAATGACGCTGCTTCGACCCACTTGGTGAAATAGTCGATGGCAACAAGGATGAAGCGATGCCCATTGTAAGCGGTCGGCTCAATCTTTCCAATCATATCGATGCCCCACATAGCGAAAGGCCACAGCGAAGACATCACATTCAAAGGATTTGGCGGCACATGTACCTTATCAGCATAAATCTGGCATTTATGACACTTCCGAGCATATTTAAAACAATCAGATTCCATGGTCATCCAGTAATAACCTACTCTCAACAACTTCTTAGCCATTGCATGTCCGCCGGCATGAGTACCGAAGGAGCCTTCATGAACTTCCTGCATTAACATGTCTGATTCGTGTCTGTCCACGCATCTGAGCAAAACCATGTCGAAGTTCCTCTTATACAGAACATCGTCTTTGTTCAAGAAGAAACTGCTTGCCAATCTTCTCAAAGTCTTTCTATCATTGTTGGATGCCCCTGCAGGGTACTCTTGATTCTTCAGAAAGCACTTGATGTCGTGATACCAGGGCTTGTCATCAACTACCAGTTCAGCAGCAAACACATACGCGGCCCTATCAAGGCGCATCACGTCGATCTTGGGAGCATGGTTCCAACGGATCACCGTGATCATGGAGGATAGAGTAGCAAGAGCATCTTCCATCTGGTTCTCATCACGAGGTATATGGTACAACTTTACTGTTGTGAAGAAAGTCAATAGTCTTCTCGTGTAATCTCTGTAAGGGACCAGATTGGGCTAGAGAGTGTTCCAATCACCATTCACTTGATTGATTACCAGAGCTGAATCTCCGAAGATGTCCAAAGTCTGGATTCTCAAATTAATGGCTTTCTCAATACCCAAGATACAGGCTTCATACCCAGCTTCATTATTGGTGCACTCGAAAGCCAGACGAGCGGTGAAAGGAATGTGGGAACCTTTCGGAGTTGTAATGACAGCACCAATTCCACTTCCTCTGGCGTTGACGGCCCCATCAAACATTAAAGTCCACTTTTCGTCTGGATCAGGTCCCTCTTCAACAACTGGCTCTTCACAGTCTTTCATCTTGAGGAACATGATGTCTTCATCTGGAAAATCAAACTTCATCGGCTCATAATCTTCAACCGGCTGTTGAGCAAGATAGTCTGACAGAATACTCCCCTTGATGGCTTTCTGGGAAGTATACTGGATGTCATACTCTGTCAGTACCATTTGCCAACGAGCAACTCTTCCGGTGAGAGATGGCTTCTCAAATATATACTTGACTGGATCCATTTTGGAGATCAGTAAGGTTGTGTGAGACAGCATGTATTGTCTCAATCGCTTAGCAGCCCATGCAAGTGCACAACATGTTTTTTCAAGCATTGAGTATCTCGACTCGCAATTTGTGAATTTCTTACTCAGGTTGTAGATGGCATGCTCTTTCCTACCTGTCTCGTCGTGTTGACCGAGAACACAACCCATGGAATTGTCTAGTACTGTCAAATACATAATCAGCGGTCTCCCTGGGACCGGAGGCATAAGGATAGGAGGATTCTGCAAATACTCTTTTATCTTCTCAAACGCCCTTTGACAATCATCATTCCACATGATAGCCTGATCTTTTCTCAACAATTTGAATATTGGCTCACACGTGGCTGTTAGGTGAGAGATGAACCTTGCAATGTAGTTCAACCTCCCTAAGAAACCACATACTTGTTTCTCTGTTCTTGGCTCAGGCATTTCCTGTATCGCTTTCACTTTGGCCGGATCCACCTCAATCCCTTTTCCGCTAACAACAAAACCCAGTAGTTTTCCAGATCTCACCCCAAAAGTACACTTGTTCGGATTAAGCCTCAGCTTGAATTTCCTCAAACGCTCAAACAGTTTCTGCAAATTCACCAAATGTTCTTCTTCTGTCTGAGATTTGGCAATCATATCATCAACATAAACCTCGATTTCATGATGAATCATATCATGGAACAGAGTCACCATCGCTCGCTGATATGTTGCTTCGGCATTTTTCAGACCAAACGGCATCACCTTGTAGCAGAAGGTGCTCCATGGGGTTATGAATGTTGTCTTCTCCATGTCTTCTGGTGCCATCTTAATTTGATTATAGCCAGAAAAGCCATCCATGAAAGAGAATACCGAGAACTGAGTTGTGTTATCCACCAAAACGTCAATGTGAGGTAAGGGGAAATCATCTTTAGGACTAGCCCTGTTCAGATCCCGGTAGTCAACACACATCCGTACCTTTCCATCCTTCTTAGGTACCAGAATGATATTTGCAACCCATGGCGGATAATTTGTGACTGCTAGAAACCCTGCATCCAACTGTTTTTGCACTTCTTCCTTTATCTTGACGGCCATCTCTGGTCTTGTTCTTCTGAGCTTCTGCTTGACCGGAGGACAACCTTCTTTGAGCGGCAAGCGATGTACCACGATGTCTGTGTCAAGCCCTGGCATGTCCTGATAAGACCAAGCGAAGATGTCAACATACTCTTGTAGCAATTCAATCAACCCCTTCTTCACATTGTCTTCC
The DNA here is from genome assembly GCF_024323335.1 of Lathyrus oleraceus. Taxonomy (NCBI): domain Eukaryota; kingdom Viridiplantae; phylum Streptophyta; class Magnoliopsida; order Fabales; family Fabaceae; genus Lathyrus; species Lathyrus oleraceus. The sequence goes on along the minus strand of NC_066583.1, from coordinate 504,849,040 downwards.
AAAGCAGCCCCTATCTTGATTTCTCTCTTGGCGTCCTCGGTGCCGAGATTAATCACTTCAACAGACTCTTTATGCGGTTGAATGACCATTTCCTCTTGTTTTAATAACCTGGTAAGTTCTTCAGGGAGTTCACAGTCTTCATCACCCTCTTCTTCAGCTTGAAAGATTGGATTTTCAAAGTCGAAGCGAGCCATAGCAGAACCGTTATCAATAGGATCCGGTGATGTGCATCTGCATGAGTGATGGTATGTGCTTATGGATGTGAAAAAAAAAAGTGGAAACTAACCAAAACATTGCCATTTTTTTTTTGAAAAACTGCAAAAATAGAAAGACAGGGAACGAAATATTTGAATGCAAAAAGACGTCCTTTATTTATGATAAAAAATGCAAGTGTCACATAGATGAGCCCTACAATGAGTCATTACGCCCTGGCAGAATGTAAGACTTGGATATGTATGAATAAACAAAGAAAATTACTCCTCCAGAAAAGTGGCTTGGACAATCTCCTCAGAAGACCAATTGTTGAGAACTTCACCCGGGATCCTCGGACGCACCCAGTTATCGATGTCGCAATCACTATCCCCATCTTCGTTGTTGACCGCAAAGACTAATTTGACTTCTCCTTCAACCATGTTAACGTTGGCTCCACCATGCTGGGGCATGGGATTGTTGACGACATTAGGAGCTGGTGCAAAGTTAACGGCCTTTGAATCAATGAGGTCCTGAACTACGTGCTTAAAAGCTTTGCAGTTCTCAATATTGTGGCCAGGTGCCCTAGAGTGGAAGCTACACCTAGTGTTGGCGTCATAACCCACCGGAAGCCTACCAACGGGAGGAGCCAGAGTGCGCAACCGCACAAGTTGTAGTTGTTGAAGACTAGAAAGCAACTGAGCGTACGACATTGGAAGAGTGTCGAAACGCCGGTCCATCGTCCTTGGCCTCGGTTGATAGGCAGGTCTGTTACCCGGTTGTTGTGGTTGGTACTGAGCTGGTTGATGCTGTGGTTGTTGTTGTTGTAGTGGTGCTGCAGCTGGAATGGTCACAGCCGCAACATACGGTTGCTGATGATAATTCTGAAAGTTATTCCTCCGGTTACCCCTGTTCTGATAAGAAGATATGGCACTTGCATCCCCTTCTCTCCTCTTCTGTCCCTGAATGAACGGCTTCTTCACCCCTGATGAGGTTCCACCTCCACTCTGGGTCTTGTACGTCCTCAGGTAATTCTCCACCCTCTCTCTGGTAGAGACTACATCAGCAAAATTGGAGGCATTGCAACCCACCAGGCGCTCCAAATAAGGTCTTGGCAGAGTGTTCATGAACATGTTATCCATTTCCTTCTCCAACATAGGAGGTTGAACACGGGAAGCTATTTCTCTCCAGCGTTGAGCGTATTCTCTGAAGCACTCATTGCTTTTAAGAGACAGATTTTGAAGTTGAGTTCTGTCCGGAGCCATGTCTGCATTATACTGATACTGCTTCACGAAAGCCTCAGCCAAATCCCTCCAGCAACGGATGTGGGCTCTGTCCAGCCTCATATACCATTCCAGGGATGCCCCAGCTAGGCTGTCCTGGAAAAAGTACATAAGCAACTTTTCGTCATCGGAGTATGCAACCATTTTACGGAAATAGGCTTGCACATGGGTCTTCGGGCAAGAGTTGCCATTGTATTTGTTAAATATCGGGACCTTGAATTTCGGTGGCACTCTCACACCTGGGACCAGCCCCAACTCAGCAACATCTACTCCCAGAGGATTCTGTCCTTCCACTGCCTTCAACCTCTCTTCCAATCTTCTAAACATGGGGTCCACACCATGACCCATACCAAAGTCTTCCTGCAGCAGGGGGAACTGATCGTCCTGATCATCATGAACGGGCTGTTAACCGGAGGTGACATGTAGGATTGGGATAGGCCCCGGTCCATTGGGTCCGTTAGCCTCTCCAGTTGGAGGATCAGTCACCGTCTCTGATTGAGCAGGGGGATTCCTCTGTATCATCTGCCTAAGCTCTTGCTGTCCCTGAGCCACCCCTTGAACCACATCCATGAATTGATTCATGTGGATTTTCATCTCGGCGAACTCTGCCTGTAGGCTTTCCATTACTCTCTGTTGGTTTCTGCGGGTACCGTACCGGTGAATGCCTGGGTCAGCTATCCTGCTGATTGAACACCAAACAAACTGAGAACACTGTGGCGGTACCTGTTATGCAAGACATGCTAATGAATATGTAAATGTAATGACATGTTTATCAATTCCAAAGGTATTCTACCCCCTTGATTCCAGTCTCTCAATAGATAAACGATGTAAAAAAAAGACTAAGCCGTTGATGAGAACCAAGAAAATTCCGACTAGAATCAAGTAGAAGATATAAACCCCACAGAAATGGATAAACATGTGTGAATGATTATGAATGCAAAATGATGTGAATGCAGTGCAGTGGCATGGGAATCAGGATCGCTGTATCTGCTTGAACATCTGTCAGGTTGCACTGTCTGGAGAGAAATTAAGAGCACACCAAACAAAGGTCATGGGATGGATCATGTTATCCTTAATATCAACCACCCATTTTGGTGGATTATGGTTTACACCTTATCAACACCCAAGTTTCATTGATATTAAGGATACCTGATCGGATCAACCATGAATCAAGGGTTTGTTGCAAGTCACGAACATGGAGTTTAGGTTAAGAACCACCCAAAAGGAGTGTACTAAGGTTTAAACCTGCCAAACATGTTCTACAAAAGGTTCCCATAGTCATAATCCCATCTTTCGGATATTATCGGAGGAACGACTACTCGTATTCCAAAAATATTCTGAAGAGAGACTCTTATGAGTGTAGTATCGCGTAACAATCGTATCAAATCTTACACTTGAACGACTTTCGCACTACGTCCTACGAATAGGCCAAGATGGGTTTGGTAAACTAAGGTCCTCGGCTTCTAAGGTCTATATTGGAAAAAGTAATGTCTAACCACAACTTAGTTGTGTGACATTATTGATCTCAACATGACCTCCACCAAGTGAATGGGCTTGCAAGTCAACTTGCTAAGGAATAACTCCACACAAGTCGACAAGACTATGCCATTCTCCTATCCTAAGTGCACTCGAGTTTGGGTATAGAACTCATCTCACGAAGATCACCAAGCAGCCATAGCCAGCCAACAGATACAGCAGTGATATGTACACAATGCAATAAGGTAAAGCAGGTAAATAAATAACTGTACAAAAGAATAAACATCCAATAGACAAACAACCTACAAAAGCTAGGAGGGACTCGTTTGGGAAACCGGGTCCCCAGCAGAGTCGCCAGCTGTCGCAACCTGAAAAATACAGTGTGCGAAAAAACAACCGGCGAAAGAAAATGACAGAAGAGTCGCCACCGCGCGTTATTTATCCCAAAGGAGGGAAAGGAAACGCTCGAAGTAAACCTGAAAAGAGGAAAGGAAAAGACAAGGTCTCGCAACCAAATCTTGGGTTCGGGAGTCGGTTATGCGAAGAGAAGGTATTAGCACCCCTACGCATCTGTAGTACTCTACGGGATCCACTTTTGTAGTTCTTGTCTAAAGGGTGTGAGTTTATCTTGTGTTGTTTACTAAAAAAAGGGGTTAAATGAAAATGACTCGCGCGGATGTCGCATCCACTGCATACGTATCTCATCTGAATATGAGAATCAAAGTCTTCGTAGCTCGGCTGACCTATGGATTGTGGGGATGTGTGCTCGCTAAGACATCGCGTCTTATGCCTACGTATCTCATCTGGAATGCGAATCAGAGCAAGCCGTAGTTCGGCTAACTACGGGGTTAAGGATTATGTTTTGGGGGGGACGATGTTACTACGCAATCTACCGGATGCTCGACCTTTGGAGACTTACTCACCTGTAGTAGAAGGAGTAAACGTGTGTTTAGGAGAAGAAAAATCAATGAAGGGTTAGGGTTTGGGATGCTCATGCAAAAAGGCAGTCCTTGACGAAGGAACCGCGCTACCTGCGGGGATACGAACACATACAAAACAAACATGTATAAAGTAAATGTGCCAACAAGGCAATCAAAATAAATCTCCCAAATGGTATCCCACGAGCAAAGTGGAATATCCAGCGAGCTATCCCTGCAAAAGTCATGTGAGCCTTCACAAAAACTCAACAAAAGGGTTAGTGAAACACGATAAGGGTTAAGCATTCAAGGCATTATTTATACATTCATACATAATTATGAACCCGTGGGCAAAAACCTAATGAAATTCATCCATCATACCTCATACATTCAGATGATCCAAATTAAGAGCATAAAGGTAATGGGAATAAGGGCAAACCTGATTGGAGATCTTGATTGAAATTGAGTTGCACCCGTGAGGTTTACAAAACAATCTTTAGGGTTTATGTGAGGCAGAGGTGATTCTGTGCAGTTGAGTTCCCTTCAGTCTCTGGAGGTTGCTCTGAACTCTGTTAGCTCTTCTCTCACTATCTTTTTCCAGCCAGGGTAATTCTCTCACTATCTTTTTCCCAGAAAGGGTAATAGGAATAGAATGGCCTTTTGTTTCACTGAAACTCTGAATTTATAACCTGACTTTTGTGGACCTGTGGGCTCAAATGAGAGAGGTCCAAGTCCAAGATTTTTTCTTTTATTTATTTATTTATTTATTTATTTTTTATTTTTTTCGTTTTCCATTTTTTTTTGTTTTTTTTTCAAAACACGTGGGCTTCGCCTAGCGAGCATGACAGCTCATGAACAAACCTTTGCTCCTTCAAGATTAACGTTTTGACTGACGAATAGACCCCTGTTGGAAGTAACTCAAGTCTTTCCCTTGTGTTGACTGATCATCTAAATAGAACCCACAAAGTGTCCTGGATGATGTTCAAGCTTCTTGGATCCGATTCCGATTGACATGATGAAATGCAATATGAAATGTTAAATGACCTAAAAATGAATGCATGCATAAGGGGTAAAGCATATGCTTCCAGGAAGAATGAAGGGTAAATTTTGGGGTATTACACTAAGCATTATGCCTTTGATTTTCCAAACTCTTTTCATAATACTTATTTTGAATTGAATCTTAAGTCAACTTTGACTTTATTTTTCTGAATACTTCTAATTTGTCAATACAACTCACTCAAATTGTTTTTGTGGTTCCCAGGGCCATCCTTGCCAAAGCTTTTCATAAACATTAGCTATTAGATTTGAGTTATCATAGTGGTTGATATAAACCTCACCTGTATCCTTAGTGATTGGACTATAAGTCTTCCATACTTATTATAGGGTAGATCCCTCACTAGTATGTTGAAGCTCTCCTCACATGGTGGATTTGTGGTTTAGGTTGAGTTTTCTCCCTTTGATAACAAAAGACCTTAAGGCTTTTGACCAATCAATTCACCAACTTATTTTGAGATTTTTACCCTGAACTACGAGGTTTTGATCCTACCTTTGTGATGGTACGTAGGCAATGGGTTTATCCATTCAAACACAAAATTTGTAAGTAACTTGTATATTCTTTTCTCATCTCCTCAATCATGTTTGCACAAATATTTTCACAAATGTCAACCTACCATACAACTTTTCAAAAAGGGCTCCCTTAGAGTACTAAGGATGTTTTGGGTGCTTAAAACCTTCCCATTGCATAACCAACCCCCTTACCCGGATCTCTGACATTTTTATTAGTTTTTGATTTGATAAAACTTCTCGGTTTTTGTTCGCTTTCTAACCTTTTCTTTGGATAAATAGAAGTGCGGTGGCGACTCGAATTGTATGATTTACTTTTGATTTAATCAATAAATCTAAAGGTAACGAATACCCCGCTACACTCTCCATGATTGTATTTTGTAAGAACGGAAGGGTTATATTCCTCGTTAAATTGTAATAAGAGTTTACCTTTTTTTGTGATCACTCTATGTCTGTTGGTCATAGTATTGATAAATATTGACGGTTGAAACACTACAAGAAAATTTCCAAGTTTCAGCGGTTAATTTTGACAAGTGACGGCGGTTAGAACCGCCTTAGATGGAAAATCACGAAGGTTCCTGTTCTATCGCAAAAACATGTACCGTCGGGATGTACAACAACAACGACAGCTGCTAAAACCGTCATTCCAACCGTCGTTCTAAGTTGCGACAGGTAGACCACAAACGTAAATTACAAGTCCGTCATTCCAACCGTCGTTCTAAGTTGCGACGGGTAGACCACAATCTGTCGTGAATTTCGGTTTAGTTTTGTTTTTAATGCTGGTTGTGACATATGACGATTCAAACTCTAATTTAATTTATAAATTTTTAATATAATTTATTTGATAACGGTTTAAAGCATTACTAAATATTTTAAAAAAAAATTAGCAATCATTATTAATTTTTATCTAAAGTATTATTTTTTCATAATACTGTTTGTTTTGTTTAAAGTATTAACTAAAATATTTTTATTTGTAGTATTATTTTTTTTACAGTTATAATATTATTTTTTATATTATTACTTTTTCTTTAAATTTTAATTATATTTTTTAATATTTCTTTATCTTTTAATTTTATTATCTCTCACTTTTTAACTTAATAACATTTTAATCACACACATTTAATATCAAATAAACATAATAATATAAAAAAAAATGAGTTCCATAATCATTTCATGTACTACAATAAACCGAAAACATATTTGTTCCTGATAACTTTTTTTGGATAATCTTCCTGAGGCGAGCCAGATGAGACTACAAATGTACTGTAAGTTAGGTGTTACTTTTTTTTGTCATTTTCTTATTACTAGGTGTCGCATTACGCGAAAAACCGGCGGGAAAAAGAAACAACAGAGCCGCCACCGTGCGTTATTTATCCCAAAAGAGGGAAAGGAAACGCTCGAAGTAAACCTGGAAAGGACATGGTCTCGCGACCAGAGATGCAAGGATCGGGAGTCAATTATGCAAAGGGAAGGTATTAGCACCCCTACGCATCCGTCGTACTCGACGGGATCCACGCTCAGAAAGAATAGAAGAAAGGTTGCTAAAACTGCTCAAACACTGCACACACGCTGGAATCAAACACAGAAAAGACGGAAGAAGAGGACTCGGCAGGATATCGCATCCTGGGCCTACGTAGTCTGTCAGGCACAGACATCAGAGTCAACGTAGTTCGGGGACAGGGGGAACGTGCTTGCTAGGATGTCGCATCCTATGCATACGTATCTTCTCTAACCAGAGAAGAATCAGAGCACTCGTAGCTCGGCTAACGCACGCCAAACACAACACAAATAGGAAACCGACTGCCAATCGCTGGACTTACGTCAGACTCCACACCAACAGGCAAACATGGAAACCGAATGCCAATCGCTGGACTTACATCAGACTCCGAACCAACAAACACACACCCACACAGGAAACCAACTGCCAATCGCTGGACTTATGTCAGACTCCAAACAAAGAAACAAACACAGGAAACCAACTGCCAATCGCTGGACTTACGTCAGACTCCAAACACACACAAGAGGGGGTTGAAAAAAGAAAAAGGGCGCCCGGAGAGATCAGCTCATCTCCTGCCTACGTACCTCATCTGGTATGAGGATCAGGGCGACGTAGTTCCCCTAAACAGGGAAAGAACTTCTATCCTAACCAGAGACTAGGGAGATAACAAGCTACTAGGGAGACTACGACTCGAGCCTAGAAGTTGTCATGCATACGATCCCTATGTTGAGGTCTCTATCCTAACTTGCACAGGAAGCAAGCTATCCTAAACAGCGCAATCAAACAAATACAAGCACAATAAAGCAAGCACACATACTATATGCAAACAATTGGCTCATACAAGGCTAGGCTGTAGAAACAAGCCAACTGGAATGGGGTGTTTTTAGCTCTTAACCCTAACATTGAGAGTTAGGGTGAAGCAGATGAAATGGAGATGAGGGTTATGCCTCATAGCTCTTATCCCTGGCCCGGGAGAGCTTGAATCAAACAGAAAGTGTGGGAGTTCAGAATGTAGGAACTCTTCTCCACATGACTGACACAACAAGATCTTGGGTTCTTATTCAAATTGCATCAACACATGGTGTGAGCAAAGTGAATGACACAACTGAATAGCAGGGGATGGATTGCACATCCCTTTTATCTGCCAATTGCCTCTTAAGAGGGCTTTACCTGCTTGGCACAAAATTAAACAACCACAAACATTGCCTCTTAAGGAGGGCTTCAGACAGGTGCCTGCCAAAGTAACATGACAGGTCTTCCAGACTACATGAAGATCAAGGAATTATACCTAAGTGGTATGCCAACCACAAGCAAGCAAAGCAAAGTTCAAATGAACTTAAAGCAACTTAAGTACCTGTGGAAACAGCTAAACCAATCAGTACAATACTCAGACAATAGTCAACAGTCAATATCAAACAGACAACCCAATATGCAACACATAAGCCATAAACACAAGTGAATTGTCCTCAAAGCCTACAAAACAAACCAATGTTAGCCAACAATAACAAATGATCAAGCTCAAATGAAGGAGCAACATCAATCAAGGAGATGCACACTTGAACCTGAAATTCACAACTCAAATGTAAGTAACAAGCCACTAGGTCAAAGCCTAGGGTCAAAACTGGATCAAAAAGCCAAAACAGAACTTGATATTCAACATGGATCATATTTAATCAATCAAGAGCAAGTCCTAAAAAGTACCAAACCAAAATCATCATGCAAGTTCATTTAATAGGCAAGAGAAGTCAATGACCAATTCAAGGCACACATTTGAACATTAAGAATGAAAATTCCCAATCAAAACAGAAATGATTCAAATAATTCTGGAAAAATTCATGAGCATACAACACATCCAAAACATCCATCATACAAAAAATCAGAAGCATTAGAGGTCATTTGGCATGGAAATTAAATGGTACAAGTTAGACAACCAAATGTGTGACACAAATTGTCACACCATACAAACATGTCCATATAACAGAATTGGCACATGAGAAAAATACCAAACCAAGCCTAAAACATCCATCAATATGTCTAGAATCATCATGTAAAATTTCATGTCCATTGGATTAAAATCAAGCATTTCATGATAGAAAGAGTAAGGCAAGGTCATAAATGCACATGTGTTTAATCAACCTAGAGCAAATAAAATTCCAGCCAGGCACAACTTCCAAATTCATCATCATAAAAAACTAGACATCTCAAGGATCAATTTGCAAAAAATTGGGAGTGATTTGATGCATTTTTCAATTTAATATGATTTTTAGAAGTTAGAAGAAAAATTAAAATCCAACATGAACATGTACATGGAAAATAAGGAGGGAAAAGTGAAAAATGGATGAATGTTTGAATTATTGCGCTCGGTAGGAATCGATCCTTGTACGCATTTGAAATGTGCGCGCGCCAATACACAAAACGACACCGTTTTGTCTAAAACCCTAAGCCAGCGTAAAATTCCAGAATCCGTCGCTAATGAGGTAAAATCCGTCGCTAAAGATGATCTTCATCTTCTTCATGAAGATGAAGATGAAGATGATGAACTTCATGCATCCATTTTCCAGAAAATTCCAGAAATGTCCAGAATTCAACAAGAAGCATACCAAATCAAAGCTTATGCAATGTAGAACACAGATCAATCAACACCTAATCTTAATTCATCATAACGAGTGAGAATCGAGCATGAACATTTTTGCATCTCAAACTTCAAACGCGCATAACTCAATGAATACTACACCATTTCAATTGAATTTTCTACCAGGATGATCAGCAACACAAGATCTACACAAATATGTACATGAATTGGAGAATTGTGAAGGTCGAAAATCCTACCTCTTGAAGAGCAGGTTATGGTTTTGCACAATCCAGCACTTGTAACGATCCAGATCACTTCCAGGATGCTTGTAGAGATGATTGATGAAGAAATTGAAGCTCAAAAACGTGTAGATCCAGCTCAATTTGAATTTGCCATGAACACCTTCAAGCTTCAAGCATGCACGATTTTGAGCAGAACTCCACAAGATGCACGTTCAATCTCACTCAAAACCACTCCATGATCATGAATTTACAAAGAGAAATGAGGTTTATGTGAGGAATTTTGAAAATCTTTGTGAGAGAAAATTTTGATCAAATCTCCAATTCTAGATCTGAAGTTGTGTATTGTGATCAATGCAGTTGTGATTAAGCCTTTATATCCCTTGCTAATGAATCTGAAATTAAGCTTAAGCCATGTTTAATTGGGATTAGAAAGAAATAAGGTGCATGCAAAAATTTGCATTTTCACCTCATGCATGAGATGCACACGTGAACAGTGCACACCAAGGCCCAAATTCACTCAAAATTACTCCATGCACCCATTAGAATTGGAATTACATGCATGTGATCAACCAATTTTGATTTTGGCAATTTCCCTTCAAAATCTTCATGAATAAGCAAGTGTCCATGTGATAACAATCCATGCAATGTGATGAGGTATTTGGAAAATTCATGTCATGAGGAGAAATGTGCAAAAAGAAACACTCAATTTGGAGTTTTGGTTCAAAAGATATGGCCATTTGAAGTTCCAAACACACTTTGCAATGATTTGATCATAACTCCTTAACCATTCATCATAAATTCATGATCTTGGACTTTTTGGAAATGGGAGAGAAATATCTTCAACTTTCATGTTGGACAAAATTTAATTTGAAGCTTATTTGATGTTGGAAAGTTGAGTTGAAGTTGGTCCAAAAACTTGCCATTTTTGGAAACTTGAAATTACAGGTCACTTTCCATTTTTGGAAACTTTTGATCTGGCTTCAAAATCTTCAAGGTAGATGTTTGACATGTTGAATAACCTTCTTTGGGACATGAATGAAGTGTCTCAAACCATTTCTCCATCTCCTAGCCCTCAGTTGACTTGCAGTTGACTTTTATGGGCCTCAGATGACTTGGTCATGCACTGTGGACTTTGAGCCTTCAACACTTGGTCAAATTGCATCAAAATGATCCTTGATTCATGTAAGCTCTCTAGAACAACCATATGGCCTTTGTCTCATGGAAAAACCTTTGCTCTCTTTCACAGATGACTTCTCCTAACCAGTTTAGACTGATGAAATGCAATGGACTATGCAATGTGAATGCAATGTTAATGACCTAAAAATGAAATGAATGTACAAATGGGAGGTGCAAATTTGAGGTGCTACAGCTGCCCCTATTCAATCAACTGGGAACCTGAACGGATGAGAGCAACGGCTGTCAGACCATCAAGGTACACAGGGATTGAATACCAAAGAACCGTAGAAATTTGCACTCTGCGGGGATCCAAGAAAAGAAAGTTCACCAACGGCAACTTCAACTGGGATCTGATATTTATCACTGGACCAGACAAGACGTTTACCAACGACTTCACTGGGGATTTTGATTTTATAAGAAAAAGGAACCACGACCAGACATCAAAAGATGATGAATGGGAGAAGAAATCACGACTAGGCGCCAACAGACAACTTGAAAGGACTCGACCAGACATCAACGGATGCATGGGAGAGAGAGATACACCCAGACGTCAACGGACGAATGGGAAAAACTCGACGTTTATCGACACCAATGGAGAGGTGACCAAACATCAACGGATGAATGGGAAGACTCGACCAGACGTCAACGGACGAACGGGAGAAGCTCGATGTTTATCGACACCAACGGAGAGGTGACCAAACATCAACGGATGAACTGGAAAGGGATACAACCAGACGTCAATGGATGAATGGGAAAAACTCAACGTTTACCGACACCAACAGAGAGGTGACCAGACATCAACGGATAAATGGAAAGGGATACAACCAGACGTCAACGGACGAATGGAAAAACTCGACGTTTATCGACACCAACGGAGAGGTGACCAGACATCAACGGATAAATGGAAAGGGATACAACCAGACGTCAACGGACGAATGGGAAAAACTCGACGTTTATCGACACCAACGGAGAGGTGACCAGACATCAACGGATGAATGGAAAGGGATACAACCAGACGTCAACGGACGAATGGGAAAAACTCAACGTTTATCGAAACCAACGGAGAGGTGACCAGACATCAACGGATGAATGGAAAGGGATACAACCAGACGTCAATGGACGAACGGGAAAAACTCAACGTTTACCGACACCAACGGAGAGGTGACCAGACATCAACGGATGAATGGAAAGAGGTGCAACTAGACGTCAACGGACGAATAGGAAAAACTCAACGTTTATCGACACCAACGGAAAGGTGACCAGACATCAACGGATGAAATGGAAAAAGATACAACCAGACGTCAACGGACGAACGGGAGAAGCTCGACGTTTATCGACACCAACGGAGAGGTGACCAGAGATTAACGAATGACTGGGGAGAAACTCAACGTTTACCGACACCAACGGAGAGGTGACCAGACATCAACGGATAAATGGAAAGGGATACAACCAGACGTCAACGGACGAACGGGAGAAGCTCGACGTTTATCGACACCAACGGAGAGGTGACCAGACATTAACGAATGACTGGGGAGAAACTCGACGTTTACCGACACCAACGGAGAGGTGACCAGACATCAATGGATGAACTGGGAAGGAACTCGACGTTTATCGACACCAACGGAGAGGTGACCAGACATCAACGAATGACTGGGAAGAAACTCGACGTTTACCGACACCAACGGAGAGGTGACCAGACATCAACGGATGAACTGGGAAGGAACTCGACGTTTATCGACACCAACGGAGAGGTGACCAGACATCAACGAATGACTGGGAAGGAACTCGACGTTTATCGACACCAACGGAGAGGTGACCAGACATTAACGAATGACTGGGAAGACTCAAACCATACGTCAACGGACGAATGGGAGAAACTCGATGTTCACCGACATCGAAAGATGATGTTTACCGACACCAAAGAAAGAACACACACGGGTGTTGACAGGATACTTACCGGTGTCACACGGATGACATCCACATATGTCGAGACAAGGCCCATCACTTGCCGGGGACCTCGCTGGGGAGAATCAAACTTTCCTTCCACCTACGAGTGAGGAAATAAACCTCTCTGGGGAATTATCAATCCTGAATGTTGTCTGTCAAGAGCAACTGTAGCAAATGTGCCGTACAGATGTTGAAACAATGATCCTCCTCTGCTGGGGATATGGTCCAACTAGGTTTAACACATGAATGCATATGTTTGAATTTTTCTATGGCGTAATGCTCCATATTGAATGGAAATGCTACGCGATTTGAGGATGCAATGATTACTACATGCAAGAATGCAAAATGATGAAAACTCCTGCTGGGGAGCAAAAGGTCGCTCTGCCGAGCGCACAATCTGATTAGGTTCTCTAACTCTGTGGGGAGCGCACTGCTGGGGGATGCTTTGCTGATCTGATACTCTGGGGACGGCAGAGAAACCACGTCAACTCTGGGGAGACTCTGTCTGAGGAACACACCAACTTCTCAAACGTGCTGGCGAATAACATTGCTGCTGGAAGAAGGATAAATCCCACCGGGGACAACTTCCACTGAATCCAATCCACCTAGGGACTCCGCTAGGGGAAACAACCAAAGCTCACCTCTACTGGGGATAACTGCCAATCCACGGGCAGGATAAACTCTACTGGGGACAATTTTCACCGAACCTGATCCGCTTGGGGACTTCGCTGGGGAAACCATCAATGCAAACCTCCGCTGGGAAAACTACCTACTTCAAAAATTGATGGAGAGAATAATCACAACCCTGTTGGGGAAATGCATTCACGACCATGCTGAGGATTACAGTACTTCATACCCGACTGCTGAGGAACAAACTACTCACTGATACCTCCGCTGGGGATACGACAACCTTCAGATTCAGTGGGGACTAACAGTCTTCAGACAAGCTGGGGATAGATCAACTTTCAGGCCTGCTACCCGACTGCTGGGGAAGAACAGATCTAATAGCTTTCAGACTTGCTTGGGGAAACTAGCTACTTTCAAGCCTGCTGGAAAAACATCCCCAACCCTGCTGAGGAATCCCTGATCTTGACTATGCTGGGGAGACAAGTCCTGAACTTCTCACACCACCGGACAGTGTTGAAACATTTTTGAACAAACCGTGGCTTATCTGCTTCAGCCAGGAATCAAAGGTAATAACCTGAAAAACAACGAGACATACATGCCCCCAGGGGATTGCATGGACAAGGTACACTCAAGTGTACTCAACATTCAAAGTGATTTTCAAATGTTTTATCTTTCTACACGTTATTGTCTAGCCTTCATGTTTTTAGATGCAATGTTTATCAAAAATTCGGACGTTTTTGCAAACAAAACAGTAAAATAAAAACAAGAGAGTAATTTATCTGAATAACGACTTTTATTGATTGAAAATGAGCCTGAAAAGGCAAATACATCAGGAAGCAATTCCTAGGAAGAGGTAATTGCGCACAAAAGGAAATAAACTATCCTAATGGCAATGTGAACACGGCATCCACTATTTCCCAATTCTGTTATGACTCACAGATCCTCAATTTTCTCCCAATTCCTTGCTTTCTGAGAAGAATGACTGGACCGATCCTATCCTTCGAGATGGTAGACGATGAAGCGCAATGAAGTACAGATAACTCAGACTGTAGCCTTCGCTTTAATCCCTCTTTTGCCTGGATCGCCCTTTCGGGTTTTCAATCCACTGGGATACCCATTTTTGCCTAAGCCGCCCTTGCGGGTTTTCGACTTACCGGGTGTACAAATTCTTTTCATTTTTTTATCCCTAACTTTTGCCCGAACCTTTTTTCTTTTTTTCTTGGTTCGCCGGGATGCCCTTTTTTGCCTGGACTATTTCATTTTTTTTGTCCAGCGGGTCAATTTATGCGAAGTATTTTTTGACTACATCTGAGTTAACAGGGGACGGAAAATCTTCACCATCCATAGTTGTAAGCATCAAGGCTCCACCAGAGAAAACCTTTTTAACAACATATGGACCTTCGTAATTAGGAGTCCATTTGCCCCTGTTATCTGTACCGGGAGGAAGGATCCTCTTCAAAACTAAATCACCAGTCTGATAGCTTCGAGGACGCACTTTCTGATCAAAGGCCTTCTTCATCCTTCTCTGATACAACTGCCCATGGCACACAGCTGCTAACCGCCTCTCTTCGATAAGGCTCAACTCATTAAACCTTGTTCGAATCCACTCAGCTTCGTCAAGCTTGACATCCAACAAGACTCTCAGAGAAGGAATCTCCACTTCAACAGGTAGGACAACTTCCACACCATATACAAGGGAGTAAGGGGTTGCCCCGGTCGACGTACGTACTGAGGTACGGTACCCATGCAAAGCGAAAGGCAGCATCTCATGCCAATCCTTGTACGTCACGACCATCTTCTGCACAATCTTCTTGATATTCTTGTTTGCCGCCTCTACAACACCATTCATCTTTGGTCTGTAAGGAGAAGAATTGTGATGTTCAATCTTGAAATCTTTGCAAAGCTCCTTCATCATCTTGTTATTGAGATTCGAACCATTATCAGTGATGATTCTCTCAGGAACCCCATAACGACAGATGATTTCCTTCTTGATGAATCAGGCAACCACTTGTTTGGTAACATTAGCATAGGAAGCTGCTTCCACCCATTTGGTGAAGTAATCAATCGCAACCAGGATGAAGCGATGTCCATTGGAAGCAGTAGGCTCAATCTTCCCAATCATATCAATGCCCCACATCGCAAACGGCCAAGGCGAATTCATGACATTCAGAGGGTTTGGTGGTACATGCACCTTATCAACATAGATCTGACATTTATGGCTCCGAGCGTATTTGAAACAATCGGATTCCATAGTCATCCAGTAATAACCGACTCTCAACAACTTCTTAGACATTGCATGACCACCAGCATGGGTACCAAACGATCCTTCATGCACTTCTTGCATCAACATGTCTGCTTCGTGTCTATCCACGCATCTGAGCAGAACCATGTCAAAGTTCCTCTTGTACAACACGTCATCCTGATTCAAATAAAAGCTTCCAGCTAGCCTTCTCAAGGTTTTCTTGTCATCCTTTGACGCTCCTTCAGGATACTCCTGGCTCTTGAGGAAGTTCTTGATATCATAGTACCACGGCTTCTTATCCACAACAGACTCGGCTGCAAACACATACGCAGGCCTCTCGAGTCGATTCACAGCAACATGTGGCACATGATTCCACCAATGAACTTTGATCATAGAGGACAAAGTAGCCAAAGCATCAGCCATCTGATTCTCATCCCGGGGGACATTTTACAATTTCACCTTCTTGAAGAAAGTCAGGATCCTTCTGGTATAGTCTCTATAAGGAATCAAATGCGGCTGATGAGTATTCCAATCTCCATTGACCTGGTTAATCACTAGAGCGGAATCTCCATAAATGTCCAGAGTTTTGATCCTTAGATCGATGGCTTCTTCAATCCCCATGATACAAGCCTCATACTCAGCCTCGTTGTTGGTTACATCAAAAGTCAATATGGCAGAAAAAGGTATATGAGCACCTTTTGTATTGATAAGCACTGCCCCAACACCGTTGCCATTCACATTCACATCCCCATCAAACATCAATGTCCACTTGTCATCAGGATCCGGTCCTTCCTCGACAAGAGGATCTTCACAATCTTTCATCTTCAAATACATGATGTCTTCATCAGGGAATTCAAACATCATCGGCTGATAATCATCGATCGGTTGCTCGGCAAGGTAGTCTGACAGAATACTACCTTTGATGGCCTCCTGCGACGTGTACTG
Source organism: Lathyrus oleraceus (assembly GCF_024323335.1). Lineage (NCBI taxonomy): Eukaryota > Viridiplantae > Streptophyta > Magnoliopsida > Fabales > Fabaceae > Lathyrus > Lathyrus oleraceus. The sequence goes on along the minus strand of NC_066583.1, from coordinate 504,832,363 downwards.
GATATCATACTCAGTTAAAATCATCTGCCAACGAGCAACACGTCCGGTGAGAGCTGGCTTCTCAAAGATGTACTTCACTAGATCCATCTTAGAAATCAATAAGGTAGTATGGTTCAACACATACTGTCTCAGTCAGCGAGCAGCCCAGGCCAAAGCACAGCAAGTTTTCTCGAGCTGCGAATATCTTATTTCACAGTCGGTAAACTTTTTGCTAAGGTAGTATATGGCATGCTCTTTTCGACCAGACTCGTCATGCTGTCCCAATACACACCCCATCGAGTTCTCAGTCACTGACAGGTACATTATCAAAGGCCTCCCAGGAACTGGAGGTATAAGGATTGGAGGTTTCTGTAAATACTCTTTTATCTTATCAAAAGCTTTCTGACAGTCATCATTCCACCTGATTGCTTGATTTTTTTCTTAGCAACTTGAATATCGGTTCACACGTGGCAGTTAGGTGAGATACAAACCGTGCAATATAGTTCAATCTCCCTAAAAACCCACGAACCTGCTTTTCAGTTTTTGGCTCAGGCATTTCATGAATAGCTTTGACTTTTGTTGGATCAACCTCAATCCCTTTCTCACTGACAATGAAACCCAACAGCTTACCGGATCTCACCCCAAACGTACACTTGTTTGGATTCAGCCTCTGTTTGAATTTTCTCAACCTTTCAAACAACTTCTGCAGATTTACCAAGTGCTCCTCTTCTGTCTGCGACTTTGCAATCATGTCATCCACGTACACTTCAATTTCTTTGTGCATCATGTCATGAAAGAGAGTCGTCATAGCCCTCTGATAGGTAGCACCGACATTCTTCAGCCCAAATGGCATCACCTTATAGCAGAACGTGCCCCAAGGTGTAATGAATGTCGTCTTTTCCATGTCCTCTGGCGCCATCTTGATCTGATTATAGCCAGAGAAACAGTCCATGAAAGAGAAAACCGAGGATTGAGCAGTGTTATCAACCAATACATCAATGTGAGGTAATGGGAAGTCATCTTTCGGACTCGCTCTGTTTAGATCCCGGTAATCGACACACATCCTGACTTTACCGTCCTTCTTCGGCACGGGAACGATGTTGGCCACCCAAGGGGGATAATTGGTCACTGCTAGGAAACCCGCATCCAACTGATTCTGAACCTCTTCCTTGATCTTGACCGCCATATCAGGACTCATTCTACAAAGCTTCTGCTTTACCGAAGGACAATCTTCTCTGAGAGGTAGTCTATGCACCACAATATCTGTATCCAACCCAGGCATATCTTGATACGACCAGGCGAATATCTCCACATATTCTCTCAGCATTTCAATCAGCCCTCTCTTGACATCTTCCTTCAAAGCAGCCTCGATCTTGATCTCTCTTCTGGCGTCCTCAGTACCAAGGTTAATAATCTCCAACTCCTCCTGATGAGGTTGGATGATCCTTTCCTCCTGCTTCAATAATCTGACCAGTTCTTTGGGGAGTTCACAATCTTCCTCACTCTCCTCTTCAGCTTGGTAGATGGGATTATTGAAATCATACTGAGCCATAACAGAACTGTTTATAGTGGAGTCCGTAAGATCAATTTTGCATGTTTAATGCTTTATTTTAGAAAAAAGAGTTCAAGAAAGTCACAAAAAACAAAGGCAATGCCATTTTTATTGTTTTTTTAAAATGAAAAACAAAAACAGAAAGACAGGGATCACAAAATTGTTTGCAAAACGTCCTTTATTAATGATATCATTGGAAAACATGATGAGGCCCTACAATGAACCACTACGCCTTGGGCAGAACGTAGGGTTTTGTGCAAAATGAAAAACAAAAGAAAATTACTCTGTTTGAAGAGTAACTTGGACCACTTCTTCTGCTGTCCAATTGTTGATCGACTCCCCTGGAGCACACGGGCGAACCCAGTTGTTCAGATCACAATCGCTATCTCCGTCTTCACTACTGGCTGCAAAGACGTCACCATGATTCATCAGCCCGGCGCTGGTGAAAGTACTCGGCCCTTTCTGCTCACCCTGCTCTGTCTGCAGAGGTTGGTAACCAATATCGAACTTGTCTTCTTTGACGGGCAGATCAACCATCTTGCCTCAGCCTTCTGCATTGCCCGAGTTGACAACCTCCACAACCTGTCTGTAGGATATAATTGAGGCACTTGGGTTCTTCTGCTCAACAAAAGCCACCTTCTCAAGAGCAACGGTCTCAAACGCCTGGCACAGAGTTTCATGGATCTCGCCATCCACCTCCACATACTTGAAAGAGGATAAATGACTCACCAGAATGTCCTCCTCGCCGCACACAGTTACAATCTGACCGTTCCAAACATACTTCAGCTTCTGATGGAGAGTTGACGAAACTGCCCCAGCCCCATGTATCCAGGGACGCCCCAACAAGCAACTATATGCTGGCTGAATGTCCATCACATAGAAGATAACATCAAATACCTCTGGGCCAATCTTCACTGGCAACGTGACTTCACCAAAAACAGACCCTTTGGATCCATCAAAAGCACGAACAATGAGATCGCTCAGAGTGAGGACAACCCCTTCAACATCAATCTTGCTCAGGATCTTCTTGGGCAGAACATTCAACGAGGATCCCGTATCCACCAGCACATGAGACAACACTGCGCCTTTACACTCCATAGTGATATGCAGGGCTTTGTTATGATTGCGACCTTCCGGCGTCAGATCCAAGTCTTTGAACCCCAAACCATGCCTTGTACTGACGTTAGCAATAACACCCTCCAACTGGTTGACAGAAATCTCCTGAGGCACGTAAGCCAAATTCAACATTTTCAGCAAGGCATTATGGTGTGCCTCAGAGCACAACAACAACGAGAGTATAGAAATCTTGGACGGAGTTTGATTCAACTGATCTACAATCTTGTAGTCACTCTTCTTAATAATCTTCATAAACTCCTCCACATCTTTCTCAAATGAACCCTCAGGCGCCTCCTTCTGTACAGGTTCTTCCTCAACCACAGCTTGTTTACCCTTTGCTTTGGCGAGAGCCTCAGCATTGTTGTCTCTCAAAGGCTGCGGTGCAAACAGACGACCACTTCTTGTGAAACCTCCTGGTCCCCCTACATTATCCACAACTGGACCAACAGTTACTGGAGCTCTACTTGGCAAACCAATGGTCACGGGAGACTAACTCACCGGTCTTGTCTGACTTTCCGCCCTTCGGTGGTTACGGCAAGCATTATCATACTTCCACGGCACTGCTCTATTATTCTCAACAGCCCTTCTTCCAGAAGCAACGATAGTAGTGGGAGCACTGACAGTTACTGGAGTAGATATAGTCACTGGGGTACCAACGGTTGCAGGTGCACTAACAGTTCTCTGGCCATGTCCAGATCCTTCAGACGATTTGAAATAAATGGTGACAGTTGACACCACTCCACGATCTTTCACGGCCCTAGCAAACTGTAAACATCCCTCATTAATCAAACCCAGGATACCATTCTTCAACTGCATACAACCATTCTCTGAATCAGCACAGTCTAAGCAGCCCTTATCACAGCCCGGGAACACTTCCCCATTCAACAGACGCTCTTTCACAACAAACAGCAACGTCTGAATATCTTCAACATCAACTACCAAATCCGAGGCCTCTCCATCTTCCACACTATTCACCCTGGGCCCACCATGTTGAGGCATAGGGTTGTTCACAACATTCGGAACAGGAGCAAAATTGATTGTTTTGGCGTCAATCAAGTCCTGGACCTTATGATGAAAAGCCCGACAGTTCTCAATATGGTGCCCCGGTGCACCGGAATGGAAATCACAACGAACGTTGGCATCATACTCAGCAGGTATCTTTGTCAACGGAGCCATTGTGCGCAATTCAACAAACCCCAATCTGAGCAATTCGGGCAGCAACTTAGCATATGTCATAGGTAATGGGTCAAAACGACGATCCGACATTCTCTGTCTCGGCTGAAATGGACGTTGCTGTTGTTGTTGTTGTGGCGGTGGTCCTCTTTGTTGTTGTTGTTGTCGTGGTTGAGGCGCTGGGATGGTTACAGCAGCAACCTGACGATACTGGCCTCTGTTCATACTTCTTCTATGATGCACAACATTAGTTTCCCCCTCTCTCCTGCGAGGTGCCCCAGCAAATGGCTTCTTTGAAGACGAAGAACCAGCATCCTGAATCTTTCTGGCTTTAATAAGGCTCTCGGTTCTCTCTCCACAAATAACAACGTCAGAGAAACTACCGAACGGGCAACTTCCCATCCGGTCCATGAACACGCCCTGCAGTGTTCCAATAAACATATCGGTCAACTCCCTTTCCAGCATAGGAGGTTGCACCCTTGCAGCTAACTCACGCCATCTCTGGGCGTACTCCTTGAAACTTTCACCAGACTTCTGACACAAGCTCTGCAACTGAGTTCGGCTCGGAGCCATGTCCATATTGTGCTTGTATTGCCTCAAAAAGGTTTCCCCCAGATCCCTCCAACTTCTGATAGACTCTCTTTTCAACTCCATGTACCAATCCAAAGAAGCTCCAGACAAGCTATCCTGGAAAAAGTACATCCACATCTTTTCATCGTCGGTGTAGGCAGAGATCTTTCTGTAGTAAGCCTGCACATGGGTGCAAGGACAAGAAGTGCCATTATATTTGTCAAAAGAAGGCGCTTTGAACTTATAAGGGATTCTCAATCCATCAACCAAGCCCATATTCGTCACGTCAAACCCCAAAGAGTTCTGACACTCCATGGCTCTAATCTTCTCAACTAGGGCATCGACTTTTCTGTCCCTCTCTTCAACTCTTACAACTTCGTCTTCATCACTGAGCAGGGTGAACATATCTTTCTGCCTGTCAACCAGCGGAGCAGGATGGCAAACCGGAGCACGAGTCATTCTGGCATTAACAGTCTCTGTAGCAAGAGGTTGTCCATTGATTCTGATTCCCCTCAATTCATCACCCACGACATACTCATTGACAGGGACGGTGGCAGCAGCAGCATTATCATTCACAGGAACACCCACTGGTGAAGCACGGCTGGCAGGTGGAATCACAGCTTCCTGTCTCTGGGCTAAGGCACGCAACTCCTTTTGCCCTTGAACAACTCCTTGCATCATGGTCATGAATTGGGCCATGTTAGCCCTCATTTCAGCCAACTTTGCCTGAACTTGATCCATATTCCTCTGTTGATTCAGTCTGGTAGCGTAGCGGTGCGGACGTTGATCAGTAATCCTGCCTAAAACAGGAACCAGAGTGAGAAGTCTCGATCAAGAACACCTGTAATGCAAAATGATATGTGTATGATGCTTATGATGTGTATGATGCACATGATATGTTCATTCCTCAGGCATTCAAGAGCCTAATTCATCTTTGAAGAAATGGCACCCTGCAACAATGAACAACAAAGAAACAACCTACACAGGATAATGAGCACAAAGTGAAACATCAACAATCTCATCTATAGACATGAGCAACAAGGATCATACAACAATATTCAAGCAAAGATCCAAATGATCAGAGTACAACAATGAACCACATCCAACAATCCTGGAGGTGATTCTCAACATAAACAGCAAAGATACAAACTAAGAAAGATGCCCTCCAGGAATGAGAGTCTTTAGATACTGGCACTGGTCTATCAACAGGTCACATTCTGAGCACTCTGGCAGAGGAGTGAGCTTCTCCTTCAATTGTCTTCTGAGCTCCACCACTTCTCCTCCAAGCTGGCTCTTTGATGCATGTCTCAGGTCTACCTCCTTCTTCAATTGGATATCTTTGTCCCTGAGTTGCTTTTCCAGGTCTCTTATCTTCTTCTGGTAATTAGCTTCAGCTTTCTGCAACCTCAAACACTCACGGTGTTCTTTATTCAACAAGGTCTCCATCTCCTCATAGGACCTCTTCTTGCTCTTCAATCTGCTAGCATCCTCACCTTGCATGCCTTTGGGTTGATGAGCCAAATTCAACTTATCAGCTTTGGCTTTGTAAAGCTCCATCTGAGTATCTTGTTCCTTCTCTTTCAACTGACGATTCTCCATTAAGGCTTGCTTGTAGTGCTCAGCGGGCACACTCTCAGAAAGGATCAACAGTGGTTGTTCTTGCAATGACTCCATCCTATCATAGGGTAACAACAAAGTCTCAACTCTATTCCTGACCCAATCAATGTAATCAGGCATAGCAACTGCAAACTTTTTCCCTAACACAGCTCCACCTTTGACACCAATAGTCTTCCAAGCTCTTCCCACTTGCTCCAATCTAGCAGGGTCACTCCGCTTCTCAAAATACACACTCTCAGCTATCTCAGCATCTAGTGGTCTTCCATTCATGATAAACCCCAACTGACGAAGAGAAAGAACCAGATTGTAATTGATGCAACCCTTAGTCCCTATGAGTGGCACATTATGAAACTCTCCACAACTCATGATGACACTACGCACATTCAGTCTGTAAGCTTGCCACTTGATATCATAGGATGTGAGAGACATAATCCTCTGAGTCCACTTATGAGTGTTATGAGCATCCACAAAAGGTCCACTGGTTGGCAGCAAGGACAAGAACCATCTGAGTAGCAACGGGAGACAGCATCTGATAGCTCCGCCCTTACCATGCCTGCTATGTATAGCATAGTAAGTATCAGCTAGCAAAGTAGGAACTGGGTTTCCTCCAATGAAAACAGTGACAGCAGCAAAATCCACAAAATTAGGCATACTTGGAAACAACACAATCCCATAGATCATGATAGCCAACTGAGCGTTGAAAGCCTCCCAATTTCCCTTCTTTGCTTCCTCCTTAGCCATCCTCACCAGGTACTTCAAAGGCAACCCCACAACATCACCACTCGACTTCCAATTGTCACTCACTTCCTTGATACTCAAATAAAGAGCTCTGGCAACAACCCTGAAATCAACTTCCTATGGCACATCCAAGAAAGGCACCTGGTATTTGATCGGGACATTCATCAGGATAGAATACTCTTCAAGAGTGGGCGCTAACTGATAATCCTGGAAAGTGAAACAACGGAGCTCTGGGTCATAGAACTGTAGGAGAGTCTGCAACGGTACTGGATCTACCACCATCTTCAACAGTGTCAACAAATCCCCATACTGATCAACAAACACCTTCTGATTACCGCCGGTCACAAGATTGCTCAACTCTATCAAAGATGTCAATGGCTCACGGTGAAAACTGTAGGTGCAAGTCTTCCTCTTCAACTCTGGAATGGTTGCCATCTCTCACAGTGAACAGACTCCTGAATGAACCTGAGAAATGATATGCATGAGGAGATTAACTTTTTTTCTTTTCTCTTTTCTTTTTTTTCATTTCTTTTTTTTCATTGCATTATTTTTTGAAAATAAACATGCTATGATGCAAATGATGCAAACACGACTGGTTGGCTGTGTATCTCGGAGCACATGTTCAAAGCTTCGGCCTGAATTCGGAACCACAAAGTCATCTGAAACCCAATGTCATATGAGACCCACATTTCTGAACCAAGTCACCAACGGGAACCAAGAGTCACCAACAGATCAAGAGTCACCAACAGATCAAGTCACCAACTGTACCTATAAAATGATTCATTCCCTCCCCACTCACGGGTGTAATCTAGCCCAGGGTAAGGTAAATAGAAACGCAGGATAAACAACCCTTTCAAGAATATCATCATGTACACACCAGATGTATGTACCGATAATACCCCATCAGAGTCTGAACTGCTCGTGATATCATGTTCTGCTAAGTGGCACAATACCACCCGCTTCCCATGAATCACTCTATTCCTAGGTGTCCTAGAGTTCACTCATAGCCTGGGTATTGGGCCTCTTACCTCTTGTAAATCCCACCACAACAGAGAAACAGACAGCCAGCACAATGAAAGTATGATGCATGCAAACATAAATGCAAACATAAATGCAAACGTAAGCAAATAAATGCAATAAATGAAACAGTAAAAGCAACCAAACCCTATCCTATAGAGCGCTAGGAGTGACTCGCTTAGGGAAGATGGACCAACAAGAGGTCAACTTCTCGAAAGCATCCCCAGCAGAGTCGCCAGCTGTCGCATTACGCGAAAAACCGGCGGGAAAAAGAAACAACAGAGCCGCCACCGTGCGTTATTTATCCCAAAAGAGGGAAAGGAAACGCTCGAAGTAAACCTGGAAAGGATATGGTCTCGCGACCAGAGATGCAAGGATCGGGAGTCGGTTATGCGAAGGGAAGGTATTAGCACCCCTACGCATCCGTCGTACTCGACGGGATCCACGCTCAGAAAGAATAGAAGAAAGGTTGCTAAAACTGCTCAAACACTGCACACACGCTGGAATCAAACACAGAAAAGATGGAAGAAGAGGACTCGACAGGATATCGCATCCTGGGCCTACGTAGTCTGTCAGGCACAGACATCAGAGTCGACGTAATTCGGGGACAGGGGGAACGTGCTCGCTAGGATGTCGCATCCTATGCATACGTATCTTCTCTAACCAGAGAAGAATCAGAGCACTCGTAGCTCGGCTAACGCACGCCAAACATAACACAAACAGGAAACCGACTGCCAATCGCTGGACTTACGTCAGACTCCACACCAACAGGCAAACATGGAAACCGAATGCCAATCGCTGGACTTACATCAGACTCCGAACCAACAAACACACACCCACACAGGAAACCAACTGCCAATCGCTGGACTTATGTCAGACTCCAAACAAAGAAACAAACACAGGAAACCAACTGCCAATCGCTGGACTTACGTCAGACTCCAAACACACACAAGAGGGGGTTGAAAAAAGAAAAAGGGTGCCCGGAGAGATCAGCTCATCTCCTGCCTACGTACCTCATCTGGTATGAGGATCAGGGCGACGTAGTTCCCCTAAACAGGGAAAGAACTTCTATCCTAACCAGAGACTAGGGAGATAACAAGCTACTAGGGAGACTACGACTCGAGCCTAGAAGTTGTCATGCATACGATCCCTATGTTGAGGTCTCTATCCTAACTTGCACAGGAAGCAAGCTATCCTAAACAGCGCAATCAAACAAATACAAGCACAATAAAGCAAGCACACACACTATATGCAAACAATTGGCTCATACAAGGCTAGGCTGTAGAAACAAGCCAACTGGAATGGGGTGTTTTTAGCTCTTAACCCTAACATTGAGAGTTAGGGTGAAGCAGATGAAATGGAGATGAGGGTTATGCCTCATAGCTCTTATCTCTGGCCCGGGAGAGCTTGAATCAAACAGAAAGTGTGGGAGTTCAGAATGTAGGAACTCTTCTCCACATGACTGACACAACAAGATCTTGGGTTCTTATTCAAATTGCATCAACACATGGTGTGAGCAAAGTGAATGACACAACTGAATAGCAGGGGATGGATTGCACATCCCTTTTATCTGCCAATTGCCTCTTAAGAGGGCTTTACCTGCTTGGCACAAAATTAAACAACCACGAACATTGCCTCTTAAGGAGGGCTTCAGAAAGGTGCCTGCCAAAGTAACATGACAGGTCTTCCAGACTACATGAAGATCAAGGAATTATACCTAAGTGGTATGCCAACTGAAGGTGAGAAAAACAAGAAAGGGGGGTTTGAATTGTTTTGGAAAATAAGCGCTTTTTCAGAATAAGACCACACAAGGATGTTATACTGTTTCGCTTATAACACAAAGCTACTCCAGTCCACCCGGCCAAGGTGATTTCGCCTTCAACAAGGACTTAATCCACTAATCTTGAAAGATTATTACAACCAACGTCTAAGAGAAGGATCTCTTAGTCCTCTCAAGTATACAGACTGCGCAGAGTCACTTGAGGAATATAAAACAATATAAAAACAGAATATGTAATCTAGAGTGCTTCTAGGATAAAGCAAATATTACAGTAATTTGAGCAAATAAGAAATTTCACGTAATGAGCAAAATCTCGTGAAAGATTGAGAGAGAAAGAAAGTATTTCTGTGCGTTCAGGTGTGTCTCTCAAGGGGTTCGTCGTTCTTTATATAGAGGTGAAAAACGACCGTTTGTAGTAATGGCAGATATTTAGTCTTGATGAAAGTTTAATGCCATAACTTCGTTGTTTCTTGCCAGAACAATTTTGTCTCCCTGAATAACTTCTTTCCAAATATAGTTTCTTTCCATTTGAAGCTTGAAGTTTCCGTTACTCTTTCTGGATAAGGAATTCTATTTTCAGAGTCTGCGTTACTCTGTTAGACTGAGATTCTGAGATGTGGCTACAGAGCTTCTGATAGTTCTCATCTTTCAGATTTCCAGTGTTGTCTTCAAATGTCTTGAGACTTCTGGAGTTCAGATATACGGTTGCTCAGAGTCAGAGCTTCTAGAGCGCCTTTCTTCTTCAGACGTTTCTGATATTTTGATATGCTGTTTCGCTCAGAATCGGAACTTCTAGAGCGCGTTTCTACTTCAGATGCTTCTGATCTTCTGGTAATTTGTATCTGATTTGATTCTGTATCTGATGACGCGATCATATTCCATTTTTATTGTTTAGAGTCCTGCACACTTAGAAACTTTTCGTTAGAGTGCCATTTTTGGTTTCATCCTTTGTTATCATCAAAATCCTGGAGTCTGTTGTAGAACTATTTTTGTTCTTACAATCTCCCCCTTTTTGATGATGACAAAACTAACTCAAATGATAGATGAAACATTCAAGAATAAGAGTTTATCAGATCAGATATAAGTGAGCTCCCCCTGAGATAGGCTAGGGAGTTCAGAAGTTCTTACCAGAGCTTCCAAGCAATGAAGTATCTAGATACCTTTTCTGCAATTTCTTAAGTCAAGTGTTAGATAGATTTATTTTAGAGAATAGTATGTTTGCAGTTTGCTTAAGGCATTAGACAGGTTTTCATCAGAGCTATTTGATTTCTCCCCCTTTTTGTCAGAATCAAAAAGACTTAACCAAAAAAAATAAGCAGAAGAAAATAGATATATTCATAAACGAGCAACAAAAGACATCAGAAACAAAGACAAGCAAAGCAACAAGCAAGGAAATCCTAAGTGCCTAAGGGTTGGGGGCAGAGGCATTCTCTGAAGCAGTTGGTGCAGCAGGTTCTGAATGTTGGCGTTGACAGTGTCCTGTTGATCCAATCTGGCCCGAACTTCCTTTTGCTCCTTCTGAAGCTCTTCAAGAGTCCTGAGAACCAGGGGGGCAAAAGTAGAGGACTCCCCCTGAGTCAGAGCACTCTATTCTTCAGCAGCTTTGGCTTCGGCTTCAGCAGCAGCTTTTGCTTCAGCTTCAGCAGCTGCAGCATCAGCCAGAGCCTTGACTTCAGCTTCCCGTGCCCTTTGAAGTTCTTCTTGTCTTGCTCTTTCTTCCTCTTTTCTTCTGGCTTCTTCTTCAGCTTCTCTGGCCAAGCGCTCCTGTAGTCTTGCCTCAGCGTCTCTGATGAAGTCGTTTCTGACTTGCTCAGAGATGTGCTTCAGCTTGAAAGCCTCAGAAGTCATCCAGCCGATGACTCTGTTCCAGTGTGTCCTCACAGAGGATGGATCATCACTGATGCCAGAGTTTATGGTCAGAGACTTGACCTTTTCCATTGAAGCCCCTGCAAACAGCATAATGGCTTCCTCTAGGGTTGGCAGGGAATGATCTGGTTCAGATGGTTGAGGTGGAGAGTTTGGAGGGCTTAGGTTGAGAGTTTGAGGTTCAACGGAAGTGTTTGGAGGGGTGATGTCAGAGGTGTTAGGGTTAGAGGGTTGAGTATCAGATGGGTTTAAGGTTGGTTGTTCTGTGGATGGTGAGGTTACTTCAGGTTCAGGAGGAGGTTGTGGTGGTTGTGAATCACGGTTTAGAGTTTGTAGTTGGGCTAGAGTGGGAGAAGCAGGGTCAGAGGGTTCTGTGTCAGAAGAAATGTTGAAGTAGGGGGGTGATTCTGGAGCTAAGGATGAGGAAGTGGTTTGGTTTAGTTGTTCAGCTTCTAAAAGAGGTAGGGAGGTATTGGCAAGGTTGAATTTAGGTAAAGGTTGAGAGGTTCTGGTCGTGGAAGGAGGAGTTTCAGAGGTGGTGTAGAGGGGTGTTGTTAGGGAAATAGAGGAGGCAATTTGCTGTGCAGAGGGAGCAAAGGAGGCAGACTTACCAGAAGACTCGTGCAGAGGCGCTGGAGGTCTTGATTCAGAAGATTCTCCTAGCTTTGCTTTCTTCGCTTTCGAAGGCTTCTCAGATGGACCTCTTTTGAACCTCACGAAGTCTGGAGCTGAATCTGGCAGTTCGCTTAACTTGAAGTCAGAGATGTCCACTCCTTCATCCTTTAGGCGTTGGAGATAGTGGAGAATTGCTTCTACGGGTTCTTCCTTGTAAAACATATAGAGACCATTTGGAATTTCCCTATGATCTTTTAATGCTTCCCAGGAGGTGTCCAGTGAAGGTCTTACGTGAATTTTCTCCAGAATCCCCATGCTTTTTAGATTCCTGGCGTTCAGAGGCCTTCCGGTTTCTATTGCCAAGTCTTCCATGAGTCTGTGTTTTACCAGATGGTCCACGAGACCATTTTCTATTAGCACATCTGAGAGAAGTCTTCCCAGAGGAATGTAGGTTCTGGGTTTCATGTTACTTCTGGTTTCCCGTACAGAATCTCTGAGGTATTTGAAGAGGAGTGTTGGGAGGCAAAGCTTCAGTCCTTTATGAATGCAATACAAAATGCATTTCTGATCTGTATTGATGTAATCTGATGAATTTGATGCTGGGCGATGATGAATGGTTCCCAGAATGATTTTGAGCCATACCCGGAGATTCTGATGTAGTTCCTTGTTCTTTGAGGGGTTGCCTTCTGTGTTGAGTTTGAAGATTGTGGGATTGATTTCATGAGCAATGTATTTTGCCCTAGGATTGATGTTGTAAATTCTCCTTCCTCCAGCTTTCTCCATGTTCAGCAAGGTAGCTAATGATTTTTCAGTTATCACTATTTTCACCCCCAACACGTAGGAGACGATGAAGTGATCGTCAGCATCAGCAAACCTCCAGAATTCCTTAATAAGGTTTGGGTAAACTGGACCATAGAGGCGTTGAAAGTAGTTTTCCCAACCTTGTTGATGAAGCTCTTCAGTGAGGTCTACGCCATTTCTCTTCATGTTGTTAAAATCCACCAGGGATTCACACAACACGTCCAGTTTCTCGAAAGGGGTTGCAAGATTTATGTGAGGCTCACGGTCAAGAATGTGAGGCTCCTTGTATACTGGTGTAGTAGTAACGCCTGTAACCGTTGGAGTAGGGTTGCTGGAGCTTTGAGCTGCGTTGCTGGAGTTCATTTGTTGAGAGTAGTTGAACACAGATTGTTGTTCAGAATCCATTGTTGATGAAGAAGGAATGAAGATGATCTGTTTGCAGAAATGCCTAAGAGAACTGGGTTTGATCAAGTGAGTGAGAGTGAAGTGTGTGCACAATGTGAGAGAAGTGTTTAAATACCTAAGAGAAACGCATGCAAAACGACACACAAATCAGAGTTTAGCACAAAAATCAAGATAGCACGCTTAGAGGGAGAAATGATTATAGCTCATTAATGATGTCTAATCCCAACAGTTTGCACACTGCTCGAGGAGATCTCAAGAGTCTGTCCCTTGATTTACTGCTGGACAGCTGTCTAGAAGTTCCAAGGTTAGACGCAAGTCACTCCACGTGTTGATGTATCTGATCTTCAGGAATACCAAACGATTGGTTCCTGGAGATTTCTAACTCAAATAACTTCTAACTAGGTAGAAGTATCAGAGTCAGAGGCAGAATCCATTTGTTTATGTCAGAGTCTCTTTTACAACTTCAGAGGCACATTTTTATTCAGGGCAGTTTTGGATGTTCAGATTTTCTAAGATAAAGAGGAATCTATCTTCAGCTAAGGGCTTAGTAAAGATATCTGCCCATTGATGATCTGTATCAATGAACTTCAATGTTACTATTCCTTTCTGAACATAGTCTCTGATAAAATGATGTTTTATTTGAATGTGCTTAGCTCTGGAGTGTAAAATGGGATTCTTACTTAGACAAATGGCAACAGTATTATCACAAAAGATAGGAATGTTACTCTCGAAGATTTGCAGATCTTCTAACTGATTCTTCATCCAGAGCATCTGAGTCGTGCACAGTGATGTTGAGATGTATTCTGCTTCTGCTGTGGACATGGCGATAGTTGATTGTCTTTTGCTGGCCCAGGATATTAGATTGTTTCCCAAGAGCTGACAATTTCCAGATGTGCTTTTTCGTTCCAGTCTATCTCCTGCGTAATCTGCATCACAATAACCGGAAAGTCTATACTCTGATGTTTTCTCATACATCAGGCCCAGGTTAGGAGTTCCTTTCAGATATTTGAAAATTCTCTTAACTGCTGTTAAGTGAGTTTCTCTAGGATCTGATTGGAATCTGGCATAGAGACAGACACTAAAGAGAATATCAGGTCGAGTAGCAGTCAGATAGAGAAGAGAGCCTATCATACCACGATAGAGCTTCTGACAAACCTTTTTACTGACTTCTTCTTTTTCAAGAATGCATGTTGGATGCATGGGAGTCTTTGCAGAGTTGCATTCAGCCATGTCAAATTTCTTCAGAACATCTTTTATGTATTTGCTTTGATGAACGTACGTGACTTCTGAAGTTTGGTTAATTTGAATTCCTATAAAGAACTTTAGTTCTTGCATTAAGCTCATTTCAAATTCTGCCTGCATTAACTCAGAGAATTCTTGACAAACAGAGGCGTTAGCTGAACCAAAAATAATATCATCAACGTATATCTGGCATATCATGAGGTCATTGTTAAGGTTCTTACAGAAGAGTGTGGAGTCAACTTTCCCTCTGATAAAATTGTGTTCTAGAAGAAAGTTACTTAAACGTTCATACCAAGCTCTGGGAGCTTGTTTAAGTCCATATAAATATTTTTTAAGTTTAAAAACATGTTCTGGAAAATTTGGATTTTCAAAACCTGGAGGTTGGTTGACATACACTTCTTCTGATATATAACCATTAAGGAATGCGCTCTTGACATCCATTTGATATAATTTAATAGAATGATTTATAGCGAAAGATACAAGAAAACGAATAGATTCTAACCTTGCGACTGGAGCAAAGGTTTCATTGTAGTCAATACCTTCTTGTTGACTGTAACCTTGAGCTACCAGTCGTGCTTTGTTTCTGACGACTTCTCCTTTCTCGTTCAGCTTGTTTCTGAATACCCATCTGGTTCCGATAACGTGAGTGCCTCTGGGCTTGGGAACAAGATCCCATACATCATTCTTTGTGAATTGATCTAATTCTTCTTGCATAGCTAGAACCCACTCGTTATCTTGAAGTGCTTCATCACAGGACGTAGGCTCGATCAGAGACACTAGTCCCAGAGGAGTCTCTTCAGAAATCCTGAATGTAGATCTGGTTCTGACAGGTTCATCTTTGTTGCCCAGAATCAATTCTTCAGATACGTTGAGGCGACTTTTAGCTTTCTTTGGGATTAATGGAGGATTAATTTCCTCAGAGTTCTGAGTGGCAGTTGTTTCTGGAGCTTTGTCAGATCCTGCAAGAGTGATTTCTAAATCTGCAAAATTTTCAACTAGCTTTGACTTTTCAGGGTCAAGCTTATCGTCAAATCTGACATGAATTGATTCCTCCACAATATTGGTTTATGTATTGTATACTCTGTAGCCTTTAGAGCGTTCTGAGTATCCTAACATAATACCTTTTTGTGCTTTGGAATCGAACTTGTTCAGATGTTCTTTAGTGTTTAAAATAAAGCAAGAACATCCAAATGGATGAAAATATGAAATGTTTGGTTTCCTTCCCTTACACGGTTCATAGGGAGTCTTTTCCAGAATAGGTCTTATGGAGATTCTATTCTGAATGTAACACGCTGTATTTACAGCTTCGGCCCATAAGTGCTTAGCCACATTTGTTTCGTTGATCATAGTTCTGGCCATCTCTTGGAGTGTCCTATTCTTCCTCTCTACAACTCCATTTTGTTGTGGAGTTCTAGGGCAGGAGAAATCATGGGATATTCCATTAGAGTCAAATAATTCCTTAAAGGATTTATTTTCGAATTCCCCACCATGATCACTTCTGACTTTGACAATTTTAGAGTCAAATTCTTTTTGCACTTTGGAGCAGAAACTAGTGAATACAGAATGAGACTCACTCTTGTGTTTTAGGAATTTCACCCATGTCCAGCGACTGAAATCATCAACAATGACTAGTCCATACTTCTTTCCATTGACTGATGTTGTTTTCACAGGACCAAATAGATCAATGTGAAGAAGTTCCAGAGGCTTAGAGGTAGTAACAATAGTTTTCTTTTTGAAAGATGTTTTTGAAAATTTTCCTTTCTGACATGCTTCACATAGAGCATCTGAAGAGAACTTCAGTTTAAGTAGGCCTCTGACTAACTCGAGTTTATTTAGCTGAGATAATTTCCTCATGCTAATGTGGCCCAAGCATCTATGCCATACCCATTGCTCTTCGTGAACAGACATCAGACATTTCACATTTTTTTCTTTTAAATCAGGAGTTTCTGTGACTCTGATCTCCCCGAGGAGGGAAGGGACCACAACTTGGCATTACACATATCTATGGGTTGCAAAGACGACGCCATGTCCAATGTGCTGGTGGACACTGGGTCATCACTGAACGTATTTGCTAAAATCCACTCTTTCGAAATTGTCATATCAAGGGCCTCCCATGAGGCAGAGTGGAGTTGTTGTGAAGGCTTTCGATGGATCTCGCAAGACTGTGATTGGGGAAGTTGATCTCCCAATCAAAATCGGACCAAGTGATTTCCAAATTACCTTCCAGGTTATGGATATTCACCCATCGTACAACTGTCTCTTAGGCAGACCACGGATTCACGAGGCTGGCGTCGTGACATCCACCCTACACCAGAAACTGAAATTTGTGAAGAATAAAAAGCTGGTGGTGGTAGGGGGAGAAAAGGCTCTCTTGGTTAGCCATTTGTCTTCCTTCTCTTATATAGATGCTGAGGATGAAGTTGGAACTCCTTTCCAAGCTTTATCTATAGTTGAGCCTATTGAAAAGAGAACTCCTTCATTTGCTTCCTACAAAGACGCAAAGTTGGCCATCGAGCGTGGTGCAACCGCTGGTTTAGGAAAAATGATTGAGCTAGAAGACAACAAGTCCCGGGCTGGAATAGGCTTTTCTTTTGGGGTCTTCAATGAGCAAGGGTTATTCAAGAGTGGAGGTTTCATCCACACTGGTCAAGACGAGGAGGCTGCTGCTGTCTTGGAAGAAGATACAGAGGATTCTGGCAATTTCATCATCCCTGGAGGGGTCTGCAACAATTGGGTCGCTGTGGATATTCCTACAGTTATCCATAAGTCAACGTAATGATCACTTTGTTTAAAAACCCTTCTCCCATGCCAAAAGGAGGAGTGATGACATTGTTGACGCATAAATACAATGATATTTTCATTCAATAAATTCATGTTAAATGTTTGTTTTTCCAATTATTTTCCCTTTTCGCTTTTTGCATGAAATTGGTGATCACATAAAACCTTAAAAATAAGAATAAAATCAATCTTCTCATCTGCATAATGATTTGCCTTGTTTGAATTCTAAAAAGCTTTTCATATCCAAAATCATTATGCAGGTTGATCAAACCCATTGAACATAATGATCCAATACCATCTCCCAACTTTGAATTCCCTGTATTTGAGGCGGAAGAAGATGATGTTGAAGAGATACCTGATGAGATTACCCGTCTACTTGAGCATGAAGAGAAGATCATTCAGCCGCACCTTGAGAATCTGGAAACAGTCAACTTGGGGTCTGAGGATTGTGTGCGAGAAGTGAAGATTGGGGCACTCCTGAAAGAATCCGTTAAGAAAGGGTTGATTGAACTGCTACGAGAATATGTCGACGTCTTCGCCTGGTCATATAATGACATGCCAGGTCTAGATACTGATATTGTGCAACATTTCTTACCCTTGAAGCCTAAGTGCGTGCCTGTGAAGCAGAAGCTCAGAAGGACTCATCCTGATATGGCAGTAAAGATCAAAGAGGAAGTTCAGAAGCAAATTGATGCGGGGTTTCTGGTGACTTCTACATATCCTCAATGGGTGGCCAATATTGTGCCCGTGCCTAAGAAAGACGGAAAAGTTCGGATGTGTGTGGACTATAGAGACTTGAATAAAGCTAGTCCAAAAGATGATTTTCCTCTACCACACATTGATATGTTGGTAGATAATACAGCTAAATTCAATGTCTTCTCATTTATGGACGGATTTTCCGGATATAATCAGATCAAGATGGCACCCGAGGATATGGAGAAGACAACATTCATCACACCTTGGGGAACATTCTATTATCGAGTGATGCCCTTCGGTCTGAAGAACGTCGGAGCCACGTATCAACGAGCTATGACCACCTTGTTTCATGATATGATGCACAAGGAGATTGAGGTGTATGTTGACGATATGATTGCAAAGTCAAGAACGGAAGTGGAACATGTAGAGCACTTGTTAAAGTTTTTTCAGCGTCTGAGAAAGTACAAGCTTCGTTTGAATCCCAACAAGTGTACATTTGGAGTCCGTTCCGGCAAGTTATTGGGCTTTATCGTCAGTGAAAGAGGTATTGAGGTTGATCCTGCAAAGGTCAAAGCAATACAAGAGATGCCTGCGCCCAAAACGGAGAAGCAAGTCCGAGGTTTTCTTGGCCGCTTGAATTACATTTCTAGATTCATATCCCACATGACTGCCACATGTGCGCCGATATTCAAGCTCCTCCGGAAAGATCAGTCTCATGATTGGACCGAGGATTGCCAGAAAGCTTTTGATAGCATTAAAGAGTATCTGTCTGAACCTCCGATCCTGTCTCCGCCCGTGGAAGGAAGACCTTTGATCATGTATCTGACTGTTCTTGAAGACTCGATGGGTTGTGTCCTTGGTCAGCAAGATGAATCAGGGAAGAAAGAATATGCTATCTACTACTTAAGCAAGAAGTTCACTGATTGTGAGTCTCGATACTCAATGCTTGAGAAGACATGTTGTGCTTTGGCTTGGGCTACTAAGCGCTTACGCCAATATATGATAAATCATACGACTTGGTTGATATCAAGAATGGATCCAATCAAGTACATCTTCGAGAAGCCTGCTTTAACCGGGAGGATTGCCCGATGGCAGATGTTGTTATCTGAGTATGATATTGAGTATCGAGCTCAGAAGGCCATTAAAGGTAGTATCTTGGCTGACCACTTGGCACATCGGCCGATTGAAGATTATCAATCAATTCAATATGACTTCCCAGATGAGGAGATTCTGTATTTGAAAATGAAAGATTGCGATGAGCCTACACTCGATTAAGGGCCAGAGCCTGGATCCCGTTGGAGCATGGTGTTTGATGGCGCTGTAAATCAGTATGGAAATGGTATTGGGGCAGTGATTATTACTACTCAGGGCACACATATCCCTTTTACAACAAGGCTAACTTTTAAATGCACAAATAATATGGCTGAGTATGAAGCCTATGTTATGTGATTAGAGGAATGCATTGATCTAAGGATCAAGCATCTTGATATGTATGGTGATTCAGCCCTCGTTGTCAATCAGATTAAGGGTGAATGGGAAACGAATCAGCCTGGTCTCATTCCATATAGAGATTATGCGAGGAGGATTTCAACGTTCTTTACTGAGGTTGACTTCCATCATATTCCTCGAGATGAGAATCGGATGGCACATGCTCTTGCTACACTTGCTTCGATGATTATGGTTAAACTTTGGAATGAAGTTCCCAATATTACAGTGATGCGCTTGGACAGTCCAGCTCATGTATTTGAAGTAGAAGAAGTGAAGGATGATAAGCCATGGTATTACGACATCAAGTGTTTCCTTCAGAACCAGGTTTACCCGCCTGGGGCATTTGTGAAAGATAGGAAGACTATAAGGAGATTGGCAGGTAGTTTCTACCTCAATGGCAACGTGCTTTATAAGAGAAATTTTGACATGGTGCTGCTCAGATGCGTGGATAGACACGAAGCAGACCTGTTGATGACTGAGGTCCATGAGGGTTCATTCGGTACTCATTCCAATGGACATGCCATGGCTAGAAAGATGTTGAGAGCAAGCTACTATTGGTTGACAATGGAGGCTGACTGCTGCAAGTATGTGAAGAAATGCCATAAGTGTCAGATTTATGCGGATAAGATCCATATTCCCCCGACACTTTTGAATGTGATTTCGTCACCATGGACTTTTTCCATGTGGGGAATTGACATGATTGGCATGATAGAGCCAAAAGCGTCTAATGGACACAGATTTATTCTCGTAGCAATTGATTACTTTACTAAGTGGGTTGAAGCGGCATCATATGCAAATGTGACCAGGCAGGTGGTTGTGAAGTTTATCAAAAATCAGCTTATATGCCGTTATGGTGTGCCAAATAAGATCATTACTGATAATGGATCTAACTTGAACAACAAAATGATGAAAGAGCTGTGTAGTGAGTTCAAGATCGCGCATCATAATTCTTCTCCTTACAGACCCAAGATGAATGGGGCTGTTGAAGCTGCTAATAAGAATATCAAGAAGATTATCCAGAAGATGTGGCATGAGATGCTGCCATTTGCTCTGCATGGATATCATACATATGTCCGCACTTCAACAGGGGCAACCCCTTTCTCTCTTGTTTATGGCATGGAGGTTGTACTCCCAGTAGAGGTGGAGATCCCATCAATGAGAGTCTTGATGGAAGCCAAGTTGACTGATGATGAATGGGTTCAGAGTCGTTATGACCAGCTGAATTTGATTGAAGAGAAGAGATTGACTTCCATGTGCCATGGTCAGTTATATCAACAAAGAATGAATAAAGCTTTTGATAAGAAGGTCAAGCCTCATGTGTTCCGAGAAGGTGACCTTGTGCTCAAGAAAGTCTTGTCTTTCGCGCCCGATTCCAGGGGCAAGTGGACTCCAAACTATGAAGGTCCATATGTTGTTAAGAGAGCCTTTTCAGGTGGTGCTTTGATACTTGCAACTATGGATGGGGAGGACTTCACTCGTCCTGTGAATTCAGATGCAGTCAAGAAATACTTCGCCTAAAAATAAAAACAGAATAGCTCCCTAAGTTGAAAACCCGAAAGGGCGGCTTAGGCAAAAATGAGCGTCTCGGTGGATTGAAAACCCGAAAGGGCGATCCAGGCAAAAGTTAGAGACATAAAAAATAAATAAATATAGGTATCCCGCTAGATTGAGTACCTCAGCCCGGGGCAATCTAGGCAAAAATTAGGGATTTGGCAAGTAACTGCATCCTGACAAGACTTTGTTCTACAACTGTCTTCCGTTAGAGATTCTTGCTCATTCGTCATCAACCGAAGCTTCGAATACATCGAATTCAGAATTGGTGAAGAAATGGTCATTATGTTCAATGTAGCCCTTTTCCAATATATATCACCAGTTTCAAATTTGTGAAGATCTATGGAGTCTTGCCATTTGCAGACTACCATTCCATCAAATAAATTTGAGCCTTTTATCCGATTATTTGCACTCTTATTTGTTTCTATTCAACAAACATTTTATATGCTTTAATTGAGAAAATATCATTGTTTTGAATAAACAAATTTTTTCATAACTTATTTTTAAACAAAGTGAACATTCACAATGACAAAAGGATACTTAGGAGATCCTCAGTGCTCTCCCAAGGATGGTATGATCTCCAACAAGGTAAGACATTTGTTCATTTTCCTGGCATGACTGTATCTTCTTCCTCCGGAGCCCTGGATGGAATGCTTGTTGAGATATTCACCACCCTCCCCTTCAGCGGGATAATGACCTTTCCTCCTCAGCAGATGTGATCTCCTTGGTATATATGGTACTTGGTGGTTGATCCCCAGAATCCCTTTGTCCCTTGGATAGATTCCCCAGTAGAGTTGCCTATGTGGCAGATTTTATCAGTGCCATAAACTCCTGTCCCCAGCTGGAATGATTGAGGATCATTCCCCTGCAGATTTTGTTGCTTCCTAGTATCCCTGTTTCCCCTGCAGATTGGATATTCTCCGGTGAACCTGGCTTTCTCTCTTGAGATGTGGTACCGGATACTTGTGTGCTTATTCCTATGAAGCCTGTTTGTGTTAGAAATGTCTGTGTCTCAGTATTCATCATACATAAACTACACATGTATGCATATAAATTTCAAACATATTCATGATTGCATTATTTGCCATATATCTTTGTTTGCTATTCCCTTCTAGTTGGCGATACATTTCCCAAGCAGACGTCGGTGTCTGATCCCTCAAGGTAGAGTCAGCCCATTAAGCAGAAAGTGTTTATATTTCCTTCTGCATTCCCCTACTGAGTTATATCCTCACTAGGACGAGTTTTGATTCAGTTTGCCTCTTTGGTTTGATCCTAAATTGGCCTCTTGTGACTGTTTCCTGTGGTTCCCCGTGATAAATGAATAATTGCTCAGTAATCAGTTATCATTCATCCTATCCCCGGCGGAGTCTGTGGTTTTCTACCCTTATACCGGTAGTTGTGAACCCTATTTTCTCCCCTTTGCAGAGTTAACCTTCTTGTTCATCCTAATTGATGACGGTTAGTCTTCCGTGGTTTTCTACCCAGTATCCGGTAGATGTAATCCCCTCCTTGACGATTATCATTATCCAATATTCGGTGTTGATATTCCCTTCGCTTGGATAATTGCTCTGATTAGGCAGTTTATCCCCAGCAAGTCATATTTCATGTACCGGTTTCCGGTAATGTTCGTTGCTCTCCTTAATTGGTCATCATTATATACCTAGTTTCGGTATCCCGATGCCTTTCTTTGTCGGTCGATGTATCTTTTATTAACCCAGTAACCGGTTGTGGATAATCTTCCATGCGAGTATATTATCTACGTTCTGACGGTAATAGATAATATATCTCATGCACTCTTTGGTCGAAGCCTTTTGTTCTTCCCCAATTGAGTAAGATTCGTATCCCTATTTTGGAATCGAATGTCCATCCCGTAATCGAGTTTGCTTTTCGCCCTCTTTTTGGATGATGAGTGTTTTGGGAATATTCCCCAATTCACGCTTTGGTTGGCCACCTATTATATACCCAGTAACCGACATCCCTGGTGTTCCTCCCCTTCTGCTCCCTATTATGACTTATATCCCCTGTGGAGTCAGATTTGCCTGAGTTGAAATATACCTTTTTAGGTCTTCCTCAGATGATTTGGTTGATTGATATCTCTCACCCTTATACCGGTCTTAGATAGTCATTCTTTCCGAGCATGTTGTTCTCTCACCCTTATACCGGTGTTCAGATCACGCGTCTCTTTTGAGCTTATTACCCAGTAACCGGTAATACCTCACCCCGTTGCTTCCCCAGGAGAGTTCTGTTGGGAGCTCTTCTCAGCTGAGTCCTTAGTGGATTTCTCCACCTGAGTCCGGATTTCTATCCAAGGTATCCGTTGTGGATAGTTTTTGCTGTATTGGCATATTCCCCAATACGGACGTCTTCGAGTCAGCTCGAGTCTTTCCATTGGAATTCTGTTCCCCAAGCTTTGAGTCGTGACCTGCTCACGCATTTTCATCCTTTTACTCCTCGGTAGAATCTCTGTCTCCCTAGTGAGTGTATTACTCCTTTGGATTCTCTGGATTTCCTTTTTCTTTTGTGGAAGCCTATCCCCACAAAGTATGCATACATCTGCATCATGAGGTCTCTTAGGGACCAAAATTCGTCTCTTTATTATTATTTAAGCCCATTCTACCCCGTCGAGACGAAGACTTTACATTCACTTCTCCGACTAGAATGACCTTAAATAGGGGCATCTGTAAGACCCAAATTTTGTCCCTAAGATCCCTCATGGCATCATAACATTGCATTTGCATTGCCTCAAGGATCATTGGCATCTTGGTTCCCTTGGCCTTTGGGTGGGACCTCTTAAGAGTGGTTTGAGATCACCAAGCATGTTTGAATTTTATATCATTGCTTTTCTTATTTTGTTTACTAACCAAGAGCACAAAAATATGTCACTAACATCTTTTGTTTGTAGCTTGAGCAATCACAAGGTCCAAAGCTTCAAGGAGATCATTGGTACAAAGACATGGTCAAGAGGAGATGATAGCAAGCATGGTAATGGTCCCCAAAGCTCTCATCCATCAAATATGCCTCCCTAGTATATCAGTTCATCATTTTGATCAAAGCAAGTCAAAGGGTTTGAGGTTTGTCCCCCAGGGAAACCCTAATTCATCTGTGCACTACAATGCCTTGCTCTTGAAGCCACCTCAACCCATGATCAAATAAAATAAAGGGAAGTTTTTTAACTCATCATTTCATGCATATTTGAACTTATTTGAGCATCCTCAATCATCAATTCATCAAGATATGAGTCATGGACTTGAGAAGTTGATCAGTCAATTCATCTGACTATTTTGAAATGCACTGAGACCTAACTTTTTATGTGTTGTTCAAATGGAGATGGTCCCAAAAGAAAAAATGTTCTTAAGGACAATATGAACAACTTTCATGTTCATCAAAAATTGATTTGAATCTTGGAAGGTCATCTCCCATTCCAATACATTATAGGTCATTTTGACTGAAACCCTAATTTTGGGTCAACTTCCCAAGGACATAACTCATTCATCTTTTATGATTTTGAGGTGGGATCAAATGAATTGGAAAGCTTAAGATGTCTACTTAAAATTTTATGTTGAGAAAAATTTCAAAATCTCAAAGTAAATACATGTGATAATGCAAGACATTATAGGTCCTTTTTGACCAAATGCATTAAAAGGCAAAAAAGTCCAACTTCAAGTGCCCATAACTCTTTCATAAAAAAACCAAATGATGAAAAATCTAAGTCTATTTTGATTGTCTTGAAAAGAACTACAACGTTTATGTTGGATATTTTTTCATTTAAGGCTTGCATCATCAAAACAGAAGGGCTTGAATAGTGGCCAAATTTAGAAACTTTGCATTGACATGTTTTGCACATTGCACTTTAAACTCAAATTTCATAAATTTCCACACTTCAAATGGATTTTTTTCCCAATATAACAATTGTTCCTTACATCAATACCTTTCCAACCATTACTCACATGATCATATTTGGATTTGGCAAATGGTATTTTCGAAGAGTTGAACATTTAGGAACAATTATGGAATTCACATCATAGCTTCATGCACAAGCCAATGCAGCTTTGATTGCACGTCCAATTCAACTTGGTTTGTGTTCAGCATTCATTTGCATCAGATTTTGGGCTTTGCACGCGCCTGTACAGGCCCATGCATGAAGGATCCAAATTCCATTCACATGAGAATTCACCTTGCTTGCCTTGCCATTTGCTATAAATAAGTGTGCTCAGCTCCACTATTCTTCAACCTGGTTCAACCTGAAATGCTGCAGAATTCTCTCCATAGCCATCACTAAAGGAATTTCAATTTTCTTCTAAAAAATTCAGATCTGAATTTCAACTTCCTTGGTTGATTTTCAGACCTATAATTCCTTAGCCTTGCTTCCCCTTCATCACTAGATCTCATTGCAAACCTTGGTTGTGAAAGATCGTGATCTCCATACCTGCATTCCAAAGGTGGATAACAGAACTTTTTCTCTTCGAAACTCTTTGATCTTTTCTTATTTCTTGAGTTCCTTGGTTTGGCTGAAGTCCTCTCAATAGAGGCATTTGATTTGTGCTTTCAATTTTGCAAAAACATGAAGTTCATGATGAACACCATCATACTTCTAGCTCTGATTTCTCCATTTATAGGGATCTAGAGTGGAAGTGCATGGTATAGGAGTGATGTACATCACTTCCTCTTTCAATTGATGTATAGATCGCTCCATTTGGTTGAGTTTGCCATGTTTGCAATTCTCACCGGAGTTGGAGGTCTCACCGGAGAAGATGGTTGCTCCGGTGGCCGTCCCAACTCCAGATCCAATCATAGCCGTGCATTTCCATTTCCAGATTTGATCTGATCCGTTCAATGTTATGACTTAATTAATGGCTCCGTGTGGTTGCATTGACCGTGGAACACGTTGGACGCGCGCCTCTGGATGCTTGGATCTGCCAGCTCAATTAATGAGCTCAGATCCAAGGGCTCTCGTTTTTTGCCATTTTTAATTTCTGATTTTTATTTTGTTTATTCCCTTTTATTTCAAAAATCAATATCTCTCTCATTTTTAATCCAAAAATTATGGGACCAATTGCATTAGTCTTCAAATAAATTCTAGTTTCTATTTCTGATTTTTAATATTTTTTATTTTTTCATTTGATATTTTTTGTGAATTTTCTCTTTTCTGGTTATTTTTAATTCATTTTAAATAGTTTTTGATATTCAAAAAATACAAAAATATTTTCCTAACCTATTTGAATGATGATGGATCTATGAAAAATATTCTCATCAATTTTTAAATTGATTTGAGATTTATTTTAGATTTTAGTTCAATTAGGTTATTTTTATTCATTTTTAATTGATTAAAAATAGTTTCTGACTTTTAAAAAATGCTGAAATTTTTTGTCAAACTTGGGATAAATTACTTGGACCTTTCAAGGTTGATTTGAAGTGATTTTGAAGTTTGACCTTCCTTTTATTTTTTAATTCAACTTTAATTTTAAATATTAAAAAATGCCAAAGTATTTTGTTCATTTCTTGACTTCCAATCTTGATCTCACTTCTATTTTTGATTGTTTGACTTTGACTTTCAATGCCATTGGTCAACATATGTGGATTGGTACATGTTATTTCATTTAATGCACTTTAATTTTGCCATTTCCATTTCTCTTATTCATCTCCTTCTTCTTCTTCTTTTTTCTTTTTGATCAATGAGTTGAAGGTTGATAAGTTAGCATTGATTAGGGAGATTTAATCTTCCTTGATCCAAATCTAATTCATCTTGATCAATGGATCAAGTGAATGGCTTTGCATTAAGGATAGGTTGTTTCCTAAATCATGCAAAAGGCTTAAACCAATACAAGATCAATTCTCATTTCTTTTTTTGGCATGGCAAGTTGTTGGAACTTGGTTCACTAATCAAGACTTCTAACTTATGTTGTTGCCTACATTATTATTGATCGGCCTCAGATAGTTGTGACTTCTACATAAGTCCAATTACGATTGCTTAACATAGCGCTAAATTTGCCTTATGGCACACCAACTACTAACACTAACTATTGACAATTAACATTTACTTTTTGCTCTTTACTTTTATGCAATTTACTATTCTTGCACATATTATCCATTTGCTTTTCTCTTTGCTCACTTGAGCACATGTTTATGTTAATGCCATTTGCCTTTTGCTCACTTGAGCACATAATTGTATATATATTATTATGCTTGTGTTTTGTTCTGGATTGTTGTGAACCAGATGCAAAGAAATGGACTTAGATTCTAGGACTTTCCCTATGCAAAGAATAAAGAAATGGACTTAGATTCTAGGACTTTCCCTATGCAAAAATTGGAGTAAAAAGGATCTTAATGATGAAGATGGATTAGAAGGACCAAATCTCTAACTCACTCTTGTCCATTCTTAATTTGCTTCATGGAATTTTTTATGTGTGTACTTTTGTGCTAGGGGATTCTATGAGCTTAAATTGAAAGACCATTGCCATGTTCATCCAAAGTGAAAGACACAAGATACATTGGGGATCTCTTAAGAGGCTTGCTTGAGCTTACTATTATTGTGATTGCTTATTCCAAAGGATGGGAGCTACTTGGATCATCTATATGATCCCAAGAGAGGAACTCCATTATGGTTTTGTTTCTTATCCCTCACTTTTTGCTTCACTTGAGCACATGTTTATGTTAATGCCATTTGCCTTTTGCTCACTTGAGCACATAATTGTGTATATACTATTATGCTTGTGTTTTGTTCTGGATTGTTGTGAACCAAATGCAAAGAAATGGACTTAGTTTCTAGGACTTTCCCTATGCAAAGAATGGAGAATTGGACTTAGATTATAGGACTTTCCTTATGCAAAATTGGAGTGAATGAACCTTAATGATGAAGATGGATTAGAAGGACCAAATCTCTAAACTCACTCTTGTCCATTCTTGTTTTACTTCATGGAACTTTTGGTGTGTGTGCTTTTGTGCTAGGGAATTCTATGAAAGCTCAAATGGGAGAAACCATTGCCATGTTCATCCAAAGTGAAAGACACAAGATACATTGAGGATCTCTTAAGAAGATTTTTTGATGATTATTTATGCTTTGTGTGATTGCTTATTCCAAAGGATGGGAGCTACTTGGATCATCAATATGATCTCAAGAGAGGAACTCCATTGTGGTTTTGTTTCTTTATCCCTCACCTTTTTGCTTTACTTAGGATTTAGCCCTTCTTCTTCTTCTCTCCACTCTAACCCAAGCCAACACTTTTTGTGCAAACATTTAACCATTGTTTTCAAACATTAGAAACCTAAGCCTTATGCTTTTGATTTTCAAACTTTTTTCCATAACACTTATTTTGAATTGAATCTTTAAGTCAACTTTGACCATTTTTGTACATACTCCTAATTGGTAAATATAACCCATTCAAATGTCTTTTGTGGTTTCAATGGCCACTTTCTTAATCAAACTTTTCATAACCTTTAGCTATTAGGTTTGAGTTATCTTTGTGGTAGATGTAATACTCACCTATATCCTTAGTGATGGACAATGAGTCTTCCATGCTTATTATAGGGTTAACCCCTCACTAGCATGTTGAAGCTATCCTCACATGGTGGATTTGTGGTTTGGTTGAGTTTTCTCCCTTTGATAACAAAAGACCTTAAGGCTTTTGGACCAATCAATCCACTCACTCATTTTGAGATTTTTACCCCGAACTACGAGGTTTTGATCCTAATCTTTTTTAAGATGGTACGTAGGCAATGGATTTATCCATCCAAACACAAAATATAAATAAACTTGTACATTCTCTTCTCATCTCTTCAATCATGTTTGCACAAATAAAATTTTCACAAAACAACAACCTTTACAACAAGTGTGAAAAGGGCTCCCTAGGAGTACCTAGGATGTTTTGGGTGCCTAACACCTTCCCATTACATAGCCAACCCCCTTACCCAGATCTCTGTTTCTTTTACTAGTTTTTGTTAAAACTATTAGGTTTTTGTTCGCTTTCTAACCATTCCTTTGGATAAATAGAAGTGCGGTGGCGACTCGACTTGTATGATTTACCTTGGATTTAGTCAATATCTCTAATGGTAACGAATACCCCGCTACACCATGCACATGAGAAAAGTGTGATGATTAGATGCATTCACCTATAAATAAGGGCTTCCTCTCCTTCATTTCATAACCTTTTGGAGATCCCACATGCTGCAGAACTGAAACCATAACCCTCGCCAAAGGAATCACTCACCATTTTTCAGTATTTTCGAGCTTGAAATTCAGCAACATTAGTTGAGTTTCAAAGCTAGATTCCTTAGCCAATCATCTTCCTTATATTTAGAGAACAAAAAGGAGCAAAAAGCTTGAAGAATTCGTGGCCAGAAACTCACCATTTTTTAAGGTATAAGCTCAAACTGTTTGGATCTGAAACTCACAATTCAACGTAGTATTCTTGTGTTTTTGTGGTTCTCTGAAGTCCTCATACTTGAGGCAAGCTTTTGGTGCATTCAATTTTCCATTTCAAGATCAATCCATGTGGACACCATGATTTTCTCCTCCATCTTTCTATCAATATAGGAAGAATGAGAGGAATCTAATGGTACAGTGATGATCTACATCACATGAGCTTCATTTCCATGCCCTTGTTTTTCGTTTTTGATAAGATTTGTTTTCCTGCAATTCTGGCCGGATTCTGTTTGGTTGACCGGAGAAGATGGTGGTTTCCACCACCACCACCACGTGTGTTAACCATATCCCTTGGATCTCTCCCTCACGATCTAATCTCGTGCATCCATTCTGATTACTTCTTTTAATGCATCATGTTGCGCTGTTGACTGGAGTGCATCATGCATCCTCAGATCCAGACCGTGTACCATTGCCATGTCAATTAATGAAATAGATCCGGTGGCTCAGCTTTTTTTTCGCTTATTTCATTTTCTCTTTATTTTCTTTTAATTTATTCTATTTTCAATAATTCATATGAGGTCAGAAAAATATGAGACCAACTCTAAAAATTTTCTTGAAAAATCTAGTTTCATCTTATGATTTTTAATTAGTTTTGTGACCTCATTTCATATTTTTCATGAATTATTTGGGTTATCATGATTTAAGTTCATTTGAAAATGCTTTCTGACTTTAGAAAAATACAAAAATATTTTCATAGCATCTACGGATCATGATAAGTCAATGAAAAATAGTCCCAACAATTTCTTGTTTGTTTTGAGATTATTTGAGATTTCAATTCATATTATGCTATTTTTGGTTGTTTTTAATTGATTTTAATTACTTTCTGACTTTAAAAATTTGTGAGAAAATTAGTCAAAGTTTATTTGACTATGTTGAACCTATGAAAATTTAATTGGACTTATTGAAGTTGTTTTGAATTGAATGGGAGGTTCAACTTTGTTTGTTTGTTTTTTATTTGTATTTTCTTTTATTCAAAAAATACCAAAAAAATATTATTGACTTCTTGACTTGTTATATTCATTACTCTTCTATTTGGTGTTGATCAAGGTTGAATTGATTCAACTTTGATCAAATTCATTGGATCTTATGGTTTCAGAATCCTTAAGGATCATCACCTAGAGAGATGAATGAATTTGATCAAGGATGAGTTATCCCTTGATCAATTGGGATTGGTTGTTGTCTTCTTACCCCCTCCCTTTCATCTTCATCCTTTTCTTTCCCTCAATGGCCAATGAGTTAAAGTCTTGAGGTTGGTCTTGACAAATAGAAGTTTAATCTTCTTTGATCCAAACCAAACTCAACTTGATCCATGATAAAGTGAGTTATTTTGTGTCAAAGATAGGTTACTTCTTGGTCAAGCAAATAACCAAAAGTCAATACAAGGCCCTTCCTCTTTTGTTTGGCATGGCAAGTTTATGGAGCTTGACTTACTAGTCATGACTTCTAACTTGTGTTCTTTGCCTATATTCTTATTGACCGACCTCAGATAGGTGTGGCTACTACATTAGTTCACTTACAATTGCTTAACATAGCGCTACATTGTCTTATGACAAGCTAACATAAGTCTACTAACTACTAAGTTTAATTTGAGCTTTTAAATTCTTGTCATTTACTTTTAATGTCATTTATTTCTTGCTCATTATTCATCTTGATTTTTATTTTGCTCACTTGAGCACATATTTTATGTTTATGTCATTTTTTCTTTTGCTCATTTGAGCCCATTATTGTATATAAATATATTGCTACTTTGTGTTGTTTTGTGTTTGTTTTGATGTGAACAAAAATACAAAAGGAGAAAGGACTTAGAATTAGGATTCATCCATGCTTAAAGGAGTTCAAGAGCAACTAGGCCTCATGCCTTTAGAATGCAAAATGTGTTGAAGAGCAACTAGACCTCATGCCTTTAGAATGCTAAAATTTAAAGTTGACCTCAAAGGACTTCTCCTCAAACTTATTCTTTGTCTATTCCTTTTATTATGTTGTGAGCTTTTTTTAATGTGTGCTTTTGTGTGATAGGAATCTCATCTTAAGATTGGAAAAGAGGACCATTGTCATGAGTAGCCAAGTTAAGAGTAGATCCAAATGGAGATCCTAGGAGTTTGATTTTCAAATTATTAATTGCATGCTTTGCGTGCTAAATCCAAAGGAAGGGAGCATCTTGAGTCATCTCTATGACTCCAAGAAAAGGAACTCCAAGGGTTATCTCTCCCTTCTTATTTTTGTATGCTTTAGGAATAGCCCTTTTCTCTTCTCCCCCCTCTAACCAAGCCAAAAATCATTTTCAAAGCTTTGACTTTATTTCAAATTAGAAACCTAGGCCTTAGGCCTTTGGCTTTTCAAAACCATTTCCATAAATACTCATTGTAAATAAACTTTAATCCAACTTTGACCTCATTTTGTAAATAAATTCAACCTGTAAATATAATCCATTTCAAGTTGTTTTGTGGTTCCAATGGTCACTTGTTAAAATCTTTTCAAAAACATTAGTCATAGGTTTGAGTTATCATAGTGGTTGATGTAAATCTCACCTCATCCTTAGTGTTGGATTATAAGCCTTCCATGCTTATTATAGGGTTAACCCCTCACTAGCATGTTCAAGCCTTCCTCACATGGTGGATTGTTGGTTTAGATTGAGTTTTCTCCCTTTGATAACAAAAGACCTTAAGGCTTTTGATTAAAATCAATTCACCAATCTTTGAAATTTTTACCACGAACTACGAGGTTTTGATCCTCCTTTGTGATGGTACGTAGGCAATGGGTTCATCCATTCAAACAACAAAATTTGTAAATATAATATATTCTCTTCTCATCCCTCAAATCTTTTTCACAAATCTTTTCAAAAATACTAACCTACAACACATATTTGCAAAAAGGGTTCCCTTAGAGTACTAAGGATGTTTTGGGTGCGTAAAACCTTCCCATTTCATAACCAACCCCCTTACCTAGATCTCTGACATTTTTATTAGTTTTTGATTTGAAAAACTTCTTACTTGGCTTTTGTTCACTTTTTAGCCTTTCCTTTGGATAAATAAAAGTGCTGTGGCGACTCGAATTGTATGTTGACTTTTGGTTTAGTCAATAAGCCTAAAGGTAACGAAAACCCCGCTACAACAGGTCCACGTAGAGGAACCAGGGAACTCATAGCAAGACAAGGCGAGATTCCGGCAAGCAAAGGAGTGGAAAACCCTGATACAGGAGGCCTGACACGACCACCCGTGTCAGCTGACACGGCCCGTGTCAGCTGACACGGCCCGTGTCAGGCAAAAGAGGGCGTGTCAAAGGCAAATAGTGGCCTGACACGGCTACCCGTGACAGCTGACACGGGCCGTGTCAGGCACCATCCCCAGTCGTGTCAAGGGGCCATGGGCGTGTCACCAAGAACAACAGGCTGACACCAAGCCCCAAATTTCCCTTTTGTTGGGGCTTTTGATCATCAAGCTTTCAGAGAGATTTTTGGACATGTCCACCTGTTGATTGGAATTTTCATTATAAAAGAGGACCTTCTGCCTAAGGATAAATCATCTTGGAACAAGGCAAAACACAGTATTGTGAAGCAATCAAGTATTACAGAGAGCAAGACATTCAGAGAGCTGAAGGTTTTCATAAGCGGAAGTAATTGAAGATCAAAGTCATCCCAATACTTGTAATGTGTAATTTTTATCTTTCATATGTTTTAAACAATATGAATAGCTAAACCCCCCAATGCCAGGGGTGTCCCTGATTTAGAATTGTAACGAATTTGAGTTTACATTTGCATATATAATATTATTTTTACAGTAACCTTTTGGTGTGTTTAATGCTTTCTCTTTCAGACCAATCGGGATTGTTTTGTGGTTATCAATTAGGTTGGACCGCCATTGATAAGGTTTTCATAAGGTTACTCTATAGTAGATATCACCTAGGACTAGGGATACCCTGTATGAACCAGAGTATTCTTGATACTATAAAGCTTAACTTCACCTTAATTGCCTATGGACATAGAAATTAGGGTAGATTGATTAAAGGTTTTCTCACCAAGGACTTGGGAGAAAATACCCTTGAGAACTAGTAGTAATTGATATTTGTTGATGCAATAGTGACTCAGAGTTATTACAGGGACAAATCATACACCTTCCCTGGCATTGTTCCTTTTTCCCTGTAAACCTTTATTTTCATTCTTATTTGCCTTTACCTTTATTCTTATATTTTTACATCAAAAACCAAATTAATAATTTTTGTTTAATTGAATGATAATTTAGACTCGATATTGACGTGCAGTCCTTGAGATAGACATTCAGGGAATTTCCCCATTATTACTATAAAAGGCAAAATAGTACACTTGCGATTTTCCCGATCAATTTCTAAGCACATGGCAAGACTAGTGGCAATAGATTTTCTGCAAAAACCTGGTTTTTCTTTCATTGAAGTTTATACACAGGCGGCAAGGCTGGAAACCATCCGAATTATTGTGTGGACGACATCATTCAAAGAATGGAAAGGTACACCAGCTACATGTAAATTCAACATTTTTTAAATGGACATTTAGAAGAAGAAGTCTATTTCAGTCAACCACCAGGATTCAAAATTATTGGGCAGGAGTCGAAGTCTATTTCGTTACCTTTAGGTTTATTGACTAAACCAAAAGTCAACATACAATTCGAGTTGCCATCGCACTTTTATTTGTCCAAAGGAAAGGCTAAAAAGCGAACAAAAGCCAAGTAAGAAGTTTTTCAAATCAAAAACTAATAAAAATGTCAGAGATCTAGGTAAGGGGGTTGGTTATGAAATAGGAAGGTTTTACGCACCCAAAACATCCTTAGTACTCTAAGGGAACCTCTTTTTGCAAATATGTGTTATAGGTTGGTATTTGTGAAAAGATTTGTGCAAAAGATTGGAGGGATGAGAAGAGAATATATTATATTTACAAATTTTGTTGTTTGAATGGATGAACCCATTGCCTACGTACCATCACAAAGGAGGATCAAAACCTCGTAGTTCGTGGTAAAGGTCTCAAAGATTGGTGAATTGATTTTAACCAAAAGCCTTAAGGTCCTTTGTTATCAAAGGGAGAAAACTCAACCATAAACCAATCAATACACCATGTGAGGAAGGCTTCAACATGCTAGTGAGGGGTTAACCCTATAATAAGCATGGAAGGCTTATAATCCAACACTAAGGATGAGGTGAGATTTACATCAACCACTATGATAACTCAACCCTATGACTAATGTTTTTGAAAAGGTTTAACAAGTGGCCATTGGAACCACAAAACAACTTGAAATGGGTTATATTTACAAGTTAAGTTTATTTATAAAATGAGATCAAAGTTGGATTAAAGTTTATTTACAATGAGTATTTATGAAAATGGTTTTGAAAAGTTAAAGACCTAAGGCCTACGTTTCTAATTTGAAATGAAGTCAAAGTTTTGAAAATGATTTTTAGCTTGGTTAGAGTGGGGAGAAGAGAGAAGGGTTATTCCTAAAGCATGCAAAGATAAGAGGGGAAAGATAACCCTTGTAGTTCTTTTTCTTGGAGTCATATAGAGATGACTCAAGATGCTCCTTTCCTTTGGATTTAGCACACAAAACAAGCAATCAACAATTTGAATTCAAGCTCCTAGGATCTCCATTTGGCTTGGCTCTTAACTTGGCTACTCATGACAATGGTCCTCCTTTCACAATCTTAAGATGAGGTTCCTATCACACAAAAGCACACATCAAAAGGCTCACAGCATAATAAAGGGAATGGACAAAGAATAAGTTTGAGGAGAAGTCCTTTGAGGTCAACTTTGAATTTTAGCATTCTAAAGGCATGAGGCCTAGTTGCTCTTCAACACATTTTACATTCTAAAGGCATGAAGCCTAGTTGCTCTTGAACTCCTTTAAGCATGGGTAAATCCTAATTCTAAGTCCTTTCTCCTTTTTGCATTTTGGTTCACATTGTAGCGGTGTATTCGTCGCTATATGATCTATCGATTAAATCATAAGCTAAGAGATACATGAAAATTTTCGAGTCGCCACCGCACTTTTATTTATCCAAAGGATTGGCTAAAAAGCGAACAAAAGCCTAAGAAGTTTTACACGTAGAAAACTAATAAAAAGATCAGAGAGTCTGGGTAAGGGGTAAATTACGCAATGGGAAGGTGTTAGGCACCCACTACGTCCTAGGTACTCCTAGGGAGCCCTTTTCACACTTGTTATGCAAAAATTATTATTTGTTATGACATAAAGATTGTGCAAACATGATTGGGATGGTGAGAAAAGAATATACATTTTTATTATTATTGGGTTATTGGGTTCGAACGGATGAACCCGTTGCCTACGTACCTTCCATCAAAGGTAAGGATCAGAACGCCGTAGTTCGGCTAAAAGATTTCCAAAAGTGGGTTAGGTTCAATTTTAAACACAAACCCCAGGTCTTACGTTATCCACGGGAGAAAACTCAACCTTATACAAACAACAACGTCCACCATGTGAGAACAGCTTCAACTGGCCAGAGAGGGGTTAACCCTATAATAGGCGATGAAGACTTACAATTCAATCACTAAAGACAGAAGGTGAGATTAACATCAACCACTAAGATAAATCAAACCTATAGCTCATGTATGAAAAGATTAATGGACAAAGCCAAAACAAGTGAATGAGTGGAGTTACTGATTATGATTATGAAAATGAAGTCAAAATATGATTAAGATCAATTCAAATAAGTATTATGAAATGAAGTTTGGAAAAAGGTCAAGGACTTGAGTCCAGGTTTTTAGTTAGAAAAACATGAAGATGTTTGCACAACACTTATGTCAAAATTTAAAAGGTATAGTGTGAAAAGGTTCTAAGACGTAATGAATGATGAATGGATGAGGGATGGATAGTAAAACTTCTTAGAAGGTTCACTTCTTGAAATCATATAGCAGATGATTCAAGTGTGTCCTTTGGAATAGCAGTTAATAATAACAAACAAACAAAGCAAAGGCGGATATCGGATGCCAATCAATGGTCTTATACCAATCTCCTAAAACAAAACGGGATATCAGAAGCCACTCAATGGTCTTACACTAATCTCCACAGGCAAAGAAATAAAAGCGGATACCGGATACCAATAGATGGATTTACACCAGTCTCCTAAAACAGAACAGGATATCAGATGCCACTCAATGGACTTACACCGATCTCCTCAAAAGAAAAACAAAGATGAAATATGGAAGTTAACTGCCAATCTATCTGGACTTAGGTTAACTCCACAGTATGCTCACAGGAAATCCAATGCCACATCACAGGGGCTTACAATGGATCCTCACATACAAGAACAAAAGCAACAATATGATCACAGGAATGCAAATGCCAACTTACAGGGACTTATAATTGCAACCTCTCATACAAACAGATGAACAAACTATGATCACAGGAAAACAGATGCCAACTTACAGGGACTTATAACTGCAACCTCACATACAACACCAAACAGATCAAATTATGATCACAGGACAACAGATGCCAACTTACAGGGACTTACAACTGTATCCTCACATACACACAGATAAACAGAAGATATGAGTGACCAATGAGGTCTTACACTCTATCCTTCCATATCACAGGAACAAATGCCAAAGCAATGGACTTACAATTGTCCTCAATGGGCAAACAACAATGATAGCATCACAAAACAAATGAGATGATCATGCATTAATGGCAATTGATGATGATGATAAATGCATAGCATACAGGCAAGCAAGTGCATATGAAGCAATCAATCAATCAATGAATAACAAACAGCACACTCTATAGCCAAACAATGGGGGCTCACACAAGAGGGTTTGACTTTGAAAGTCCACTGTAATGGGTAAAGGTTGCTCTTAACCTGGCCATTGAGGGGCTCAGGTGAAGCAGATGAATAGGAGATGAGGAGTATGCCTCATTGCTTCTATCTCAAATCAGAGAGAGCATCAAAGAAAGTGTGGGAGTTCAGAAAGTAGGAACTCTCTCCACATTATTGACTCGATTGGATCTTGGGTTTTTATCTCATTGCTTCAACCAGGTACTGGGAGCAAAGAGAGGACACACTGAATAGTGGGGGATAGATTACTTATCCCTACCTTCCACCAATTGCCTTACTTGAAGGACTTTTCCTGCTTAGGACAAATATAAACAAGCACAGGCATTGCCTCTTAAGGAGGACTTCAGACAGTTTGCCCGGTCAAATAACAGACCGGGTCTCCAGACTACATGAAGAAGAAGTAATATACCTCAAAGCAAATGCTAAAAGCAAAGCAAGCAATCAAGTTCAAAGAACTTAGGCAACTAAAGTACCTGCAAAAGTCAAACTCATTAGCAAACAAGTCAACAGTCAAAACCAAAAGGAAATGAACCAATAGTCACACAGTGGGACCAATTGTGCAAGGCACAAAGACTCAAGTATGAGTCACCTACAAAACAAAGTGTTAGCACATGATAAACAAACCAACTCAATCAAAATTGAAAGGTCTTTGGGGCATTGGTGCTCAGCCTGAAACAAACAGCTCAATTGTAAGCTCAGAAGACCACTAGGACTAGCCTAGGGTCAAAGATGAAAGAAAAAGTCAAGGCAGCAAGCAATATTCAATCAAAGTCAACATCAATCATGTAAAAAGCAAACACAATTGGATTCAAACTTATATCATGCATCATGGTCATTTCATACACAAATGAATGCAAAGCATGGCAAGAGAAGCATACAAAAGTCAACAGCAAAGACTTCATTCAAAAGTCAACTCAAACAATCCCAAAAATTATGAAATAAATCACACTCAATCCTAACATCTAATATGGTATACATGCAAAATTTCATGGCATTTGGATGAGAGGAAGGCAGTCAATGAAATTCAATGAAGTCAAATCAAATTCAAGTAAGCATGGTGAAAGTCAACAAGCATGGGTCAACTTCAAAAAATCATATCAATTTGAAAACAGAAGAGAAATGAATGAAATTTACACCAATGCAAAGCTTGAGATGTCTAGTTATCACATATGAAATTTCATGATCATACAATAAGGTTTGAGAATTTCATAAAGGATTTGGCAAGGCATAGCACAAAAAGTCAACAGATGACCACATATGGAAGAAAATTCTCAATCAAATGGAAAACAGCAAGATTAATTCCAAGAAAAATCATACATCAATTAGACATACAAGGGATCATTCATGCAAAATTTCAAGTGATTTGGATAAGAGGAAGCATGTGAACAAAAATCATACATTTGCATATCATTGGTGTGACACAAATTGTCACACCCTAATTCAAAAATTCATATCTATCAAACCACAAATGAGAAATCCACAAACTTTATATGGAAATGAAGATCAATGTGTCTAGTTTTACCACAAAAAATTTCAAAGGCAATGGATGCAACATGAGTATTTCACAATTGAAATGGCACAATGTATCATTTTGGCATACATGTGAAGAAAATAATTATCATAAAAAAATCCAGCCAATGAAAAAATCATTAAAAATCACAATTAAAAACTAGACTCAATCATGAACATGATGGAAAAAGAATCATAATTTTTGGATAAAAAACGAATTAGAAAATAATTGTTGAAGTTGGATGAAATAATGATGCAAACATGAACAAGAGGCAAGGCAATTGGTCAACACAAGGGTCAACCGTGGCATTTGTGTAATATTCTTTTCATTAATCAAAACGACACAGCACCATTAAGGACACGCGAAATGTTCCTATTGGCTGTGGCCAATGGAACAGTGAACTTGGCCAATAGCAAACAAAATTCTGGGCTCTCATGTACATGAACTAGGGTTTGGCAATGGTTCATGGATTCAACAACATCACATATCATGGTTCGACCAACACAAACAGCATTATGGCATTCATGTATTCATCAATCATCATGCAGCAACTAAACAACAGCGTTCAACATGACAGCAGCAGCAACATTCATCATTCTTCATAGCATAACAGCAAAACAACATGGACATGAAGATTTATGAACAGCTCAAACATAACAGCAATATCATGCATTCATCAACCAGATTCATCATCAAAATCAATAGCACATGAACAACAGTATGGATTTAGCAGCAATGGTTCATGGTATTTTCAAACAGCAGCAAGGTTTAATGATCATGGCAGCTCATGTTCATCCATATCCAAACAAAATTTGATTAGCATACAATCAACATGGTATTGGCTCATGAAATTAAAACAGACAATAGCAGTCAATATTCATCATCATGTATAGCATGTTTCACAAGGGTTTTCAGGACAGCTTAAGGTCTTATAGCAGGGCACTATCTTCATGTTGCTAACAATTATCAAAGACAAGCTTTATATACCAACAGACAAATGGCAGCCAACACAAACAAGAGAGCACAAACCATGTGGACTTTTGAGCATGGCATGGGCTAAGCATAACAGCATCAGGCATTAGCATAGCAAAGGATAATGGCTCGTGTAATCAAAACAAACAACAGTACACAATAGCATGAATTTAGCAAGCAAAGTTAACATTGTGTCATCATCATTATAACACAAAACATGAACAACAGCATGCAACATAACAGCAGCGGCAACATTCATCATTCTACGACCCAAAACCAGACCAAGCATAGCATAATTAACATGGCAGCTGTACACAATCAGCATGGTACTCATCAATTCAACTAAGTTCATCATCAACCAAATAACAAGCATGCCACAATCAGTAAACCCGACCATGCAACATCATTATCATTCAACACTAGCTAGCATAATCAATGGAGTTCTAGGCATGGGGGCGGGTTTCAAACAGCAGGGCAATATGGTATCATGCTCATTAACCCATCAAAATCAAACAACAGTAGCAGGGTTTTAGCAGCATGGCTGCACATTCATGTTCATCATCATCATGTAATCATCATCATACCACATTTCAATGGTAACAGCATGGTATTATCAATGTGCAAATGGCATCCAAACAACAGCATGGTAATTGCAGGCAGTCAACAGCAAAGTTCATCATCATGTAATCACTTGGAACCCAACAGAAACAACTAGTCATGGCAAGGAGGTACTGTCATGATGCAGTAGCATCAATCAACAACAAAACAAAGCAGCATAGCACAGTAGGTTCATGCAAATATCATGCAACATTGAATAACCAACACCAAACACAACAAACACAATGCAATGGATTTTCTGAGCATGTTTAGGAGATTTCAAACAGTAAGGCATAGCACAGTATGGCAGCACATTCATGTTTTAAAAATTGCAGCAGAATTTTATGAACATCAACATCATCATCACAGCAGCATGGTATAGCAGCAACCACTCATGTTCATCATATAATCAAAACAAGCTCATCATCAACATGCATTACCAACGAATTTCAACCAGAATTTACAAATAGCATGGCAATGATATAGTTCATGCAATCACCATGTAAACAACAGCCATACACGATACAGAAAAAACAGGAACAAACTGGGAATGGCTTAGGGTTTTCAAAGCAGTAGCAACAACTCCATCACCTCAAATCGAGTTTGTATGAAAAATTTTCAGGAGTCCATATTGAACACACACAAAGGTCCAGAAAAGCATGGCAATCAATAGTTCATCATCAGTTTCCATTAAAACAGCATATACACCATGAATCGAGCATAAGAAAATCTGAACACCAACTTTGCTCATGAATGAAAAGTTTCAGAAGTGGATAAACAGCATACCAACAGGACCATTAGAGCATATACAGAGCAAATTCAAGCATGGTTTTCATGGAAACATGGTGAGGAAGGAGAATCGAGCAAAAATGTATATGAACCAGCAATTTCAAATCCAGATTTCTAGCAATCTACTCAACCATTTTAAGTGGTTCAACTTGCAATAGACTCAGCATGGCAAGGACTACACAAAGCATAACATGGATTTGAAAAATAAATGATTCGAAAATTTACCAATATGAAGAGCAGAGGAAGATTCAGCAGTTGTTTGGTCTGGATATGCTCAAACAGTTGAAGATTCTCCCTCCACAAGTTGAATGGTGAAGAAAGCTCGTTTTAATGCAGCTGGGAAATCACTTAAACCAAATCTGCCATAGCTAGTGGTGCTGAAGAACAGTTGAATCAAAGCTGCTTCCAGTTGTGAAATGGCAATGGGAATGAGCTTGAAATGATGTTTGGATGATGGAGAAACCAAAGGAAGCTCGAGTATTTTGGAGTTTTAGCAGAAAATGCAAGTCGAGCAAAATGCAAGAAGGAGAGAATGAGTGTTTCTGTCCTTGGAGGCTGTAAAACTAGGGTTGTTTTGTGCTGAAAATGATCTCTTATATGACTGTTTAAGATTAACCAATCATGTACTAACCAAAATTAACTTAATTAAACCATTTTGCAAAATTGCTAATGTTTGGCCAAGTGGAGGAGAGGTGTGAATTGACTGAGAATTTGGGCTGGGTACAGGCTGCAAAAAGGACAGTATATTTGCTGTTTTTGGTTATACATGGAATGCTGCAGCATGTTGTACTGGTTTTGCCTTATGTACTTCTATTTGCACCTTTTGCCAATTTTGAATTTTATCCAAAATGATGATGGAATGATGGTATGATGGTGGTTTTAAGCTTTGAGCAAGTTTCAAATATGGTTTAAAACATTTCCCAATTGGCAAAATGATGAAAAAGTCCATAAATCAAAAAGTCAAAGTTTGGTCAAACTTTGAATTTTAAAGGAATTGGTCCAAAAATGCCATTTTGATTGGCAAGGTTTTAGGTCATGAAATTTATATTTTTGGAAAGAGGATGAAAAATGTGATGTGTAGGAAAAAACCCCACCAAATTTGGCCTTATGGTTTGAGAGTTATGGCTTGTTGAAGTTCAAAAATTGGTGAAAATGATTTGATCATATCTTGACAACCACACATGGGCTTTTGATGTTCTTGGACTTTTTGAAAATGGGAAGACAAGATCTTCAACTTTCATGTTGGGCAAAAATTCATTTGAAGCTTGTATCATGATGTAATTTTAAGATCAAGAAGTTTCCATTTTTGGCAGTTGAAATTACAGGTCCACTTTCTATTTCTGGAAAATTTTCTGATTGGCTTGATTTTCTTCCATGATGAGGTTGAACATGATAGATGAGGCTTATACAAGCATGAATGAGCTCCTTCAAATCAATTCTATCCATCAAATCTTGATTAAAACAACTGTTGACCAAGTTTGACTTTCTGTTGACTTTTTCTAGGGTTTTGGACTGATTGAACTTCTTCTGATGATTTCCAAACCCTAATTCCTTGAGACCTTGACTTCAAATGATGTCTCAAGATGTGTGAACTTGTGATTAATGATCATGATGCCCAAATTCTGCAAGAATGGCCATCATCCATTGCTTTGACTGATCAATGACTGTCCTTGACCTAATTGCTGATGATTGCTTCCACTGCAAGCAACAAGGTTAGACTGACAATATTTTTTGTACTTTTTGAATGATAAACATATGAAAGCAAAGATATACAAATGCACAGTATGCTTGGTGATCAAG
This sequence comes from Lathyrus oleraceus, assembly GCF_024323335.1. Classification (NCBI taxonomy): domain Eukaryota; kingdom Viridiplantae; phylum Streptophyta; class Magnoliopsida; order Fabales; family Fabaceae; genus Lathyrus; species Lathyrus oleraceus. The sequence continues at coordinate 504,789,483 of NC_066583.1, read as the reverse complement.
AAATCAACCCACAAGGCAATCTAATCCACTAGGAGGGGACAAAGACATGCAATGATCCTTGAGGTTATGATATGAATGATATGGGCCATGAGGGATCTTAGGGCCCAAAATTGGGGTCTTACACACATCAAAACAAACACAAAGCAACACAAATAGCAATATATTTATATAAAATAATGGGCTCAAATGAGCAAAAGAAAAATGACATAAACATAAAATATGTGCTTAAGTGAGCAAAGATGAAAATCAAGATGAATAATGAGCAAGAAATAAATGACATTAAAAGTAAATGACAAGAATTTAAAAGCTCAAATTAAACTTAGTAGTTAGTAGAGTTATGTTAGCTTGTCATAAGACAATGTAGCGCTATGTTAAGCAATCGTAAGTGGACTAATGTAGTAGCCACACCTATCTGAGGCCGGTCAATAAGAATATAGACAAATAACACAAGTTAGAGGTCATGACTAGTAAGCCAAGCTCCATAAACTTGCCATGACAAACAAAAGGGGAAGGGCCTTCTATGGACTTTTGGTTATTTGCTTGACCAAGAAGTAACCTATCTTTGACACAAAATAACTCACTTGATCATGGATCAAGTTGAGTTTGGTTTGGATCAAAGAAGATTAAACTCCTATTTGTCAAGACCAACCTTAAGATTTTAACTCATTGGCCATTGAGTGAAAGAAAGGGATGAAGATGAAAGGGAGGGGGTAAGAAGTCAACAACCAATCCCAATTGATCAAGGGATAACTCATCCTTGATCAAATTCATTCATATTTCTAAGTAATGATCCTTAAGGATTCTCAAACCACAGGATCCAATGAATTTGATCAAAGTTGAATCAATTCAACCTCAATCAATACCAAACAGAAGAGAAATGAATATAACAAGTCAAGGAGTCCACAATACTTTTTTGGTATTTTTTGAATTAAAAGAAAATGCAAATAAAAAATAAAGAAACAAAATGGAACCTCAAATTTCAATTCAAAGCAACTTCAAAAAGTCCAATTAAATTCTCATAGGTTCAACATAGTCAAACAAACTTTGACTAATTTTCTCACAAATTTTTAAAATCAGAAAGTAATTAAAATCAATTAAAAACAACCAAAAATAGCATAATATGAATTAAAATCTCAAATAATCTCAAAACAAACAAGAAATTGTCAAGACCATTTTTCAATAACTTATCATGATCCATAGATGCTATAAAAATATTTTTGTATTTTTTAAAAGTCAGAAAGTATTTTAAAAATGAATTAAAATCATTAAAAACCAAGTAATTCATAAAAAATATCAAATGAAGTCACAAAAATAATTAAAAATCATAATATGAAACTAGATTTTTCAAGTAAAATTTTAGAGTTGGTCTCATAATTTTCTGACCTCAAATGAATTTTTAATGAATTTTTGAAAACGAAATGAATTAAAAGAATATAAAAGAAATAATGAAATAAGCGAAAAAGCAGAGCCACAAGATCCAGTTCATTAATTGACGTGGCACTGATGTATGGTCTGGATCTGAGGACAAACGCTATGCTCAAGTCAAACGTGCAACACAACGAATTAAAACAAGTAATTAAAACGGACACATGAGATTAGATCCTGAGAAGGAGATCCAAGGGCCATGAGCAACACACGTGGTGGTGGCGGTGGAAACCACCGTCTTCTCCGGCCAAACAACAGATTCCGGCCAAATTTACAGAAACATAAACCTTAACAAAAATGAAAAATAAGGACATGGAAATGAAGCTCGTGTGATGTAGATCATCACGGTACCATTGGATTTCCTTCATTATTCCTATATTGAGAGAAAGATGAAGGAGAAAATCATGGTGTCCACACGGATTGTTCATGAAATGGAAAATTGAATGCACCAAAAGCTTGCCTCAAGTATGAGGACTTCAGAGAACCACCAAAACACAAGAAAACTACGTTGAATTAGGAGTTTCAGATCCAAACAGTTTGAGTTGATACCTTCAAATTGATGAGTTTCTGGCCACAAATTCTTCAAGCTCTTTGCTCCTTTTTGATCTATGGATGTATGAAAGATGATTCGCTAAGGAATCTAGCTTTAAAACTTATCTAATGTTGCTGAATTTCAAGCTCGAAAATCTGGAAAAAAAAAGTTAGTGATTCCTTTGGTGAGGGTTAGGATCTCAGTTCTGCAGTATATGGGATCTCCAAAAGGTTGTGAAATGAGGGAGATGAAGCCTCTATTTATAACTGAATGCAGCTGATCATCACACTTTGCTCATGTGTATGGGATTTGAAAATTTGAGTGCATGGGCATTTGTGGACGTGTGAGAGGCCCATGGATGGATAAAGAAGCTTGTTAAGTTCACATAGAAGGCATTTGGTCGTGCACATTGGATGGGAAATGCTTGCAATTCAAGTTTCAACATAAAATATCAAGAATGCACCTAAATGAAAATAAATTCGAATCTCCCAAATGGTAGACCCCAAGGACTATTGTTAGTAATGGTTGGAAAGCTTTTGAAATAAGGAACAAAAGTCATGCTGGGAAAAAAATCATTTGGCATGTGAAAATTTATCAAAACTAGCTTGGAAAATTCAAGTATAAAACATATTCAAATCATTTTGAAAAAGTCACCCAAAAGTAAGCTTAATCAAGCCCCTCTATCTTCATTATACAAGCTTCAAATGAAAACATATCCAAAATGAAACTTGTATATAATTTAAGGATGGTCAATCTAGACTCAAAGTTTTCATCATTTGGATTTTCTATGACAAAGTTATGGGCATTTGAAGTTGGGTACTTTTGCAAATTCAGTTAATTAGGTCCAAGATGACCTATAATGTTTTCAATTATCACATGTATTTATTTTAGGATTATGAAGTTTTGTCCAACATACCATTTGAATTATACATCTCAAGATTTCCAATTCCTTTTGTCTCACCTCAAAATCATAAAAATTAAGGAAGTTATGCCCTTGTCAAGTTGACCCAAAATTAGGGTTTCAGTCAAAATGACCTATAATGTTTTGAAATGAAATATGACTTTCCAAGTTTCAAATGGATTTTTGATAAACATTAAAGTTGTTAATATGGTTCTTAGGAATAGTGTTTCTTTTGGGGTCATCTTCATTTGACAAACACATTAAAAATTATAGCTCATTGAACCTCGGCTTAGTAAGATGACTTGATTGGTCAACTTTTCAAAGTCAAACTTCCAATCTTGATGAATAAAGGATTGAGGGGCCTAAAATATGCTCATATATGAATAAAATTATAAATGAAAGAACTTACCTTGATTAAGTTTGATCAGAGGTTGAGATTGCTTCATGGGTAAGGCACTGTCAAAGCACAGTGAAATTAGGGTTTCCTTGGGAAACAATCTTCAAGCCCTTTGGGTTATCTTGATCAAATTGGAAAATTGAGATACTTGGGAGACATATATGATGATTAGGAGATTTGTGGATCATTGTCATGCTTTTTATCATCTTCATCTAGCCATTGCATTGGGCTTAGGAACCTCCTAGGAGCATTGTGGAGCACATGATCACTTGAGCTTCAAAACAAAAAGAGTTAGTGACATATTTTTATGCTTTTGGTTAGTAATCAAATAAGAGAAGCAATAATATACAATACAAGCATGCTTGGTGGTCTCAAAACACTCAAAGAAGTCCCAACCCTAGGGTTAAGGAGCCAAACATGCTATGATCCTTGAGGCAATGCACTTGTGCAATAACATGATGCCATGAGGGATCTTAGGGTCAAAATTAGGGTCTTACAGATGCCCCTATTTAAGGTCATTCTAGCCGGAGATATGAAGGTTAAAATCTTCGTCTCGACGAGATAAAATGAGCTTAAATAATAACAAATAGACGAATTTTGGTCCCTAAGAGACCTCATGATGCAAATGTATGCATGCAAAATAAAATCTTCATGGTGAATAATTACCACAAAGGAAAAGAAATCGGGAGAATCTGAAGATCCATAGGAGTAACACACTCACTAGGGAGATAGAGACTCTAAGGGAAATAAGGTAAAAATGCGCGAGTAGGTCACGACTTGAAAACTAGCTGGGAGACACAAAGGGATTCCACGAAAATAAATCGATGGAAAGACTCGAGCTGACGCAAAGATGCATGTATTGGGGAATATACCAATACAGCAAAACTATCCACAAAGGATACGTCGGAAAAAAAAATTCGGACTCAGACGGGGATGTCCACAAAGGACTTAGCTGAGGAAGAAACAACGAGATATTACCGGTTACTGGGTAATAAACTCAAAGAGAGACATGTTATCAAAACACTGGTTACTAGGTGAGAGAACAACACGCTTAGGGAGAAAGAATATCTAAGACCGGTATAAGGGTGAAAGATATCAATCGTCCGAAACCTCTGAGGAGGGCCCAAAAGGCACATCTCAACTTAGGAAAATCTGACTCCACAAAGGACAAAAAGTCATAATAGGGAGCAGAAGGAAGGAACACCAGGGATATCGGTTACTGGGTATATAATAGGTGACCAACCAGGCGTGAATTGGGAACATCCAAGACACTCATCATTCGAAAGGAGGGCTGAAAAAGAAAACTCGACTTACAGGATAGACATTTGATTCCACAAAGAAATACGAATCTTACACGGCTGGGGAAGAAAAAGACTTCGACTGAAGAGCGCATGAGATATATTATCTACTACCGTTATATGGGTAAAAATGTAGATAACATACTCACATGGAAGATTATCCGCAACCGATTACTGGGTTAATAAAGGATAAATCGACCAAAAAGAAAGGACATTGGGATACCAGTTACTGGGTATAAAATGATGACCAATCAGAAGGAGAAACAATCATTACCAAACAAGGGTAAATGAAAGATGACTCGTCGGGGATAAATTGCCTTACAAAAGCAATTATCCAAGAGATATATCACTGGTTACTGGGTGGTATACTCAAAAACGAAGGAATATCAATACCGATTACTGGGTAAAGATAACCAACAAAGAGGGGATTACATCTACCGGTTACTGGGTAGAAAACCACAGAAATAGGACTTACAACTACCGGGTACTGGGTAGAAGGCCACAGAATCCGCTGGGGAAAGGATGAACAATTACTGGTTACTGAGCAATTGAACAACTGAACCATAGGGAACTACAGGGGATAACAAGAAAGGAAAATCAATATAGGAATAAACTAGAAAGACACAATCAAACAAGACTCAACCCGGTGAGGATATAACTCAGGGGAGTAATTCCATCCCGATACACAACTGGGGAGGAAACTGAAACAATAATCATCCACGAGGACATAATTCAATGGGGATGAAAGAAGAAAAGATAGACACTTTCTGCCTATGGGGCTGACTCTATATGGAGAGATCAGACACAAACATCTGCTTGGGAAAGAACATTTCACCAATAGCATGAGATAACAAGCAAATATATATATGGCAAAGAATGCAATCATGAATATCTGAATGCTATGATTATGCATGTATATGCATGATTTATGTATAATTAATGCTGACAAACAGACATATATAACACAAACAAGTCCAAGAATCACGAACAGACACTCGACAAACGTCTCGACAAGAAGGGCGAAGCCCACTAGAGAACTCAGCTTAGGAATAACCCGAGAAGGATGAAAATAAATCACCAGGGATATCAAACCCTATCCCAAAGCTACACTCGCTGAGGATACAAAGAAGATGTATTCAGGAGAAGCAAAAGAAGAGAATCAAACAGAGGACTCAACTCTGATGGGGGATCATCTCTGGAATAAGAGTAAATAAGGGAAAACTTTAACCACAGTTGGGGATAGGCAGAGTCAAAGCTTCCAAATGCAGGGGATAACACTCTAAACAGGAGAGGTCTTCCAGAAGCAAACAATCCTGACATAAGGAAGATGCAGAAAATCTATCGAGGAGTTTCCATCAACTCTCTTGGGGACAGGTGGTTAAATAGAAATAAGATCTGCCGGGGAAGAAGCTCTACTGAGGAAACTTATCAAGGAATGATGGAGAACTCCGTGGGGAACACCCACCAATCATATGTACATCAATCAAAACACTTCCTTCTATCTGTCGGAGAGAAAACTCTACAAAGGGGAATAATATCATTTTTCTCCACTAGGGAAGGAAATAAACATTTTCACCACCAGCTTCTAATGCTAGAAGAAATCTTCAGATTCGGAGGAGATATAAACATCAAACTCTGGTATGGCAACCCTACTGGGGACAAGTTGTAAATGCTCTTGAGGAAACTATCCTTGCTGGAGAAACTGGAAATGAGCCCTTCATCAACAAGCGACATGTCGGGGATACCTCTTTTCAAAATAAATGAAAAGGGAAATAAGCCCTTCAACAGTTGCACTAGGCAACTTCCTGCTGAGGAGACAATTATCACATGCTTACTCCATTGGAGATTCTTACTCAGGCTGGGGGAAAGACAACCTTCCTCGTGAGTAAATAGTCAGGATAGTGAGACAAGGAATATTCTCACCTTAAAGCATATCAACTTTTATCAATCTATAAGGGATTTTAGGCCAGTCCACACAAGGGATGACAACCATACAAATGATAAAACATAAATGCTAGTGCCTGATATAGAGGGATACACATCTCTAAAAGATCTAGGCAAAAATTGGAAGAGAAGGGATCATTCACAGATCAATCATATACCAATCATGGATTGCTAAAACTCTGCGGGAGAAACAAGTATGTATACACAAACCAACTACCGGGAATGTATTGGATGAACATCCAAACATCCTGCTAGGGGAAAGCAATCCATGAGACAGATCACTCCACTGCCATCAAGCAGAACTTCTCCTACCAGACTCTCTGGGAAGTTGATGAAGAGGATATAATTAACAAGAATTCCAGAATACGAATGTCTTACCCTTTGATGATCGTACTATCCTTGGGAAAGCACTGAGGACATCCCACTTATCCTTTCAGTCATTGTGAACGTTCACTTTGTTTAAAATAGTTTATTTATGAAAACTTTATTTGTTTAAAATACTGATATTCATCAATTAAAACATGCAAACATTTGTTAAACAGAAACAAATAAGAGTGCAAAGAATTGGATAAAGGCTCAAATTTATTTAAGAGAATGGTAGTCGGCAAATGGCAAGACTCCATGGATCTTTACAAATTTGAAATTGGTGATATACATGGAAAATGGATACATTGAACATAATGACCGTTTCTCCACCAACTCTGAATCCACTGTATTCGAAACTTAGTTGATGATGACTGAGCGAGAATCTTTGACAGACGACAGTTGTAGAACAAAGTCTTATCAGGATGCAGTTACTTGCCAAATCCTTAATTTTTGCCTAGATTTTCCCAAGGTGAGGTACTCAATCTAGCGGGATATATATTCATCATTTTTTCATCTCTTTAACTTTTGCCTGGATCGCCCTTTCGGGTTTTCAATCCACCGAGACACTCATTTTTGCCTGAGCCGCCCATTCGGGTTTTCAACTTAGCGAGCTATTCTTTTCTTTTTAGGCGAAGTATTTCTTGACTGCATCTGAATTCACAAGACGAGTGAAATCCTCCCTATCCATAGTTGTGAGCAACAAAGCACCGCCTGAAAAGGCTCTCTTAACAATGTATGGACCTTCATAGTTTGGAGTCTACTTGCCCCTGGAATCGGGCTCGAAAGATAAGACTTTCTTGAGCATGAGGTCACCTTCTCGTAACACGCGAGGCTTGACCTTCTTATCAAAGGTTTTCTTCATCCTTTGCTGATATAACTGACAATGACACATGGCAGTCAATCTCTTCTCTTCAATCAAATTCAGTTGGTCATAACGACTCTGAACCCATTCAGCCTCAGCCAACTTGGCTTCCATCAAGACTCTCATTGATGGAATCTCGACATCAACGGGGAGCACAACCTTCATGCCATATACAAGGGAGAAAGGGGTTTCCCCTGTTGAAGTGCGGACGGATGTGCGATAGCCATGTAAAGCAAATGGCAGTATCTCATGCCAATCTTTGTACGTAACAACCATCTTCTGAATAATTTTCTTAATGTTCTTGTTCGCAGCTTCAATAGCCCCATTCATCTTGGGTCTATAGGGAGAAGAATTATGATGTGCAATCTTGAACTCACTACACAACTCTTTCATCATCTTATTGTTCAAGTTAGATCCATTATCAGTAATGATCTTGTCTAGCATACCATACCGGCATATGAGTTGGTTCTTGATAAACCTCACAACCACCTGTCTGGTCACATTTGCATACGATGCCGCTTCAACCCACTTGGTGAAGTAATCAATGGCTACGAGAATAAAACGGTGACCGTTCGACGCCTTAGGCTCAACCATGCCAATCATGTCAATTCCCCACACGGAGAAAGGCCATGGTGAGGAAATAACATTCAGAAGTGTCGGGGGAACATGAATCTTGTCCGCACAAATCTGACACTTGTGACATTTCTTTACGAACTTGCAGCAGTCAGACTCCATTGTCAGCCAATAGTAGCATGCTCTCAACATCTTTTTCGCCATGGCATGTCCATTGGAATGAGTACCAAATGAACCCTCATGGACTTCAGTCATCAACAGGTCTGCTTCGTCTCTATCCACGCATTTGAGCAGAACCATGTCAAAATTCCTCTTGTAAAGCACCTCACCATTAAGGTAGAAACTGCCAGATAATCTCCTCAAAGTCTTCTTATCTTTAACAGATGCCCCAGTTGGGTAAGCCTGACTTTGGAGAAAACACTTGATATCATAATACCACAACTTATCGTCTTTTACTTCCTCAACTGCAAACACGTGAGCTGGTCTATCCAAGCGCATCACGGTAATCTTTGGGACTTCATTCCAATAATTGACAACAATCATTGAAGCAAGTGTAGCGAGAGCATCCGCCATCCGATTCTCATCTCGAGGAATATGATGGAAGTCAACCTTAGTAAAGAAAGTTGAAATCCTCCTCGCATAATCTCTATATGGGATAAGGCCAGGCTGATTCGTCTCTCATTCGCCCTTAATCTGATTAACAACAAGGGCCGGATCGCCATAAACATCAAGATGTTTGATCCTAAGATTAATACATTCTTCCAAACCCATAATACGGGCCTCATACTCCGCCATATTATTCGTGCATTTGAAAGTTAGCCTTGCCGTAAAAGGAAAATGTGTGTCTTGAGGAGTAATAATCACTGCCCCAATACCATTTCCATACTGATTGACAGCACCATCAAACACCATACCCCATCGGGAACCAGGCTCTGGCCCTTCATCGAGCAATGGTTCATGACAATCTTTCATTTTCAAATACAGAATCTCCTCATCAGGGAAGTCGTATTGCACAGACTGATAATCTTCAATTGGTTGATGCGCCAAATGGTCAGCCAAGATACTACCTTTAATAGCTTTTTGAGCTCGATACTCAATATCATACTCAGATAACATCATCTGCCAACGGGAAATTCTCCCAGTTAAAGCAGGCTTCACAAAGATATACTTGATCGGATCCATTTTGGATATCACCAAGTTGTATGATTTAACATATACTGGCGTAAACGCTTAGCAGCCCAAGCCAAAGCACAACATGTCTTCTAAAGCATTGAGTACCGAGACTCACAGTCGATGAATTTCTTACTCAAGTAATATATTGCATATTCTTTCTTTCCTGATTCATCTTGCTGACCAAGGACACAACCCATGGAATCATCAAGCACAGTAAAGTACATACTCAACGGTCTCCCTTTAACAAGTGGAGACAGAATCAGAGGCTCAGACAAATACTCTTTGATATTGTCAAAGGCCTTTTGGCAATCCTCGGTCCAATCATGACGTTGATATTTTCGGAGAAGCTTGAATATAGGCGCACATGTGGCAGTCATGTGGGATATAAATCTCGAAATGTAATTCAAGCGGCCAAGAAAACCTCGGACTTGCTTCTCAGTTTTGGGCGCAGGCATCTCTTGTATCGCTTTGACCTTGGCAGGATCAACTTCAATACTTCTCTCGCTGACAATAAAGCCCAATAACTTTCCGGAACGGACTCCAAATGTACACTTGTTCGGATTCAAGCGGAGTTTGTACTTCCTCAAACGCTGGAAAAGCTTCAACAAGTGTTCTACATGTTCAACTTCCATTTTCGACTTTGCAATCATATCGTCGACATACACCTCGATCTCCTTGTGCATCATGTCATGAAACAAGGTAGTCATAGCACGTTGATACGTGGCTCCGGCGTTCTTCAAATCGAAGGGCATCACTCGATAACAGAATGTTCCCCAAGGTGTGATGAATGTTGTCTTCTCCATATCCTCGGGTACCATTTTAATCTGATTATAACCGGAAAATCCGTCCATAAATGAAAAGACATTGAATTTAGCCGTATTGTCTACCAACATATCAATGTGTGGTAGAGGAAAATCATCTTTTGGACTAGCTTTATTCAAGTCACGGTAATCCACGTACATTCAGACTTTTCTATCTTTCTTAGGTACAGGCACAATATTGGCCACCCATTGAGGATATGTAGAATTCACCAGAAACCCCGCATCAATTTGCTTCTGAACTTCTATTTTAATCTTCACTGCCATATCATGATGAATTCTTTTGAGCTTTTGCTTCACAGGCACACACTCAGGCTTCAACGGCAAGAAATGTTGCACGATATCAGTATCTAGACCAGGCATGTCTGCATACGACCAGGCGAAGATGTCGACATATTCTTGTAGTAACTCAATCAACCCCTTCTTAACAGACTCTTCAAGGAGTGCCTCAATCTTCACTTCACGAATGCAGTCTTCAGACCCCAAGTTGACTGTTTCCAGATTCTCAAGATGCGGCTGAATGACCTTCTCCTCGTACTCAAGCAGACGGGTAATCTCATCAGGAATCTCTTCAACATCATCTTCTTTTGCCTCAAATACAGGGAATTCAAAGTTGGGAGATGGTGTTGGATCATTATGTTCAATGGGTTTGATCAACCTGCATAATGATTTTGAGTATAAAAGAGATTTCAGAATTCAAGGCAAATCATTATGCAGATGAAAAATTGATTTTATTCTTTTTTTAGGGTTTTATGGGGATCACCAATTTCATGCAAAAAAGCAAAAAATGAAAAATAATTTGAAAAACAAACATTTAACATGCGATTATTGAATGAATATCATTGTATTAATCAATTATGCCATCAATGTCTTCACTTCTCCTTTGGGCATGGGAGAAGGGTTTTTAAACAAGAATGAACATATTACGTTGACTTATGGATAACTGTTGGAACATCAACAGCGACCCAATTATTTCAGATCCCGCCAGGTATGAAAAAGTTGCCGAGGTCTTCCTCTTCATCTTCTTCAATTATGGAAGCAACTTCTTGATCTCCATTGGTGTGGATGAAACCTCCACTCTGAAACAGCCCAAGATCATTAGAAGCACCGGAAGAATACCCTATACCAGCCCGAGACTTATTATCTTCCATCTTTATCATTTTCCCTAAACCATTAGTTGCGCCATGCTCGATGGCCAACTTTGCATCATTGTAGGAGACAAATGAAGAAAGTCCTTTTCTAGAAGGCTCAGCAATAGATAAGGCTTGGAATGGCGTTCCAACCTCATCCTTAGCATCAATGTAGGAAAAGGAAGATAAATGGCAGACCAAGAGAGCATTCTCTCCCCCTATCACCACCAACTTCTTGTTCTTGACGAACTTCAACTTTTGGTGTAGGGTGGATGTCACGACACCTGCCTCGTCAATCCATGGTCTATCAAGTAAACAGCTGTATGACGGATGTATGTCCACAACTTGGAAAGTGATATGGAAATCACTAGGTACAATCTTGATTGGGAGGTCTAATTCGCCGATCATGGTCTTACGCGATCCATCGAAAGCTTTTACTACCACTCCAGTTTGCCTCATGGGAGGTCCCTGATATGAAAGTTTGGCAAGAGTGGACTTTGGCAATACATTAAGTGATGACTCTGTGTCCACCAACACATTGGACAGGGCATTGTCTTTACAGTTCATAGAGATATGTAAGGCCAAATTATGGTCTTTTTCCTCCTCGGGAAGATCATCATCACAGAAGCTCAAATTGTTGCAGGTAGTTATATTTGCAACAAGGCTATCAAACTGTTCAATTGTGACATCGTGATCCACATCTGCCACGTCCAGCACCCTTTGCAACGCTTCACGGTGTTGCTCTGAATTCATCAACAAAGATAGGACAGATATCTTTGATGGAGTTTGAAGCAACTACTCCACAACGTTGTACTCGCTCCTCTTGATGAGCCTTAACATCTCATCGCCATCCTCTCTCAATATGCCAGACTAGCCAACTAGGATAGGAGCTTTATCAGCTTTGACAACAACAGGGTTAACACCCTTCACAACAGGAATAGCATGATTCGAAGAAGAAGTCCCCACGGGACCGGAAGGACTAATAACATCTCTCTTCATGACGTCTTCGTGGGATTTCGGATGAGCCGAGAAAACACGACCACTACGGGTCACTCCACTAACATCGGATATGCTTACAACAGAGGTTAAGGGCAACTGCACCTCCTTCCCATCTTCCAGCATAACAATATTGTAACGTTACGAGACCGCTTTATCTGACACATACGGGATAGGGCCTGTTGGCTTTATCACAAGAGTTGGCACCACCTTCCTTTTGCTGCCATCATACTTGATGACAACAAGATCAGGAATATTGAACACAAGAGTGATAACATCAACTTCATCCTCATTACGATTTTGAAGTATCTCGATTATCCCTTGGTCTATCATCTCTTCGATGTCCCTTCTTATCTTGCGGCATCCTCTTTCATTGATAGTGCACACATGGCATCTATCGTGATTGTGCGCATAGTGACTATGCTCACACAATAACCTATGCATTTCCACCAGGGACTGCCTTATATCATTCACATAAAAGACCTTATACTTGACAGGACAACCCTGAACCATGTTGACAGCCGTCTCCCCATGCTCGGGCAATGGGTTCTTCTTAACATTCGGGCCTACATCCTCAAAGAATAGTATCCCACTCCTTACAAGGTCTTGCACCTTGGTCTTCAAAGGAAAACAGTTCTCCACATCATGTCCGGGAGCACCGGAATGATACACACAATGAAGTTCAGGCTTGCACCACCATTGAGGATAGGCTGGCACAGTAGGAGGATCATGTGGAGTTATCAACTTCCTATCAATCAAGGAAGGATAAAGTTCAGCATAGGTTATAGGAATCGGGTCAAAAGTCACCCTCTTCCTCTCATAATTGTTGGTGCTGTTGTTGTTATTGTTACGAGTCTGGTAAGCCTGTTGTTGTTGACGAGATTGTTATTGTGGTTGTTGAGCTTCTCTGAAAGCATGTGCTATATGAGCCACCTGGTGTTGGTTGATGACTGGTCGAACCTCCTTCCTCCTCACAGAGGGAATTCTTTTGCTATGGGAAGAAACAGCATGAGTCTCCCCTTCCTTCTTTCTGGCAAATCCTCCATATTTCATTGCCGAAGAATCATCACGGGACAGACGTCCTTCACGGACTCCCTCTTCTAGCCTCATCCCCATATTTACCATTTCGGTAAAGTCTGAGGGAGCACTAGCAATCATGCGCTCATAATAGAAAGAGCTCAAAGTCTTCAGAAAGATCTTTGTCATGTCCTTCTCCTCCAATGGTGGCACTATCTGAGCTGCCAATTCCCTCCACCTCTGGGTGTAACACCCCGATTAAAATAAGAGAATTATTTAATTGAGTTAATATTATTTTATTAATTTAATTAAATAAAGTTGAATTATTGGATTATTATTATTATAGATATTATTTATTTTAATAATAATTAAATAAATAAAATAATTGGAATATGAAGAGTGGAAGGGTAAAAGTGGAAATTGGATAAAAGAGGCCAAAGTGAGGACTCAGGTTGTTTTCACGTGTTTTGCCTCAGAGTCAGAGAAAGGGGGGAGAAACGCTGAAGAGAAAGAGAAGGAAGAGGAAAAGGCCAAAGATTGCTCAGAGCTTCCTTCAATCCAAAGAGGTAAGGGGTCTGAACCTTATTAAACAATAATATGTTAAAAATGGTGAAATATTAGATGAACGAAATTGGGTTTTTAGTCGAAGGAATTCGTAGGAATTATATGCAATGATGTTAGGATTCGTGAAATCGAATAGGGAACTATTGGTATTAGATGATATGAGTGATTTTGTGTGAAATTTGGACTGTGGAAGGGTAAATTTGATAGATCTCGTAGCAGAGAAAGCCATTGCAGATCTGGAGATCTGGTTTCTGGTCATACGCGTATGGCACTAGGCAATACGCGTATGAGATGGCCTGGTACGCGTATGGCACTAGGCAATACGCGTATGGATGAGGAAGATGGAATTTTGAACGTGAAATGGTCTCTGGTGGTACGCGTATGGGGAAGTGATACGCGTAGCATACGCGTATAGGAATGGCCAATACGCGTATGGATTTGGTCAGGCGTGGGCAATACGCGTATGAGCGTAGGCAATACGCGTATGGGCAGACTTGTGGTCTTTCCTGGCTGTTGTTGTGCAGTTTCGGTTGTTTAGGCTGAGCGAGGTAACTTAGCTGAGGCATAGTATACGAGGGATCAATTTCCGTTGCTTTGAGTGGTATAGATATTAGTAGAGTGCGATAATACTGTGTTTGATTATGTGGCATGATGTGATATGCTTTTATGATAGAATGTGTTAATGATGATGATAACATGACTATATGATGCTGTTGTTGCTATGTTGATTATGATGAATGCTTGGTGTGCATGCATTCATGAAAGGCCGATGCCTAGTGATGAACGGACTGAGTTCCAATGATGTTGTTGACTCCGGGCTTGTTGAGAGGCTTGGTTCCTTACGGGGAACTCGGATTCTATGGTGATGAATCTGGGAGTGGTGATCCTGTAGTGGTCACAAAATGGGTATACCGAGTCGTGTTGAGTCATGCATGGGTGTGTGCATTGCATTGATATGTTGTTTTGTTGATGTTCATGACTATGTTGATTATGACGATTATGATGATTATGATGAGCTGTGTTGGTATATGTGAAATATATTTATGTTTATATTTCTGTCGTTATATTATTATTTAATAATGGAATTCTCACCCCTTCTGCATGTGTTTATGTTCATCTATGATGAGCAATGTGCAGATAAAGCGGAGTAGATATTGTTGAGGTTCCAGGAATAAGTGTAGAGTTATTCTACAGAGTCGAGTCAAATGCTCTGGTCATGTGACACCGGGTTTATGGGATTCGATAGATAATATAGTATTATTTCCGTTGTTTATGATGACTAATATTGAGATGTTTGTTGAAATAATGTTGAAACATTATTATGAATTGTTATATGATGAATTATAATAATTGTGTTGTTGTCCGCTGCGAAAATTTAAATATTAAATAATATATGTTATGTTGAAATGAAATAAGTGTTATGTTGTAAGGAATGTAAACTCTTCTACATGTTGTACTCTGATAATATAATTAAATATGTCGTTCGGGTAGAAGGGTGTTACACTGGGCATACTCCTTGAAGGTTTCTTTATCTTTTTGGGACATCGCCCTCAGTTGATCTCTGTCCGGAGCCATGTCCACGTTGTATTTGTACTGTTTCACAAAAGCCTCTCCTAGATCATTGAAAGTGCGGATGCTTGCACTATCTAGCCCCATATACCAACGAAGCGCAGCACCTGCCAGGCTATCCTGGAAATAGTGAATCAATAGTTGATCATTATCTGTATGGGTCGATATCTTGCGGGCATACATCACAAGATGACTGAGTGGACATGAGTTTCTCTTATACTTCTCAAAGTCAGGCACTTTGAATGTGACTGGGATTTTCACATTGGGCACTAAGCACAGTTCAGCAGCACTCTTCCCAAACAGATCTTTGCCTCTCAGCGTTTGATTCATCTCATCCATCTTCTCATAAACGTCTGGGCCTTCAGATGGCTCGGAGTGATAGATGGCGTCTTCTACACGCGGCAAAGTGTGCACAACGGGAGGTGGCACAGACATGACCGGGCTAGATGCCGACATAGAAGCAAAAATGGGAGTGAAACCCTCTGGCACAAAATTGGGTGGCATTCCCCAAGGGAATCCAGCAGGCAAATTCAGAGCGAAGTGGGCGGTGGCAGCAGGCACTGTAGAGGTGACCACTTCAGAAATGATAGTCCTCGCGAGAGGAGTTGCAGGAGTTGGAGAAGCTTGGCTCTGAGCAGCAAGAACTGACTCCATCATGGCAGTCAATCGGGCAATCTCCTCTTTCAGATCTCGGTTCTCTTGCTTAAGGTGTTCCATGATCTTCGAATGATTGACTCGAGTGTTGTACCGGTGCGTCAGCTTGTCTTCAAAATAAATGAAGAGCAAAGAGTTAGACCACTGTATCAAGAGCTCGGAACCAAAACCTGCTTATGCATATGATGCATGCAATGCTCGTGCATATGATTTGTTTTTTATCGGAGGAACTTTATAAAGATCTATTTGCAAATGTTTTGAAAATATTGAACTTTTCGAGACATATAACAATATAATATTTGGAAACTTTTTACACCAAATAAGTAGTATAGTTTCGGTAACCAAATACAATACAAGAGAAAAGGAGAATAAACATCCTATGGAGCCCTAAAAGTAGTCGTCCAAAGCCTTCGAGATCGGAAGATACGTCGCACGAAGCCTCTTCACCTTTCTCTCATGAGCTGCTTCCATATCGGCCTTCTCCTTGGCGAGCTGATCATATCTCTTCTTCCAAAACCTAGATGAGTGAGGTAGGAGAGAATTAACCACATCATCGGGCTCATCAATAACCTGATGTTCTAGAAACTCGATCATTGCATCCTTATCTTTGAGCAGCTGAAGAAGCTCCTCACGCTCACGAACCCAAGCACGCGAACGGTCCTCGTCTCTCAACTCCTCTACTCCTTGATTAGGGAGGGTTGAAGGCCCAACCATAACCATAGGGGTAGGTCTCAGATACTCATACGGCATGCGGTACTCGAGGGCTTTCTTCCTCACCCACGAGGTGTAAGGCTCCAAAGCAACACAGTTCCTCGGACCAAGCTCATTCCTCCTTTTCCTATGAACCTTGCGCTAAGCGCGGACCATCCTATCCTTCAGGTTTTGGGGATCTTTACCCTCTTGAAAGAATAATCCTTCTAACAAAATGTTGTTAGGTTTATCCTTTAAGGGGAACCCAAGATGACAGTGAGCCAAAGCAGGATTGTAGTTAATTCCACCACATGTACCAAGAAGAGGTACATTGGAGAACTCACTACAAGAATCGATAATCTTAACACCATCATAAACACGATTATACCAAGAGATATCATCATTAGTGAGAGACATAAGTCTCGTGGACCACCGTAGACATCCATTGTTCTCCTTGAAGGCAGGCGTCTGAGGCAAGTGCGAAATAAACCACTTGTACAACAGAGGCAGACAGCATACAATGGAACCACCACCCTTTGCATTCCTCATATGCAAAGAGAAATAAGTGTCACCCAACAGAGTCGGAACGAGATTAAGAGAAGAGAAAATCCTAATAGCGTTCACATCCACGAAATTGTCGATGTTGGGAAATAACACTAGACCATAGATGACGAGTACAAATATGGCTTCAAAAGCTTCCTTACTCATGGCCTTCCCAAACAAGGTAGATTTGGCAATCAGAAAATCAGACGGGAGACCTTGAATTCCACCCTTGGTAGTCATATTGGCAACAATATCGGATACCTCCACGTGAAGCATGTCAGCAATTTCTTGAGAAGACGGAATCTTCTCCAAACCATTGAAGGACAATTGGTCAAGAATAGGTATACCCACATGATAAGCGTACTCCTCCAATGGAGGCAAAAGCTAGAAATTCGGAAAAGTGAAGCACCGATACAGAGGATCGTAGAACTGCACCAACACACTCATCAGATCATCATCCACTTTGGTAGAAAGAATAGCTAAAAGCTTCCCATGGCGAGTTTTGAACCCCAAGGGCTCTAATACATAAGATGTCAGACGCCTTAACTCTTACAAGTCGGGTTGCCTGAAATTGTACTTCTTCGTATTCCTTCTTTGCTTATCCATGTCTGAAAATTTGCAAATGGACCCTTTAAGTTCCTTGTAAAAATTTTATTTTCGATGACATGAATGCGGATGAATGCATGAATGCATGGATGCAACAAACACACTCAAGGATCAAGCAAGTCACACCACACAAAGGTCACGGGATGGCTTAAGTCATCATCAATATCAATCATCCATTTTGGTGGATTATGGTTTACACCTTATCAACACCCAAGTTCCATTGATTTTGAGGATATACGAGAATGGATCGACCGCGAATCACGGGTTTGTTGTGAGTCACGAGCATGGAGTCTCAGTTAAGAACCACCCAACGGGAGTGTACTATGGTTAAACCTGACAATCATGTTCTAAAAGGTTCCCATAGTCATTATCCCATCTTTTGGATATTATTGGATAAAACGACTACTCATCCTTGAAAAATATTCTCAAGAGGGACTCTTATGAGTGTAGTATCGCGTAACAATCACATCAAGTATTACACTTGAATGACCTTCACACTACGTTCTAAAATATGCCAAGATGGGCTAGGTATCTAAGGTCCTTGGTTTCTAGGGTTCCTATTGGAAAGAGTAATGCCTAACCACGATTACTCGTGTGACATTAGTGATCCCAACAAGACCTCCACAAAGTGAATGGACTTGCAAGTTAACTTGTTAAGGAATAACTCCATACAAGTCAACAAGACTATGCCATTCTCCTATCATAAGTGCACTCGAGTTCGGGTATAGAACTCATCTCACAAGAAACCACCAAGCATATAAGCAATTAATATGTCAAGCAATTCATACATTACAAACAATACATTCATCCCAAATTTGCACAAAAAATATGTCACAAATAAATATAAACATACAATACACACAAGCAAAAAATAGGCTAAACCCACGGGGCATGTTTCCCCAGCAGAGTCGCCACTTTTCTGTAGCGGGGTTTTCGTTACCTTTAGGTTTATTGACTAAACCAAAAGTCAACATACAATTCGAGTCGCCACCGCAGTTTTATATGTCCAAAGGAAAGGCTAAAAAGCGAATAAAAGCCAAGTAAGAAGTTTTTCAAATCAAAAACTAATAAAAATGTCAGAGATATAGGTAAGGGGGTTGGTTATGAAATGGGAAGGTTTTGCGCACCCAAAACATCCTTAGTACTCTAAGGGAACCTCTTTTTTGCAAATATGTGTTGTAGGTTGGTATTTGTGAAAAGATTTGTGCAAAAGATTGGAGGGATGAGAAGAGAATAGATTATATTTACAAATTTTGTTATTTGAATGGATAAACCCATTGCCTACGTACCATCACAAAGGAGGATCAAAACTTCGTAGTTCGTCGTAAAAGTCTCAAAGATTGGTGAATTGATTTTAATCAAAAGCCTTAAGGTCCTTTGTTATCAAAGGGAGAAAACTCAACCTAAACCAATCAATCCACCATGTGAGGAAGGCTTCAACATGCTAGTGAGGGGTTAACCTTATAATAAGCATGGAAGGCTTATAATCCAACACTAAGGATGAGGTGAGATTTACATCAACCACTATGATAACTCAAACCTATGACTAATGTTTTTGAAAAGGTTTAACAAGTGGCCATTGGAACCACAAAACAACTTGAGATGAGTTATATTTACAAGTTAAATTTATTTACAAAATGAGGTCAAAGTTGGATTAAAGTTCATTTACAATGAGTATTTGTGAAAATGGTTTTCAAAAGTCAAAGACCTAAAGCCTAGGTTTCTAATTTGAAATAAAGTCAAAGTTTTGAAAATGATTTTTGGCTTGGTTAGAGTGGGGAGAAGAGAGAAGGGCTATTCCTAAAGCATACAAAGATAAGAGGGGAAAGATAACCCTTGGAGTTCCTTTTCTTGGAGTCATCTAGAGATGACTCAAGATGCTCTTTTCCTTTGGATTTAGCATACAAAACAAGCAATCAACAATTTGAATTCAAGCTCCTAGGATCTCCATTTGGCTTGACTCTTAACTTGGCTACTCATGACAATGGTCCTCCTTTCACAATCTTAAGACGAGGTTCCTATCACACAAAAGCACACATCAAAAGGCTCACAGCATAATAAAGGGAATGGACAAAGAATAAGTTTGAGGAGAAGTCCTTTGAGGTCAACTTTGAATTTTAGCATTCTAAAGGCATGAGGCCTAATTGCTCTTCAACACATCTTGCATTCTAAAGGCATGGGGCCTAGTTGCTCTTGAACTCCTTTAAGTATGGGTAAATCCTAATTCTAAGTCCTTTCTCCTTTTTGCATTTTGGTTCACATCAAAACAAACAGAAAGCAACACAAATAGCAATATATTTATATAAAATAATGGGCTCAAATGAGCAAAAGAAAAATGACATAAACAGAAAATATGTGCTCAAGTGAGCAAAGATAAAAATTAAGATGAATAATGAGCAAGAAATAAATGACATTAAAAGTAAATGACAAGAATTTAAAAGCTCAAATTAAACTTAGTAGTTAGTAGAGTTATGTTAGCTTGTCATAAGACAACGTAGCGCTATGTTAAGCAATCGTAAGTGGACTAATGTAGTAGCCACACCTATCTGAAGTCGGTCAATAAGAATATAGGCAAAGAACACAAGTTAGAGGTCATGACTAGTAAGCCAAGCTCCATAAACTTGCCATGCCAAACAAAAGGGGAAAGGCCTTGTATGGACTTTTGGTTAGTTGCTTGACCAAAAAGTAACCTATATTTGGCACAAAATAACTCACTTGATCATGGATCAAGTTAAGTTTGGTTTGGATCAAAGAAGATTAAACTCCTATTTGTCAAGACCAACCTTAAGACTTTAACTCATTGGCCATTGAGGGAAAGAAAGGGATGAAGATGAAAGGGAGGGGGTAAGAAGTCAACAACCAATCCCAATTTATCAAGGGATAACTCATCCTTGATCAAATTCATTCATCTTTCTAAGTGATGATCCTTAAGGATTCTCAAACCACAAGATTCAATGAATTTGATCAAAGTTGAATCAATTCAACCTCAATCAACACCAAACAAAAGAGAAATGAATATAACAAGTCAAGGAGTCCACAATATTTTTTTGGTATTTTTTGAATTAGAAGAAAATACAAATAAAAAATAAACAAACAAAATGGAACCTTAAATTCAATTCAAAGTAACTTCAAAAATTCCAATTAAATTTTCATAGGTTTAACATAGTCAAACAAACTTTGACTAATTTTCTCACAAATTTTTAAAATCAGAAAGTAATTAAAATCAATTAAAAACAACCAAAAATAGCATAATATGAATTAAAATCTCAAATAATCTCAAAACAAAAACAAGAAATTGTTGAGACCATTTTTCATTGACTTATCATGATCCATAGATGCTATGAAAATATTTTTGTATTTTTTAAAAGTCAGAAAGTATTTTAAAAATGAATTAAAATCATTAAAAACCAAGTAATTCATAAAAAATATCAAATGAAGTCACAAAAATAATTAAAAATCATAATATGAAACTAGAATTTTCAACAAAATTTTTAGAGTTGGTCTCATATTTTTCTGACCTAAAATGAATTTTTAATGAATTTTTGAAAACGAAATGAATTAAAAGAATATAAAAGAAATAATGAAATAAGCGAAAAAGCAGAGCCACAAGATCCAGTTCATTAATTGACGTGGCACTGATGTATGGTCTGGATCTGAGGACACACGTTATGCTCAAGTCAAACGCACAACATAACGAATTAAAACAAGTAATTAAAACGGACGCATGAGATTAGATCCTGAGAAGGAGATCCAAGAGCCATGAGCAACACACGTGGTTGTGGCGGTGGAAACCACCGTCTTCTCCGGCCAAACAACAGATTCCGGCCAAATTTGCAGAAAAATAAACCTCAACAAAAATGAAAAATAAGGACATGGAAATGAAGCCCGTGTGATGTAGATCATCACTGTACCATTGGATTTTCTTCATTCTTCCTATATTGAGAGAAAGATGAAGGAGAAAATCATGGTGTCCACACAGATTGTTCATGAAATGGCAAATTGAATGCACCAAAAGCTTGCCTCAAGTATGAGGACTTTAGAAAACCACCAAAACACAAGAAAACTACATTGAATTAGGAGTTTCAGATCCAAACAGTTTGAGTTGATACCTTCAAATTGATGAGTTTTCGGCCACGAATTCTTCAAGCTCTTTGCTCCTTTTTGATCTCTGGATGTATGGAAGATGATTGGCTAAGGAATCTAGCTTTAAAACTCAGCTAATGTTGCTGAATTTCAAGCTCGAAAATCTGAAGAAAAAAACTTAGTGATTCCTTTGGTGAGGGTTAGGATCTCAGTTCTACAGCATATGGGATCTCCAAAAGGTTGTGAAATGAGGGAGATGAAGCCTCTATTTATAACTGAATGCAGCTGATCATCACACTTTGCTCATGTGCATGGGATTTGAAAATTTGAGTGCATGGGCCTTTGTGGACGTGTGAGAGGCCCATGGATGGCTGAAGAAGCTTGTTGAGTTCACATAGAAGGCATTTGGTCATGCACATTGGATGGTAAATGCTTGCAAATCAAGTTTCAACATAAAATATCAAGAATGCACCTAAATGAAAATAGATTCGAATCTCCCAAATGGTAGACCCTAAGGACTATTGTGAGTAATGGTTAGAAAGCTATTGAAATAAGGAACAAAAGTCATGTTGGGAAAAAAATCATTTGGCATGTGCAAATTGATCAAAACTGGCTTGGAAAATTCAAGTATAAACATATTCAAATCATTTTGAAAAAGTCACCCAAAAGTAAGCTTAATCAAGCCCCTCTGCCTTCATGATACAAGCTTCAATTGAAAAAATCTGCAACATCAAAGTTGTAAATAGTTTCAAGAGGGTCAATCTAGACTCAAAGTTTGCATCATTTGGATTTTCTATGACAAAGTTATGGACATTTGAAGTTGGGTACTTTTGCAAATTCAATGAATTAGGTCCAAGAGGACCTATAATGTTTTGCATTATCACATGTATTTATTTTAGGATTATGAAGTTTTGTACAACATAAAAATTAAGGAAGTTATGCCCTTTTCAAGTTGACCCAAAATTAGGGTTTCGGTCAAAATGACCTCTAATGTTTTGAAATTAATGATGACCTTCCAAGTTTCAAATGGATTTTGGATGAACATGAAAGTTGTTAATATGGTTATTAGGAGAATTATTTATTTTGGGGTCATCTTCATTTGACAAACACATTAAAAATTATAGCTCATTGAACCTCAGCTTAGTCAGATGACTTAACTGGTCAACTTTTCAAAGTCAAACTTCCAATCTTGATGAATAAATGATTGAGGGGCCTCAAATAGGCTTATATATGCATAAAATGATAAATGAAAGAACTTCCCTTGATTAAATTTGATCAGAGATTGAGATTGCTTCATGGGTAAGGCACAGTCAAAGCATAGTGAAATTAGGGTTTCCTTGGGAGACATATATGATTATTAGGAGCTTTGTGGATCATTGTCATGCTTTTTGTCATCTTCATCTAGCCATTGAATTGGGCTTAGGAGCCTCCTAGGAGCATTGTGGAGCACATGATCACTTGAGCTTCAAAACAAAAAGAGTTAGTGACATATTTTTGTGCTTTTGGTTAGTAATCAAATAAGAGAAGCAATAATATACAATACAAGCATGCTTGGTGGTCTCAAAACACTCAAACAAGTCCCAACCCTAGGGTTAATGAGCCAAACATGCTATGATCCTTGAGGCAATGCACTTGTGCAATAACATGATCCCATGAGGGATCTTAGGGTTAAAATTAGGGTCTTACATCAGCACCAAGCGAAGTAAGCCTAAGAATTTTGCAGAGGTTCATGATGAGTAACTATAATGCAACTGTTACACCATTGGAGACTGGAGAAAAGTTTAGAAATGTTAAAGATCACGAGTATTATTTTAAAGAGTATATTATTTTATTAGATTTTTTCTAAGGATCACACTTAGAATCACTCATTGACAGTAAATATTCTTCTGAGTCTAGCTACCGTATTGAAGATAATAGATCATTAAGAATAACTAATTAGAATTTGCTACAAATTAATTGTATTATGAACGTTCCTATGTTTTTTGGCATTACGATGCTTATTATTATAACATTAGGATTTGATATGTTTTCGTTTTATTGTACTACATGGCATGATTAAACCCACAATTTTTTGGTATTATGATACTTATCCGATATTAGATGTTTGTGATTGAAATTTTATTATGTTAGAAAGTGATAGAAAATGAATAAAAAACTTAAAGAAATATTACTAAAGCAAAAATAATAATTTAAAGAAAAAAAACATGACTATAAATAAAAAAATTGAAATGTTAATAAATTAAAGAAATATAATAATACTAGTATCGTTTTAAACAGTTACCAAATAAATTATATATCATAACTTATAAATCAACTTACGACGGTTTAAACTGTCAGGATTTCACACTCACAACGACTTGAAACCATTGCTAAAAGTTTAAAAATTAGTATCGCTTTAAACAGTTATCAAATAAATTATTTCAGAATTTATAAATCAAATTACGATGGTTTGAACAGTTAGGATATCACACTCACGATATTTTGAATTCGTCGCAACTAGAATTGAAAACATAACTCAAACTAAATTTATGACGGTTTGTAACTGTCGCAATTGTCCATTTACTGCAGTTGACTACTTGTCGCAATTTAGAACATTTGTTGGAATGACGGTTTTAGCAACCGAAGCAGTACAACCTGACGACACACGCTTTTGTTTCAGAACCACAACCTTTGTGACGCAACTATTGATATGGTTCAAAATGGCGTAACCTTTCAAAAATAACTTATCATTTTTCTTGTAGTGTACCTAGAGGCAAGCCAGATCTTGTCAGCATGCCATGATGCTTTATTTGGAGGAACTAAAACTGCTACAAAGGTACTCCAATTAGATTATTTCTAGCCTCTTTATTTACATTCATTTATAAAAAAGTTTAATGGTTTAAAATATTTTTACATTTAACATAAAAATTGATAATTTAGAGTTTAAAATATTTGTCTTGTGAATATTTGGAACTGGATTCAACAAAATTTCACATACTATAAGACCCTCCATTTTTTAATGATATCATTTCAAAATGTGAACAATAAATTATTTCAAAATGTGAACAGTAAAATGTGAACAAAATACCAAACGATGGAAATAGTACAAATATTTTGCAGAGTTTGACATATATACTTTTGACTTATTATATATAGTTTTCTTTTTAAATAAATATACTAATTTTATGATACATAATTATCATTATAAACATTCTGCTAATGTATTGTTTCATCTTGAACAATATATACATGAAAGAAAATGCTAATATCACTTTAATTGGAACAGCTGGTTTGACATATATATATATATATATATATATATATATATATATATATATATATATATATATATATATATATATATATATATATATATATATATATATATATATATATAATTCATACCGTACATTTTATTTACGTGACTGTGTCCTACAAAATAATTAGGAAAATATAGCAATAAGAAAATTCCAAAAAGACAAAATTTAATTACGGTATCATTTTCTAAATTTTTAGGATCAATTTAATATAATAATGTATATATTTATTAAAAAATTATAATATGGATATTCGTACTCTGATATTATTTGTTAGAGAAATTTTATTCTGGATCTTGATATTATAATTTTTTTGGTGTTTTAATATTATGAAAAAAAATTACGTATTTGAATTTAGAATGTCAATTCTTGTGTTTAGAATGTAT
Organism: Lathyrus oleraceus; assembly: GCF_024323335.1. NCBI lineage: Eukaryota > Viridiplantae > Streptophyta > Magnoliopsida > Fabales > Fabaceae > Lathyrus > Lathyrus oleraceus. Next base: position 504,763,660 of record NC_066583.1, on the reverse strand, counting down.
CTATGACACAATAATTTATTCTTTGATAATTGAAACGAAAGTCTCGTTACTATTATTTGACCTACTATAAGATTGTTAGAATAATTAATTGTAAAATAAATGGATTAAGATTAGAATCGTGAACGAATCACTCTTTTTATAGTATTTTAAGTACTCTCAAATTATTTTAGAATTTGTACGCATGAATACTTAAGATGATTCAATATTTACTCGAGTTTGTACAAGACCGATAAAAATTCAAATATAAAAAAAGATGAAATCCTGAAATTTTGTATGAAAATGATATTACAGATGGACTAACTTTGATTTGGTATTTAATAGTATGGCCAACATGAAAAAAAGACTATAACTTCGTAAGAAAAAAGAAATAGCCATTTGAAATTGTAGTAGTATTGTGCTCAATGAAAGTGTAAGGTCTCAAACAAAGTCATTTACTAAATGTCAAATTTTGGTGTTACAAATTCCACCAAGTTTCCATCTTAGGTCCCATGTATTTGGAAATTAGATTAGTACTACATTCTTTTAATTTTCAACAGAAGACCTGTTAATACTAGCCACTAGTATCATTGTATCACTTTAATGCATTTGTTCCTTATCCTATGCTATCTTAAGTTGTGATTTTATTACAACCATTCATCTTAATATTCTCAATTTTCCACCAATAAATTTACTTGAAAATTTACATAGTTCTTAGTTATATTTTGTAATAGATAGTTCTTATTCTCGCTCATAGAAGACTAAACGCTTGCCTCCCAATACACAAAACCTCACAAAATAATAATTGGTCGTTTTTAAAATTAGTTGTAATTGTTATATTTTATAGAGATTAACTGTTATGCACTGTCAGTGTAAAAAAATTTACACCATCAATACATCACAATCATCCGTTTGGGTTACTTTACATGTGATTATAGAAAAAGTCAAACTTCTCTTAAAAATCAATGACTGTGAATAAATGACAGTGTAAAATATCTTTACACTGTCAGTGCATTTTAATTAAACTCTATTTTATAATAGATAGTTCTTAGTTAATTATTTTTTTACAAATAGTTATAAGATTTGTAAGTTGATCAATATATTAAGTGATTGTGATTGAAGTAAGCAACATAAATACTACAAACTCGGTTGTTATTGAAGCAGTACTAAACAATTTAATTATCTATTATTTTATTTCTCTCTTATTTTGGCTTAACCACTTTTCAATATGGTACTCTTTGTTTTTAATTTTTTTCTCATTCCATTATATTCTTTCCTTTTCGTTTTTTGACTAATTTTTAAGCTTAAACCTATGATTATCATGTTGTAACAGTTATAGAAAGAAGGCATATGGTATTTCTCAACATGAAAATAACAACAATTAATTGATTCTATCATGCTATCCCTATTTGGTTTCTAAGTTATGAAAATAATAAACATATGAACCATTGTTCTTTGTTGTATGCAGAGAAAAACAATGTAGCGATTTGTAATTGATTAATGTAGATGAGTTACTCTAAAATTAAAGGAGGAAGAGTTGATTTAGTGATGTTTTCTTGAAATTAAGTAGTGTGAGAGCACTTCTCTTACCTTTCTAGGTTTGTTTTTTTTTACAAATGGGTAGAGTGAAAAATGTGTAGGGAGTGTTTTATTGAGAGTGAATTGTATTCTGATCTTTGTTCCCAATGTTCTATAACGGGACTCTAGCTAAGCAGCTTCTAACTCGCTTAGCGAGTATGCTAGATCACTATTACGGAAAATACCTCTCGTAATAGTTGGAAAAGGGATACCATCACGTTTGACCAACTATTATGAGGTAAGATGTGATTGTATGTATGATTTTTTCCACGACAGTCGTGCGACTATGATTATAAGTCAAGTGGTGTGTAACCTATCACAACTGTTGTTGTTTTAAACAACCGTTGTTGTATGTCTTGACCTACCAGAATAGTTACTTTAAACAACTATTGTTGTATGTGTTTTTAATAAAATAAAATAAAATACAGTAGTAGAACAACAACAATAACAACAACAACAACAATAACAACAATGACAAGAACAACAAGAGAAAAAACAAGAATAACAATAACTACAACAAGATTATTAAGAACAAGAACAACAACAATAACAACAAGAAGAAGCACAACAAGAACAAGAACAAGAACAAGAACGACAACAACAACAATAATAACAACAACAATAATAACAACAACAACAACAACAATAACAAGAAGAAGAAAAAGAAGAAGAAGAGCAACAACAACAACAAAAATTACAATAACGTCAAGAAGAAGAAGAAGAAGAAGAAGAAGAACAACAACAACAACAAGAACAACAACAACAACAAGAATAACAACAAGAATAAAAACAAGAACAACAACAATAACTAACATTTTTAAGTTGAGTCCATGTTTTCCTTGTCTCATTCAAGTTGGAGAATATGTGATGGAGTTATGATATTTGTTAATGAAAAAAATGATGTTCTCGAGTTTTGTTTATGGAAGAAATGATGTTTTCAAACTTTTTTTAAAAACCAATCTCAAACCATTTCACAAATCAGTTTCCACTAACGCGACAAACATTCGTTCAACATCAAGTTTCTTTTCCGCTTACTAGAAGCGATTAAATCTTTTTCTTAATTAAACTTTAGATGAAAAAGAGAATGGGAGGTGTTCTCCATATTGCTCGAATTTTCGTCTTCCGATTCAAACACTCTAAATAAACTTGGATAAAGGAATAGGTGACACATGTCTCATTATTCTTCGAATAATCAAGTGGGAGGCGCTCGTCTCACTACTGTGAATATTCGACTTCCATAAAAAATTAAAATATCAAATTGGAAGAAAAAGGAATGGAGGGCACTCATCTCATTATCCCTCAAATAATCAAATGATTGGCGCGCGACATATTGCTCGAACTTTCTTCGTACCCTCCTAAAAAATACTCAACACATCAAACCTATCTTTTCTCACCTCCATGCGATCGAAACCAATCAAACCTATCTTTTTTCTCCCTCGTGCGATCGAAATCCTTTTCAGAAAGGACCTTGTTTAGTACCTTCTAATGCGAATATAAACTAGCGCTTAAGTCTCCCCGACGAGCAAACAAGCCAATGTTAAAATCAATTAGACAAAACTCATTTTCTACCAACAACTACGTAACTTTGAGTTCTCCATCGCACCTAGAGATACGTATGAGCGAGATTAATCGTTTCGTTAAGAACTATAACTAAAAAACACCAAAAATATGTTTTGTCTTGCCTAGAACTATGTAACCTCGAATTTTCCATCGCATCTGGAGATACGTAGGAGTAAGACCCGTAATCTTGTCAGGTCCATTAATAAAAAAAATTGTGGTTTCCTTTCTTTTTCTTTTTAAACTTTTTACCACTCGAAGAATACAATTTACATTAGCTAACATTCAATCACAAGTTTAACTAAAAGGTTCCCGTTGAGTACAACGAACGTGAGGGATGATATTTTTTTGAGATGCGACAGTATCATTTCGTGTGGCTAAAGCAAATCCATGACCGCAAGAATCTATTATTCGTTGAGTTAATTTACGATCTTTGATTTGATAAATCTTCAAAAATAAAATTTGTTCTTTTTAATTCCTTGAAATTGATCTCTTGAAAATCTTCAAATCTGTGGAACATCTTGCTCCACGTAATGCCTCCTGATTTGATCTCAGAGAGACAAAATGTATCACACAATATCATAACATCTTGCTTTAAATGTGGCCTATTAAATTGACTCAAGTCAAATGTAACAGCAGGTTAGATCGAGAACCAAAGTGTAAAGCAGTTCAGTAAAGTCATAAGACCCTAGTTGCAATTGACCTGGTGAAAAATTGGTGTGACCCGACCGGTTCACTAGTTCAACTATTTAACCATTCAGTTTTTTGAATCAGCTGATATGAGTGATTTAATTAGTAAAACTCGGATTAATAGTTATGTTGTCCGACCAATGATTTAGTGATTTAATTAGTAACCCAATGACCTAATAATTTGATCGGATCGATGACCTATATGAGTTATAAAACATTGTTATATAGATTAAATAGTTGTTTTATTTATCAACATTCATTTATTAAAAAGTTTAATGATTTATAATACTTTTACACTTAACATAGAAATTGATAATTTATTAATTTCTGTTTTAATTTCTTTTATTCCATTTTATTTTAAAAATTCATAACTTCTTTATTTGGAATCACAAAAATATGGACCAATTGCAAAAAATTTCTCTTAAATTCTAGTTTCATAAAATGATTTTTAATTATTTTTGTGATTCCATTTAATATTTTTTGTGAATTATTTCATTTCTGATTGTTATTAATTCATTTAAAATGCTTTTTGATATTCAAAAAATGCCAAAATATTTTCTTAACATATTTGGATGATGATGAATCTATGAAAAATGTTCTCATCAATTTCTTAGTTGATTTGAGATTTATTTGAGATTTTAGTCCACTTATGTTATTTTTCTTCATTTTTAATTGTTTAAAATTAGTTTCTGTTTCCAAAAAATATTGAGAAAATTTGTCAAACCTTGTTTGACCATGTTAGACTCATGATGATCCAATTGGACTTATCCAAGTTGATTTGAATTGGATTTGAAGTTTGACCTTTATTTGTTCATTTTATTTCATGTATTATTTTAATTCCAAAAAATACCAAAAATATGTTTGACTTTTCTTGACTTCCAATCTTCATTCCACTTCTGTTTACCATTGATTGATGTTGATTCCATTCATGTTTGATCAATGTGTTTTGGTTATGTCATTTGAATTTCAATTTTTGCACATTCCATTTCCATCTTCATCTTCTTCTTTTCTTTTGACCAATGAGTTAATGATTTGTGGTTAGCCTTGACATATGAGAGGCTTAACCTTCTTTGATCCAAATCAAATTCATCTTGATCAAAGATCAAGTGAATTGCTTTGTGTCCAAGATAGGTTGCTTCTTGGTCAAGCAAAGAACCTGAAATCCATACAAGGTCATTCTTCTTTTCTTTTGGCATGGCAAGTTGTAGGAGCTTGGCTTACTAGTCATGGTCTCTAACTTGTGTTTATTTGCCTATAGTTTTATTGACCGGCCTCAGATAGGTGTGACTACTACATTAGTCCACTTACGATTGCTTAACATAGCGCTAAATTGCCTTATGGCACACTAACACTAACTATTAATTACTAACTTTTAATTCAAGCATTTAATACTTGCAATTTACTTTAATGCAATTTAATTTTTTTTCTCATTTATTCATATTGTCTTTTTCCCTTTGCTCACTTGAGCTCATGTTTATCTTTATGCCATTTGCCTTTTGCTCACTTGAGCACATTATTATGTATATACTATTGCCTTGTGTTTGTTTTGTTTTGTTTGTGTGAACCAATGCAAAAGGAGAAAGGACTTAGAATTAGGACCTTACCTATGCTAAAGGGAGTTCAAGAGCAACTAGGCCTCACGCCTTTAGAATGCTAAATATGTTGAAGAGCAACTAGGCCTCATGCCTTTAGAATGCTTAACCTTGAAAGTTGAATTGAAAGGACCCCTATTCTAAACTCACTCTTGTCCATTCTTTCTATTGCATTGTGGAACTTTTTGATTTGTTTGTTCTTGTGTGATAGGGATCCTAAACTTGAGCGAATTAGAGGGACCATTGTCATGAGCATCCAAGATAAGAGAGACAAATCCAAATTGAAGGATCCTAGGAGCTTGATTGAATATTTGCTTGATTGCTTGAGTTAATTGCTTATTATTTGCTAAGTCCAAAGGAAAGGAGCAACTTGGATCATCTTTATGATCTCAAAAAGGGAACTCCAAGGGTTTTATTTCTCTTCCCTCATCTTTGCATGTTTGGGACCTAGCCCTTCTCTTCTTCTCTCCACTCTAACCCAAGCCAAACTTATTTTGTGCAAACATTGACATTGTTTTCAAAATTAGAAACCTAGGCATTATACCTTTGATTTTGTCAAACTCTTTTCATAATACTTATTTTGAATTGAACCTTAAGTCAACTTTGACTTCCTTTTGTAAATACTTCTAATTGGTAAATCCAACTCACTCAAATTCTTTTTGTGGTTCCAATGGCCACCTTTGCCAAAGCTTTTCATAAACATTAGCTATTAGGTTTGAGTTATCATAGTGGTTGATGTAAACCTCACCTTATCCTTAGTGACTGGACTATAAGTCTTCCATACTTATTATAGGGTGGATCCCTCACTAGTATGTTGAAGATCTCCTCACATGGTGGATTGTGGTTTAAGTTGAGTTTTCTCCCTTTGATAACAAAAGACCTTAAGGCTTTTGACCAATCAATTCACCTATTCACTTTTGAGATTTTTACCCCGAACTACGAGGTTTTGATCCTACCTTTGTGATGGTACGTAGGCAATGGGTTTATCCATTCAAACAACAAAATTGTAATAACTTGTATATTCTTTTCTCATCTCCCCAATCATGTTGGAACAAATATTTTTTCCACAAATATCAACCTACCATACAACATTTGCAAAAAGGGCTCCCTTGGAGTACTAAGGATGTTTTTGGTGCTTAAAACCTTCCCATTGCATAACCAACCCCCTTACCCAGATCTCTGACATTTTTATTAGTTTTTGATTTGATAAAACTTCTCGGTTTTTGTTCGCTTTCTAACCTTTCCTTTGGATAAATAGAAGTGCGGTGGCGACTCGAATTGTATGATTGACTTTTGATTTAGTCAATAAATCTAAAGGTAACGAATACCCCGCTACAACTGCTATTTTTCCTGCTGTTTCTGATTTCCATCTAAAACCTTTATGGATAATATTTTCGGCAGAAAGATCCGTGTCGCACCTCAAAAAATGAGAATATGATGCTCGCGATGCACAATTGCACGCTCGCGGGATGGACTCAATAGAGTCGTCACCGAACTTTATTTATTTCCAAATAGGGAAAGGGAAAATATTGATAAAACCCCTAAAAGAAAGGATAAGATATGGTCATCGCAACCAATATCTGGGTTTGGGAGTCGGTTACTCAAGGGGAAGGTATTAGCACCTCTCACGTCCGTTATACTCAACGGGAACCATTTAGTTAGTTTCTATGAATGTTAGCGTGTTGTTAGTTTCTAATCTTCTACTTATTTGGGATAGGGAAAGAGGGAGAAGAGAAATGTTTTTGAATTTTATGATAGAGGACCTAATTTTTTTTTATTATTAGGGGGCAGAAAAGGAACTAAACCTAAATTTTTAATAATGGGCCTGACAAGATTTCGTAATCCTGCACCTACGTATCTCCGGGTGCAATAGAGAATTCAAGGCTTACGTAGTTCTGGATAGAAAATGTTTGTTTGTTGGTCGATTTTAGCGAAAGCTATCTTGTATTAATCGACGAAAAACATTGTTTTACCCAAAACAGATGAGGAGGAGACGTATACATCACATCGAATGGATTTACAAATCAACATTCAGAAAAACGCCACTTATCTCAACTCAACAATTGTGGATGAAACATTGCTTTGCATCATCTTAAGACAAGATGTCTTTCATTTATGAAAAGGTTTTGAAGATTAACCGCATGACGGCAAGAAAATAGTTTGATTGGTTGAATGTATTTTAAATGAATGATGAATGCTCGATGAGAACGAGACGCAAGTCTCGGGATCAATCAATCAGGGTCCACCGGAATGCTGGATTCCAACGGTCCTTTATCATTCGAATTATTTAAGAAAATTGTTTGATGGACAACGAACACTTGAATAAAATCAATTGTTTAAAGAGTTGCGCCAGAATGCTTGATCCCAACGGCTCTTATTTTTCCAAATTAATTAAAGTGGTTTAAGAAATGAAAGAAAAGAATGAACTGTTAACCCAAAACGCGTGGCTCAGGATTGATCATTTGAGGATTCTCACCGAAATACTGGATTTCAACGGTCCTCTTCTTTCGTAGTTTATTTGGAAAAGAGTTTTAATATTATGTTTGATTTGTGAAATGGTTGAAAATGAATTGTATTTATTTTGAAATGGATTTTGAATTTGTGGAAAGTTAATGAAGATGATTAGTGGAAACTGGGTGTTGGCCAATTGTTTTTTAAAATTAAGTTTGATGCTGACCAAGTATTTTTATTGTTTTGAATATATTGATTTTATTTTTGATCGATTATTTAATTAGTTAATCAAACAATACATTTAATAATTAATTAAATAAAACTATGATCAAGTAATAAATTAAAAATCTAATTGATTTATTAACTAGTAATTTAAATAATTTAATTAAATAAAAATAATAAAAAGAGATAACCAAAAGGATGCATGCATGGGTAAGAAATGCAAACATCTATATTTAATTGGGTCCAAGAGACTAAAAAAAAAAATTAAATCCTAATCTAATAATAATAATAATAATAATTATAATAATAATAATAATAATAATAATAATAATAATAATGACAATAATATAAATAAGTAATAAAAAAAAGAAGAAAAACTACTTAACAAAAACAATGACAGTAACGTTGGAGAAAAGAGAGAACATTATTTCTCAAAAAAATTTAAAAAAAGTCCCCTATTACACCTTGACATGTGGCTGAGAATTTAAAAAAAAAATTATTTTAATAAAACAAAAATCATTTCTCTCTCATTTATGGACCATGAGACAGTGGTCAACCTTCATCCCAAAAATCAAATGCTAACAATAACTTTAAGTCATAAAAATAAAATCAATAAAAAAAAGTGTGTTAAAATGGACCATTTAGAATAAATAATTAAAATAAAATATTAGTATTAAAAAAATACGAAAATAAAAATTATATAAAATTAAATTAAATGTTAAGAAAAGTGAAAAATATTTTTGGGTAATTTTATGGACGAAGAAAATATTTTAAATAAGAAAAAGAAATATGAAAACGGAAGGATTAATGGTGATGAACATGGTAAGCAAGCATAGATATATGAAAACATGGCCATGGAAGAGATGATTACCTAATGAACAATAGAAATGGAATGGAATCTGATATGTGATGAAGCTTTGCCTCCTTGCCACGAAATTCCAATGCTCCTTCAGGGTTAGGGTTTCAGCTTCTTAAATAGGGTGGATTAGGTGTTCTCATGGGCTTTTTAATAAGTGATTTATCCATAAGAATAAAAGTGTGAAGTGAGGTGTAAAATGTTGTTATTTTGGGCCAAACTTAAGTGAATGGATGTCCAATGCATGGCTAAAAGAGGTAAAAAAACGTGACTGGTTTGTGCACCATGCTTAGAAAATCTGATTGGGCCAGCCAGACCCAAAATCTGCCTAGAAAATTAAGTCATGGTGCCCACTTTAATTGAATGTATCTCTCAAACCATGGATCCAAATGAGATGATTCCAAAAGGATGTGAAAGAGGACATGGCAAGGTACAATTGTTGTGAAGAAAGTATTTTCAAATAATGCCTTGAAGTGCAAGAAAACTGGCCAAGAAGTCTTGACAAATTTTGAAGATTTTGGACTTAGAAATTTTTCGAAGTGTCCTAAAAAAATGTCTCACTTTGACTAAGCATAACTTTCTCAATTCTAATCCAAATGGAGCAAACTTTATATCTATAGAAATCTTGGAACAAGAGGAACAACTTTCATGTTGGAGAAATTTTCAAAGGGAGCTTTTATCTTGATGCAAAATGGGCTTAAAGTGAGTGCAACGATCATGAAAACTTGCCCTAAATGGAAAGTCAACCATTTCCAAATTAAGTAACTTTTCCAATTCCTGATTAAATGATGAATCCATGATCCGACCTTGATCAAATTTCACATGTAGGATCCCCTAGGCATGGATTTTGAGATTCCACTCTCAAAATTTCAGGAGTTGACTTTTCTGGCCCCACAGTTGACTTTTCCCGAACTGTCTGATTCCCGATTCCATTGATCAATTGAAGCACTTCTAGCTCAAATAAAGAGCTGATTTTTTGTATGTAGACCCTTGTGGACATATGGAGGGCCATGGAAAAGAGTTTCACCCAAAGAATCAGAAATAAACAGATTTTATACCAAACCCTAGTTTTAGGGCTGTAAGACCCCAATTTTTGCCCTAAGATCCCTCATGGCTTATATCATGTCATATCATAGCCTCAAGGATCAGTGCATGCCTTTGCTTCCCTCCTAGTGGTTGGGTTACCTTGTGAGTGTGGTTCTTGATCACCAAGCATGTATTGCATTTGTATATCATTGCTTTTCATATGTTTACTAACCAAAAGTACAAAAATATTGTCATCTAACCATGTTACTTGCAGATGAAGCTAACTAAGTCAAAGCATTCATTGAGCAGTGGATGGTGGCCATTCTTGAAGGATTTGGGCACCATGATCATTCATTGGGAGTTCATATAACTTGTGATATCATTTGGTATCAAAATCTCAAGTGGTAGAGGCTTGAATCTCATCAAGGCATTCATCAGTCAACTGAAGCCCTAGCCAGTCAACTGCAAAGTAAATTATGGATTTGGAGGTGGGAAGTGATTAGAAATACTCCATTCATGTTCAAACAAGTCTCATTTGAAATTTCAAATACTCACATTGAAGGATTTGAGGTCATACCAAAAGTTTCCAAAAGGAAAAATGACCTATGGTTTCAAGTTTCCAAAAAATGGCAAGTTTTTGGAACGACTTCAACTCAACTTTCCATCATCAAAAAATCTTCAAATGGAACTTTGTTGAACATGAAAGTTGTAGATCTTTCTCTCCCATTTCCAAAAAGTCCAAGATCGTGAGAATCGGATGAACGGTTGAGGAGATATGATCAAATTACCACCGAGCGTGCATGGCAAAATTTTCCATGTATCGATACATACGAATTTCGCATCGATGCATGCAAGGCAAAAAATGCTATGTATTGATACAAACAAGTTATGTGTCGATGCATACTGTTAAAAAGTGCTATGTATTGATACGTACGAGTTGTGTATCGATCCGTACTGTTAAAAATGTGCTACGCATCGATGCAGGAGCTTTTGTATCAATACATAACTCTATTTTGAGCTCTCATACAGCACTGTTCACGTCCATATTACTTCATGCACCATTTTCATACACAAGGGTGAAAATCCCATTTTGTCAAAAAACACCTCCATTTTTAATCATTTCCATTTACCAATTGGTTAATCATGTTTAGAGGGTGATTAGTAGAGAGTATAAAAGCCTAATTCTAACAGAATTGAAGGGGGGATAATCACATTTTCAGATCCAATCCAAAACGCCACCAAATTCTCTCAATTTTCACATTTTTTTTATATTCACTTTCTTCATCATTTCATCAATAAGTCATCAATATTGTTGCGATTTCTTTGTGGATTCTTGGTGTGCAGGTGAATCTAAAGGACTGTTTCAAGCATTGAAGCAAAATCGTGGCCAAATTCTCACTGTGCAAAGTATCATTCATCAATGGCAGCTGCAATTTTCCGCGGATTCAAGCACCTGTGAGCTAAGATTTCTTCACTATTCACCTCCTACATCATCAATCGCGATCTGTTTGCATCAATCAAGGCCAAAAACACGCTGAACCGCGAGCTGCATCATCAAGAGGTGAGTTTTCAATTTCTTTAATTCTTGAAATCAATGTATGGCTTATGTAGTGCGTAGAACGTAGATCATTTTGATGCTTGAACCATGCGATTTCATCCACTAATCATCAAGATATTGTAGATTTAAGTTTGTGTACCAAAACTTCTTTCGATCGGATCTTTACGTATGTTAATCTTTAGACATTTTCATGGCCATAATCGTGACCTACGCTGAGAGACGGAGAGAACGGTATAAGGCTCGTGCGATTTGGTGAAGAAATGGTCCTAACCGAATCTGCAAGTGATGAACTCGAAGAACACGCAGATGAACTTCAAATTCTGGAAATATTTCGCGTTTCAATCCGTTTCGTTGCCTGGCAAATTTCAAAACGTGTTTGGCGCCGGTTTCGCCCAATCAGATGCAGCCACCGAATTAAATGATGCTGCGCGTTTTGGACTTGGCATTGGGTTATTACGGTTCTGCCACTGCGCCTAATTAAGTCACTTAATGCAATTAAATAAATATTTCAATAAATTAACAAAACTTACAAAAATCATATTAAATTCAATTTTAGTCCAAATTAATTGGGACTTTTTTCGTTAGATCCCAAATTTCCCCTAGTTTTTTTTAGGCATAGTAGTGCAAGTTGTGCCTGGTATAATTTTAGAATGGCTTATTGATTTTTGACATGTGTGCAATATTCATATGTTTTACCATTTTAATCACCAAATAATCATGCCTTAGCCAAATTTAATGAAATTTCATATGATGATTCTTGACACATTCCTGGAGATTTTGATGTATAATTTGTGATTTTTGGATCTCTGGTTTGATAGATATGATTAATTCTTTTTGAGTGTGACAATATGTGTCACACTATGCTATGTTGTGTTCATGATTTATTTTTCCATGCTTATGCTAGGCCTATGGCTCTGATTTTTTGCATGAGATGACTTTTATATGCTAGGTTTCACACTGATTTTTTGTGGATTTAATTGATCCATTTTCTATTTGATTTGGATTTTTGATTGCTGTTTAGCATTTTTGGATAGTTTCTGGAGTAACAAACTTACATGTCTTGTAGAATTCTCATCCCTTATCCTATGAATGTGAAAATTGGTGGAGTGTTTCCTAACATGTTTAGCTTTAATTTGGCTTTGGTCCCACTCATTTCCCATTTGATCTCACTGTTTTGCAATTGATTGAAGTAGACTCTTGTTTTGTGACCTAGTTTAGGTTGGTTTTTGCATGCCATGACATGTTGAATTTAATTTCCCTACTTCCACTAGTCCAAATTGCATGAAAATTGACATGTAGCTCATTGAGTGTGTCCTGTTTAGTATAGAATTTTTGTAGAATTTATTGAGCTGTTTTGATATTTGTTTGACTGAAATCTTGCTGTTTACTCATTTGTGATTCATACTTGCTTACTTTGAGTTAAATGGTGCATAAAATAATATTAGTGCATAGTTTGGATGTGAGACCAATTAGGTTCTCTTTTTAATTGATAAACCTTGATTTTGATCATGTTTCACTTGCTGTTTTACATTTTTTCCATCCTTTGGACCCTAGGCTTGTCCTAGTGGTCTTGTTACTCATGTTTGAGTTTGACTTTGACTTTTCAGGTTAAGAAGCAAAGTGCTTAAAAGGAATTAATGCAAGTTGAATTGTTTCATTTGACTATTATAAACTCACTTGCTTTGTTTTGTAGGTGGCTTGGGTCACTTGTGCTTTGTGCTATGCACATTATTGTTTGATTGTACATTGTTGTTAGTTATATGTTGTTGTTCTGTTTATGAGGGGATGCTGATTATATTTGATTGATTTCAGGTACCCTTAGTTGCTCAGTTCTCTTAAGAACTTGCATTGCTTTGCTTTGATAGCATTTGCATTGAGGTAGACTCTCTTGTCTCCATGTAGTCTGGAAGACCTGGCTTGTTATTTAGCCAGGCAACTGTCTGAAGTCCTCCTTAAGAGGCGATGTTTGTGATTGTTTATGTTTGTCCCAAGCAGGAAAAGTCCTTTAAATAAGGCAATTGGTAGATCAAAGAGATATATAGCCTATCTCCTACTATTCTGTGAGTCTTCTCCTTGCTCCCATTACATGGTTGTAGCATTGAGATCCAAACCCAAGATCTATAGAGTCAATAAAATGTGGAGAGAGTTCCATCTTTCTGAACTCCCACACCTTCTGATATTCAATGCTCTCCCTGACCAGGGATAAGAGTGATAAGGCACACCCCTCATATCCTTTCATCTGCTTCACCTTGGCTCTCAATGTCAAGGTTAAGAGTGCCATTTACCCTATTCCAGTGGACTTTTTAAGTCAAACCCTTTGATTGAGCCTAAATTGATTGGTTATAGTGGGTGCTACTTGAACTTGTTTGATTGATTATTTGATTCATCTGAACATGATTGCTTACTTGCCATTGTGCATTCATCATTATTGATTGTTAATTCTTATATGATCATTATTGCATATCCTTGTGATCTATGTTTGTTTGCCCATTGAGGACAATTGTAAGACCATGTTGATTGGCTTTTGTTCCCATGATATGGAAGGATAGAGTGTAAGACCTCATTGGTCACTCATATCTTCTTTGCTCTTGTTTGTTGTATGAGAGGATGCAATTGTAAGTCCCTGTGATGTGGCATTTGTATTCCTATGACCATACTTTTGAGGTTGGTATAAGTCCAAATAGATTGGCATCTGACATCCAAGTTTTGTTTTACTTTAGGAGGTTGGTATAAATCCATTTATTGGTATCCGACATCCGCTTTTTGCTTTTGTGAGATTGGTATAAGACCATTGATGGCATCCGGTATCATTGTTTTACTTTAGGAGGTTGGTGTAAACCCAGTTATTGGTATCCGATATCCGCTTTTGTTTGTGAGATTGGTATAAGACCATTGAGTGGCATCCGGTATCACCTTATTTGATTATTTGCCATTGTCCATTGCTTATTCCTAAGGACACACTTGAATCATCTTCTATATGATTTCAAGAGGTGAACTTCTAAGAGGTTTTACACTTCTTCATCCTCACCCTTTTTGTTTCAAAACCCTTTTCACTTGTTGACTTTTAAAAACTTGTAAATGCATGTTGTGCAAACATCTCACCTCTTTTAAAATTAGAAACCTGGACCATAAGTCCTTGACTTTTCAAACTCCATTTCATAACACTTCTTTGAATCAATCTTAATCATACCTTGACCATCCTTTTGTGAATAATCATAATCCATTAATCCAACTCACTCAATTGTTTTGTGGCTTTGTCCATGCTTATTAAGTTTTCATACATTAGTCATAGGTTTGATTTATCCTAGTTGGTTGATGTTAACCTCACCTATTTGTCCTTAGTTGATTGAATTGTAAGTCTTCCTCGCTTATTATAGGGTTAACCCCTCACTAGCGAGTGGAAGCTTTTCTCACATGGTGGACTTGTTGTTTCATAAGGTTGAGTTTTCTCCCGTGGATAACGTAAAACCTTAGTGCTATTATTTTAAAATGAACTCACAAATGTTTTGGAAATCTTTTAGCCGAACTACGGGGTTTTGATCCTTACCTTTGATGGAAGGTACGTAGGCAACGGGTTCATCCGTTCGAACACAAAAATAATTAACTTGTACATTCTTTTCTCATCATCCCACTCATGTTTGCACAATATGTCAAAACAAATAAACATTTTTTTATACAACAAGTGTGAAAAGGGCTCCCTAGGAGTACCTAGGACGTGATGGGTGCCTAACACCTTCCCATTGCGTAATTTACCCCTTATCCAGACTCTCTGATCTTTTTCATTAGTTTTCTACGTGTAAAACTTCTTAGGTTTTTGTTCGCTTTTTAACCAGTCCTTAGGATAAATAAAAGTGCGGTGGAGACTCGAATTCATTGTATGCTTTGCTTATGATTTAATCAATAGATCATATAGTAACGAATACACCGCTACAGAAAAGTGGCGACTCTGCTGGGGAAGTAATCCTTGGTGGTATTGCCTACTTTTCACCCTTGTTGTGTGATATATTATTATTTGTTATTTGACATATTTTTGTACAATTTGGGATAACTGTATTGATTGTAATGTTTGAATTGCTTGATATACAATTGCTGTTTGCTTTGGTGATCTCTGTGAGATGAGTTCTATACCCGAACTCGAGTGCACTCTAGGATAGGAGAATGGCATAGTCTTGTTGACTGGTGTGGAGTATTCCTTAGCCAGTTGACTTGCGAGTCCATTCACTTGGTGGAGGTCATGTTGGATTAATAATGTCACACAAGTTATTTGTGGTTAGGCATTATTCGTTCAATCATGTGCCTTAGAAGCCAAGGACCTTAGTTTACCAAACCCATCTTGGCCTATTTTAGGACGTAGTGCGGAGGTCGTTCAGATGTAAGTTCTGATGCGATTGTTACGCGATACTACACTCATAAGAGTCTCTCTCGAGAATATTTTTGGAATACGAGTATTCGTTCCTCCGATAATATCCGAGAGATGGGACGATGATTATGGGAACCTCTGGTAGAACATGTCTGGCAGGTTTAAACCCTAGTACACTCCCTTTGGGTGGTTCTTAACCGAGACTCCATGCTCGTGACTCTCAGCAAACCCGTGATTCGTGGTTGAGTCGTTCAAACATCGTTAATATCAATGGAACTTGGGTATTGATAAGGTGTAAAACCTAAATCTACCAAAATGGATGATTGATATTAAGGATGTTAGAGCCGGTTCATGTACCGTTAATATCAATGGAACTTGGGTGTTGATAAGGTGAAAACCTAAATCCACCAAAATGGATGATTGATATTAGGGATACAATGAGCTTTCCCATGACCTTTGTTTGGTGTGACTTGCTTGATCCTTGAGTGTGATTGTTGCATTCATGCATTCATGCACTCATCTACATCCATATCATCAGATAAAAAGAAAATTTTCAAGGAACTCAAAGGAGTTTATTTGCAAAAATTTTCAAACATGGAAAAAACAGGAAATTTTTTTCACCTGATGTATCTGATGAGATATTCTCATATACGATCAAAATGCTTAAATATTTCAAAGTTTGCAAATAAAACCCTCGAGTTCCTTTGAAATAAAAAAACAAACATATGCACAAACACTTCATGCATCATTTGCATAGGCGAGTGTTTTATTCCGGTCTCCCGTCCTATGGTCTGACCCTGCGATCTTCATTTATTTTGAGACGCACTTCGCCGGTACTACATTGGGTTATCTCTGCCAGAGTGATGGACCATTTTGAGCAAGAGAGTTGTGAACTCAAGGGGGAATTTGCCATACTAAGTGCTTTTGATGGATTTATTCCTGTTGCTGGTTTAGGGAAGGTGATCGAGCTTGAAGACAATAGATCCCGGGCTGGCATTGGCTACTGTTCTGGGGCGTTTAATGAGCAAGGTTTGTTCACGAGTGGAGGTTTCATCCATGCTGATCAACCTGAGGAAGCTGCTGCTATCTTGGAAGAGGATGCAGAAGACTCGAACAATTTCGTCATACCTGGTGGTGTCTGCCACAATTGGGTCGCTGTAGATGTTCCTACAGTCATCCATAGATCAGAGTAATTGTTAACTTTGTTCAAAACCCTTCTCCCATGCCAAAAGGAGAAGTGATGACATTGTTGGCAGCATTTAATACAATGATGTTTTCATTCAATTAATGCATTGTTAAACATTTGTTTTTCCATTTGTTTTCAATTTTTGCTTTTGCATGAAATCAGTGATCACAAAAAACCCTGAAAAACAAGAAAACAACATTTTTCATCTGCACAAATGATTTTCTTGTTCAAATTCAAAAGCTTTTCATTATCCAGAATCATTATGCAGGGATTTCTAAACCCATTGAACATAATGATCCAACGCCATCTCCCAATCTTGAATTCCTTGTATTCGAAGCAGAGGAAGATGATGTTGAAGGGGGTTCCTGATGAGATTACCCGCCTTCTTGAGCACCAAAGGAGCTCATTCAGCTGTATCTTGAGAATCAGCAAAACAGTCAAACTGGGGCATTGCAAATGTAATAAAAAAAAAAAGAGAAAAAAGAGAGGGTGAAAAAAAAGAAAAAAATCAAAAATCAGGAAAAAATTTCAAATTTTTTTTAAAAGAAAAAAGAAAAATTATACCCTCAAGTCCCTAGTTGACTGATGCTGAATGGATTCAGAGTCGTTATGACCAGTTGAATTTGATTGAAGAGAAGCGATTAACTGCCATGTGCCATGGTCAGTTATATCAGCAGAGAATGAAGAAAGCATTCGATAAGAAGGTCAAGCCTCGTGTGTTCCGAGAAGGAGACCTTGTGCTCAAGAAAGTTTTGTCTTTCGTGCCCGATTCCAGGGGCAAGTGGACTCCAAACTACGAGGGTCCATATGTTGTTAAGAGAGCCTTTTCAGGCGGTGCTTTGATGCTTACAACAATGGATGGGGAGAATTTCACTCGTCCTGTGAATTCAGATGCAGTCAAGAAATACTTTGCCTAAAAAAAAAGTATATGCAAATGAAAAACAGAATAGCTCGCTAAGTTGAAAACCCGAAAGGGCGGCTTAGGCAAAAATGAGCGTCTCGGTGGAGAACCCGCAAGGGTAATCCAGGCAAAAATTAGAGACTTGAAAAAAATATATTCGCATCCCGCTAGATTGAGTGCCTCACCCTGGGGCAATCTAGGCAAAAATTAGGGATTTGGCAAGTAACTGCATCCTGACAAGACTTTCTGTTCCACAGCCGTCTGTTTCGTCAGAGATTCTCGATTCATCGTCAACTGAAGCTTCGGATACATCGAGATTCAAATTGGTAGAGAAAGGATCATTATGTTCAATGTAGCCCTCTTCCAATATATATCACTGATTTCAAATTTGTACAGATCTATGGAGTCTTGCCATTTGCAGGCTACCATTCCATCAAATCAATTTGAGCTTATCCAATTATTTGCATTCTTATTTGTTTCAATTCAACAAATGTTTTGCATGTTTTAATTGATAAAATGTCATTGTTTTAAACAAATAAATTTTTCAAAATTGTTGTTTTAAACAAAGTGAATATTCACGATGACAAAAGGATGCTCAGGGATGTCTCAGTGCTCTCCCGAGGGTGGTATGATTCCCAACAGGTAAGACATTTGTTCATATTCCTGGCATTTGATTGTATCCTCTTTCTCCCGCTTTGTTGTTGGGGTTGTTCCCCAAGCAGAGGTGGTGGTTGAAGACTCAGTTTCTTCTCCAGCAGTAATCCCCCAGCATGGTTTGTTCTCCTTGTGGTAGATTCAGTGATTGGTGGATTGATATCCTGGTACTTTACCGCTTTCCTCAGCATTGTCGCGAGCAGAGCTGTTGGTGGGGTTGTTCCCCAGTATAGTCGCAAGCAGAGATGTTGTTGAAGACTTCGCGTTCTTCGCCAGCAGTAATCTCTCCCCCAGTGCAGTTGCCAGCGGAGTTGTTGTGTCTCTCCTCAACATGGTTGCTTTCCGTTTTTCCTAGCTTAGTCTGCAGAATGGTTGTTGTGGTAATTTCTGCCTGTTGAAAGCTATCTCAAATCCCCAGTAGGGTCGGTTGGTGGCTCTAGCATCGCCAAGATTGGATTGATTTCCTGATTATTTTTGATCCTCAGTAGAGTTGCTTGTGCAGTTAGATTCTACTTGGATGTTTCTCCTTCAATGGGTTGTTCCCCAGAGTTGTTTGGAGTTGCCTTTGCAGTAGTTCTTGGTTGAGCCATGAATTCTTGTTTCTCAGTTGATGCTGGGATCCCCTGCAGATATCCTCAGGATTTTCCTGATCCCCTACAGATTGGTCTTGGTGGCAGTTTTGCCCGTTGTGACTTTCTGTACCCTGTCTGGGTTGTTTTGCTGATCCATTGCTCAGAGATTTAGTGTATCCTGATCTCTTTGTTTCCCCTGCAGTATCCGCAGATCTTTGCTTTACAGCATGTGGATCTCTAGCAGATTGGCTTTCCAGTTGGTTTTTCCCCTGGAAGTATAGTACCAGGCGTTTGATTCCTGGACCTGGTTGTGTTAGATATGTCTGTTTTGTCAGCATTCATCAAACATAAATCACGCATATTCATGCATATTCATAAAACATTCAGATATTCATATTACATTTTTGCCATATATCCTTTTGTTTGTTATTCTTCTGCTATTGGTGATATAGATCTCTTTATAGATCTTCCCAAGCAGATGTTGGGTGGTTTAAATCTCTCCATATAGAGTCAGCCCATAAGCAGAAAGTGTCTGTCTTTTCTTCTGCAGTTCCCCACTGAGATATATCCTAGTGGATGACGGTTTCTTCCGTTTCCTCCCAACACATATATTGGGATGGATTTTCCTATTGAGTTATATCCTCATAGGATGTGTTTTGATTCAGTCTGTCTTTTCGGATCAATCCCGAATCGGCGTTTTGTCAGCTGTTTCTAGTGCTTCCCTGTGGAAGAAATGAAGGGTTTGCCCAGTAACCGGCATCAATTCATTTATCCCCAGCGGAGTTTTTTGGGCCTCTACCCTTATACCGGTAGTTGTAAGTCCTATGTTCCTTGCTTCTTGGCGGAATTTGTGGTTATATACCTTTTACTCCTCAAGCAAGAGTTGTTGGTCTTCTACCCAGTAGTTGGTAGTCGTAAATCCTGTTTGCCTGCTCTCCAGCAGTTTGTGGTTTGTTATAAACCCTTTTTTGTTTCCTGTGCGGATTTGTGATTCGTTCCATCCCCACGCGGAGTTGTTGGTTTTCTACCCAGTATTCGGTAGATGTAAACCCTAATTTGTGGTTATTCCCACCAGAGTATGGCTACTACCCGTATTCGGTAGTTGTAAGTCCTATCTCTTTCCCCTAGCAGAGGTAACCTTTGTGGTTCGTTCTGGTTGATGGTGGATTTTCTGTTGTTGTGGCTTGTTATCCCCACACAGAGTTTGCGTTTCCCTGTGGTGATTTTTATCCCCAGTGGAGTTTGTGGTCTTCTACCCCGTATTCGGTAGTTATAAATCCCATGTTGTGATTGTTCTCCCCATTGGAGTTTGTGCCTTATGGTACGAGTGGATAATTGCCGGTTGCTAGCAATTTTTATCCCAGCTGAGTCTTTGGTTTCTACCCAGTAGTCGGTAGTATTAATCTCTTGTTTCTTCAGCCAGATTTTTGGTTTCTACCCCGTATTTGGTAGTTGTAAACCCTAATTTCTCCTTTGCAGAGTTAACCTTGTTATTCATCCTAACCGATGATGGTTACTCTTTGTGGTTATCTTCATTCGTTGTTCGATGTTGATATTACCTCTTTGCTTTTGGATAATTGCCGGATGCTAGCAATTTATCCCCAGCAAGTTGTCTTCTGGATCATTGCCGTATGCTCGCAATGTTATCCCCTTTTGTAGTTGCCAGTGGGTCTTTTCACCGTTTGCTAGTGATTTGTTCCCCGGATCATTGATTGTTTATCAATACATCCCCAGCCAGTCCCTGTGGATAATTGCCGGATGCTTGCAATTCATTCTCAGCGGATCGCCTTTCATTTACCTGTTTGCCTGGTAATGATTGTTGCTCCTTTTGATTGGTCATCATTATATACCTATTTTGGTATCCCGATGCCTTTCTTTTCGGTCGATTTATCCTTTGTTAACCCTTATACCGGTTATGGATAATCTTCCATGCGAGTATGTTATCCACGTTCTGACGGTAATGGATAATATATCTCAGGCGCTCTTTAGTCGAAACCTTGTGTGTTCCTCTGGTCGAGTAAGATTCGTTATTCCCTTTGCGGAGTCGAATATTTGTTGTTTCGGATAATTGTCGGATGCTTGCAGTTTATTCCCTTTGAGTTGGCTTTCGTTTACCCGGATGCTTGGTATCGATTGTCTCTCTTCTTTGGTTAGTCACCTATTATATACTTCGGTATCTCTGGTGTCTTTTCCTTTCGAGTGTATTATTCACGGTCTGCCGGTAATGAATAATATATCTCTTTCACTCTTTGGTCGGAATCCTTTGTTGATCTTCCCCAGTAGAGTAAGATTCGTATTCTTTGTAGAATCGAATATCCATCCTTTAACCAGTTTGTGTTTTGGATGATGAGTGCTTTGGCATATATACCAATTCACGTTTTCGGTAGATCACCTATTATATACCCAGTAACCGGTATCCTTGGTGTTTCTTACCATGCGAGTGTATTATCTACGGTCTGCCGGTAATAGATAATATATCTCATGCGAGTATTCTATCCACGTTCTGACGGTAATGGATATTATATCTCATGCGCTCTTTGGGTTTGTGTCCCCAGTTGAGTAAGAGTCGTTTTCCTGTTATGGATTCGAATGTTCATCCTGTAAGTCGATTTGCTTTTTCAAGCCCTCCTTTCGGATGATGAGTGTTTTGGCATATATACCAATTCACGTCTTTGGTAGGTCACCTATTATATACTCCGGTATCTCTGGTGTCTCTTCCTTTTCGAGTATATTATTCACGGTCTGCCGGTAATGAATAATATGTCTCATACACTCTTGGGTCAATCTGTTGATTGTTTTCTCCGCAGAGTAAGATTCATATTCCTTGTGGAATTGAATGTCCATCCTATAAACAAGTCTGTTTTTCTAACTTCCTTCAGGATGATGAGTGTCTTGGCATATATACCAATTCACGTTTCGGTCGGTCACCTATTATATACCTCGGTATCCCAGGTGTTCCTTCCCTTCTGCTCCCTATTATGACCTTGGTCCCCTGTGGAGTCAGATTTTCCTGAGTTTATGTACCTTTTTCAGGTCTTTCTCAGACGTTTGGATTGATTGATATCCCTCACCCTTATACCGGTCTTAGATATTCATTCTTCCTGAATTTGTTGCCCGTATACCGGCGACATCTCATCCTTTGGTTTCCCCTGGAAAGTCTTTTTTCTAGATTTCCCCGGTGGAGTTGTGTTGCTATTGGTGTGGCTGTATTGGTGTTATCCCCAGTACATGCATTTCGCGAGTCAGCTTGAGTCTTTCCAATGGAAATGTTTTCCTTTGGAATTGCTTCTTTCCCCGGTTCGAGTCCTTTACTTCCCCAGTGAGGTCTCCAGTCTGATTTCCGTTATTCCATAATCAGAGTCGTGTCTTGCACACGTTGTGTCAGTTTTGTTTTCCCCAACTCGAAGTCGTGTCCTGCTCACGCATTCCTTTTCTTTTATTATCCCCAATAAGAATCCCCATGAGAGTCTTGTTAGAGTCTCTGTTCCTGGTGAGTGTATTACTCCGATGGATCGTCTTTTCTTCTGTGTGAATCATATTCCCCATAGAATTTGTGTCTTTTACATGCATATATCTGCATCATGAGGTCTCTTAGGGACCAAAATTTGTCTCATTAATGTTATTTAAGCCCATTCTACCGCGTCGATATGAAGATTTCTAAACTTCACTTCTCCGACTAGAATGACCTTAAATAGGGGCATCTGTAAGACCCCAATTTTTGCCCTAAGATCCCTCATGGCTCATATCATGTCATATCATAGCCTCAAGGATCAGTACATGCCTTTGCTTCCCTCCTAGTGGTTGGGTTACCTTGTGAGTGTGGTTCTTGATCACCAAGCATGTATTGCATTTGTATATCATTGCTTTTCATATGTTTACTAACCAAAAGTACAAAAATATTGTCATCTAACCATGTTACTTGCAGATGAAGCTAACTAAGTCAAAGCATTCATTGAGCAGTGGATGGTGGCCATTCTTGAAGGATTTGGGCACCATGATCATTCATTGAGAGTTCATATAACTTGTGATATCATTTGGTATCAAAATCTCAAGTGGTAGAGGCTTGAATCTCATCAAGGCATTCATCAGTCAACTGAAGCCCTAGCCAGTCAACTGCAAAGTAAATTATGGATTTGGAGGTGGGAAGTGATTAGAAATACTCCATTCATGTTCAAACAAGTCTCATTTGAAATTTCAAATACTCACATTGAAGGATTTGAGGTCATACCAAAAGTTTCCAAAAGGAAAAATGACCTATGGTTTCAAGTTTCCAAAAAATGGCAAGTTTTTGGAACGACTTCAACTCAACTTTCCATCATCAAAAAATCTTCAAATGGAACTTTGTTGAACATGAAAGTTGTAGATCTTTCTCTCCATTTCCAAAAAGTCCAAGATCGTGAGAATCGGATGAACGGTTGAGGAGATATGATCAAATTACCACCGAGCGTGCATGGCAAAATTTTCCATGTATCGATACATACGAATTTCGCATCGATGCATGCAAGGCAAAAAATGCTATGTATTGATACAAACAAGTTATGTGTCGATGCATACTGTTAAAAAGTGCTATGTATTGATACGTACGAGTTGTGTATCGATCCGTACTGTTAAAAATGTGCTACGCATCGATGCAGGAGCTTTTGTATCAATACATAACTCTATTTTGAGCTCTCATACAGCACTGTTCACGTCCATATTACTTCATGCACCATTTTCATACACAAGGGTGAAAATCCCATTTTGTCAAAAAACACCTCCATTTTTAATCATTTCCATTTACCAATTGGTTAATCATGTTTAGAGGGTGATTAGTAGAGAGTATAAAAGCCTAATTCTAACAGAATTGAAGGGGGGATAATCACATTTTCAGATCCAATCCAAAACGCCACCAAATTCTCTCAATTTTCACATTTTTTTTATATTCACTTTCTTCATCATTTCATCAATAAGTCATCAATATTGTTGCGATTTCTTTGTGGATTCTTGGTGTGCAGGTGAATCTAAAGGACTGTTTCAAGCATTGAAGCAAAATCGTGGCCAAATTCTCACTGTGCAAAGTATCATTCATCAATGGCAGCTGCAATTTTCCGCGGATTCAAGCACCTGTGAGCTAAGATTTCTTCACTATTCACCTCCTACATCATCAATCGCGATCTGTTTGCATCAATCAAGGCCAAAAACACGCTGAACCGCGAGCTGCATCATCAAGAGGTGAGTTTTCAATTTCTTTAATTCTTGAAATCAATGTATGGCTTATGTAGTGCGTAGAACGTAGATCATTTTGATGCTTGAACCATGCGATTTCATCCACTAATCATCAAGATATTGTAGATTTAAGTTTGTGTACCAAAACTTCTTTCGATCGGATCTTTACGTATGTTAATCTTTAGACATTTTCATGGCCATAATCGTGACCTACGCTGAGAGACGGAGAGAACGGTATAAGGCTCGTGCGATTTGGTGAAGAAATGGTCCTAACCGAATCTGCAAGTGATGAACTCGAAGAACACGCAGATGAACTTCAAATTCTGGAAATATTTCGCGTTTCAATCCGTTTCGTTGCCTGGCAAATTTCAAAACGTGTTTGGCGCCGGTTTCGCCCAATCAGATGCAGCCACCGAATTAAATGATGCTGCGCGTTTTGGACTTGGCATTGGGTTATTACGGTTCTGCCACTGCGCCTAATTAAGTCACTTAATGCAATTAAATAAATATTTCAATAAATTAACAAAACTTACAAAAATCATATTAAATTCAATTTTAGTCCAAATTAATTGGGACTTTTTTCGTTAGATCCCAAATTTCCCCTAGTTTTTTTTAGGCATAGTAGTGCAAGTTGTGCCTGGTATAATTTTAGAATGGCTTATTGATTTTTGACATGTGTGCAATATTCATATGTTTTACCATTTTAATCACCAAATAATCATGCCTTAGCCAAATTTAATGAAATTTCATATGATGATTCTTGACACATTCCTGGAGATTTTGATGTATAATTTGTGATTTTTGGATCTCTGGTTTGATAGATATGATTAATTCTTTTTGAGTGTGACAATATGTGTCACACTATGCTATGCTGTGTTCATGATTTATTTTTCCATGCTTATGCTAGGCCTATGGCTCTGATTTTTTGCATGAGATGACTTTTATATGCTAGGTTTCACACTGATTTTTTGTGGATTTAATTGATCCATTTTCTATTTGATTTGGATTTTTGATTGCTGTTTAGCATTTTTGGATAGTTTCTGGAGTAACAAACTTACATGTCTTGTAGAATTCTCATCCCTTATCCTATGAATGTGAAAATTGGTGGAGTGTTTCCTAACATGTTTAGCTTTAATTTGGCTTTGGTCCCACTCATTTCCCATTTGATCTCACTGTTTTGCAATTGATTGAAGTAGACTCTTGTTTTGTGACCTAGTTTAGGTTGGTTTTTGCATGCCATGACATGTTGAATTTAATTTCCCTACTTCCACTAGTCCAAATTGCATGAAAATTGACATGTAGCTCATTGAGTGTGTCCTGTTTAGTATAGAATTTTTGTAGAATTTATTGAGCTGTTTTGATATTTGTTTGACTGAAATCTTGCTGTTTACTCATTTGTGATTCATACTTGCTTACTTTGAGTTAAATGGTGCATAAAATAATATTAGTGCATAGTTTGGATGTGAGACCAATTAGGTTCTCTTTTTAATTGATAAACCTTGATTTTGATCATGTTTCACTTGCTGTTTTACATTTTTTCCATCCTTTGGACCCTAGGCTTGTCCTAGTGGTCTTGTTACTCATGTTTGAGTTTGACTTTGACTTTTCAGGTTAAGAAGCAAAGTGCTTAAAAGGAATTAATGCAAGTTGAATTGTTTCATTTGACTATTATAAACTCACTTGCTTTGTTTTGTAGGTGGCTTGGGTCACTTGTGCTTTGTGCTATGCACATTATTGTTTGATTGTACATTGTTGTTAGTTATATGTTGTTGTTCTGTTTATGAGGGGATGCTGATTATATTTGATTGATTTCAGGTACCCTTAGTTGCTCAGTTCTCTTAAGAACTTGCATTGCTTTGCTTTGATAGCATTTGCATTGAGGTAGACTCTCTTGTCTCCATGTAGTCTGGAAGACCTGGCTTGTTATTTAGCCAGGCAACTGTCTGAAGTCCTCCTTAAGAGGCGATGTTTGTGATTGTTTATGTTTGTCCCAAGCAGGAAAAGTCCTTTAAATAAGGCAATTGGTAGATCAAAGAGATATATAGCCTATCTCCTACTATTCTGTGAGTCTTCTCCTTGCTCCCATTACATGGTTGTAGCATTGAGATCCAAACCCAAGATCTATAGAGTCAATAAAATGTGGAGAGAGTTCCATCTTTCTGAACTCCCACACCTTCTGATATTCAATGCTCTCCCTGACCAGGGATAAGAGTGATAAGGCACACCCCTCATATCCTTTCATCTGCTTCACCTTGGCTCTCAATGTCAAGGTTAAGAGTGCCATTTACCCTATTCCAGTGGACTTTTTAAGTCAAACCCTTTGATTGAGCCTAAATTGATTGGTTATAGTGGGTGCTACTTGAACTTGTTTGATTGATTATTTGATTCATCTGAACATGATTGCTTACTTGCCATTGTGCATTCATCATTATTGATTGTTAATTCTTATATGATCATTATTGCATATCCTTGTGATCTATGTTTGTTTGCCCATTGAGGACAATTGTAAGACCATGTTGATTGGCTTTTGTTCCCATGATATGGAAGGATAGAGTGTAAGACCTCATTGGTCACTCATATCTTCTTTGCTCTTGTTTGTTGTATGAGAGGATGCAATTGTAAGTCCCTGTGATGTGGCATTTGTATTCCTATGACCATACTTTTGAGGTTGGTATAAGTCCAAATAGATTGGCATCTGACATCCAAGTTTTGTTTTACTTTAGGAGGTTGGTATAAATCCATTTATTGGTATCCGACATCCGCTTTTTGCTTTTGTGAGATTGGTATAAGACCATTGATGGCATCCGGTATCATTGTTTTACTTTAGGAGGTTGGTGTAAACCCAGTTATTGGTATCCGATATCCGCTTTTGTTTGTGAGATTGGTATAAGACCATTGAGTGGCATCCGGTATCACCTTATTTGATTATTTGCCATTGTCCATTGCTTATTCCTAAGGACACACTTGAATCATCTTCTATATGATTTCAAGAGGTGAACTTCTAAGAGGTTTTACACTTCTTCATCCTCACCCTTTTTGTTTCAAAACCCTTTTCACTTGTTGACTTTTAAAAACTTGTAAATGCATGTTGTGCAAACATCTCACCTCTTTTAAAATTAGAAACCTGGACCATAAGTCCTTGACTTTTCAAACTCCATTTCATAACACTTCTTTGAATCAATCTTAATCATACCTTGACCATCCTTTTGTGAATAATCATAATCCATTAATCCAACTCACTCAATTGTTTTGTGGCTTTGTCCATGCTTATTAAGTTTTCATACATTAGTCATAGGTTTGATTTATCCTAGTTGGTTGATGTTAACCTCACCTATTTGTCCTTAGTTGATTGAATTGTAAGTCTTCCTCGCTTATTATAGGGTTAACCCCTCACTAGCGAGTGGAAGCTTTTCTCACATGGTGGACTTGTTGTTTCATAAGGTTGAGTTTTCTCCCGTGGATAACGTAAAACCTTAGTGCTATTATTTTAAAATGAACTCACAAATGTTTTGGAAATCTTTTAGCCGAACTACGGGGTTTTGATCCTTACCTTTGATGGAAGGTACGTAGGCAACGGGTTCATCCGTTCGAACACAAAAATAATTAACTTGTACATTCTTTTCTCATCATCCCACTCATGTTTGCACAATATGTCAAAACAAATAAACATTTTTTTATACAACAAGTGTGAAAAGGGCTCCCTAGGAGTACCTAGGACGTGATGGGTGCCTAACACCTTCCCATTGCGTAATTTACCCCTTATCCAGACTCTCTGATCTTTTTCATTAGTTTTCTACGTGTAAAACTTCTTAGGTTTTTGTTCGCTTTTTAACCAGTCCTTAGGATAAATAAAAGTGCGGTGGCGACTCAAATTCATTGTATGCTTTGCTTATGATTTAATCAATAGATCATATAGTAACGAATACACCGCTACAAGGGCAAAATGATCAAGAACTGATTGCCAATGGATCTTTCTGAGATAATTGTGAATCTTCCTAGGCCAAGATGCCTCTCTAATCATGACATGGATGAGCTCCTCTACTTCCAACCGAACATTGCCTGTTGCAGGTAGCCATGAAACCCTAATTTCTGATTAAATCCAGATGAACACTCTGATAGCTTTGAATCCTTCACTAATGAACTGAGGACCATAATAAGATACTTGGACCCCCCTGAGACCCTTGAGACTTGTATACTTAGAAAATGAAGTCCAATTCTCAATCTTTCTTTGTGTAGGCTCCTTCTGTTAAGGAGTGATCGATCAAAACCTGATCTCCATGTCACTAATGCAGTATGCAATGAGTATGACCTAATATGATGCTAATGAAGTGTAAAACATAATCCCATGCCTCCAGGAAAAATGGAGGGTAAATTTTGGGGTATTACATGAGTCTAAAGCTATTTTTGTCAACTCTATTGAATATGGCGTTGAGAGCTCAAAAATTACCATTTCATTCTTCACCTTCTTCTTTAGAATAATCTTCTTTGGCTTCATGGGTTTTGTTCCATCTTGTGTAGTAACCATTTGGGGGTGTCCATCCTTGGATTACTTCCTTCCATGTTTTGTTATCACTATATTTGAGAAAGGAAACCATGCAGGATTTCCAATAATCATATTTCGTTCCATATAAGATAGGTGGACGATTCACAAATCCTTCTTCCTTAGCATTGTCAATTTTGAAGAAAATGTGTATATCCCTAGAGCTCACTTCACCAGAATAGGGTGCTTGCTCTGATGCCAATTGATGTTTTGTTCGTCTAATGGAAATATGGAAGACACAATGTCTGGGACAATGTGTATGATAAGATTAATGCAATAACAAATAAAATAAGAATGCAAGTAAATGGACACGAGGAATTATTAATGCACTTCAGTGCAAAGTCACATACGTCTAGAGGGCGTTAACCTAAGAGAGAAAATCCACTCTTAATAGTAAACGTACAAATTGGTATTAGTTGACCCCTTATAGTTCAAACCCTCTTTTCTTAGTACTAGCCATGAAATCTTATTCAGCACCTGAATGCAAACCCCTCTCACTTTTTCTCAAGCACTCTCCCAAGTGTTTGAACAATTACAATATTTTATGAATGATGAAATTAATTACAACTCAAAATAAACTCCATTCTTCTATATTGGAATGTGACTAGTGAATAGAGTTTAACAATACAAAACATAAAACCAAAACAAAAGGAACCGCACAGCTAAAACACGTCTTGCTTGTTTCTCAAGTTTTAAGTCTTTACATAGAGGGATCCTTCTTAAATAGAAACAAAATCTAGTTGCTAGCCTATTAGGGTATGTATCTGTCATACCTCAATTTTCTCTGAGAATTTTAAAACTTTCATATATCCGACTTTTCTTCACTTTGCATCATCTACATAAGATAACATGTCTTTCATCATGCATAATTCCTAAAATATTTGCCAGAATAAATTTTCAGATATACAGAAAGACCAGTTGAATCAATTTTCAAATATACGTAAAATTAGCGGGCATAAAATTTAAAGGTCGGGCTTACAGACGTCAGTTTTATTGATCTACGATTTGCGTAGTTTAACCTGGCGTGCTCGTTTAATTGTTCTGCTTCTTTTGCGATGGTATTTTAATCAGCCTGGACCTTTCCAACCAGGTGTTTTTTACTTTAAAATTTGACCAAAACCTGTCAATTTTCCAGAAGTTTATTTTGTACTGGTCATTTTAGTGCATTCATTTTAATTTTTCGAGCATTTTTAAGCGCATTTTTTATTCATTTAAAGTCCTTTTATTTTTACTTTATAACGTTTATTTTAAAGTGTGTGAATTTTGTTTATCTTAATTGAATTAATTTCATTCTAATCTCATTAAGAATCTAGAAGGGACAAGTTAGTCATTTTAAATTGATTGATAATTTGTGTTTCTTTATTTTAATCCTAGTTGTTAAATTGATTTTGATCAATGGTCCAAACTTGGCTATCCATGTGTTTTTATATCCACCAATCAAAAAATTCAAAAGAATAAAAGTATAAGTAAAAGAAAAGAAAATGATGGAAGCAAAAGTTGAAGGATATGCTATCCATTTTCACGTGACTAGGAATCCTCTCTTTCCAATAAAAGCTACGCGCCCCATCACAATTGGATAAAGGAATAGGTGACACACACCTCATTATTCCTCGAATAAGCAAGTGGGAGGCGCTCGCCTCACTACCGCGAATATTCGACTTCCGTAAAAAAAATTCAAATATCAAATTGGACGAAATAGGAATAGGGGCGCTCGCCTCACTATCCCTCGAATAATCAAATAATTGGGGCGCTCCATATTCCTCGAACATTCTTCGTCCCCTTCTAAAAAATATTCAACACATCAAACCTATCTTTACTCGCCTCTGTGCGGTCGAAACCAATCAAACCAATCTTTTCTCGCCCTTGTGTGATTGAAATCCTTTTTAGAAAGAACATTGTTTAGTCCCTTCTAATGCGAATACAAACTAGAGCTTACACTACTAAAAATTTGGTATTTAGTGACTGAATTAGAGACCGAAATAGCTTAAAAATCAATCATTATAACCGTTTTCAGTGATCGAAATATAGTGACCGATTTAAACACCATTTTTAGTGTGTTAAAGAAATTAAAGTTAAATAAAAATAATTGTCTCATGCAAGTATCAAACTCACACCCTTGGGTTATAGAATACCATGCTACCACTGGGACACATCACAATTAACTTCCGTAGCAATTATACAGTTTTAAAACCATGTCGTCATTTATGGTTAGAGTGATAACTTGTAACAATCCGATGGGCCATAATAGTGGTACATTTTTGAATAATCAACACAGAAAAATCCAATGGAGACCTAAGAGTGTTATGCACTTGATTAGTATAAAACTTGGTTATCCCATATATGTTATGCACACACAAATCACAACTTCAAATATGGCCTCCTTTTATCAATCCTTACAAGTGTTGTTCCTTGCTTCCCTTATCCTTGTTCCTCATGGACTTTCTGTTTCTTTACCACCTATATTTCATCATCTTCCTCCTCATCTTCATCATATTTTTCATCATTTTACTCCTCCTCATCCATCACCAACTGATAATAAAATTGATCCACTTTATGCATCTTCACCCCGTCCTTACAAACTACCAACTGATTCTAAGCCACCATATCATAGAAAAATTCCAGCAGATAAAATTCATATCTAAATCATGCGTCCAACAAAGCATATTAATATATATTTTATTAAATAAGTGGTGCTATTTAGCACTTAGTTACCAATGCTTGACTTTGCCTACGTACTTATGGGTTTAATCCCTTCGTTTTATATCTATTTTTATTTTGTATCAGTTTACCATGATAGGAGAGCATTATACATGTGGAATGAATATAAATCATGAGAGAAAGTTGTGTTTTGTTCTCCTATTTACAAATAAATAAAGTTTATGCATTTGAGATTTTGTTGGTAATCTTTCATCTGTTCATAATATTATCCATCTCATATTATAATATTGTTTTAAGATATTGGCATAAACATCGTGGAAAATACAATTAATACCATATATTACTTATATTTACTAAAATTGTAGCAAATCAGATTAGCAACAATTTACAAAACAGTGGTCAAATTGTAATCTTGCTACGGAGATTTAGAGTGTGGTAAAAAATATTCATTTTGATTTTAGTGTGGTAAAAAAAATATATCACACTGGTTGTGAAAAAAGTTTTATCATAGTTGGTGGTTCGTAGTAAAGAAGTCACTGCTACAAAAAATATATACAACAAATTCAATGTTATCACGGTTTTTTGAAAGACCGTGGTCATATCTCTAAATTTAGACGTCAATATTTTATTTTAATTTTTAATTAAAAATTGTACATTAATTATATTAATAAAACTCATTTTCTTAGTATATAACTCACTATTTTACACGACAGCTCCATAATCTCTTAGATAAGTTTGAAGTTAAAATAGACAAATATGGTACGTTAAACCTTAAATCACAATTTTAAATTGTTTATTCCTAAATAAATTACTAAGTTGAACAGTTAATACGGTTCAAGTTCATTGATTTAGGGTCATTGATCCCTACAAACATAGGTTCATTCTATGAGTTAGTTAACACATACAAATCTTTAAACACAAGATTAATTAAATAACAATATTGAAATATCAATTTGTTGTTTTGAAAAATGGACAAATATGAAAGAAAGTTGAAAGAAAACTATAAGTATTGTAAAGATTTTAACTATAAAATAATAGGAGATGAATGATGAGTTGTAGAATGCTAGAAAGTCATTAATCAGTATAAGATAAGTTTCCGATACAATATAATTTTGCATATGATTATTTACAAAATCAATTTATTAGGTTATATGTTCAAAAAGGGGTTAGTGAAATAAACAATCGACATTAGATATAATAAGCTCAACTCGATAGAACAAGATGAGAGTTGTAGAAAGAATCATAAAAAACATAATATCAATATCAACATCAACAACAACAAAAACAAGAAAAAAACACAACAACAACAACAACAAGAATATCAAGAGTAATAACGCCAATAAACAACAACGTCAATAAACAACCTCTAGGTTTACAATATCAACAATAAGAACATCAACAACAAATCAATAACAAAAACAAAAATAACAAGAAAAATTCTAAAGTTTCAGATCTCAACAACATCAAAACAACAACAACAACAACAACATAAACAACAACAACGACAACAACAACAACCAAAACAACAACAATAACAACAACAACAACAATATTAGTAGTGATATTTGACGTACCAGATCTCTAAAGAAGAAATAAAAGGAAATGATTTGGATCTCTGAAGAAGAAACGAGAGTACTAAACACATAATATCTTCATATTCAAGATGGTATGTGTTTATGGCTCTCATTGTTTAGGGATCTTCGTTAAGGTTTTGTTTATGTTGTTTAGACAAATGAAATTGGATGTTACAAGGTAAAGATATATATATATATATATATATATATATATATATATATATATATATATATATATATATATCTATATATATATATATATATATATATATATATATATATATTACTTCAGTCGGAAAGAAAACCGAGATGAAAAGTAGCGTACTTTTAGATTAACAATAAAATATTCAATAAGTCGCCACTTTTAATGAGATAAAACTATAAACAGAGGATGATGGGATTTTAATCATGTAACTGAATATGTTTACCCTCGGTTTTCAAAATAACCGACGTAATATATTATATATTT
This sequence comes from Lathyrus oleraceus, assembly GCF_024323335.1. Taxonomy (NCBI): domain Eukaryota; kingdom Viridiplantae; phylum Streptophyta; class Magnoliopsida; order Fabales; family Fabaceae; genus Lathyrus; species Lathyrus oleraceus. Next base: position 504,730,035 of record NC_066583.1, on the reverse strand, counting down.
TTTTATAAAAAAAACAGGGCGCATCCTGGAATTATATCTCGGTTTTTTAATACGTGAGGTGAAATCGTCGTCATGAATTCTATTATTTGTAGTAGTGAAAGAAAAAGGTGTAGGAAAGAAATTAAAAAGAAGGAGAAGAAGAAAAAGACTTTACCTTTCTAAACAGGTGAAGGTCTCATCTTCGTAGGTTAGTACTTCCTTTTCACCATACATGATGTGTTATTTTTTATTCTTGTGAGAGTGTTGTATTCTTGTTGATTGTGTTTGTTGTTTAAGGTTTGATCTGGGTTAGGTTTGGTTTAGGCATAAGAGTGGTTAGATTCTAGGGTTGGGAATTTTCTTAGTTGAATTTTCTGTTCGATGTTTGATCGATGTTCATGTTGTTTGGATCTAGGGTTTGATGCTTGTTCTGGGTGATTTGGAAGGAACTTAAGTTATTTTTAGGTTGGTTCAAGGTTAGGTCAGGGTTCCTAAAAGGGGTTAGGGTTCGTATCAATGTTGTTAGAGTTCATAAGGAATCTGGGTTTGGATAGTTGAAATTGGGTTAGGGTTCATCTTTAGGGTTAGGGTTATTAAGGTTATGCGTACTTAGGTATAGGGTTCTCGTGTTTATATGAAGATTCGGGTTTGGTGTTCATCATTGGATGAACACTGATGAATGAGGGGTGGTTTGGAAGGTGGTTTAAGGAATAACATGGTGGTCAGATGGGCTAGGTAGAGAGAGAAAGAGAGAGAGAGAGAGAGAGAGAGAGAGAGAGAGAGAGAGAGAGAGAGAGAGAGAGAGAGAGAAAGAGGGTGCAGAGAGAAATGAAAGAGGGAAACAAAGTGAACTCTGGAGAGAGTTCACTTAAATACTTCCCTTGCGTGACCTCTGATCCTGCGCATGTGGCTCAGTGTGAGCCTTCTAATTTTCATACTTTAACCTATTTCAATGCACATGCGCACACTCTTGTGCAGATGTACCCTCAATCACTATCCTCTAATATGTTGACCCGTTGATGATCAACTGATCCATCATATATATATATATATATCATATATATATATATATATATATATATATATATATATATATATATATATATATATATATATATATATATATATATATATATATATATATATATATATATATATATCTATATATATATATATATATATATATTATATATATATATATATATATATATATATATATATATATATATATATCTATCTATATATATCCTATATATATATATTATATATATATATATAATCTATATTATATCTCTATATATATATATATATATATATATAGATAATATATATACATATATATATATATATATATATACATATATATATATATATATATATATATATATATATATATATATATAATCCCGTTAAAGACAAAATTTAATTACTCTATCATTTCCTAAATTTTTAGATCAATTCATATAATAAAGTATATATTTATTATCAAAAAATCATAATATAGGTATTCATGCTCTAATATCATTTGTTAGAGAAATTTTATTCAGAATATTGATATTATAATTTTTACAATGTTCTAATTTTATGAAAAATAATACCTACCTGGATTTTGAATGATGATTCTTGTATTTAGAATGTGTCTATGACACAATAGTTTATTTTTTAATACTTGAAACTGAAGTCTCGTTACAATTATTTTACCCACTATAAGATTATTAGAAAAATCAATTGTAAAACAAATGGACTGATACTAGAATCATGAACAAATCACTTTTTTATAGTATTTTAAGCACTCTCAAATTATTTTAGAATTTGTGCACATAAATACTCAAGATAATTCTGCTTATACTCGAGATTGTAAAGACCGATAAATACTCAAATGTAGGAAATATGAAATCCTGAAATTTTGTATGAAGAAGGTATATTCCATGCTAAAACCCTCACATACTAGAGGTGGACTAACTTTGATTTAGTATTGAGTAGTATGGTCAATATGAAAAAAAGACTATAATGTACGTAACAATGTCCATCAAAATAATTAGGACATAGCAATAACAAAATGTCAAAACGAATACAACACCAAGTAATAGCCAAAACGAATATAACACCAAATAACAACAATACATTTCATATGTATATAATTCTGTTAAAAGACAAATTTAATTACTATATCATTTTCTAAAAAATTTAGGATCAATTTGATATAATAAAGTATATATTTATTAAATAATCATAATATGGGTATTTATACTCTGATATCATTTGTTAGAGAAATTTTATTTTGGATCTTGATATTATAAGAAAAATTTGGTGTTTTAATTTTATGAAAAAATAATACGTATCTGGATTTATAATGACGTTTCTTGTGTTTAGAATGTGTCTATGACACAATAGTTTATTCTTTTATATTTGAAACGAAAGTCTCGTTATCATTATTTGACCTCTTATAAGATTGTTAGAAAAATTAATTGTAAAATAAATGGACTAAGACTAGAATCGTGAACGAATCTCTTTTTTTATTATTTTAAGCACTATCAAATAATTTTAGAATTTGTACGCAGGAATACTTAAGATAATTCAATTATACTCGAATTTTCACAAAATCAATAAAAATCTCAAATATAAAAAAGATGAAATCCAACTTTTGTAGAGGTGGGCTAACTTTGATTTGATATTTAGTAGTATGGCAAACATGAACAAAAGACTATAACTTCGTAAGAAAAAAGACTATAAATTTTATAGTAGTATTGTGCTCAATGAAAGTCTAAGGTCTCAAACAAAGTCAATTACTAAATGTCAAATTTTGGTGTTACAAATTCCATGAAGTTTCCATCTTAGGTCCCATGTATTTGGAAAACTAGATCAGTAGTACCATTCTTTTAATTTTTAATAGAAGACCTGTTAGAACCAGCCACTAGTTCCTTATCCTATCCTATCTTAATTTGTGCTTTAATTACAACCATTCATCTTAATATCCTATCTAAACCCTTTGCCTCCCAATACACAACCTCTCACATGATCAGAATATTGTTGTTAACACGAAACCTCTCAAAATAAGAATTGATCGTTTTTAAAATTAGTTGTAGTTGTTATATTTTGTAATAGATAGTTCTTGGTTAATTAATTCTTTTACAAATTAGTTATAAGATTTGTAAGTTGGTCATGATCAATATATTAAGTGATGGTGATTGAAGTAAGCAACATAAATACTAAACAATTTAATTACTTATTTTTATTTATCTCTTATTTGGGCTTAACCATACTTTTTGAATATGGTATCAGAGTCATAATTGTCATCATGAAGGAAATATGATTCTACTTATCGTTGAAGATAAACTTTAGTCACCACCTTCTTTGTTTTTAATGTTTTTCTCATTCCATTATATTCTTTCCTTTTCTTTTAAAAATATTTCAGAGCAACTTACTAACTGTGTTTCTACCAATTTCTAAGCTTAAACCTATGATTATAATGTTGTAACAGTTATAGAAAGAAGGCATTGTTGAATTGTAATTTCTTGGGTCGAAGCTGGTTGCTCGACAAAATAAGGAAGTGTCAAACCATTTATACATATTTAATAGTGTTAGCTATTTTGGGCTTTTATAGTTTTGAGCCTTGGCTTGAGGTCCAAATTAACCTAAATATATAAATAGAGGGAGTAACCCTTATTTTGTAACAGAGGTGAATAGAGTATTCACAACACTTGTAATTCACAGTATTTTGCAGTTGCAAAGTGAATAAAAAGTTTTCCACAGTTTGTAGGCAGAGAGAAACTCTGCAGAATTTTATTACTCTTCTCCTTAATTGTTCTTTACTTTCTTTTTCTCTCTATTGTTCTTCTTTTTTCGTTGTTATTGTGTGGGTAGTTACAATCTTGTTCATCAAGATTGATTGAAATTCTCCATAGGTTTTTGGGGATTTCCAACATCTGGTATCAAGAGCTCCGATTTAATCGATTCGTGGGGAGAAAATCACCATGGCAACGAATCATCCAAATGGGTATTTTCCAGCAAATCTTCTAATTCTCAAGAACACCAATTATGAGAATTGGTGCAAGCAGATAAAGGTTGTGTTCTGTTATCAAGATCTTTGGGATCTTGTGAAGGAAGGAGTAGTAACGCTTGCAGAAGCTGCGACAGATCAAGAAAAGGCTACACATAAAGAATTGAAGAAGAAAGATTATAAAGCTCTCTTTATAATCCATCAATATGTTGATACATATAACTTTGAAAAGGTTAGTCATGCAGAGTCAGCAAAAGAAGCATGGGAAATTCTGGAGAAATCGTTTGGAGGCGCAAAGAAGGTGAAAGATATGAGGTTACAAACTCACAAAATAACGTATGAATTGCTTCAGATGGAAGACAATGAAAGCATAACTGATTTTTTCACCAAGGTTATGAAATTGGTGAATCAAATGAAGGTATGCGGAGAAGTGTTTACATCAAGATCTGTTGTTGGAAAGATCTTGAGGTCATTGGCTCCAAAGTTCGACCACGTGGTAATAACCATAAAAAAGTCAAAAGATTTGTCAAAACTGACAAAGGAAGAGCTTCAAGGGACGCTTGAATCTCATGAACAAAGAATGGATGAAAGAGCTGCAGGAAAGTCGAAGAGTGATACGGCTTTGCAGGCTCAATCAACAAAAGAAAGAAAAGACAAAGGTAGCTGGAATGGAAATAAAGGCAGATGAGGTTACAACAATTCGACTGGTCGAAATCAGCAAGAAAGAAACTGGTCAAATAAGAGAAAACCCTGGAACCAAGACAACCAAAGAGGTGGTGTTGTAGGTAAAGGAAGAGGTGGTGGTCAAAATCCAGACAAGAGTCACATTCAGTGTTACAATTGTCAAAGGTATGGTCACTATTCTAGTGATTGTCCAGAAAATCAGAAGAATTAAGAAACTTATGCAAAGCTGGCGAAACATGAAGAAGAAGAGACATTGCAGATGGTTACAACAAGAGAAGAAGAGAGATTCAAGGACCAGTGGTACTTGGACTCAGGATACTCATCACACATGTCTGGAAGAAAAGATTGGTTTGTCAACATAAAGCCCTCAATGAAGAACATGGTGAAATTTGCAAATAACAACACTCTAGCAGCTGAAGGTGTTGGTGATGTTCTGATTATGAGAAAAGATGGCAAGAGGTCAGTAATTTCAAATTTGTTGTACATACCAGGCATGAAGAGTAATTTGCTCAGCATAGGGCAGTTGGTAGAAAAGAACTACAAGGTGTCGATCGAAGATAAGATAATGAGAGTTCTTGACTCAAATGGAAGGTTGATCTTGAAGGCTTTAATGTCTCAGAATAGAACCTTCAAGATTGAGCTTAATGTGATGGAGCATAAGTGCCTTGCAATAGCTGCCAACATAGATGAATGGATATGGTATTATAGACTTGGCCATCTCAATTTCAAAGACATCAGAGATTTGAAGAGAAGAAATATGGTTTCAGGATTACCAGAAATCGACATTCCAAACTAAATGTGTGAAGAATGTGTGCAGGCAAAGCAGCATAAGAACAAATTCAGTAAGGATGCAGGAAGCAGGTCGAAGGCAATTCTTGAAGTCATATACTCTGATGTATGTGGTCCTCTCCAGGTGGATTAGATTGGAGGTAACAAATACTTTGTTACATTCATAGATGATTTTAGTTGAAAATATATGGTCTTACCTGATCCAGAAGAAAGTGAAGTGAACGAGTTATTTGCCAAGTTTAAATCTATGGTCGAAAGACAGTGCGGTCGAAAGATCAAGATTTTTAAAACCGATGGTGGTGGAGAATATGTGTCGAAAGACTTCGATGCATTATGTGTGAAAGAAGGGATTGTGCATGAGGTGGTTCCACCCTACACTCCACAGCAGAATGGAGTCGCAGAAATGAAGAATATAACCATTATGAATATGGTTAGAAGTATGCTGAAAGGCAAGAATCTACCCAAAGAATTATGGGGAGAAGCTATGCCGATTGTGACATATATCCTGAACAGATGTCCGACGAAGAAGCTAGAAGGAATCACGCCAGAAGAGTGTTGGTCTGGTGTCAAGCCTAGATTGAGTCATCTAAGGGTGTTTGGATCTATAGCATATAGACATGTTCCAGATCAGTTGAGAAGAAAACTTGATGACAAGTCGAGTCAGATGATCCTGATAGGATATCATTCGACTGGAGGATACAAGTTGTTCGACCCAGTGAATAAGTAAGTAGTGATCAGTAGGGACGTGATCATAGATTAGCTTAAGGAGTGGGATTGGACTGAGAATGTCAAGAAAGATTCAGTGAGAATCTTTTGTGATGAACCAGCTAGTGAAGTCGAAAGAGAAGTTCGATAGGAAGAAGTCAGAGGTGAAGCAAGCATAAGCAGACCTCAAAGAACAAGACACATGCCTGCAAGGTTGCAAGACTGTGTGATTACATCAGATGATGTGGTCAATGATGAAGGTGAGATGGTACATTATGCTTTCTACGTAGATGTCGAACCTATCAATGCAACTGAGGCATTGAAAGATCCTAAGTGGATGAAAGCACTGGACGAAGAGTTCAAGTCAATCGAAGTCAATAACACTTGGTCACTTGTAGAATATCCCTAAGACAAGAAGGAAATCGATGTGAAGTGGGTATACAAGGTGAAGTTGAATCCCAGAGGAAAAGTGACTCGACACAAGGCGAGACTTGTGGTGAAAGGATTTCTTCAGAAAGAAGAAATCGAATTCGATGAAGGTTTTACACCTGTTGCTAGGATCGAAACAATTAGGTTGGTTGTTGGTCTAGAAAACATGAACAACTGGAAGATGTGTCAGATGGATGTGAAATGTCCATTCCTTAATGGCCCCTTAGAATAAGAAGTTTATGTTGCACAACCATCTGGGGTTGTGAAACATGGCGAAGAAAGAAAAGTGTACAGGCTGCATAAATCCCTATACGGACTTAAACAAGCTCCAAGAGCTTGGAACAAGAAAATATATGGCTTTCTAAGGGAGAAGGAATTTATGAAGTGCAAATCTGAACATGGAGTATATGTAAGAAGAAGAAAGAATGAATTGAAGGAGAATTGTCATCCAAGGCGCAGCGGAATTTAAAAATTTCTCCATTTAGTGATCCTTACGTATGGGCATGATCAGTGATAGAATCGTTACCTCTTGTGGCGATTCAAACCTTTGGTGCAGATCTCTGATAATGATCAAAAACCTTTGATACAGATCCACGGGGCGATCACGAACGTTGAACGACGACAACATCTCTACTCAGTCCACACGAACGGATTCCTTCAATCGCAGTGCTAGCTGTTATGAATGAAGGTTTTGAGTGAGAGAAAGAGGGAAACAAAATTCCAAGTCTCTACTTGAATTTCAGTCTGAGTGGAGTGACAATGCTTCTACCCAAGGGGTTCTATTTATAGAACCACTTGTGTGGGCTTCAAGCTAAAAAGCCCACTTAAGTGTATTTTGCCCATATCTCATAATATGTCAAAATCACTTAAGTATTCGGTACCTTACCATATTTCGTTTCCACTTAAGTGCACCGTACCTTACGGTGTTCATTAGTTACTCTATTTCTCATCAATCCGTCCTTTGTGTGTGACCCTATAGGTTTTCGCGACGTTTGCAATTATATTAAATCACGCATTTAACATAATAAATAGTGAGCGGTATCTAGCAACACATCACTGCTACCCAAGTCACGAAAATGTCATGTGATCTGACAAAACCTCTTGTGATAATAATTATGTGTATAATTACCCCTTTGCCCTTATGTCTATATTGAACATAAGGTATAGACCGTGTCACCCTTGTCCAGTTCAATATTGGGCCCATAGACATTTATCCTGTTACGCAGGATTGGCAAATTCCATCTAGGACACTCATGTCCCTCAGCATGCTTCGTGGAGTACCCATCAACTATCTTTATGGTTATCCAGTTACGGACAACGTTGGATCAGCAATAAAGCACTCGACTCTACATCTAGGATCCATAGTGGTTTCAGGTCGAAGAGTGGTATACACTATTATCACCATGAGAATAACTTATGACACTTTGCATAACTTTCTATATAGTATTCTCATAGCGGGTCAATCCGGTATAAATATTACTCCTAATATTCATACCTATGTTTAAGACTTGATAACTCTTTATCCATGATCCATGAGATGTGATCATCAGTCTACAAACATAATAGTCTTAATGCTTTAATGTTATCCCACTTCACATTAAAGCTCGACTACGGATACTTTAAGAACAGTGCCCTTATGTTTAATGTGTTCTCATGATTAAGTCACACTTAATACATTAAACGGACTATCTATTCTAGGGACTTTATTAATCAACCATAATAAAGAAAATGCCTTTTATTATTAATAAATAATTCGATACAAGTACCAAAAGTATTGGCCTCTAGGGCTTACACCAACAATCTCCCACTAGCACTAGAGCCAATCAGGCATACCCCGTATGCCCGTTGATCTAGTATGGCCATCATGCTTCTGCTGCGCAAGAGGCTTTGTCAGTGGGTCAACAACATTGTCAAGTGTAGGTACTTTACATATTTTCGCACAACGCCTAAGTATGTGTTTGGATCGTTGGTGAGATATAGGCTCCTTAGATTGTGCGATAACACCATTGTTATCATAATAGAGACCAATGGGATCCACAATGCTAGGGACTATGCCAAGTTTATTGATCCAAACAGCTTCCTTTGCTGCACTTAAGGCAACAATATACTCGGCCCCAGTTGTAGAATCAGCAACTGCATCTTGCGTTGAACTTTTTAAGCTTAAAATGCCACCATTTAAGCAAAACACATAACCAGATTGGAATCATTCATATTAAAGCGTCTCATCACTTTGTCTATGTATGTACTCTGACTTAGGCCAAGCAGCTTTGTGATCTATCTCTATAGATTCTGATTCCTAATATATAGGCTGCTTCACCTAGGTCCTTCATAGAAAAGCATTTCTCCAACCAAGACTTTACTTGTCGCAGGGTAGGGATATCGATTCCAATGAGTAATATGTCATCTACATATAATACCAGGAATACGATCATGCTCCCACTAACCTTCTTGTAGACACAAGGCTCATCTTCGTTCTTAATAAATCCATACAGTTTCACTATTTCATCAAAACGAAGATTCCATGAGTAGGTCACAGGCTCATCTTGATCCATGAGTAATACATCACCTTGATCAGATATCCATATATCTCAGGTAGGTGACGTATCCTGCCTGACCTACGCTGGTCTTTTTCTACTTGAGTAGGTTGCTCTTACACAACTACTTGTGTTTCCTGCTCTAATTCCTCCATAGGTGTATCTATGCCTTGTGATTCTTGAATTTCTTCAAGCTCTACTTTCCTCCCACTGGTTCCTTTGGAAATAAAATCCCTTTCTAGGAAAACTCAAGTTCGAGCGACAAACACTTTGCCCTCAGAAGGATTGTAGAAATAATATCCTCTTGTTTCTTTAGGATACCCCCACAAATAAGCATTTGTCAGATTTGGGCTCAAGCTTAGTTGAAATTTGTCGTTTCACATAAACTTCGCAACCTCAAATCTTCATGTAAGACATATGTGGTTTCTTACCACTCCATATCTCATATGGTGTCTTTTCAACCTTTTTGGATGGAACACGGTTAAGTGTGTAAGCTGATGTCAATAGCGCATGTCCCCAAAAGGAGTTTGGAAGATCGGCGTGACTCATCATGGATCGGACCATGTCTAACAGGGTTCGATTTCATCTCTCAGACACACCATACCATTGGGGTGTTCCAGGAGGAGTGAGTTGGGATAGGATCCCACACTCTTTCAAATGGTCATCAAACTCTAGGATTAAATACTCATCACTTCGATCTGATCGAAGAGTTTTAATATTCTTACCTAGTTGGTTTTAACTCGTTAGGTTTCACCCTTTTTGTATTAATGTTATTAATAGGCATTTCAAGATCAAGGACATATAGTCCATTGTTCATTTGTGCAGTAGCATAGAATATATCATTCAAATAAATTGAGCAATAATTGTTCTTTATTATAAATGAAAAACCAAACTTGTCCAAACAAGCAATGGAAATAATATTCCTGCTAATTGCAAGTACATAATAACAGTTCTCTAACTGAATTATTAAACCACTAGGTAAAGTCAATACATAAGTTCCTATGGCTAAAGCAGCAACCTTTGCTCCATAGCCAACTCGTAGGTCGACTTCACCTTTTGCCAAATCTCTACTTCTTTTTAGTTCCTGCACATTTGTACAAATGTGAGAACTGCATCCAGTATCTAATACCAATGATGCAGAAGTAGATAAATTAATAACAAAAATACCTGAAGTTGAAGTCTCTACTCCATTCTTCTTATCTTCCAGGTACTTTGGGCAGTTCCTCTTCCAGTGTCCGGTCTTACCGCAATGGAAGCAGGTGCTTTCTTTTGCTATGCCTCCACTAGGCTTCAAAGCAGTAGTGGGTCTGGGATTTGCAACTTCCTTGCCCTTCCCCTTATCACTCTACTTAGTGGGCCTTTTGTTCTGTCTCTTTCCATTTCCGATCATCAGAATGGACTTCCCTTTTGACTTCAGATTCTGCTCGGCAGTTCTTAACATGGCGAGCAGTTCCGGAAGAGATTTGTCCATATCAATCATATTGAAATTTAGGACAAATTGACTGAATCTATCTGGCAACGATTGCAAGATCAAATCAGTTGCAAGTTCCTTTTCGAGGGGAAAACCCAATCTCTCAAGGTTTTCCACATACCCAATCATCTTGAGTACATGGGGACCTACAGGGGCTCCCTCAGCTAACTTGCTTTGAAAAAGGGCTTTTGAAACTTCAAACCTCTCATGCCTTGCTTGCTCTTGATAGAGCAACTTCAGGTGTTCGATCATATCGAATGCTGACATGTTCTCATGTTGCTTTTGCAATTCTGAGTTCATGGTAGCCAGCATGAGACAAGCAGTTTCATTGGCATCATCGACATGCTTCTTATAAGCATCTCTTTCTGCCTTAGGTGCAGAACTAGGAGGTTCCTCTTCAGGAACAGGTGTCTCCAAGACATACAACTTTTTATCATGTTTGAGGACAATCCTCAGGTTTCGGTGCCAATCCAGAAAATTTGTCCCAGACAATTTTTCCTTATCAAGGATTGATCGCAAGATGTTGTTAGAGGTGTTTGCTGTCATGGTAATCTACACAAGGATTAATGAAAATATAAGTATCATTGACATATTTAATTAGGCCTTTAATTAAACATGCTCCCACTATTTTACTCAAAACAAATGACCCTCATCATTTGATTCGGAAAATCCCGTTGGAAGATTTTCTAGTGGGTCGAGATCCATATTTCACTTCGTTCTAAGTCCGCGTAGGCGGATTACACAAAACTAGGTTATTTAGGTAGGAACTCCTTCCAATTGTATCTCATACAACTCTCGAAAATTTCAATTGGGTGAATAACTCCTTATTCCAATCCATCATATGGATTATTCCCAACTCTTGCTTCTAAACATATATAATCTTATTATAATTTGTTTAGTTAAGTTTGACCCATTGTTTTAACAGTTGGATATTACAATTATCCCATCGCACCTTACTAATATATAGATCATGCACCTCGCGTAGGCGAAACCTACATTATCCATTACTAGTCTTGATGAGTGTTAAAACTTGGAAAACATAAACTTAATATTTAATTTGAGGGAATTGCAATTTTTCTGATCTCACCGGCTTGTTTATCATATAAACCGTCTCTCACATGCATCAACATACATTCACATGCATCAACATACAAACAAACAAAATGAAACAGTTATGGCCCCTAGCGCAATTGTTCTCCCAAGCCAATGAGAGAACCTAAGTTAACCTACAACGATCTAAGCTTCTCCAAGCAAGATCTTCAAGGTTGTCCTCCTTTGGCACTGACTTCTTTGCTTTCTTCATATCATTACATTACATGAAAGAAACTCGTTTTACATACGAGGGAGTGAGATGAGAAAAGAAGTTACATTTGGGAGATTAAGAGAGAGGCACGACACGCAGGTCGTATTTTAAAAACCCAAAACAAAACAAAGGAAAACTAAGGCCATAACCGATCACCACAAGACAATAATAAACACATTATTATTATTAATTAAAATCAAATTAAATTTCGACGACCGATCACACTACGCAGAGTCAACTCGAAAATTTTAATGAACAATTCATTTAAAATTGACGTCGTTTTTCGTACCAACACTTGATACTTCAAAGCACTTTTTCTAGCCGAACGGGTGAATTTTTCCTTGTGTTAACCGGTTAACCATATACGTTAACCGGTTAACACTGTTTGAAAACTTTTAGAAAATTCTTTTCTGCCTTGCGTTAACCGGTTAACCAAATGTGTTAACCGGTTAACACTGTTTGAAAAACTCAGAAAACTGAATTTCGTCTTGCGTTAACCGGTTAACCAAAAGCGTTAACCGGTTAACACTGTTTGAAAACTCAAAATTTTTTATTTCGCATTGCGTTAACCGGTTAACCATACGTGTTAACCGGTTAACACTGTTCGGAAAAGTGTTTAGGACGCACAACTCTTGTGCAGTCAAACCCCAATCGCATAACTCTCTGACAACACAACCCTTGTGCCGTCACTAACCCTGATGCACCCATTTCAGACCGTCAAACAATTATCGATTGTTAATTCAGTATGATTGATCAACACGTCATTGCTTCACCATACTAATGTCGGATCAAGAAGCAAATGACCATTGATCGCTCAAAGGAAAACAATCATTGAGTGTTTGAATGAACGAAACGAGAACACTATATCATATATAATGTATTTTGCATCAGGATTACATATATCACATATATGTAACTTGATCGATCTCAATTTAACCTTTGATTCATTCTGTCTTTAATCATATTATTACAGAACAAAAACAGTTATCAGATTCATGGTTTCGTAAGTGGCTCTGATACCACTGAAGGAGAATTGCCATCCAAGGCGCAGCGGAATTTAAAAATTTCTCCATTTAGTGATCCTTACGAATGGGCATGATCAGTGATAGAATCGTTACCTCTTGTGGCGATTCAAACCTTTGGTGCAGATCTCTGATAATGATCAAAAACCTTTGATACAGATCCAGGGGCGATCACGAACGTTGAACGACGACAACGTCTCTACTCAGTCCACACGAACGGATTCCTTCAATCGCAGTGCTAGCTGTTATGAATGAAGGTTTTGAGTGAGAGAAAGAGGGAAACAAAATTCCAAGTCTCTACTTGAATTTCAGTCTGAGTGGAGTGACAATGCTTCTACCCAAGGGGTTCTATTTATAGAACCACTTGTGTGGGCTTCAAGCTAAAAAGCCCACTTAAGTGTATTTTGCCCATATCTCATAATATGTCAAAATCACTTAAGTATTCGGTACCTTACCATATTTCGTTTCCACTTAAGTGCACCGTACCTTACGGTGTTCATTAGTTACTCTATTTCTCATCAATCCGTCCTTTGTGTGTGACCCTATAGGTTTTCGCGACGTTTGCAATTATATTAAATCACGCATTTAACATAATAAATAGTGAGCGGTATCTAGCAACACATCACTGCTACCCAAGTCACGAAAATGTCATGTGATCTGACAAAACCTCTTGTGATAATAATTATGTGTATAATTACCCCTTTGCCCTTATGTCTATATTGAACATAAGGTATAGACCGTGTCACCCTTGTCCAGTTCAATATTGGGCCCATAGACATTTATCCTGTTACGCAGGATTGGCAAATTCCATCTAGGACACTCATGTCCCTCAGCATGCTTCGTGGAGTACCCATCAACTATCTTTATGGTTATCCAGTTACGGACAACGTTGGATCAGCAATAAAGCACTCGACTCTACATCTAGGATCCATAGTGGTTTCAGGTCGAAGAGTGGTATACACTATTATCACCATGAGAATAACTTATGACACTTTGCATAACTTTCTATATAGTATTCTCATAGCGGGTCAATCCGGTATAAATATTACTCCTAATATTCATACCTATGTTTAAGACTTGATAACTCTTTATCCATGATCCATGAGATGTGATCATCAGTCTACAAACATAATAGTCTTAATGCTTTAATGTTATCCCACTTCACATTAAAGCTCGACTACGGATACTTTAAGAACAGTGCCCTTATGTTTAATGTGTTCTCATGATTAAGTCACACTTAATACATTAAACGGACTATCTATTCTAGGGACTTTATTAATCAACCATAATAAAGAAAATGCCTTTTATTATTAATAAATAATTCGATACAAGTACCAAAAGTATTGGCCTCTAGGGCTTACACCAACATGAATTGCTTATACTATGCCTCTATGTTGATGACCTGTTGATAACAGGTAGTTGCAAGAAGGAGATTGAAGACTTCAAAGCTGATCTCAACAAGGAATTTGAAATGTCAGATCTGGGTGACATTTCATATTTCCTTGGCATCGAATTCTACAAGAGTGGTAGAGGTTTGATGATGCATCAAAGAAGGTATGTAGGAGAAATTCTCAAGAGATTTGAGATGCAAGATTGCAACCCAACTTCGACTCCAGCTGAGCCCAGATTACAACTGTCGAAAGATTCAGATGAAGATGATGTCGATCCAACCCAACACAAAAGACTTATTGGGTCACCTTGATACCTTTGTCACACAAGGCTTGACTTAGCATACAGTGTAGGTATGGTGAGTAGGTTCATGAAGAAGTCAAAGGTATCACATCTAGCAGCAGCGAAGAGGATACTAAGGTATCTGAAAGGAACTCTCGACTATGGCATTTTGTTTCCTGTAGATGGTGAAGGAAAAGAATGCAAATTAGTGGGATACACTGACTCAAGTTGGTGTAGTGATATTGAGGATCGAAAATCAATAACTGGCTATGTGTTTACGCTAGATGGTGCACCAGTTGCTTGGAGTTCGAGAAAAGAGCCAGTAGTGGCATTATCGTCGTGCGAAGCAGAATACATAGCTGCTTCTCTTTGTGCATGTCAAGCAACATGGATGGTGAATCCGGTCGAAGAGATAACAATGAAGAGTCGTGAAGAAATTACCATGAAGATCGACAGTATGTCAGATATCAATATGGCGAAGAATCCGATAGCACATGGTCGAAGCAAGCACATCAAAATGAGGTTCCATTATCTTCGAGAGCAGGTAGCAGATGGGAAGATCAATGTGGAACACTGCAGAACTGAGAATCAGATTGCAGACGTCATGACAAAGGGAGTACATATCAAAGTGTTCAGAAGACTAAGAGCTATGATGAATGTAGATAGCTTAGACACAATGAATTAGGTGGTGTGTTGAATTATAATTCCTTGTGTCGAAGCAGGTTGTTCGACAGAGTAAGGAAGTGTC
This sequence comes from Lathyrus oleraceus, assembly GCF_024323335.1. Taxonomy (NCBI): domain Eukaryota; kingdom Viridiplantae; phylum Streptophyta; class Magnoliopsida; order Fabales; family Fabaceae; genus Lathyrus; species Lathyrus oleraceus. The sequence continues at coordinate 504,714,700 of NC_066583.1, read as the reverse complement.
AAACCACCTATACCTATTTAGTAGTGTTAGTTATTTTGGGCTTTTATAGTTTTGTGCTTTTATATTTTTGGGCCTTGGCTTGAGGTCCAAGTTAACCTAAATCTATAAATAGAGGAAGTAACCCTTATTTTGTAATAGAGGTGAATAGAGTATTCACAACACTTGTAATTCACAGTATTTTGCAGTTGCAAAGTGAATAAGAAGTTTTCGACAGTTTGTGGGTAGAGAGAAACTCTGCATAATTTTATTACTCTTCTCCTTCATCGTTCTTTACTTTCTTTACTTCTCCATTGTTCTTCTCTTGTCGTTGTTATTGTGTGGGTAGTTACAATCTTGTTCATCAAGATTGATTAAAATTCTCCATAGATTTTAGGGGATTTCCAACAGGCATATATTATTTCTCAACATGAAAATAACAACAATCAATTTGTTCTATCATGTTATCCCTATTTGATTTCTAAGTTAAGAAAATAATAATGATATGAATCATTGTTCTTTTTTGTATGTAGAGAAAAGCAATGTAGAGATTTGTAATTGATTAACTTACGTGAGTTACTCTAAAACTAAAGGAGGAAGAGTTGATTTAGTGATGTTTTCTTGAAATTAAGTAGTGTGAGAGAACTTCTCATTCCTTTCTAGGATTTATTTCACAAATGGATAGAGTGAAAAATGTGTGGGAGTGTTTTATTAAGAGTGAATTATATTCTGATATCTGTTCCCAATGTTTTATAACGAGACTCTGGCTAAGCAGTTTCTAACTCGCTTAGCGAGTATCCTAGATCACTACTATGGAAAACACCTCTCATAACAGTTGGAAAATGGATATCATCACATTTGATCAACTATTGTGAGGTAAGATGTGATTGTATGTATGATTATTTTCACGACAGTCGTGCGACTGTGATTATAAGTCAAGTGGTATGCAACCTATCACAATTGTTGTTGCTTTAAACAACCGTTGTTGTATGTCTTAACCTACCATAATAGTTACTTTAAACAACTATTGATGTATGTCTTTTAATAAAATAAAATATAGTAGTAGAACAACAACAACAACAATAACAACAACGACAATGACAAAAGCAACAAGAGAAAAAACTAGAATAACAAGAACTACAACAAGATTATTAAGAATAAGAACCACAATGATAACAACAACAAGAAGAACAACAATAACAACGACAAGAACAACAACAATAACTAACATTGCTAAGTTGAATCCATGTTTTCCTTGTCTCATTCAAGTTGGAGAATATGTGATGGAGTTATGAAATTTGTTTATGAAAAAAATGATGTTCTCGAGTTTCGTTTATGGAAGAAATGATGTTTTCAAACTTTTTTAAAAAACCAATCTCAAACCATTTCACAAATCAGGTTCCACTAACGCGACAAACAATCGATCAACATCAAGTTTCTTTTCCACTTACTAGAAGCGGTTAAATCTTTTTCTTAATTAAACTTCAGATGAAAAAGGGTATGGGAGGCGTTCGCCATATTGCTCGAATTTTTGTCTTCCGATTAAAACACTCTAAATAAACTTGGATAAAGGAATATGTGACACACGTCTCATTATTCTTCGAATAATCAAGTGGGAGGCGTTCGCCTCACTACGGAGAATATTCGACTTCTGTAAAAATATATATATCAAATTGAACAAAAAAGGAATGGAGGGAACCTGCCTCACTATCCCTCAAATAATCAAACGATTGGCGCGCGCCATATTGCTCGAACTTTCGTCGTCCCCTCTTAAAAAATATTCAATACATCAGACCTATCTTTTCTCACCTCCATGCGATCGAAACCTATCAAACATATGTTTTTGGCCCTCGTGCGATCGAAATCCTTTTCAAAAAGGATATTGTTTAGTCTCTCCTAATGTGAATATAAACTAGCGCTTAAGTCTCCCCGACGAGCAAACAAGCCAATGTTTAACCGTTAGAATGCAACCTAACAACTTGTACATTAAAATCAATCAGACAAAACTCATTTGCTACCAAGAACTACGTAGTTTTGAGTTCTCCATCGCACCTAGAGATACGTATGAGCGAGATTAATCGTCTCGTTAAGAACTATAACTAAAAAACACCAAAAATAACTTTTGTCTTGTCTAGAACTATGTAGCCTTGAGTTTTCCATCGCATCTGGAGATACGTAGGAGCAAGACCCGCAATCTTGTCAGGTCCATTAATAAAAAAATTGTGGTTTCCTTTCTGTTTCTTTTTAAACTTGTTACCACTCGAAGAAAACAATTAACACTAGCTAACATTCAATCGCAAGTTTAACTAAAAGATTCTCGTTGAGTATAATAGACATGAGGGGTGCTAATATCTTCCCCTTGTGTAATCGACTCCCGAACCTGAATTTGGTTACGACGACCATTTTCTGTTTTTAAGGGTTTTATCGATATTTTACATTTTCTTCAATGGAATAAATAAAGTTCGGTGACGACTCTGTTCGAATCATTCTGTTAAGGAGTGATCGATCAAAACCTGATCTCCATGTCACTAATGCAGTATGCAATGAGTATGACCTAATATGATGCTAATGAAGTGTAAAACATAATCCCATGCCTCCAGGAAAAATGGAGGGTAAATTTTGGGGTATTACATGAGTCTAAAGCTATTTTTGTCAACTCTATTGAATATGGCGTTGAGAGCTCAAAAATTACCATTTCATTCTTCACCTTCTTCTTTAGAATAATCTTCTTTGGCTTCATGGGTTTTGTTCCATCTTGTGTAGTAACCATTTGGGGGTGTCCATCCTTGGATTACTTCCTTCCATGTTTTGTTATCACTATATTTGAGAAAGGAAACCATGCAGGATTTCCAATAATCATATTTCGTTCCATATAAGATAGGTGGACGATTCACAAATCCTTCTTCCTTAGCATTGTCAATTTTGAAGAAAATGTGTATATCCCTAGAGCTCACTTCACCAGAATAGGGTGCTTGCTCTGATGCCAATTGATGTTTTGTTCGTCTAATGGAAATATGGAAGACACAATGTCTGGGACAATGTGTATGATAAGATTAATGCAATAACAAATAAAATAAGAATGCAAGTAAATGGACACGAGGAATTATTAATGCACTTCAGTGCAAAGTCACATACGTCTAGAGGGCGTTAACCTAAGAGAGAAAATCCACTCTTAATAGTAAACATACAAATTGGTATTAGTTGACCCCTTATAGTTCAAAGCCTCTTTTCTTAGTACTAGCCATGAAATCTTATTCAGCACCTGAATGCAAAACCCCTCTCACTTTTTCTCAAGCACTCTCCCAAGTGTTTGAACAATTACAATATTTTATGAATGATGAAATTAATTACAACTCAAAATAAACTCTATTCTTCTATATTGGAATGTGACTAGTGAATAGAGTTTAACAATACAAAACATAAAACCAAAACAAAAGGAACCGCACAGCTAAAACACGTCTTGCTTGTTTCTCAAGTTTTAAGTCTTTACATAGAGGGATCCTTCTTAAATAGAAACAAAATCTAGTTGCTAGCCTATTAGGGTATGTATCTGTCATACCTCAATTTTCTCTGAGAATTTTAAAACTTTCATATATCCGACTTTTCTTCACTTTGCATCATCTACATAAGATAACATGTCTTTCATCATGCATAATTCCTAAAATATTTGCCAGAATAAATTTTCAGATATACAGAAAGACCAGTTGAATCAATTTTCAAATATACGTAAAATTAGCGGGCATAAAATTTAAAGGTCGGGCTTACAGACGTCAGTTTTATTGATCTACGATTTGCGTAGTTTAACCTGGCGTGCTCGTTTAATTGTTCTGCTTCTTTTGCGATGGTATTTTAATCAGCCTGGGCCTTTCCAACCAGGTGTTTTTTACTTTAAAATTTGACCAAAACCTATCAATTTTCCAGAAGTTTATTTTGTACTGGTCATTTTAGTGCATTCATTTTAATTTTTCGAGCATTTTTAAGCGCATTTTTTATTCATTTAAAGTCCTTTTATTTTTACTTTATAACGTTTATTTTAAAGTGTGTGAATTTTGTTTATCTTAATTGAATTAATTTCATTCTAATCTCATTAAGAATCTAGAAGGGACAAGTTAGTCATTTTAAATTGATTGATAATTTGTGTTTCTTTATTTTAATCCTAGTTGTTAAATTGATTTTGATCAATGGTCCAAACTTGGCTATCCATGTGTTTTTATATCCACCAATCAAAAAATTCAAAAGAATAAAAGTATAAGTAAAAGAAAAGAAAATGATGGAAGCAAAAGTTGAAGGATATGCTATCCATTTTCACGTGACTAGGAATCCTCTCTTTCCAATAAAAGCTACGCGCCCCATCACAATTGGATAAAGGAATAGGTGACACACACCTCATTATTCCTCGAATAAGCAAGTGGGAGGCGCTCGCCTCACTACCGCGAATATTCGACTTCCGTAAAAAAAATTCAAATATCAAATTGGACGAAATAGGAATAGGGGCGCTCGCCTCACTATCCCTCGAATAATCAAATAATTGGGGCGCTCCATATTCCTCGAACATTCTTCGTCCCCTTCTAAAAAATATTCAACACATCAAACCTATCTTTACTCGCCTCTGTGCGGTCGAAACCAATCAAACCAATCTTTTCTCGCCCTTGTGTGATTGAAATCCTTTTTAGAAAGAACATTGTTTAGTCCCTTCTAATGCGAATACAAACTAGAGCTTACACTACTAAAAATTTGGTATTTAGTGACTGAATTAGAGACCGAAATAGCTTAAAAATCAATCATTATAACCGTTTTCAGTGATCGAAATATAGTGACCGATTTAAACACCATTTTTAGTGTGTTAAAGAAATTAAAGTTAAATAAAAATAATTGTCTCATGCAAGTATCAAACTCACACCCTTGGGTTATAGAATACCATGCTACCACTGGGACACATCACAACAATTGTCAATTTCATATTTAAACTCGTCTATATTATTAGAATATATTTAAATTATTATAATGTCATTTAAATTACATTTTCTTATTAAATTAATAAATTTATGTTCATCAATTTTTTTATATAAATATATGTTTTATATGTTATAAAAACAAAAAAATTGAAAGTTTGACTAAAGCCTAAAAATTAGGATAAACATAAAATATTTAAAAATTGAGAGAATTGGGAGATAAATAGTAACTAAAAAAGAAAACCACCAAAATTATTAGTGACCGAAATTTCGATCATTGAATATTATGGTCACAAAATTTCAGTCAATAATTCGTTGGCTAATTTTATTTGGTGATCGATTTAGCGACTTAAAAATTTTTACTAACATGATGTCAAAGTTTGGTGGCTAATTCAGTGGCTAAAGTTACCGAAATTTTTTAGTCACTAAATCAGTCACTATAAGCGAATTTTCTAGTAGTGTAAATCCTCCCCCACGAGCAAGCAAGCCAATGTTTAACCGTCAGAATGCGACCTAAACACTTGTTCATTAAAATCAATCAAGCAAAACTCATTTTCTACAAAGAACTACGTAGCTTTGAGTTCTCAACGCACCTAGAGATACGTAGGAGCGAGATTCATCGTCTCATCAAGCACTATAACCAAAAAATACCAAAAATATCTTCTGTGTTACCCAGACCTACATAGAATTGAGCTCCCCATGGCACCTAGAGATACGTAGAAGCAAGACCCGCAATCTTGTGAGACCCATTAGGAAAAAACTTTTTGCGGTTTCGTTTCTTTTTCTTTTAAAACTTTTTACCATTAGAAGAAAACAATTAAAATTAGCTAACATTCAATCGCAAGTTTAACTAAAAGGTTCTCGTTGAGTATAACAGACATGAGGGGTGCTAATATCTTCCCCTTGTGTAATCGTCTCCCGGACCTGAATTTGGTTGCGACGACCATTTTCTGTTTTTAAGGGTTTTATCGATATTTTACATTTCCTTCAATGGAATAAATAAAGTTCGGTGACGACTCTGTTCAAATCATTTTTTTTCCGCGACCATCGGGAAGGATCACATTTTTTGAGATACGACAATATCATTTCGTGTGGCTGAAGCAAATCCATAACTGTAAGAATCTATTCTTCATTAAGTTGATTTGTAATCTTTGATTTGATAAATCTTCAACAATCATATTTTTTCTTTTTAATTCCTGGAAATTGATCTTTTGGGAAAAATTCCATATTCCAAAAAGTACATGAAACAAATAAGCAAGATTGAACAAGAATGGAAACAAACATTCATAAGGCACGAGATTTACTTTATGATGATTGACTTCTGGATGAGGCAGAATGTCTCACAATCTGTGGAACATCTTGCTACACATGTTACACATGTTGCCTCCTGATTTGATCTCATAGAGACAAAATGTCTCAAACAATGTCATAACATCTTGCTTTAAATGCGGCCTATTAAAATGACTCATATCAAATGTAACAACATGTTAGATCGAGAACCAAAGGATAAAGTAGTTCGGTAAATTCATAGGACCCTAGTTGGTGAAAATCGGTGTGACTCAACCGGTTCACCGGTCCAACCATTTAACCGGTGAATTTTTTGAATCAACTAATTGATCATTTTATATATATTTTTAACTCGTCAAAACAATGGCATTTTGTGGGGAGAGTTAAAAAAATTAAAAATTAAAAGAGACAAAAAAATCACACTTCCCCTCTCAAATTTAAAAACTATTTTGAAAATTATGATATTGTATTGTCATGACTTATCTGAATTTGTGTTCTTATCAAAAAAGTATACAACTTACTTGTTATAAATATGAAAAAGAAATTATTTTTGAGTGGCATAGGGACAAGAAAGATAGAGTTGATACCAAACGATGGAATAGAAAGTAATGGACACAAATAATAAGCTAGTCAATTAACTTCCGTAGCAATTATACAGTTTTAAAACCATGTCGTCATTTATGGTTAGAGTGATAACTTGTAACAATCCGATGGGCCATAATAGTGGTACATTTTTGAATAATCAACACAGAAAAATCCAATGGAGACCTAAGAGTGTTATGCACTTGATTAGTATAAAACTTGGTTATCCCATATATGTTATGCACACACAAATCACAACTTCAAATATGGCCTCCTTTTATCAATCCTTACAAGTGTTGTTCCTTGCTTCCCTTATCCTTGTTCCTCATGGACTTTCTGTTTCTTTTCCACCTATATTTCATCATCTTCCTCCTCATCTTCATCATATTTTTCATCATTTTACTCCTCCTCATCCATCACCAACTGATAATAAAATTGATCCACTTTATGCATCTTCACCCCGTCCTTACAAACTACCAACTGATTCTAAGCCACCATATCATAGAAAAATTCCAGCAGATAAAATTCATATCTAAATCATGCGTCCAACAAAGCATATTAATATATATTTTATTAAATAAGTGGTGCTATTTAGCACTTAGTTACCAATGCTTGACTTTGCCTACGTACTTATGGGTTTAATCCCTTCGTTTTATATCTATTTTTATTTTGTATCAGTTTACCATGATAGGAGAGCATTATACATGTGGAATGAATATAAATCATGAGAGAAAGTTGTGTTTTGTTCTCCTATTTACAAATAAATAAAGTTTATGCATTTGAGATTTTGTTGGTAATCTTTCATCTGTTCATAATATTATCCATCTCATATTATAATATTGTTTTAAGATATTGGCATAAACATCGTGGAAAATACAATTAATACCATATATTACTTATATTTACTAAAATTGTAGCAAATCAGATTAGCAACAATTTACAAAACAGTGGTCAAATTGTAATCTTGCTACGGAGATTTAGAGTGTGGTAAAAAATATTCATTTTGATTTTAGTGTGGTAAAAAAAATATATCACACTGGTTGTGAAAAAAGTTTTATCATAGTTGGTGGTTCGTAGTAAAGAAGTCACTGCTACAAAAAAATATATACAACAAATTCAATGTTATCACGGTTTTTTGAAAGACCGTGGTCATATCTCTAAATTTAGACGTCAATATTTTATTTTAATTTTTAATTAAAAATTGTACATTAATTATATTAATAAAACTCATTTTCTTAGTATATAACTCACTATTTTACACGACAGCTCCATAATCTCTTAGATAAGTTTGAAGTTAAAATAGACAAATATGGTACGTTAAACCTTAAATCACAATTTTAAATTGTTTATTCCTAAATAAATTACTAAGTTGAACAGTTAATACGGTTCAAGTTCATTGATTTAGGGTCATTGATCCCTACAAACATAGGTTCATTCTATGAGTTAGTTAACACATACAAATCTTTAAACACAAGATTAATTAAATAACAATATTGAAATATCAATTTGTTGTTTTGAAAAATGGACAAATATGAAAGAAAGTTGAAAGAAAACTATAAGTATTGTAAAGATTTTAACTATAAAATAATAGGAGATGAATGATGAGTTGTAGAATGCTAGAAAGTCATTAATCAGTATAAGATAAGTTTCCGATACAATATAATTTTGCATATGATTATTTACAAAATCAATTTATTAGGTTATATGTTCAAAAAGGGGTTAGTGAAATAAACAATCGACATTAGATATAATAAGCTCAACTCGATAGAACAAGATGAGAGTTGTAGAAAGAATCATAAAAAACATAATATCAATATCAACATCAACAACAACAAAAACAAGAAAAAAAACAACAACAACAACAACAAGAATATCAAGAGTAATAACGCCAATAAACAACAACGTCAATAAACAACCTCTAGGGTTTACAATATCAACAATAAGAACATCAACAACAAATCAATAACAAAAACAAAAATAACAAGAAAAATTCTAAAGTTTCAGATCTCAACAACATCAAAACAACAACAACAACAACAACATAAACAACAACAACGACAACAACAACAACAACCAAAACAACAACAATAACAACAACAACAACAATATTAGTAGTGATATTTGACGTACCAGATCTCTAAAGAAGAAATAAAAGGAAATGATTTGGATCTCTGAAGAAGAAACGAGAGTACTAAACACATAACATCTTCATATTCAAGATGGTATGTGTTTATGGCTCTCATTGTTTAGGGATCTTCGTTAAGGTTTTGTTTATGTTGTTTAGACAAATGAAATTGGATGTTACAAGGTAAAGATATATATATATATATATATATATATATATATATATATATATATATATATTCACTTCAGTCGGAAAGAAAACCGAGATGAAAAGTAGCGTACTTTTAGATTAACAATAAAATATTCAATAAGTCGCCACTTTTAATGAGATAAAACTATAAACAGAGGATGATGGGATTTTAATCATGTAACTGAATATGTTTACCCTCGGTTTTCAAAATAACCGACGTAATATATTATATATTTTTTTATAAAAAAAACAGGGCGCATCCTGGAATTATATCTCGGTTTTTTAATACGTGAGGTGAAATCGTCGTCATGAATTGTATTATTTGTAGTAGTGAAAGAAAAAGGTGTAGGAAAGAAATTAAAAAGAAGGAGAAGAAGAAAAAGACTTTACCTTTCTAAACAGGTGAAGGTCTCATCTTCGTAGGTTAGTACTTCCTTTTCACCATACATGATGTGTTATTTTTTATTCTTGTGAGAGTGTTGTATTCTTGTTGATTGTGTTTGTTGTTTAAGGTTTGATCTGGGTTAGGCATAAGAGTGGTTAGATTCTAGGATTGGGAATTTTCTTAGTTGAATTTTCTGTTCGATGTTTGATCGATGTTCATGTTGTTTGGATCTAGGGTTTGATGCTTGTTCTGGGTGATTTGGAAGGAACTTAAGTTATTTTTAGGTTGGTTCAAGGTTAGGTCAGGGTTCCTAAAAGGGGTTAGGGTTCGTATCAATGTTGTTAGAGTTCATAAGGAATCTGGGTTTGGATAGTTGAAATTGGGTTAGGGTTCATCTTTAGGGTTAGGGTTATTAAGGTTATGCGTACTTAGGTATAGGGTTCTCGTGTTTATATGAAGATTCGGGTTTGGTGTTCATCATTGGATGAACACTGATGAATGAGGGGTGGTTTGGAAGGTGGTTTAAGGAATAACATGGTGGTCAGATGGGCTAGGTCGAGAGAGAGAGAGAGAGAGAGAGAGAGAGAGAGAGAGAGAGAGAGAGAGAGAGAGAGAGAAGAGGGTGCAGAGAGAAATGAAAGAGGGAAACAAAGTGAACTCTGGAGAGAGTTCACTTAAATACTTCCCTTGCGTGACCTCTGATCCTGCGCATGTGCCTCAGTGTGAGCCTTCTAATTTTTATACTTTAACCTATTTCAATGCACATGCGCACACTCTTGTGCAGATGTACCCTCAATCACTATCCTCTAATATGTTGACCCCTTGATGGTCAACTGATCCATCATATATATATATATATATATATATATATATATATATATATATATATATATATATATATATATATATATATATATATATATATAATCCCGTTAAAAGACAAAATTTAATTACTCTATCATTTCCTAAATTTTTAAGATCAATTTCATATAATAAAGTATATATTTATTATCAAAAAATCATAATATAGGTATTCATGCTCTAATATCATTTGTTAGAGAAATTTTATTCAAAATCTTGATATTATAATTTTTACAATGTTCTAATTTTAAGAAAAATAATACCTACCTGGATTTTGAATGATGATTCTTGTATTTAGAATGTGTCTATGACACAATAGTTTATTTTTTAATACTTGAAACTGAAGTCTCGTTACAATTATTTTACCGACTATAAGATTATTAGAAAAATCAATTGTAAAACAAATGGACTGATACTAGAATCATGAACAAATCACTTTTTTATAGTATTTTAAGCACTCTCAAATTATTTTAGAATTTGTATACATAATTACTCAAGATAATTCTACTTATACTCGAGATTGTAAAGACCGATAAATACTCAAATGTAGGAAATATGAAATCCTGAAATTTTGTATGAAGAAGGTATATTCCATGCTAAAACCCTCACATACTAGAGGTGGACTAACTTTGATTTAGTATTCAGTAGTATGGTCAATATGAAAAAAAGACTATAATGTACGTAACAATGTCCATCAAAATAATTAGGACATAGCAATAACAAAATGTCAAAACGAATATAACACCAAGTAATAGCCAAAACGAATATAACACCAAATAACAACAATACATTTCATATGTATATAATTCTGTTAAAAGACAATTTAATTACTATATCATTTTCTAAAAAAAATTTAGGATCAATTTGATATAATAAAGTATATATTTATTAAAAAAATCATAATATGGGTATTTATATTCTGATATCATTTGTTAGAGAAATTTTATTTTGGATCTTGATATTATAAAAAAAAATTTGGTGTTTTAATTTTATGAAAAAATAATACGTATCTGGATTTATAATGACGTTTCTTGTGTTTAGAATGTGTCTATGACACAATAGTTTATTCTTTTATATTTGAAACGAAAGTCTCGTTACCATTATTTGACCTCTAATAAGATTGTTAGAAAAATTAATGGTAAAATAAATGGACTAAGACTAGAATCGTGAACGAGTCTCTTTTTTTATATTATTTTAAGCACTATCAAATAATTTTAGAATTTGTACGCAGGAATACTTAAGATAATTCAATTTATACTCGAATTTTCATAAAATCGATAAAAACTCAAATATAAAAAAGATGAAATCCAATTTTTATAGAGGTGAGCTAACTTTGATTTGATATTTAGTAGTATGGCAAACATGAACAAAAGACTATAACTTCGTAAGAAAAAAGACTATAAATTTTATAGTAGTATTGTGCTCAATGAAAGTCTAAGGTCTCAAACAAAGTCAATTACTAAATGTCAAATTTTGGTGTTACAAATTCCATGAAGTTTCCATCTTAGGTCCCATGTATTTGGAAAACTAGATCGGTAGTACCATTCTTTTAATTTTTAATAGAAGACCTGTTAGAACCAGCCACTAGTATCATTGTATCTCTTTAATGCATTTGTTCCTTATCCTATCCTATCTTAATTTGTGCTTTAATTACAACCATTCATCTTAATATCCTATCTAAACCCTTTGCCTCCCAATACACAACCTCTCACATGATCAGAATGTTGTTGTTAACACGAAACCTCTCAAAATAAGAATTGATCGTTTTTAAAATTAGTTGTAGTTGTTATATTTTGTAATAGATAGTTCTTGGTTAATTAATTCTTTTACAAATTAGTTATAAGATTTGTAAGTTGGTCATGATCAATATATTAAGTGATGGTGATTGAAGTAAGCAACATAAATACTAAACAATTTAATTATTTATTTTTATTTCTCTCTTATTTGGGCTTAACCATACTTCTGAATATGGTATCAGAGTCACAATATGATTCTACTTATCGTTGAAGAAAAACTTTAGTCACCACCTTCTTTGTTTTTAATGTTTTTCTCATTCCATTATATTCTTTCCTTTTCTTTTTTTGAATATTTCAGAGCAACTTACTAATTGTGTTTCTACCAATTTCTAAGCTTAAACCTATGATTATAATGTTGTAACAGTTATAGAAAGAAGGCATTGTTGAATTGTAATTCCTTGGGTCGAAGCTGGTTGCTCGACAAAATAAGGAAGTGTCAAACCATTTATACATATTTAATAGTGTTAGCTATTTTGGGCTTTTATAGTTTTGAGTCTTGGCTTGAGGTCCAAGTTAACCTAAATATATAAATAGCGGGAGTAACCCTTATTTTGTAACAGAGGTGATTAGAGTATTCACAACACTTGTAATTCACAGTATTTTGCAGTTGCAAAGTGAATAAAAAGTTTTCCACAGTTTGTGGGCAGAGAGAAACTCTGCAGAATTTTATTACTCTTCTCCTTAATTGTTCTTTACTTTCTTTCTTTCTCCATTGTTCTTCTCTTTTCGTTGTTATTGTTTGGGTAGTTACAATCTTGTCCATCAAGATTGATTGAAATTCTCCATAGATTTTTGGGGATTTCCAACATCTGGTATCAAGAGCTCCGATTTAATCGTTTCGTGGGAAGAAAATCACCATGGTAACGAATCATTCAAACGGGCATTTTCCAGCAAATCTTCTGATTCTCAAGAACACCAATTATGAGAATTGGTGCAAGCAGATAAAGGTTGTGTTCTGTTATCAAGATCTTTGGGATCTTGTGAAGGAAGGAGTAGCAACGCTTGCAGAAGCCGCGACGGATCAAGAAAAGGCTACACATAAAGAATTGAAGAAGAAAGATTATAAAGCTCTCTTTATAATCCATCAATATGTTGATACAGATAACTTTGAAAAGGTTAGTGATGCAAAGTCAGCAAAAGAAGCATGGGAAATTCTAGATAAATCGTTTGGAGGCGCAGAGAAGGTGAAACAGGTGAGGTTACAAACTCACAAAAGAACGTATGAATTGCTTCAGATGGAAGACAATGAAAGCATAACTGATTTCTTCACCAAGGTTATGAAATTGGTGAATCAAATGAAGGTATGTGGAGAAGTAATTACATCAAGATCTATTGTTGGAAAGATCTTGAGGTCATTGGCTCCAAAGTTCGACCACGTGGTAGTAGCCATAGAAGAGTCAAAAGATTTTTCAAAACTGACAAAGGAAGAGCTTCAAGGGACGCTTGAATCTCATGAACAAAGAATGGCTGAAAGAGCTGCAGGAAAGGTCCCCTTTAGTAAACATTAAAATTATAACATACTGCGCGTTTTGTTATTTCACTATCTGTTATTAGCGTTCTTTTTCACGTTAGGGTTCTGAGGCATTTTCCTTCCACCTCTGTTAGATCTACATGCGCGTTTCCTCCTTCTACCAATCAAAGGTACACGCTTTTCCCAATTACTGTTTTATGTTATTGCTTTGTTTTAGCTTTGCCCAATTTCTGTTTTACCTTATTACTGCGCGTTTCCTCCTTCTACGTTTGTTTCGACCATGATAGCGGATGCACTAGGAAATTGACGGTTGGTTTTTAGTGACCATGATTGCGGATGCAATGGGTTATACGACCTATGAACATCTGATTTTGTGTCAACACCAGTATCATTAGAAACCTAGGTCCGAATGTGTTTGAACTCTTCTGAAATTGTTTTTTATTTATTCTAATTAGTAATGGATAATACATGGATGTCTTCCAATCGATTGTCGAGAGAGTACGAGAATGGGGTATCAGAATTCGTTAAGTTTGCCGTTGCGCACGCCGAAGACCCCAGTAGAATGATATGTCCTTGCTTGGGTTGTTGTTATGGGAAACGGGTTGACGCAGTTCAGTTGACATCGCATCTAATGAGGCATGGAATTGATCGAAGTTATACATGTTGGAATTTGCATGGTGAGAAAAGTAACGAGAATGTTGAACCGGGGGATAGTACGACCTATGCCTTAAACTATAGTGGCGCAGATACATACGATTGTGATCGAGTTGAAGAGATTGCAGAAGCACTTGAAGGAGATCTTAAGGATTGTCCCGAAATGTTTGAGAGGTTGGTAAGTGATGCAGAGAAACCTTTGTATCATGGTTGCACTAAATTCACAAGATTGTCTGCGGTATTAAAGTTGTACAACTTAAAGGCGGGCAATGGGTGGTCGGATAAAAGTTTCACAGAGTTATTAGCCCTTTTGAAAGATATGCTTCCTGAGGATAATGTTCTTCCCAATCGAACATATGAGACCAAAAAGATGTTGTGCTCTATTGGCATGAGCTATGATAAGATACATGCATGTCCAAACGATTGCGTTTTGTTTCGAAATGAGTATGCATCGTTAAATAAGTGTCCTAAATGCGGTGTCTCGCGATATAAGAACAAGTTGTCTCCAGCAAAGGTCTTGTGGTATTTTCCTGTTATTCCGAGATTTAGACGCATGTTTCGTAGTGAAACCGATTCAAGACACTTGACCTGGCATGCAGATGAAAGAATTATAGATGGAAAGTATCGACATCCGGCAGATTCACCACAGTGGTTGAAAATTGATAATGATTATCCTGAATTTGGAGAAGAATCAAGAAACCTTCGCTTGGCATTATCTACTGATGGAATGAACCCACACGGTATCCAGAGTATCTCACACAGTACATGGCCTGTGATTATTATGATTTATAACCTACCTCCATGGCTATGTATGAAGCGTAAGTACATGATGTTGTCTATGTTGATTTCTGGACCTAAACAACCAGGGAATGACATAGACGTGTACTTGAAGCCCTTAATCGAAGATTTAAAGATTTTGTGGGAGACCGGTGTGGAGGTTTATGATGGATATAGGAAAGAAAGTTTCAACTTGAGGGCGATGTTGTTTGGCACAATTAATGATTTTCCAGCATACGGAAATCTATCAGGGTATAGCATAAAAGGTCAATGTGCGTGTCCTGTTTGTGAAGATAAAACAGATTGGAAGCGCTTGGAGTTTGGTCAGAAGAATGTCTTTCTCGGTCATCGAAGATTCTTAAATTCAAATCATCACTACCGTGGATGGAGAAAGGCGTTCAATGGAGAGACAGAACAAGGCAGAGCTCCACCTATATTGACGGGTGATCAAATTTTTGAAAAGGTGAAAGATTTGGATACTCAGTTTGGCAAGCCTTTTGCCCACATACTTGTCAAAAGTGGGTGGAAGAAGAGGTCAGTTTTTTTTGAATTGCCGTATTGGAAGTCCTTGTATGTGAGACATTTTCTTGATGTTATGCATATTGAAAAAAATGTATTTGAAAGTGTTATTGGCACGTTACTCAATATACAAGGAAAGTCTAAGGATGGCCTTAAGGCAAGAAAGGACTTGATAGCGATGGGAATAAGAACTGAATTAGGACCCTTGAAGAAAGAAAACGAACATATCTACCGCCTGCTGCTTATACTCTATCTAGAAAGGAGAAAAAAACATTGTGTAAGTTTCTAAGTGAAGTTAAAGTTCCAGAAGGGTACTCTTCAGATATTAGAAGACTTGTGTCTATGAAAGACCTCAAGTTAAAGAGTTTAAAGACCCATGATTGCCATGTTATAATGGAACATTTTCTCCCAATAGGTATACGTTCTATTCTTCCAGAAAAAGTAAGAAGCTCTATAACTAAGTTGTGTTCTTTCTTCAAGTCAATTTGCAGTAAGGTGATCAATCCTGCGATCTTACCAATGTTGCAAAAAGAAATCGTTATTACTTTGTGTGAGCTTGAAATGTTTTTTCCTCCATCATTTTTTGACATAATGGTACATCTAGTTGTTCATCTTGTGAAAGAGACACAATTGTGTGGACCAGCTTATATGAGATGGATGTACCCTGTTGAACGTTATATGAAAATATTAAAAGGGTACGTGAAGAACCGAAGTCGACCAGAAGGTTGTATGGTTGAAAGATACATTGTTGAAGAAGCGATTGAGTTTTGTACTGAATATTTGTCTAATGTTCAGTCAATCAGACTCCCCAAGTCTCAGCTTGTCGAAAAGAAAGAAGGAAAAAATCTAATTGGAAATAAAATCGTGGCAGTATCAAGGGTCGAACGGGATCAAGTGCATTTGTATGTTCTGCATAATGAGAATGAGGTTGAGCCGTATGTTGAAATTCACAAGGATGTTCTCCGAGGTTTAAATCCCAATAGAAATGAAAATTGGATAGTACGAGAGCACAATCGATGTTTTATACCTTGGTTTAAGGATCATATTTATTCAAAGTATTATTCAGATCCCGCTTCAATAACAGAAAGGTTGAGATGCTTAGCATATGGTCCAAGTTTCCATGTTTTTTCTTATAGCGCATACGCGATTAATGGATACACATTTTATACCAAAGAACAAGATGATAAAAGTACTATGCAGAATAGTGGTGTCACCGTGGTAGCTGAAGCAATGCACATATCAAGTGTGAAGGACTTAAACCCCAAATTTGCAAATCTGTCGTATTTTGGTGTTATCGAGCGCATTTGGGTGTTTGATTATGAGAAGTTTCAGATTCCTATATTTGGTTGCAAGTGGGTTGAAAATAATAACGGCATTCGAATGGATAAGTCAGGATTTTTGCAAGTGGATCTTAATAGGGTGGGATACAAAGATGAGTCTTTTATTCTAGCCTCTCAAGCTAGACAAGTGTTCTATGTCAATGATCCGAAAAGTACGAAATGGTCTATAGTTCTTTTTTCCAACAAAGTAATTGATGAAAACACTGGAGATCAAGGTGATATTGATGTTGAGATTGAATCGTTTACCAGAAATGATCAAGATGAGAATATTATATCAAATGATTCATATATTAGAAATGATCATAATGAGGGTATTTGGATCAATCCAACCGTCCGTGTTGTTAAGAGACATGTAGAACATATTCCAACCAAGAAAAGAAAGAGAACTTAGTGAAAAAGGTACAGGTCAAATGATTTTAATTGTTTTCTTTATTACAGGTAAAATGACTTTTATGATTTTAATTGTTTTTACATTTGTCATCTGATTTTAATTGTTTTCTTTTTTACAGGTAAAATGATGATGCTGGATATTTGTTTAGATGGAGATGCTCTATTGTCGTCAAGCCTCATTCGCGTAGATGATGATGCTGGATATTTGAAAGTATCCCTCTACGACAATGGAACATGTCCATCTAAACATATATCAATTCTATCTTCAAAAGATAAGGGTTCAATGTTGGCAAGTTACATTGGTTTCCTTGTTCGACAACATATTCCGATTACATGTGATAATTGGAGAAGTCCGGACTTGAAGGTTGGCAAAGAAAAAATATGGTCGGAGATACAGGTACTTACCATATATTGTTATATGTTTTTTGTTGCATCAACTTTGCAGCCCTGTATTGTAGGCAGAATTTAGGACTTCTCAAAGTTGATTTCTTGTTACTTTGTCGTTCATAAAATACACCACTAAATTCTCTGCGTTTAATTTTTAATTTTTTTTCATCAGGCTTGTGTCTCAATAGAGGATGGGTATCTACCTAAAGTTACTTTTGTAGTGGTCCAAAAGAGACATCACACCCGTCTCTTTCCTGTCAACCCCAAAGAGACCGATAGAAGTGGAAATATTATGCCAGGTTTTTTCAATATATTTCTCAACGCAGCTGGTATATATTATCATTTGAATTTATCACTTTTTGCTGATTTTGTTGTTCTAAATTGTCAAAGGAACCGTGGTAGACACCAGCATTTGTCACCCTAGGGAATTTGATTTTTACCTTAACAGCCATGCAGGAATTCAGGTAATATTAGCTATGTCATTTAACTTTATGCCATTGTTTACTATTTGTTGCTCAATCGCCTTTTGACAGTTCTGTGTTATTTGCATTTGGACGTGTTCTTTTTGCAGGGGACTACTTATGCTGCCATCTGTTGTTTTGGTTGAGCCTTATTTTGTATGGATGTGCGATAGAACTACTAGACAGCTTTTGGATATACAGAACATGTTTGCCACCATGGGTGGATGGGCGTTTTTCTTTAGTATTGGTTAGAACTACTAGACAGCTTTTGGATACAGTGGTCACTGGGTGTTGGTTGCTATGTTTTATTCTCTTAATTGTAGTACTTTGAGAATATGTTATTGTATATTGTTGATCAAAGAATCATATATTAATGTTGTATATATGGAGGATTAATGTTGTATATAAATGGATTCATGTTGTATATATCAATGGATTAATGGTGTATAACATTGGATTAAAGGATGAAATCAATATGAATTTTACACTTTTGCAGCATGCGAACAGGTTACCAATTAAATATATATCCACTGTTTTTCAAACAATTTTTTTAAAATAACTAACACTTTAGAGGGCGCTTTGTCCAGAAAGCGCCCTCTAAACACTTTACATTGACAACTTTAGAGGGCGCTTTTTCCTGAAAGCGCCCTCTAAACACTTTACATTGACAACTTTAGAGGGCGCTTTTTCCTGAAAGCGCCCTCTAAACACTTTACAATGACAACTTTAGAGGGCGCTTCTTCCTGAAAGCGCCCTCTAAACACTTTACATTGACAACTTTAGAGGGCGCTTTTTCCAGAAAGCGCCCTCTAAACACTTTACACTGACAACTTTAGAGGGCGCTTTTTCCAGAAAGCGCCCTCTAAGGTGTCCCTTTATGGACCACTCCAGAGGGCGCTTTTTTCTTAAAGCGCACTATAATGTGGCCACTTTAGACAGCGCTTTCTCCAGGAGAACAAAGCGCTGTCTTTACCTATGCCAGCGCCAGATTAGAGGGCGCTTAAAAGCGCTGTTATAGGCCAAAATAAGCGCCCTCTTTTCCCTTATTTGGCGTAGTGCCTATTTACAAATAAATAAAGTTTATGCATTTGAGATTTTGTTGGTAATCTTTCATCTGTTCATAATATTATCCATCTCATATTATAATATTGTTGTAAGATATTGGCATAAACATCGTGGAAAGTACAATTAATACCATATATTACTTATATTTACTAAAATTGTAGCAAATAAGATTAGCAACAATTTACAAAATAGTGGTCAAATTGTAATCTTGCTTCGGAGATTTAGAGTGTGGTACAAAATATTAATTTTGATTTTACTATGATAAAAAAAATATATCACATTGACTGAGAAAAAAGTTTTATCATACTTGGTGGTTCGTAATAAAGAAGCCACTACTACATATATATATATATATATATATATATATATATATATATATATATATATATATATATATATATATATATATATATATATATATATATATATATATATATATATATAAAAGACAAATTCAACGTTACCATGATTTTTTAAGGACCGTGGTGATATCTTTATATTTAGACGTCAATATTTTATTTTAATTTTTTAATTAAAAATTGTACACTAATTATATTAATATACCTCATTTCCTTGGTATATAATTCAATATTTTACATGACAGCTCCATAATCCCTTAGATCAGTTTGAAGTTAAAACAGACAAATTTGGTACGTTAAACCTTAAATCACAATTTTAAATTGTTTATTCCTAAATAAATTATTAAATTGAACAGTTAATACGGTTCAAGTTCATTGATTTAGGGTCATTGATCCCTACAAACATAGGTTCAATCTATGAGTTAGTTAACACATACAAATCTTTAAACACAAGATTAACTAAATAACAATACTGAAATATCAATTTGTTGTTTTGAAAAATGAACAAATATGAAAGAAAGTTAAAAGAAAACTATATATATATCAGAGAAACATATTCACTTCAGTTGGAAAGTGATTAGTGCATTTTGATGCACATTCTTCTATAATTGTACTTGGGCATTTATCTAGTTTATTTTGCTTGTTTTACTATTTTATTATGTTTTTAGATTTAAGTTTATGGTTGCCTTTAATCTATTTTCGTTTGCTATTTTCAGTTTTAGCGGTTATTTGATACCTGTCCACTGTTCGGATCATAACTTGAGCTACAGAATGTCGTTTTGCAAGTTCTGACATGCGTTGGAAAGCTATGAGAAAGAGCTACAACTTTTATGTTGAAGACAAAAGCTGATTCGGAGTGCATACATCTCAAATAATTCGTTGAAGTTCCGCACTTTAGGAAATATTTTCTTTTGAGCCATTTGTTGGGCCGAATTTAGGTTTTCCGACCCAATTTGAATTATTAGTGAAACCCTTATTCTATTTAAAAGGGAATCTGCGGTACTGTAGCAAGAAAATATTATTCACCATAACTTTTTGCTTTTGTGCGATCATGAAGAGGAATTAATCTTCTAGAATCAATCTGCTGTAACCGAATTTCCAAGGCTTTGAGGTTTTTATTCTATCAATTTAATTTCGTTCTCTTTCAATTCTATTCTATGAAATTTCATTTGCTTAATTTGTATTTTGTGGAATGGTTTTGATTAAATTCGTATGATTGCATTCCTAACTATTAATCGTCGTTTTCGTCGCTTTGTCGTTAAATTGCGTTTGTAAATCGTGTTTGCTTAATTCACGATTGTATTTATCCGTTTGCTTAATTTGGAATATAGGAATATAAATATGTCATATATCTATTGCGTTTGTCAATCGAATTTGAATTGAATAGAGATCGAAGCCGCTTAGGGAATTGGTAGGTAAAAACCAGTGATTAGCCGGAAACCGAAAACAGTAGATTGACTTATTTTATAATCGCTTATTTTAATCACTTTTTTTGCTTTGTTTTCTAAATCGACCACTAAAACATAAACCCCCCCCCCCTTAACTCGATTTCATTAGGTTAAGAATAATACAAGAATCCTTGCGATACGATACTCGAGGTGTCGCTTCCCATTTACTATACTTTATTACTCGTTTTTGACCTGTGTACGACAGCGGATCAGAAAGAAAACCGAGGTGAAAAGTAGCGTCCTTTTAGATTAAAAATAAAATATTCAAGAAGACGCCACTTTTAATGAGATAAAACTATAAATTGAGGATGATGGGATTCGAAGCATGTACATTGAATAGGTTTACCCTCGGTTTTCAAAATAACCGACGGAATATATATTGTATATTTTTTTTATAAAAAAAACCAGGGTGCATCCTGGAATTATACCTCGGTTTTTTAATATGTGAGGTGAAATCGTCGCCATGAATTGTATTATTTGTATTAGTGAAAGAAAAAGGCGTAGGAAAGAAATTAAAAAGAAGGAGAAGAAGAAAAAGACTTTACCTTTCTAAACCGGTGAAGGTCTCATCTTCATAGGTTGGTACTTCCTTTCCACCATGCATGATGTTTTATTTTTTATTCATGTGAGGGTGTTGTATTTATGTTGATTATATTTTTTGTTTAGGGTTTAAAGTTTGTTGTTTAGGGTTCAAAGTTTGTTGTTTAGGGTTTGATCTGGGTTAGTTTTGGGTTAGGCATAGGAGTGGTTAGATTCTAGGGTTGGGAATTTTCTTAGTTGAATTTTGTGTTTGATGTTTAATCGAGGTTCATGTTGTTTGGATCTAGGGTTTGATGCTTGTTCTGGGTGATTTGGAAGGAACTTAAGTTATTTTTAGGTTGGTTCAAGGTTAGGTCAGGGTTCCTAAAAGGGGTTAGGGTCCGTATCAATGTTGTTAGAGTTCATAAGGAATCTGGGTTTGGATAGTTGAAATAGGGTTCGTGTTCATCTTTAGGGTTAGGGTTATTAAGGTTATGCGTACTTAGGTCTAAGGTTCTCGTGTTTAGATGAAGATCTGGGTTTGGTGTTCATCATTGGATGAAAACTGATGAATGAGGGGTGGTTTGGAAGGTGGTTCAAGGAAGAGTATGGTGATTGAAGAGATTGTGGTGGTGGTCAGATGGGATGGGTCCATCGAGAGGTGGGAGCGAGGAAGAGAGAGAGAGAGAGAGAGAGAGAGAGAGAGAGAGAGAGAGAAATGAAAAAGGGGAACAAGGTGAACTCTGAAATGAGTTCACTTAAATACTTCCCTTGCGTGACCTCTGATCCTGCGCACGTGGCTCAACGTGAGCCTTCTAATTGCCATACTTTGACATGTTTCAACGCACGTGCGCACACTCTTGTGTAGACGTACCCTCAATCAATATCCTCTAATATGTTGACCCCTTGGTGGTCAACTGATCCATCATCCCAAAGTGAGTCCATACTTTTCACATTTTTCCTTTATTTTATTTTGTATATTTGATTCTCTTTTTTTCTATTTTCTTTCTGATTGGGCCTTTGGGACATTGGGCTTTTCCAATTAATTTAGTTAGGTTTTACTTTTATTGTTAGGCTATTTTAATTTGTGAAATAATAAAAATATACAAGAAGTATATATGTGTACTTCTCTTCTTTTAAAATGCAAAAAATAATAAATATATTTTCTCATGATAGTCATCAAAAAAATAAAAAATTTGTTCATAATTATATTTTTCCCTTTGGTGTTAGTTTTGGTTCTCACCCTTTAGTCAAAGTTCTAAAAATACGTTTCTCCTCTTTTAAATCAAATAAATAAGTTTTCACTTGTTAATTTACACACATGTCATCAATTTTTTAGAATTAAATTATGTTAATATTTTTTCAAATCAATGGATAGGTGGATGCACATCCACCGCGTCCCTAAGTATTTGATTGATTGGCGCACAACGCATCGATCGATTATTCAAATTCTAAACAATCTAAAATCAATCTCAACACATGTTAGATGTCCAAAAGTGCTTATTTGAGCTATCATATGTGGGCATCTTTCACTCTTTTTCCTTGCTAAATTGTCAAAACCACCTTTGTTTTAGATGAAATGCATTACATTGATAAACGATCTTGGTACCTTTGATTTGTGTTTTATTGTGCAGGAAGAAGGCATGAAACAATAGAAAGTGATGACACAAGAAAGTTGGCAAAGGAACCAAAGAAACCAAGCATTCATCAGCCTGCTCGCTAGGCGAGGGCTGTGGCGAAGCACTGCTTCGCTAGGCGAGCTGCTAGCGAAAAGCTCCAGTAAATTGTCAATAAATTCGCCAGGCGAGCTGCTGGCGAAGGTGGTAGCGAGTTCGTTATGTTTTGGTGAAAAGCGCAGCCAGCACTCACTCGCTAGGCGAGGCTCTAGCGAGTCCCCAGCGAGCATTCCAGTAGCAAAACCTCTCAACCTCGCTGGGGCGAAGGTTGGAGCGTGTCCTTCGCTAGGCGAAGGTTTGTTCGCTAGGCGAACATGACAGTTCAGCAGTCCCTGTTTTCTCTGGGCGCAGGTGCCTTTGGTGCCACAATTGGACCCTCGCTAGGCGAGCCATTCTGCTCGCCTAGCGAGCATGACAGCCCAGCACTGGTCTATAAGTAGCAGGTGCCACTTTTGTGCACCATACCTAGTTTTTACCTCATTTTTCCACTTTTGTACTTTTGTTAGATATTTTGACAGCTTTTGCTCTAGAGATATTTTATGCCCTAGTTTTCATATTCTCTTCATCTAGCAACCATCTTCCACAAAAAGAAGGTGGATTCCCATCCAATCTCAATTATCCGACTTGGATGTTGATCAACCTTCTTTCCTTACTTGCCGACCAAGCTACCATGAAAATGAGTAGCTAAGTCATCCATTTGTCAAGGTTAGATGTAGGTGATTACTAGCTTTGTGCGTAAATGTAAAGAGCTTCATATGTAAACTCTTTAATGATGAATATATGATGAAAACTTTGTTTCTATTTAAAACTCTTTGTGTTGGTTTATGATCGAGAGATGTTTACCGACTCTTGACCTAGGTTTTCATCCAAACTTGTTTGTTAGCTAGAGATAGTAATGAATGATTTTGTTCACCATAAGGTTGAACCAAAAAGTTGTCATTTTGATAGATTGTGTTCGAGAGAAACAATGGATCAAAATGGGAAAACTCACAATGTGTGTCCGAGAGAAACATATTGGGAGGACTTTGTGAAATGATTTATCATCTAAAGGAGTTTATAGGATTGTTGACCGAACAAATACATGCAAAGTAATCATTGAACCCTAACTTTGACAATATTTCTCATTTATTCAAACCATAACTTTTACCGCAATTTAATACCTTTTTATGCAAGATAACGTGACAACAAACCAAAACCCTATTGTTACATTGAGCTAGAATTAATACAACCATCGAACGGCGGTGATATCTTACAATCCCTGTGGATACGATAACAAAAACCCGACACGTAAAATACTACTCAACAAAATGGCGCCGTTGCCGGGGATTGTAAATTGATATTGCGAGCATCGCAATGGTTGTTTAAGTTTTAGCTTGTGAATTTTTGGCTTGTGCTTGTAATTTGTTTGGGTTAGTGTGCAGCTTACGTTTTATGCGAGGGCAAATCCCTGTGGACGAACTTCTTTTTGATCCTGAGATCGAGAGAACCGCAAGGAGGCTCAATAGCAAAACGAGACGTAGGAGGCAACAGGCTAGACAACGCCAAGAGCAAGGAGAAAGTTCTTCAACCACAAATCCTCCACCATTCATACCAAACATGGAGCCACCACCA
This sequence comes from Lathyrus oleraceus, assembly GCF_024323335.1. Classification (NCBI taxonomy): domain Eukaryota; kingdom Viridiplantae; phylum Streptophyta; class Magnoliopsida; order Fabales; family Fabaceae; genus Lathyrus; species Lathyrus oleraceus. The sequence goes on along the minus strand of NC_066583.1, from coordinate 504,689,870 downwards.
CCACCTATTTCTACTCCATGCATCAATAGTCCAAGGAACACCGCTCAGTTTGCAAACCACACAGGAAGGCAAGCTGAGATGAAAACGGGAACTCTAAATCTATTATATGGAAGTCCATTCACCGGAATGGACCATGAAGACCCATTTGCTTTTCTCACAAAATTTTATGAGATAGCATTGGCTGCCGGAGTGGATCAGGCTCAGGAGCTTCCGTTGTTCAGACGATTATTTCCCGACGCTTTGCTCGGTAAAGCAAAGGATTGGTACCTAGATCAAACACCAGCCGTAATGACAGACTAGAACGTGTTAGAAGAGAAATTCATCGAAAGATTTTTCTCCCATAACCGATTCATGGAATCCAAGACGGCCATCTCGGTGTTTTCACAAGGAACCAGTGAATCACTAAATGAAGCGTGGGAGAGATTCAAGTCCATGCTTAGGAAATGTAAAGGGCATGGATTTGATGAATTGACTCAAATCCATATCTTCAGAAATGGACTTCAACCAAACTGCAAGACGTTGTTGGATGCCACCTCGGGTGGCTCGTTGATGTCAAAAAGTGCCGAAGAAGCCACAAACATTATCAATCGAATGGCTCTAAATGATCTTCAGAGTCAAAGTCGAGGAAACTCTTTGAAGAAGGCGGGAGTGCTTGAGCTAGGGACGAATGATGCCATCCTTGCCCAAAACAAGCTCATCTCACAACAAGTGGAACTCTTAACGCAACAAATCAAAGAGTTAAGAGAACCGTCAAAAGCTAAACAAATAGCTTGTTGTGAACTTTGTAAAGGTGAACATGACACCGGATTTTGTCCACCTCCCGGTTTTGACGAAGTAAACTACATGGCCAATCAACGGGACTATCAACCGAGACAACAACAACAACCACCTTATCAACCGCACCCTCAAAATCAACAACAACAATTCCAAGGGAACCAAGGGTTCCAACCTAGAAGTAACTATTATCATAACCAAGGTTATGGAGGTGGTTCTTCTAGCCGCCAAAACCCTCCACAAAATCCGTATCAATCTCCACAACCGCCGGTCGTCAATTCTAAATTGGAAGAGACATTGACGCAATTCATGCAAATGTCAATGGCCAATCAAAAGAGCAATGACGCGGCCATAAAAAATCTCGAGATTCAAGTTGGGCAACTTGCCAAGCAACTCGCGGAACAACAAACCGGTCCTTCCTTTTCGGCAAACACGCAAACAAATCCTAAGGAGCATTGTAAGGCGATTATGACGAGAAGCGGGAGGGAGTTGGGTAGTGAGAATAAAAAAAGAGTTGAGAGTGAACAAAGAGAGAAAGAGAAAGAAATTGAGGAGGAAATGGTGGAGGAAAATGTTGATGGTGAAGTAGGAGTGTGGAGTGATGAGGAAGTAGTTGAAAAGAATAAAAATAATGGTGAAGTTGAAAAAGAAAAAGGTGTGGAGATGGGGAAAAATACAACTGATGAGGTAATAAGGGAGGTAGTGAAAAAGCCTAGATGGAAGAGTGCTAGAATTGCAAAGGGAAAGGAGGTAGTGAGCGCTACTCCTATCCAAAACCTTCCTTATCCTCATGCTCCTTCCAAAAGAGAGAATGAACGGCATTACGCCCGGTTCATGGATATTTTTAAACAATTGCAAATCAACATTCCATTTGCCGAAGCCTTGGAACAAATGCCCAAGTATGCCAAATTCATGAAGGACATACTAACCAAAAAGCGGAGGTATACGGAACCGGAGACCATCGTCCTTGATGCGAGCTGTAGTGCCATTATTCAAAGGACGCTTCCTAAGAAAGAGGTTGATCCGGGAAGAGTTACATTGCCGGTTAAAATTGGTGACGTGTATGTTGGGAAGGGACTTATTGACTTGGGGTCAAGCATTAATCTTATACCTTTGTCAATTATCAAGAGGCTTGGCAACATTGAGATTAAGTCCATCCGAATGACGTTGCAATTGGCGGATAAATCGACAACCCATCCTCATGGCGTAGCCCAAGATGTTTTGGTGAAGGTCGACAAATTCTTTTTCCCGGTCGATTTTATTGTTATTGATATGGAGGAAGATGATGATGCTCCGCTCATCTTGGGCCAACCATTCATGAAGACCGCGCGAATGATGATAGATGTTGATGACGGTTTAATGAAGGTGAGAGTTCAAAATGAGGAAGTCACATTCGATCTATTCGAGGCAATGAAGCATTCAAAAGATAGAAATGATAGCTTTCGCATCGATGTGATCGAAGACGCTATTATGGAGGTTTCAAAGCATATTCATGAGATATCACCTATGGAGTTAGCTCTTGACGACTCATTGGAGGTTTTCACGGTTGAAGAAGAGCTAGCTCTTGAGGAATGCTTAAAGGAACTTGATAGTTTAGACGACCTACAACCATGGGAAGTAGAGAAGGAAAACTTGAAGAAGGAGGTCATTGACGAAAAAGCGCCAATTGAATTAAAAGTGTTACCTTCGACTTTGAAGTATGTGTTTCTAGATGAGACCGAGGCAAAGCCGGTCATCATAAGCAACCTTTTGACAAAAGAAGAAGAAGCCCGTCTAATCATTGTGCTAAAAACCAATCAAGAAGCTATGGGTTGGACTCTTTCCGATCTAAAAGGAATTAGTCCATCCTATTGTATGCACAAGATTTTGATGGAGGAGGATTTCAAGCCGGTAGCTCAACCACAACGCCGCTTAAATCCTACCATGAAAGAGGTTGTTCGAAAGGAAGTTGTGAAGCTGTTGGATGCGGGGATGATTTACCCGATCTCGGATAGTCCGTGGGTTAGTCCTGTGCACGTTGTTCCTAAGAAGAGTGGAATCACCGTAATCCGAAATGACAAAGACGAATTGATCCCGACTAAAGTTGCCACGGGATGGAGAATGTGTATTGATTATCGGCGGTTGAATACCGCGACTCGAAAGGACCATTTTCCACTCCCATTTATGGATCAAATGCTCGAAAGACTATCGGGCCAACAATACTATTGTTTTTTGGACGGCTACTCCGGGTATAACCAAATTGCGGTTGACCCGGTTGATCATGAGAAAACGGCTTTCACGTGTCCGTTTGGAGTGTTCGCATACCGAAAAATGCCCTTTGGGCTGTGCAATGCACCAGCGACCTTCCAACGATGTGTCCAAGCCATTTTTGCCGACCTGATAGAGAAAACAATGGAAGTCTTCATGGATGACTTCTCGGTATTTGGTGGGACGTTTAGTCTATGCTTGGCAAATTTGAAGACGGTGTTGGAAAGATGTGTGGAGACCAATTTGGTGCTTAATTGGGAGAAGTGTCACTTCATGGTGACCGAGGGGATCGTGCTAGGCCACAAAGTCTCTAGAAGGGGGCTTGAAGTGGATAGAGCTAAGGTTGAAGTAATTGAAAAATTACCCCCTCCGGTGAATGTGAAGGGCATCCGTAGCTTTTTGGGGCACGCGGGGTTCTACCGGCGCTTTATCAAGGACTTCTCAAAGGTGGCTAAGCCTTTGAGCAATTTGCTCGCCAAGGACCAGGTATTTCTCTTCACCGAAGATTGTTTGCAAGCTTTTGAGGTTTTAAAAGAAAAATTGGTTACCGCTCCAATAATAGTCGCTCCCGATTGGAATGAAAATTTTGAACTAATGTGTGATGCGAGTGACTATGCTGTTGGAGCGGTACTTGGCCAAAGAAAAGACAAAACTTTTCATGCGATACATTATGCGAGTAAGGTTCTTAACGAGGCTCAAATAAATTATGCCACAACGGAAAAAGAACTACTTGCAATAGTATATGCGCTAGAAAAGTTTAGGTCTTATCTTATAGGGTCTAAAGTCGTTGTGTATACCGACCACGCGGCGATTAAATATCTGCTAACCAAACCGGATTCGAAGCAAAGGCTCATCCGTTGGATCCTCTTGTTACAAGAGTTTGATGTCGAAATCAAAGACAAGTAGGGGTCGGAAAACTTGGTAGCGGATCATTTATCCCGCTTAGTGAATAAGGAGGTTACCGCGTCTGAAAAGGAAATCCGGGAAGAATTTCCTGACGAAAAACTTTTCAAAGTTCAGGTTAGGCCGTGGTTTGCAGACTTTGTGAACCACAAGGCTAGTGGTTTTGTGCCTACCGACCTAACTTCGAACCAAAAAAGGAAGTTCCTTTCGGATGCGAAGTATTATGTTTGGGATGACCCATACTTGTTTAAGTTGGATAGTGATAACCTATTAAGGAGATGCGTAACTGGAGATGAAGCCCAGAGCATCCTTTGGCATTGTCACAACTCGCCTTATGGCGGACATTATAATGGGGTTAGAACGGCCACTAAAATTCTTCAATCGGGATTTTATTGGCCCACTATTTTCAAAGACGCACATACCCATGCGCAAAGTTGTGACAGTTGCCAAAGAAGCGGTGGGATAGGTAAGAGAGATGAAATACCTCTCCAAAATATCCAAGAGGTGGAAGTATTTGATTGTTGGGGCATAGATTTCGTAGGACCTTTCCCACCCTCTTATGGGAATGAGTACATGCTTGTCGCTGTCGATTATGTCTCTAAGTGGGTTGAGGCGATTGCCTCACCTCGGGTGGATGCCAAAACGGTGATAAATTTTTTGAAGAAAAACATATTTTCCCGTTTCGGAACCCCCCGAGTGTTGATAAGTGACGGAGGGTCACACTTTTGTAATGCACCTTTGGAAACTATTTTAAAACATTACGGTGTATCGCATAGGGTGACAACTCCGTATCACCCTCAGGCTAACGGGCAAGTTGAGGTCTCTAATCGAGAGATTAAGAGAATCCTCGAAAAAACCGTGTCTAATTCAAAAAAGGAGTGGTCCCAAAAATTGGACGAAGCATTATGGGCCTACCGTACGGCCTTTAAAGCTCCAATTGGCCTAACTCCCTTTCAATTGGTATTTGGTAAAACTTGCCATTTGCCGGTTGAATTGGAGCACAAGGCCTTGTGGGCCCTAAAGTTTTTAAATTTTGAAAATGAATTGGCCGGTAACAAAAGGAAAGTGCAACTACTGGAGTTGGAGGAGATGCGCAATGCCGCATACCACTCAAGTTGGTTGTACAAGGAAAAGGCAAAGAAGTATCACGACAAGAAGCTCCGTAACAAAGAATTTGTGCCCGGACAATTGGTCCTATTGTTCAACTCCCGGTTGAAATTGTTTTCCGGGAAGTTGAAATCAAAATGGTCCGGGCCATTTCGGGTGAAAGAAGTAAAGGAATATGGGGCTATTGTCATTGAAGACATAGACCAGAAAGATAGTTGGACAGTGAATGGCCAACAATTGAAAATTTATCTCGGCGGTCATGTGGATCGCGAGAGCTGTGCTCAACCGCTCGATGCTCCTCTGTGAGCATCGCACCGTCGAGCTTAGCCGACGTTAAACAAGCGCTTGTTGGGAGGCACCCCAACATTGTAAGTATTAACTGTTTTTGTGTTGTGTTGTGTTGGGTTACCTTGTGATAAAACTATTCTGGATGAACTTGCAAGTGCTGCATTTGAAAAAAGCACTTGCTGTCATGCTCGCTATCTGCTCGCTAGGCGAGGCAGTAGCGAGCAGACTCGCTAGCCGCTCGCTAGGCGAGGCAGCAGCGAGCGCTGCATGACAGTTCTTATTTAAAACTCAGCAGGGCAACCATTTTGCCCCAAACTCTAAAATTTTCTGGAAGGCGGCTCTGCTGAGGAATTTTTGCTAAGCTCTTCACACTCTCTCATTTGCATCTCTATCACCAACACTTGCTCTATTCGGTCATTTGCAAACTCTACTCTCTTCACATTTCCGAATCCGTGTAACTAAGGTTTGCCCTACTACATTTTTCTTGTTGTTTGAACTCTAAATTTCCAATTTGAATAGCAATTAGGATGAGTGGAGTATGGGAAACTTTAGCTTTGCATGTGGTATTTAGGGTTTTGCAAATTGGGATTTTAGGTTTAGGAATTGGGGATTTTTAGGCTTTGCATGCAAACATGTAATCCCCAATAGCATAGAACGGTTATTTACTTGATATATCATTAGGTTCTGATGTTGGAACCAATTGAGTATGGGTTTTGGGGGAGAATCTCTGAACATGCTGAAAAACCCAAAAACCCGTAAGGTTCGCTAGCACTCGCTAGGCGAGCCTGGGGCGAGCGTTCGCTGCCACTTCGCTAGGCGAAGCAGCAGCGAGCATGGCAGTTTTTTTTAAATTATGCTTTGATGTCTAATCTGTTTGTTTGGTGTGTGTTGTTTCCTTGTATACTTTGCAGATGGAATCTAGGTCTGGAGCAACTAAGAAGAGAAAGGGAGCGGCTACTTCCCGGACCGTGCCTATTCAATTCGATAACGACAAGTTTGTCGGTCCAAAACAGGCTGCACGGTACATTTCTCTGGAAAAGCGGAAAATACTTCCAGAGAAGCGATTTCTAATCAACCCACAGGGCACTTACATAAATTTTGCCGGGTTGATTGACGCGAAGAAATGGGATCGGTTGATTAATCCGTTGGAGCATTACGACATAGCTACAGTGCGTGAATTTTATGCTAACGCACTGCCCGACGACGACGAGCCTTTTACTTGGGTATCTAAAGTGGTCGGGCGTCCAATTCCATTTGATCGGGATGCCATCAGCCGAATCCTTGGGGAACCGCTCCAGCTGGGAGCTGAAGAGAGAGACCAATACCACATCGACCTAAGGCTTCACCGAGATGTTCCTGCCATTACCGCCGCCCTGCTTTTACCAGGGAAATCTGTTGAGCTGAACCCATCTGGGGTTCCAATGAGGTATCACCGGGAGGACATGACTCCCATGGCTCAACTGATACTGCTCTTGGTTTTGACCAACATCCAGCCTAAGTCCCACACCTCTACTGTGCCGATCCCAGTGGCACATTTGGTCCATTCTATCCTCACCAATGTCGAGATCGATGTGGCGAGGATCATCGCAAATGAGCTGAAGTCCGTGGTCGAGAGCGGGCTTAAGTCGGGGGCTCGTGTTAATTGTCCCCTAGCTTTCCCGTGTTTGATCATGAGTTTGTGCGTTCAGGCAAGGGTGAGACTTCCGTCTCGGGGTCAGGTAAGGATCCCGTCACCTATCGATGACCGGTATGTGGCTAAATATTGTAGATCGAAGACTACCAGTGGCAGTGCAGCTGCAGGAAGTACCCGGACTTCTGATGGTCCTGGTACTTCTACTCCTAGACTTGATCCGTACGTCCAAGCTGTGTGCAACTACAGTTTGGAATGGATGGCGGCATCCCAGAGAGCCATGTTGGATATGCACGACTCTATGCAGCGTTTGCAGCTGCAAGGAAGTGGTGCTCATGCTTTGATGACGCGGGAGCAGTTTCTGCTCAACGCCAACTGGCCCGTGGACACGCCAGTGTATAGTGAGGGGGTGGGCGCTGATGCTGATGATGATGATGATGTTGATGATGAGGCTACCGGTTCTGAAGCCGGTAGCGAGGAGGAGTCCTGAGCCCTTAGAGGGTTAAGTTTTTGTATTTTTCAGTTTTTATGTTATTTCTATTTGTATTTTCGGATTTTGTATCTTGATTTTGGTGTTGTACTATTGGGGTGTTTTGTCCCCCATGAACAAATTTATATTTTCAGTTAATGTTATTTATTTGTGTTTTTAATTTTGTTTGTTTAATAAATTTTTGGGTGATTAAGTGGCAAACCTTCTAGATTGGTTGCTCCTCAAGAAGTACCCAATGAAGGTGCATCCGAACTTGGATGGCAATGATAAGAATAAACAAGGGAATGAAGCTAAGGTACATGGTTACCTCCGGCTAGAATTTTAGAATGCATTAGGAACTTTACTCTTTTTAGTAAATTGAATATTGTCTTTTTGCAACATAATTGAATGAATGTTTCATCTAGAACTTAAAACCACAAATTGTGAGGAAACCTCCATTGTACACTTAAATGCTGGATTCTAATAAGTTTTGTTGATTCATGTGATTCATGCTTTGTCTTTTATTATTGTGAAATTGTGGAAGCAGTTAGAAATGATCAAGGCACTTGTTTTCTTTTGAGCACAACTACATCCTAAAACAACTTACCTGTGAGCAGAGAGAGTATTTGTTAACCCCTTTGAGCTTAAACAGTTGAATCTCGGCTTGAAATAAAGCGAGATCTCAAAAATCTTTTTTTACAACCCGGAAAATCTTGATTATTGTTCTTTTGCTGTAAAAAGTTAAGAGCATTCACTTAGGGCGAGTAAGGAATAAGTTGGGGAGAACGAAAAAGAATCGGTAAGTACCACAACTCTTGAAAAAGAAAAGAAAAACCGAGCAAGCATAAAAAAATATATGTATAGAAAATATAGAAAAGAAACATCTGTTTTGTATATTTGATGTGAAAGAAAAGAACAAAAATAGAAAGAATGAAAATGAATGCTTGCTTGGAAGAAAAATAGTGAAAAATAAAAATTGAGTTGTGGAATTTGTGTTGTGAAGGTTTCAAATAAGAAACAAATGAAACAAAGTCGAGTAGTGTGAATAATATTGTGAATGTCTCTTTTGCATCGGCACTTTCGTTTCAATGGCCTTAGAAATGACCCTTGTTTGTTAACCTAACCAAGCTTCAACCGAAAAGCCCTTAGTGATCTTTATGCTTCCACAGTACCATTTATAGTTGTTAGACATTGTATGAATCTATTTGATTTCTTCATTGTTTGTTAGAGAGTGAGATTATTCCCGCGGTTGCAAACGCGTAAAATCTTCATTCCTTATTCGAAGAGGAGAGATAGGATGATTCATTCAGAATAGTATTGTTGTAGATAGATAAATATTTTGCATTGCTATTTAAGTTTTAGTTCTTGTGTATTATTTTATTCGAACCGTTGGAAACTTGTATATGCTGATTTCGCTTGTGTTTGAGCCGTTTATCCAACTTCGGAGAAACCATCTTCTTAAAGCAAATCCTCTTGTCCTTCAAGAGGCATACTTTGCTTGAGGACAAGCAAGAATCTAGTTGGGGAGAGTTGTTAGATGCCCAAAAGTGCTTATTTGAGCTATCATATGTGGGCATCTTTCACTCTTTTTCCTTGCTAAATTGTCAAAACCACCTTTGTTTTAGATGAAATGCATTACATTGATAAACTATCTTGGTACCTTTGATTTGTGTGTTATTGTGCAGGAAGAAAACATGAAACAATAGAAAGTGATGACACAAGAAAGTTGGCAAAGGAACCAAAGAAACCAAGCATTCATCAGCCTGCTCGCTAGGCGAGGGCTGTGGCGAAGCACTGATTCGCTAGGCGAGCTGCTAGCGAAAAGCTCCAGTAAATTGTCAATAAATTCGCCAGGCGAGCTGCTGGCGAAGGTGGTAGCGAGTTCGTTCTGTTTTGGTGAAAAGCGTAGCCAGCACTCACTCGCTAGGCGAGGCTCTAGCGAGTCCCCAACGAGCATTCCAGTAGCAAAACCTCTCAACCTCGCTGGGGCGAAGGTTGGAGCGTGTCCTTCGCTAGGCGAAGGTTTGTTCGCTAGGCGAACATGACAGTTCAGCAGTCCCTGTTTTCTCTGGGCGCAGGTGCCTTTGGTGCCACAATTGGACCCTCGCTAGGCGAGCCATTCTGCTCGCCTAGCGAGCATGACATCCCAGCACTGGTCTATAAGTAGCAGGTGCCACTTTTGTGCACCATACCTAGTTTTTACCTCATTTTTCCACTTTTGTACTTTTGTTAGATATTTTTCCAGCTTTTGCTCTAGAGATATTTTTGACCTAGTTTTCATATTCTCTTCATCTTGTAACCATCTTCCACAAAAAGAAGGTGGATTCCCATCCAATCTCAATTATCTGACTTGGATGTTGATCAACCTTCTTCCGAAACTTGCCGACCAAGCTACCATGAAAATGAGTAGCTAAGTCATCCATTTGTCAAGGTTAGATGTAGGTGATTACTAGCTTTGTGTGTAAATGTAAGGAGCTTCATATGTAAACTCTTTAATGATGAATATATGATGAAAACTTTGTTTCTATTTAAAACTCTTTGTGTTGGTTTATGATCGAGAGATGTTTACCGACTCTTGACCTAGGTTTTCATCCAAACTTGTTTGTTAGCTAGAGATAGTAATGAATGATTTTGTTCACCATAAGGTTGAACCAAAAAGTTGTCATTTTGATAGATTGTGTTCGAGAGAAACAATGGATCAAAATGGGAAAACTCACAATGTGTGTTCGAGAGAAACATATTGGGAGGACTTTGTGAAATGATTTATCATCTAAAGGAGTTTATAGGATTGTTGACCGAACAAATACATGCAAAGTAATCATTGAACCCTAACTTTGACAATATTTCTCATTTATTCAAACCATAACTTTTACCGCAATTTAATACCTTTTTATGCAAGATAACGTGACAACAAACCAAAACCCTATTGTTACATTGAGCTAGAATTAATACAACCATCGAACGACGGTGATATCTTACAATCCCTGTGGATACGATAACAAAAACCCGACACGTAAAATACTACTCAACAACACATCAAGTGTCTTTTGTGCCCTTGCACACTTACTTCAAGAACTTTTCATAAAAAGGATAGATTAATTTGTTTCGACACGAAATACAAATGAGTATTTAAGCTTCCATCGTACGAGCATAAAAGCCAATGTTTAAACGCAAGATCCACTTAAACCTCTTCCTATAAAATCAACTAACACACAAATATTTTCTACGAAGCTCTGAATTTCTTATTGCACTATGAAAATACGTAGGCACGAGATTTTGGAACCTTGGCGATCACAATAATTAAAAAAACTTTTTCTCTTTTCTTTTGTAAATAATTTATCTTAATGAATATCTTAATAAATAAATATTAAACAAACACACCCTTAACAAACTATCAACCTTAGAGCTATAGGATGTTCCCGTTGAATACAATGGATGTGAGGTGTACTAACATTTTCCCTCGCATAACCGACTCCCGAACATATTATTGGTTGCGATGACCATCTTATCCCATTCCATTGGGGTTTTATCTCTATTTTCTCTATCCTTATGAATAAATAAAATTCAGTGGCGATTCTGTTAGTCATCCTAAAATAGAAATAAAAGAAATTCCCAAATATTATTTGATACCCTAAATATTCTCTTCTACTCAAATCCAACATGAAAAACATCTTTAGTCTGTATACGATTTTTGTTTTGTTTAGAACTTTCATAGGACTTGGTTTATGTTCAACAAATTGATGGAACAAATTAACCCATTTTAATGGTGGAAAAGAAATTAAAGTTTCCCCTTTGTAACCAATATTTGATCGTAATAATTTATTTGAATTAGTATACTTTCATATAGAATGAAGGAATTAAACTTTTTGTGGTTTAAGATGATGTTATGGAAGTAGTTAATATTTGTAATGATTAAGATTAATGGGTTTCATGTGCATGCAAAATATACAGCATCATACATACCAATTGAATAAGGAAATGTCATATTCATATCAGATTTTTTATTGTGTTTTTTTTTATCATAATTTGTTTTCCTATTTTTAACAGAATCAAGATGACTCATGTTGGTACAACTTATGCAACATCCGAGAATACAGTTTCAACCCCTCCACCTACAATCTCTAATGAAATGCCACCTCCTCACACTAAGAAGCGAAGGAATCGTTCAGAGGTTTGGAAGCATTTCATTGTATCGTCGGAAGAAGAACAAAAAGCTTCGTGCAAATATTATGACATGAAAATTAAGTATAATAATGGAACTGGTTCCATGCATGCTCATGTATCGAGATGCCTTGTTTACAAAAGGCAAAGGACATTATCTTCTACGACAAGTGTTGAAGAACATGTTGGCTCTCCTTTAATTGTCAAGTTTGACCAAGAAGCCATTAGAAGAGCAATGGTTAAGATGTTCATAAACATGGATATTCCTTTTCGGAAGGTTGAACATGAGTCTTTTCATGAATTTATGAGTCTCGCATCACCAAGATTTCAGATTTGTTCACGCACAACACTAGCGCGTGATGTCTTGAAACTATAGGATAGTGAAAGAATGATCTTGACAATTTCTCTCTCTCTGAATTATCGAAGAGTTTGTCTCACTACTGATATGTGGACTTCTTTTTGTCAAAAGTTGAGTTATATGTGTGTGACAGCCCATTTCATTGACAATAATTGGCACTTACAGAAGAAGATTTTAACTTTTTGTCAAGTCACAAGTCATACAGGGGATACTATTTATGCAACAATGGAGATGTGCTTGAACAGTTGGGGGTTAAACCGTGTGCTTAGTTTGACAGTTGATAATGCTTCATCTAATGATGTTGGGGTTGAGCGTCTCAAGAGAAGGCTTTTGTCTAGGAATAGTTTAGTTATGAGTGGAAACCATTTTCATATGCGGTGTTGTGCACATATATTGAATTAGTTGTGAAAGAAGGTTTGAAAGACATTGATGGCTCTATTGGTAGAATCCGTCATGCTGTGTGGTATGTTAGATCTTCTCCTGCGAGGCTTGCTAAATTCAAGGCATGTATTGATGAGGAAAGCATGGATTATAAAGGTTTAGTTTGGCTAGATGTTGAGACTCGTTGGAACTCAACATACTTGATGTTAGTATCCGCATCAAAACATGAGAGGACCTTTGAAGAATTAAGTTTTCGAGATAAAAAGTATGTGAATGAGTTGACAAAGAAGGGGAAAGGTGTTCCGACAGAAGAAGATTGGAAGCATATTAACTTAATCATCTCATTCTTGAAGTTATTTTATGATGCTACCTTACACATATCTGGGTCATCTTATTTGACAAGCAATATTTATATGTTTGAGATCCTGGGTATTGGAAAGAGCATTGTGGATATGTGTGCGTCTGAAGATGAGCATCTACGTTCAGTAGCTCAAAAAATGAAGAAGAAATATGATAAATATTGGGGAAATTATGAGAAGCTTAACATGTTATTGTTGATTGCTCTAGTATTCGACCCTAGGCGCAAGATTAGATTGGTCGATTGGATGGTAAGGCGATATTATAATAAGGATGATGTTGACGCCTTGAAAGCAAATTTAGAGTCTAGCTTGAAATCTATTTATGAGGAATATCGTGTTGGATTTATGTCTCCTCAAGGTAATTTAGATGAGTTGCAAGTTTTGGTGGTGTTAGTGATCCTTATGGAACTGCTGAGTTCTATATTTCAGAAGGGTGTGACAATGCGGATAATGAGTTAACTACTTATCTTGGAGAGAAGTTAGAGCATAACATGTAGATAAATGTTCTAGAGTGGTGGAAAGTGAACTCTGGCCGATATCCCATCCTTTCAAACATTGCAAGAGACATGCTGGCTATACCTATAAGCACAGTGGCTTCTGAATTTGCATTCAGTATAGGAGAAAGGGTGCTTGATCCATATCGCAGCTCATTAACACCTACAACAGTGGAAGCATTGATATGCACCCAAGATTGGCTCAAAGGAACATCTTCCTCCTTGATTACAAATGAAGATTTTGATATTCTTGAGAGATTTGAGCAAGGTATGATAACTAAGTATATTCGCTAATGTATTATTATTTATTATACTTGAGGTATAATGAAATCTCTTTATATGTTTTGTAGAATTACTTTATACGGAAGATGGTGCTAGTTGTTCAACCTCTTCAACTTCTGTTACACTCGAAGATGATTTAACGGTAAAGAATTCTAAAGTTTGTTTTTGCATATTCTACTCAATTTATTATATGTGCATTTTCTGCACTTGTGGGTTTATGTTGTTGCGTGATTTGTTTTGACTTAATGTTTACTGAATCTTCCCTTACACGGGTCTCATATTTTTGTACTTTAAACTAGGCTCCTTAACTTGAATATATTCTTTTTTGAGATAATGAGTTTGAGTTAGATTTTGTTCGAGACATGGTCTTAGAAATCGGGTCGTCCATGTCTTAAAATGTAAAATAGACTTGCAATTTCACTGTTTTCACTTTTGAATATGCTAACATTCTTGTAATTTCATTTTATGCAGCATTAAGCTTATTGCAGAAGAAGCTGATTAATTGCTTATGGAACTTGAAGTGAAAAAACATAAAGATTCTTCATGTTTCATATTTTGTTATATTCATAGTGTAGGTTGAAGAATTTTATTGTTGTTAATTAGTCCAGTAACAAATTCAATGAAATTATTTTTGTTTTTAATCAACATATTATTTGTGGAGATTATGATATTGTTTGTGGAGATTATAAGAGTTAAATTTAAAGCAGTTTTTTTAAATAGCTATTTTTAACATAAACTAAATTTAAAACTAGTTGAAATAAAAAGGAAGGTTAAAGAAATTAAATTATTTTTGCTATAAAATTATTTTTTTTAAACCTGATTTATTTTTATAGTTTTTTTAAATTGTTTTTTTTTATAAATTGTTTTTTTTATAAAACTGTTTTTTTAAAGAAAATAAAAAACTGGTTTGAAAAATACCGATTTAAAACTCTTTTTTTAAAATTGATTTTTTTTCTATCTTATAGGTAATTACTTAATTTTGATTTTTCAGATTGAAATTTAAAAATAGTGATTGATTTCAAGAGCGATTGGATAGAGTTAAGAAGTTGTTGGAATGAAAATTAAATTTGAGGGAAATTTGATTTTAAAATTGATCCAAACAAAAAATAATTTTTTTTAGTACAAAGAGGTTATTAACCAAGCCGATCAAACATAAACCAATTTTAAAAATATAAATCGGTTTTATCAAAGTGATTTTAAAAACCAAACTGATTCATATATTTGGTTCAATTTGATTATGATTTTGAACCATGCACACCCCTACTAGAGGCAAGCCAGATCTTGTCAGCATGCCATGATGCTTTATTTGGAGGACACTTTGGAGGAACTAAAAGTGCTACAAATGTACTCCAATTAGGTTATTTCTAGCCTCTTTATTTACATTTATTTATAAAAAAGTTTAATGATTTAAAATATTTCTTAGTGACATAGGGACAAGAAAGATAGAGTTGATACCAAACGATGGACACAAATAATAAGCTAGTCAATTAACTTCCGTAGCAATTATACAATTTCAAAACCATGTCATCATTTATGGTTACGAGGTTTGCAGAGTATGACATATATACTTTTGACATTAGTGATCCCAACAAGACCTCCACCAAGTGAATGGACTTGCAAGTTAACTTGTTAAGGAATAACTTCACACAAGTCAACAAGACTATGCAATTCTCCTATCATAAGTGCACTCGAGTTCGGGTATAGAACTCATCTCACAAGAAACCATCAAGCATATAAGCAATTAATATGTCAAGCAATTCATACATTACAAACAATACATTCATCCCAAATTTGCACAAAAAACATGTCACAAATAAGTATAAACATACAATACATACAAGCAAAAAGTAGGCTAAACCCACAGGGCATGTTTCCCCAACAGAGTCGCCACTTTTCTGTAGCGGGGTTTTTGTTACCTTTAGGTTTATTGACTAAACCAAAAGTCAACATACAATTCGAGTCGCCACCGCAGTTTTATATGTCCAGAGGAAAGGCTAAAAAGCGAATAAAAGCCAAGTAAGAAGTTTTTCAAATCAAAAACTAATAAAAATGTCAGAGATATAGGTAAGGGGGTTGGTTATGAAATGGGAAGGTTTTGCGCACCCAAAACATCCTTAGTACTCTAAGGGAACCTCTTTTTGCAAATATGTGTTGTAGGTTGGTATTTGTGAAAAGATTTATGCAAAAGATTGGAGGGATGAAAAGAGAATAGATTATATTTACAAATTTTGTTGTTTGAATGGATGAACCCATTGTCTACGTACCATCACAAAGGAGGATCAAAACCTCGTAGTTCGTGGTAAAAGTCTCAAAGATTGGTGAATTGATTTTAATCAAAAGCCTTAAGGTCCTTTGTTATCAAAGGGAGAAAACTCAACCTAAACCAACAATCCACCATGTGAGGAAGGCTTCAACATGCTAGTGAGGGGTTAACTCTATAATAAGCATGGAAGGCTTATAATCCAACACTAAGGATGAGGTGAGATTTACATCAACCACTATGATAACTCAAACCTATGACTAATGTTTTTGAAAAGGTTTAACAAGTGGCCATTGGAACCACAAAACAACTTGAGATGAGTTATATTTACAAGTTAAATTTATTTAGAAAATGAGGTCAAAGTTGGATTAAAGTTCATTTACAACGAGTATTTGTGAAAATGGTTTTCAAAAGTCAAAGACCTAAAGCCTAGGTTTCTAATTTGAAATAAAGTCAAAGTCTTGAAAATGATTTTTGGCTTGGTTAGAGTGGGGAGAAGAGAGAAGGGCTATTCCTAAAGCATACAAAGATAAGAGGGGAAAGATAACCCTTGGAGTTCCTTTTCTTGGAGTCATATAGAGATGACTCAAGATGCTCCTTTCCTTTGGATTTAGCATACAAAACAAGCAATCAACAATTTGAATTCAAGCTCCTAGGATCTCCATTTTGCTTGACTCTTAACTTGGCTACTCATGACAATGGTCCTCCTTTCACAATCTTAAGACGAGGTTCCTATCACACAAAAGCACACATCAAAAGACTCACATCATAATAAAGGGAATGATCAAAGAATAAGTTTGAGGAGAAGTCCTTTGAGGTCAACTTTGAATTTTAGCATTCTAAAGGCATGAGACCTAGTTGCTCTTCAACACATCTTGCATTCTAAAGGCATGGGGCCTAGTTGCTCTTGAACTCCTTTAAGTATGGGTAAATCCTAATTCTAAGTCCTTTCTCCTTTTTGCATTTTGGTTCACATCGAAACAAACACAAAGCAACACAAATAGCAATATATTTATATACAATAATGGGCTCAAATGAGCAAAAGAAAAATGACATAAACATAAAATATGTGCTCAAGTGAGCAAAGATAAAAATTAAGATGAATAATGAGCAAGAAATAAATGACATTAAAACTAAATGACAAGAATTTAAAAGCTCAAATTAAACTTAGTAGTTAGTAGAGTTATGTTAGCTTGTCATAAGACAACGTAGCGCTATGTTAAGCAATCGTAAGTGGACTAATGTAGTAGCCACACCTATCTGAAGTCGGTCAATAAGAATATAGGCAAAGGACACAAGTTAGAGGTCATGACTAGTAAGCCAAGCTCCATAAACTTGCCATGCCAAACAAAAGGGGAAAGGCCTTGTATGGACTTTTGGTTAGTTGCTTGACCAAAAAGTAACCTATATTTGGCACAAAATAACTCACTTGATCATGGATCAAGTTAAGTTTTGTTTGGATCAAAGAAGATTAAACTCCTATTTGTCAAGACCAACCTTAAGACTTTAACTCATTGGCCATTGAGGGAAAGAAAGGGATGAAGATGAAAGGGAGGGGGTAAGAAGTCAACAACTGTTAGATGCCCAAAAGTGTTTATTTGAGCTATCATATGTGGGCATCTTTCACTCTATTTCCTTGCTAAATTGTCAAAACCACCTTTGTTTTAGATGAAATGCATTACATTGATAAACGATCTTAGTGCCTTTGATTTGTGTGTTATTGTGCAGAAAGAAGGCATGAAGTAATTGAAAATGAAGACACAAGAAAGTTGGCAAAGGAACCAAAGAAAACAAGCATTCATCAGCCTGCTCGCTAGGCGAAGGTTGTGGCGAAGCACTGCTTCGCTAGGCGAGCTCCAAGCGAAAAGCTCCAGTAAATTGTCAATAAATTCGCCAGGCGAGATGCTAGCGAAGGTGGTAGCGAGTTCGTTCAGTTTTGGTGAAAAGCGCAGCCAGCACTCACTCGCTAGGCGAGGCTCTAGCGAGTCCCCAGCGAGCATTCCAGTAGCAAAACCTCTCAACCTCGCTGGGGCGAAGGTTGGAGCGTGTCCTTCGCTAGGCGAAGGTTTGTTCGCTAGGCGAACATGACAGTTCAACAGACCCTGTTTTCTCTGGGCACAGGTGCCTTTGGTGCCACAATTAGACCCTCGCTAGGCGAGCCCTTCTGCTCGCCTAGCGAGCATGACAACCCAACACATGTCTATAAGTAGCAAGTGCCACTTTTGAGCACCATACCTTAGTACCTTAGTTTTACTTTATTTTTCCAGCTTTTGCTCTAGAGATATTTTTGACCTAGAATTCATTTCTCTTCATCTTGTAACCATCTTCTACAAAAAGAAGGTGGATTCCCATCCAATCTCGATTATCCGACTTGGATGTTGATCAACCTTCTTCCGAAACTTGCCGACCAAGCTACCATGAAAATGAGTAGCTAAGTCATCCATTTGTCAAGGTTAGATGTAGGTGATTACTAGCTTTGTGTGTAAATGTAAGGATCATCTTGTGTAAACTCTTTAATGGTAAATATATGATGAAAACTTTGTTTCTATTTAAAACTCTTTGTGTTGGTTTATGATCGAGAGATGTTTACCAACTCTTGACCTAGGTTTTCATCCAATCTTGTTTGTTAGCTAGAGATAGTAATGAATGATTTTGTTCACCATAAGGTTGAACCAAAAAGTTGTCATTTTGATAGATTGTGTTCGAGAGAAACAATGGATCAAAATGGCAAAACTCACAATGGGTGTTCGAGAGAAACGCATTGAGAGGACCTTGTGAAATAATTTATCATCTAAAGGAGTTTATAAGATTGTTGACCGAACTAATACATGCAAAGTAATCATTGAACCCTAACTTTGGCAATATTTCTCATTTATTCAAACCATAACTTTTACCGCAATTTAATACCTTTTTATGCAAGATAACGTGACAACCAATCAAAACCCTATTGTTTCATTGAGCTAGAATTAATACAACCATCGAACGGCGCTGATATCTTACAATCCCTGTGGATACGATAACAAAAACCCGACACGTAAATATACGTTCAACAAAATGGCGCCGTTGCCGGGGATTGTAAATTGATATTGCGAGCATCGCAATGGTTGTTTAAGTTTTAGCTTGTGAATTTTTGACTTGTGCTTGTAATTTGTTTGGTTTAGTGTGCAGCTTACGTTTTATGCGAGGGCAAATCCCTGTGGACGAACTTCTTTTTGATCCTGAGATCGAGAGAACCGCAAGGAGGCTTAATAGCAAAACAAGACGTAGGAGGCAACAGGCTAGACAACGCCAAGAGCAAGGAGAAAGTTCTTCGACCACAAATCCACCACCATTCATACCAAACATGGAGCCACCACCACAACCACCTATTTCTACTCCATGCATCAATAGTCCAAGGAACACCGCTCAGTTTGCCAACCACACCGGAATGCAAGCTGAGATGAAAACGGGAACTCTAAATCTATTATATGGAAGTCCATTCACCGGAATGGACCATGAAGACCCATTTGCTTTTCTCACAAAATTTTATGAGATAGCATTGGCTGCCGGAGTGGATCAGGCTCAGGAGCTTCCGTTGTTCAGACGATTATTTCCCGACGCTTTGCTCGGTAAAGCAAAGGATTGGTACTTAGATCAAACACCAGCCGTAATGACAGACTGGAACGTGTTAGAAGAGAAATTCATCGAAAGATTTTTCTCCCATAACCGATTCATGGAATCCAAGACGGCCATCTCGGTGTTTTCACAAGGAACCAGTGAATCATTAAATGAAGCGTGGGAAAGATTCAAGTCCATGCTTCGAAAATGTAAAGGGCATGGATTTGATGAATTGACTCAAATCCATATCTTTAAAAATGGACTTCAACCAAACTGCAAAACATTGTTGGATGCTACCTCGGGTGGCTCTTTATTGTCAAAAAGTGCCAAAGAAGCCACAAACATCATAAATCGAATGGCTTTAAATGATCTTCAGAGTCAAAGTCGAGGAAATTCTTTGAAGAAGGCGGGAGTGCTTGAGCTAGGGACGAATGATGCCATCCTTGCCCAAAACAAGCTCATCTCACAACAAGTGGAACTCTTAACGCAACAAATCAAAGAGTTAAGAGAACCGTCAAAAGCTAAACAAATAGCTTGTTGTGAACTTTGTAAAGGTGAACATGACACCGGATTTTGTCCACCTCCCGGTTTTGACGAAGTAAACTACATGGCCAATCAACGGGACTATCAACCGAGACAACAACAACAACAACCTTATCAACCGCACCCTCAAAATCAACAACAACAATTCCAAGGGAACCAAGGGTTCCAACCTAGAAGCAACTATTATCATAACCAAGGTTATGGAGGTGGTTCTTCTAGCCGTCAAAACCCTCCCCAAAATCCGTATCAATCTCAACAACCGCCGGTCGTCAATTCTAAATTGGAAGAGACATTGACGCAATTCATGCAAATGTCAATGGCCAATCAAAAGAGAAATGACGCGGCCATAAAAAATCTCGAGACTCAAGTTGGGCAACTTGCCAAGCAAATCGCGGAACAACAACCCGGTCCTTCCTTTTCGGCAAACACGCAAACAAATCCTAAGGAGTATTGTAAGGCGATCACAACGAGAAGTGGGAAGGAGTTGATGAGTGAGAATAAAAAAGAGATGAGAAAGAAAATGAAGAGGAAATAGTAGAGGAAAATGTTGATGTGAAGTGGGGGAGTGGAGTAAGGAAGAAGAAGTTGAAAATAACGAAAAGAATGGTGAAGTTGAAAAGAAAAAAAGTGTGGAGATTGAGAAAAATACAAGTGAAGAAGTAGTGCTGGAGCCAGTGAAAAAACCTAGATGGAGGAGTTCTAGAATTGCTAAAGGAAAGGAGGTAGTGAGCGCTACTCCAATCCAAAACCTTCCTTATCCTCATGCTCCGTCCAAAAGGGAGAATGAACGGCATTACGCCCGGTTCATGGATATTTTTAAACAATTGAAAGTGAACATTCCGTTTGCCAAAGCCTTGGAGAAAATGCCAAAGTATGCCAAATTCATGAAGGACATACTTACAAAAAAACGGAGGTACACGGAACCAAAGACAATCTTGCTTGATGCACGATGTAGTGCCATCATTCAGAAAACTCTCCCAAGAAAGGAATCCGATCCGGGACGAGTTGTTTTACCAATAACCATCGGAGACACCTACATGGGTAATGGGTTGATTGACTTGGGATCTAGCATCAATTTAATTCCCCTGTCCATTATCAAAAGATTGGGAAATGTTGATATCAAACCTGCGAAGATGACTTTGCAACTTGCTGATAAATCTACCACTGCACCATATGGAGTGGCTCAAGACATGTTAGTCAAAGTTGATAAATTCTTCTTCCCGGTTGATTTTATTATTATTGATATGGAAGAGGATGATGATGCTCCGCTCATCTTGGGCCGACCGTTCATGAAAACCGCGCGCATGATGATAGACGTAGATAACGGTTTGATGAAGGTAAGGGTCCAAAATGAAGAGGTAGCCTTCCATCTTTTTGAAGCCAAAAAGCATCTCAATGATAAACATGATTCTTTCCGAATTGATGCAACAGAGGAGAAGCTAGTGGAGGTCGCAAACCAGGTTCATATTTCTAATCCTTCCAAAAGACCTCTTATCGGAGTCTACCAAGTTTCGACCAAAACTAAAGAAAAAAAGATGGAAGCATGGTTGCATGAATTAGAGGCTTACGGAGAATTTTTCTATCATGATGAGACAAGGGAAGGTGTGGATATGACCAACATAGTGGAGGAACCAAAACTGGAGCCACATTTGAAATATGTGTACCTTGATGATAACTGTACTAAACCCGTGATCATTAGTAATAAATTGTCCACAAACGAAGAGAATCAATTGATGCGGGTGCTGAAGAAGAAAGAGGTTGTCAAACTGGTAGAGGTCGGGATAAATTGTTCTATCGCCGACGGTGAATGGGTGAGCATTGTGCAAATAGTTCCGAAAAAGGGTGGTATTAGATTTTATCGAAGGTTCATCAAGAACCTCTTGAAGACAACCAAGCCCTTGAAAAATTTGCTCAACAAAATGAATCCCGGTAGCTCAAACAACAAAGTGGATCGCGGATGCTGCACAACTTCCGCTTGATGCTCCTCTGTGAGCATCACACCGTCGAGCTTAGCCGACGTTAAACAAGCGCTAGTTGGGAGGCACCCCAACATTGTAAGTATTTACTGTTTTTTTTTTGTGTTGTGTTGTGTTGGGTTTCCTAGTACTAACCATGCTGGATGAACATGAATTGTTGCCTTTGAAAAGGCAATTGTTGTCATGCTCGCTTGCTGTTCGCTAGGCGAGGCAGTAGCGAGCTGATTCGCTAGCTGCTCGCTAGGCGAAGCAGCAGCGAGCGCTGCTTGACAACACTTATTTAATATCTCAGCAGGCCACTCATTTTGGCCCAAACACAACTTTTCTGTTTTTGCAACTCTGCTGAGGCATTTTAACCGAGCACTCTCCACACTCTCTCATTTTCATCTCTCTCACAAACAGCCGTGAGCAGTTTCTGCTTAACGCTAACTGGCCTGTGGACACGCCAGTGTATAGTGAGGGGGTGGGTGCTGATGATGATGATGATGATGATGATGATGAGGCTACCGGTTCTGAAGCCGGTAGCGAGGAGGAGTCCTGAGCCCTTAGAGGGTTAAGTTTTTGTATTTTTCAGTTTTTATGTTTATTTCTATTTGTATTTTCGGATTTTGGTGTTGTACTATTGGGGTGTTTTGTCCCCCATGAACAAATTTATATTTTCAGTTAATGTTATTTATTTATGTTTTTAATTTTGTTTGTTTAATAAATTTTTGGGTGATTAAGTGGCAAACCTTCTAGATTGGTTGCTCCTCAAGAAGTACCCAATGAAGGTGCATCCGAGCTTGGATGGCAATGATAAGAATAAACAAGTGAATGAAGCTAAGGTACATGGTTACCTCCGGCTAGAATTTTAGAATGCATCAGGAACTTTATTCTTTTTAGTAAATTGAATATTGTCTTTTTGCAACATAATTGAATGAATGTTTCATCTAGAACTTAAAACCACAAATTGTGAGGAAACCTCCATTGTACACTTAAATGCTGGATTCTAATAAGTTTTGTTGATTCATGTGATTCATGCTTTGTCTTTTATTATTGTGAAATTATGGAAGCAATTAGAAATGATCAAGGCACTTGTTTTCTTTTGAGCACAACTACATCCAAAAACAACTTACCTGTGAGCAGAGAGAGTATTTGTTAACCCCTTTGAGCTTAAACAGTTGAATCTCGGCTTGAAATAAAGCGAGATCTCAAAAATCTTTTTTTACAACCCGGAAAATCTTGATTATTGTTCTTTTTCCGTAAAAAGTAAGAGCACTCACTTAGGGTGAGGAAGAAATAAGTTGGGGAGAACGAAAAAGAATTGGTAAGTACCACAACTCTTGAAAAAGAAAAGAAAAGCCGAGCAAGCACAAAAAAAATATATGTATAGAAAATATAGAAAAGAAACATCTGTTTTGTATATTTGAGGTGAAAGAAAAGAACAAAAATAGAAAGAATGAAAATGAATGCTTCCTTGGAAGAAAAATAGTGAAAAATAAAATTGAGTTGTGGAATATGTGTTGTGAAGGTTTCAAATAAGAAACAAATGAAACAAAGTCGAGTAGTGTGAATAATACTGTGAATGTCTCTTTTGCATCGGCACTTTCGTTTCAATGGCCTAAGAAATGACCCTTGTTTGTTAACCTAACCAAGCTTCAACCGAAAAGCCCTTAGTGATCTTTATGCTTCCACAGTACCATTTATAATTGTTAGACATTGTATGAATCTATTTGATTTCTTCATTGTTTGTTAGAGAGTGAGATTATTCCCGCGGTTGCAAACGCGTAAAATCTTCATTCCTTATTCGAAGAGGAGAGATAGGATGATTCATTCAGAATAGTATTGTTGTAGATAGATAAATATTTTGCATTGCTATTTAAGTTTTAGTTCTTGTGTATTATTTAATTCGAACCGTTGGAAACTTGTATATGCTGATTTCGCTTGTGTTTGAGCCGTTTATCCAACTTCGGAAAAACCATTTTGTTAAAGCAAATCCTCTTGTCCTTCAAGAGGCATACATTGCTTGAGGACAAGCAAGAATCTAGTTGGGGAGAGTTGTTAGATGCCCAAAAGTGCTTATTTGAGCTATCATATGTGGGCATCTTTCACTCTATTTCCTTGCTAAATTGTTAAAACCACCTTTGTTTTAGATGAAATGCATTACATTGATAAACGATCTTGGTGCCTTTGATTTGTGTGTTATTGTGCAGAAAGAAGGCATGAAATAATTGAAAATGAAGACACAAGAAAGTTGGCAAAGGAACCAAAGAAAACAAGCATTCATCAGCCTGCTCGCTAGGCGAAGGCTGTGGCGAAGCACTGCTTCGCTAGGCGAGCTCCAAGCGAAAAGCTCCAGTAAATTGTCAATAAATTCGCCAGGCGAGATGCTAGCGAAGGTGGTAGCGAGTTCGTTCAGTTTTGGTGAAAAGCGCAGCCAGCACTCACTCGCTAGGCGAGGCTCTAGCGAGTCCCCAGCGAGCATTCCAGTAGCAAAACCTCTCAACCTCGCTGGGGCGAAGGTTGGAGCGTGTCCTTCGCTAGGCGAAGGTTTGTTCGCTAGGCGAACATGACAGTTCAACAGACCCTGTTTTCTCTGGGCACAGGTGCCTTTGGTGCCACAATTAGACCCTCGCTAGGCGAGCCCTTCTGCTCGCCTAGCGAGCATGACAGCCCAACACATGTCTATAAGTAGCAAGTGCCACTTTTGAGCACCATACCTTAGTACCTTAGTTTTACTTTATTTTTCCAGCTTTTGCTCTAGAGATATTTTTGACCTAGAATTCATTTCTCTTCATCTTGTAACCATCTTCTACAAAAGAAGGTGGATTCCCATCCAATCTCGATTATCCGACTTGGATGTTGATCAACCTTCTTCCGAAACTTGCCGACCAAGCTACCATGAAAATGAGTAGCTAAGTCATCCATTTGTCAAGGTTAGATGTAGGTGATTACTAGCTTTGTGTGTAAATGTAAGGATCATCTTGTGTAAACTCTTTAATGGTAAATATATGATGAAAACTTTGTTTCTATTTAAAACTCTTTGTGTTGGTTTATGATCGAGAGATGTTTACCAACTCTTGACCTAGGTTTTCATCCAATCTTGTTTGTTAGCTAGAGATAGTAATGAATGATTTTGTTCACCATAAGGTTGAACCAAAAAGTTGTCATTTTGATAGATTGTGTTCGAGAGAAACAATGGATCAAAATGGCAAAACTCACAATGGGTGTTCGAGAGAAACGCATTGAGAGGACCTTGTGAAATAATTTATCATCTAAAGGAGTTTATAAGATTGTTGACCGAACTAATACATGCAAAGTAATCATTGAACCCTAACTTTGGCAATATTTCTCATTTATTCAAACCATAACTTTTACCGCAATTTAATACCTTTTTATGCAAGATAACGTGACAACCAATCAAAACCCTATTGTTTCATTGATCTAGAATTAATACAACCATCGAACGGCGGTGATATCTTACAATCCCTGTGGATACGATAACAAAAACCCGACACGTAAATATACGTTCAACAACAACCAATCCCAATTGATCAAGGGATAACTCATCCTTGATCAAATTCATTCATCTTTCTAAGTGATGATCCTTAAGGATTCTCAAACCACAAGATCCAATGAATTTGATCAAAGTTGAATCAATTCAACCTCAATCAACACCAAACAAAAGAGAAATGTATATAACAAGTCAAGGAGTCCACAATATTTTTTTGGTATTTTTTGAATTAGAAGAAAATACAAATAAAAAATAAACAAACAAAATGGAACCTCAAATTCAATTCAAAGTAACTTCAAAAATTCCAATTAAATTCTCATAGGTTTAACATAGTCAAACAAACTTTGACTAATTTTCTCACAAATTTTTAAAATCAGAAAGTAATTAAAATCAACTAAAAACAACCAAGAAATTGTTGAGACCATTTTTCATTGACTTATCATGATCCATAGATGCTATGAAAATATTTTTGTATTTTTTAAAAGTCAGAAAGTATTTTAAAAATGAATTAAACTCATTAAAAACCAAGTAATTCATAAAAAATATCAAATGAAGTCACAAAAATAATTAAAAATCATAATATGAAACTAGAATTTTCAAGAAAATTTTTAGAGTTGGTCTCATATTTTTCTGACCTAAAATGAATTTTTAATGAATTTTTGAAAACGAAATGAATTAAAAGAATATAAAAGAAAAAATGAAATAAGCGAAGAAGCAGAGCCACAAGATCCAGTTCATTAATTGACGTGGCACTGATGTATGGTCTGGATCTGAGGACACACGATATGCTCAAGTCAAACGCGCAACACAACGAATTAAAACAAGTAATTAAAACAAGTAATCATTTGGCATCAAATTGATCAAAACTGGCTTGGAAAATTCAAGTATAAAACATATTCAAATCATTTTGAAAAAGTCACCCAAAAGTAAGCTTAATCAAGCCCCTCTGCCTTCATGGTACAAGCTTCAATTGAAAAAATCTCCAACATCAAAGTTGTAAATAGTTTCAAGAGGGTCAATCTAGACTCAAAGTTTGCATCATTTGGATTTTCTATGACAAAGTTATGGGCATTTGAAGTTGGGTACTTTTGCAAATTCAATGAATTAGGTCCAAGAGGACCTATAATGTTTTGCATTATCACATGTATTTATTTTAGGATTATGAAGTTTTGTACAACATAAAAATTAAGGAAGTTATGCCCTTGTCAAGTTGACCCAAAATTAGGGTTTCGGTCAAAATGACCTCTAATATTTTGAAATTAATGATAACCTTCCAAGTTTCAAATGGATTTGGATGAACATGAAAGTTGTTAATATGGTTATTAGGAGAATTATTTATTTTTGGGTCATCTTCATTTGACAAACACATTAAAAATTATAGCTCATTGAACCTCAGCTTAGTCAGATGACTTAAGTGGTCAACTTTTCAAAGTCAAACTTCCAATCTTGATGAATAAATGATTGAGGGGCCTCAAATAGGCTTATATATGCATAAAATGATAAATGAAAGAACTTCCCTTGATTAAATTTGATCAGAGATTGAGATTGCTTCATGGGCAAGGCACAGTCAAAGCACAGTGAAATTAGGGTTTCCTTGGGAGACATATATGATTATTAGGAGCTTTGTGGACCATTTTCATGCTTTTTCTCATCTTCATCTAGCCATTGCATTGGGCTTAGGAGCCTCCTAAGAGCATTGTGGAGCACATGATCACTTGAGCTTCAAAACAAAAAGAGTTAGTGACATATTTTTGTGCTTTTGGTTAGTAATCAAATAAGAGAAGCAATAATATACAATACAAGCATGCTTGGTGGTCTCAAAACACTCAAACAAGTCCCAACCCTAGGGTTAAGGAGCCAAACATGCTATGATCCTTGAGGCAATGCACTTGTGCAATAACATGATCCCATGAGGGATCTTAGGGTTAAAATTAGGGTCTTACATCAGCATCAAGCGAAGTAAGCCTAAGAAATCTTGCAGAGGTTCATGATGAGTAACTATAATGCAACTGTTACACCATTGGAGACTGGAGAAAAGTTGAGAAATGTTAAAGATCACGAGTATTATTTTAAAGAGTATATTATTTTATTAGATTTTTTCTAAGGATCACACTTAGAATCACTCATTGACAGTAAATATTCTTCTGAGTCTAGCTACCGTATTGAAGATAATAGATCATTAAGAACAACTAATTAGAATTTGCTACAAATTAATTGTATTATGAACGTTCCTATGTTTTTTGGCATTATGATGCTTATTATTATAACATTAGGATTTGATATGTTTTCGTTTTATTGTACTACATGACATGATTAAAGCCACAATTTTTTGGTATTATGATACTTATCCGATATTAGATGTTTGTGATTGAAATTTTATTATGTTATAAAGTGATAGAAAATAAATAAAAAACTTAAAGAAATATTACTAAAACAAAAATAATAATTTAAAGAAAAAAAACATGACTATAAATAAAAAAATTGAAATGTTAATAAATTAAAGAAATATAAAAATACTAGCATCGTTTTAAACAGTTACCAAATAAATTATATATCATAACTTATAAATCAACTTACGATGGTTTAAACTGTCAGGATTTCACACTCACGACGGCTTGAAACCATTGCTAAAAGTTTAAAAATTAGTATCGCTTTAAACAGTTATCAAATAAATTATTTCAGAATTTATAAATCAAATTGTGATGGTTTGAACAGTTAGGATATCACACTCACGATATTTTGAATTCGTCGCAACTAGAGTTGAAAACATAACTCAAACTAAATTTATGACGGTTTGTAACTGTCGCAATTGTCCATTTACTGCAGTTGACTACCTGTCGCAATTTAGAACATTTGTTGGAATGACGATTTTAGCAACCGAAGCAGTACAACCTGACGACACACGCTTTTGTTTCAGAACCACAACCTTTGTGACGCAACTATTGATATGGTTCAAAATGGCGTAACCTTTCAAAAATAACTTATCATTTTTCTTGTAGTGTACCTAGAGGCAAGCCAGATCTTGTCAGCATGGCATGATGCTTTATTTGGAGGAACTAAAACTGCTACAAAGGTACTCCAATTAGGTTATTTCTAGCCTCTTTATTTACATTCATTTATAAAAAAGTTTAATGGCTTAAAATATTTTTACATTTAACATAAAAATTGATAATTTAGAGTTTGGTTACATCTAACCATTTAATAATATTTTTTTTATATTTAATATTTTAAAATTACATTTAATTGTTAAATTGATTTTGTCTTGTGAATATTTGGAACTGGATTCAACAAAATTTCACATACTATAAGACCCTCCATTTTTTAATGATATCATTTCAAAATGTGAACAATAAATTATTTCTTAGTGACATAGGGACAAGAAAGATAATATACCAAACGATGGAAATAGTACAAATATTTTGCTTGCAATTATTTTTGATGGAGAATACGGAATAGAAAGTAATGGACAGAAATAATAAGCTAGTCAATTAACTTCCGTAGCAATTATACA
Organism: Lathyrus oleraceus; assembly: GCF_024323335.1. Lineage (NCBI taxonomy): Eukaryota > Viridiplantae > Streptophyta > Magnoliopsida > Fabales > Fabaceae > Lathyrus > Lathyrus oleraceus. The sequence goes on along the minus strand of NC_066583.1, from coordinate 504,661,037 downwards.
ATTTTAAAACCATGTCGTCATTAATGGTTAGAGTGATAACTTGTAACAACCCGATGGGCCATAATAGTTGTACATTTTTGAATAATCAACACAGAAAAATCCAATGGAAACCTAAGAGTGTTATGCACTTGATTAGTATAAAACTTGGTTATCCCATATATGTTATGCACACACAAATCACAACTTCAAATATGGCCTCCTTTTTCCAATCCTTACAAGTGTTGTTCCTTGCTTCCCTTATCCTTGTTCCTCATGGACTTTCTGCTTCTGTTAATAAAATTGTTCCTCATCTTCCTCCTGATCTTGTTCATCATCTTCATCGTATTTTTCATCATTTTGCTCCTCATAATCCATCACCACCTGATAATAAAATTGATCCACTTTATGCATCTTCACCCCGTCCTTACAAACCACCAACTGATTCTAAGCCACCATATCATAGAAAAATTCCAGCAGATAAAATTCATATCTAAATCATGCGTCCAACAAAGCATATTAATATATATTTTATTAAATAAGTGGTGCTATTTAGCACTTAGTTACCAATGCTTGACTTTGCCTACGTACTTATGGGTTTAATCCCTTCGTTTTATATCTATTTTTATTTTGTATCAGTTTACCATGATAGGAGAGCATTATACATGTCGAATGAATATAAATCATGAGAGAAAGTTGTGTTTTGTTCTCCTATTTACAAATAAATAAAGTTTATGCATTTGAGATTTTGTTGGTAATCTTTCATCTGTTCATAATATTATCCATCTCATATTATAATATTGTTTTAAGATATTGGCATAAACATCGTGGAAAATACAATTAATACCATATATTACTTATATTTACTAAAATTTTAGCAAATAAGATTAGCAACAATTTACAAAACAGTGGTCAAATTGTAATCTTGCTACGGAGATTTAGAGTGTGGTAAAAAACATTCATTTTGATTTTGGTGTGGTAAAAAAATATATCACATTGGCCGTGAAAAAAGTTTTATCATAGTTGGCGGTTCGTAGTAAAGAAGTCACTGCTACAAAAAATATATACAACAAATTCAATGTTACCATGGTTTTTTGAAGGACCGTGGTGATATCTCTAAATTTAGACGTCAATATTTTATTTTGATTTTTAATTAAAAATTGTACACTAATTATATTAATAAAACTCATTTTCTTGGTATGTAACTCACTATTTTACATGACAGCTCCATAATCTCTTAGATAAGTTTGAAGTTAAAATAGACAAATATGGTACGTTAAACCTTAAATCACAATTTTAAATTATTTATTCCTAAATAAATTACCAAGTTGAACAGTTAATACAGTTCAAGTTCATTGATTTAGGGTCATTGATCCCTACAAACATAGGTTCAATCTATGAGTTAGTTAACACATACAAATCTTTAAACACAAGATTAATTAAATAACAATATTGAAATATCAATTTGTTGTTTTGAAAAATGGACAAATATGAAAGAAAGTTGAAAGAAAACTATAAGTATTGTAAAGATTTTAACTATAAAATAATAGGAGATGAATGATGAGTTGTAGAATGCTAGAAAGTCATTAATCAGTATAAGATAAGTTTCAGATACAATATAATTTTGCATATGATTATTTACAAAATCAATTTATTAGGTTATATGTTCAAAAAGGGGTTAGTGAAATAAACAATCGACATTAGATATAATAAGCTCAACTCGATAGAACAAGATGAGAGTTGTACAAAGAATCATAAAAAACATAATATCAATATCAACATCAACAACAACAAAAACAAGAAAAAAAACAACAACAACAACAACAAGAATATCAAGAGTAATAACGCCAATAAACAACAACGTCAATAAACAACCTCTAGGGTTTACAATATCAACAATAAGAACATCAACATCAACAACAAAAAATCAATAACAAAAACAAAAATAACAAGAAAAATTCTAAAGTTTCAGATCTCAACAACATCAAAACAACAACAACAACAACAACATAAACAACAACAACGACAACAACAACAACCAAAACAACAACAATAACAACAACAACAACAATATTAGTAGTGATATTTGACGTACCAGATCTCTAAAGAAGAAATAAAAGGAAATGATTTGGATCTCTGAAGAAGAAACGAGAGTACTAAACACATAATATCTTCATATTCAAGATGGTATGTGTTTATGGCTCTCATTGTTTAGGGATCTTCGTTAAGGTTTTGTTTATGTTGTTTAGACAAATGAAATTGGATGTTACAAGGTAAAGATATATATATATATATATATATATATATATATATATATATATATATATATATATATATATATATATATATATATATATATATATATATATATATATATATATATATATATATATATATATATCAAAGAAACATATTCACTTCAGTCGGAAAGAAAACCGAGGTGAAAAGTAGCGTACTTTTAGATTAACAATAAAATATTCAATAAGTCGCCACTTTTAATGAGACAAAACTATAAACAGAGGATGATGGGATTTGAATCATGTAACTGAATATGTTTACCCTCGGTTTTCAAAATAACCGACGTAATATATTATATATTTTTTTATAAAAAAAACAGGGCGCATCCTGGAATTATACCTCGGTTTTTTAATACGTGAGGTGAAATCGTCGTCATGAATTGTATTATTTGTAGTAGTGAAAGAAAAAGGTGTAGGAAAGAAATTAAAAAGAAGGAGAAGAAGAAAAAGACTTTACCTTTCTAAACAGGTGAAGGTCTCATCTTCGTAGGTTAGTACTTCCTTTTCACCATACATGATGTGTTATTTTTTATTCTTGTGAGAGTGTTGTATTCTTGTTGATTGTGTTTGTTGTTTAAGGTTTGATCTGGGTTAGGTTTGGTTTAGGCATAAGAGTGGTTAGATTCTAGGGTTGGGAATTTTCTTAGTTGAATTTTCTGTTCGATGTTTGATCGATGTTCATGTTGTTTGGATCTAGGGTTTGATGCTTGTTCTGGGTGATTTGGAAGGAACTTAAGTTATTTTTAGGTTGGTTCAAGGTTAGGTCAGGGTTCCTAAAAGGGGTTAGGGTTCGTATCAATGTTGTTAAAGTTCATAAGGAATCTGGGTTTGGATAGTTGAAATTGGGTTAGGGTTCATCTTTAGGGTTAGGGTTATTAAGGTTATGCGTACTTAGGTATAGGGTTCTCGTGTTTATATGAAGATTCGGGTTTGGTGTTCATCATTGGATGAACACTGATGAATGAGGGGTGGTTTGGAAGGTGGTTTAAGGAATAACATGGTGGTCAGATGGGCTAGGTAGAGAGAGAAAGAGAGAGAGAGAGAGAGAGAGAGAGAGAGAGAGAGAGAGAGAGAAGAGGGTGCAGAGAGAAATGAAAGAGGGAAACAAAGTGAACTCTGGAGAGAGTTCACTTAAATACTTCCCTTGCGTGACCTCTGATCCTGCGCATGTGGCTCAGTGTGAGCCTTCTAATTTTCATACTTTAACCTATTTCAATGCACATGCGCACACTCTTGTGCAGATGTACCCTCAATCACTATCCTCTAATATGTTGACCCGTTGATGATCAACTGATCCATCATATATATATATATATATATATATATATATATATATATATATATATATATATAATCCCGTTAAAAGACAAAATTTAATTACTCTATCATTTCCTAAATTTTTAAGATCAATTTCATATAATAAAGTATATATTTATTATCAAAAAATCATAATATAGGTATTCATGCTCTAATATCATTTGTTAGAGAAATTTTATTCAGAATATTGATATTATAATTTTTACAATGTTCTAATTTTATGAAAAATAATACCTACCTGGATTTTGAATGATGATTCTTGTATTTAGAATGTGTCTATGACACAATAGTTTATTTTTTAATACTTGAAACTGAAGTCTCGTTACAATTATTTTACCCACTATAAGATTATTAGAAAAATCAATTGTAAAACAAATGGACTGATACTAGAATCATGAACAAATCACTTTTTTATAGTATTTTAAGCACTCTCAAATTATTTTAGAATTTGTGCACATAAATACTCAAGATAATTCTGCTTATACTCGAGATTGTAAAGACCGATAAATACTCAAATGTAGGAAATATGAAATCCTGAAATTTTGTATGAAGAAGGTATATTCCATGCTAAAACCCTCACATACTAGAGGTGGACTAACTTTGATTTAGTATTGAGTAGTATGGTCAATATGAAAAAAAGACTATAATGTACGTAACAATGTCCATCAAAATAATTAGGACATAGCAATAACAAAATGTCAAAACGAATACAACACCAAGTAATAGCCAAAACGAATATAACACCAAATAACAACAATACATTTCATATGTATATAATTCTGTTAAAAGACAAAATTTAATTACTATATCATTTTCTAAAAAAATTTAGGATCAATTTGATATAATAAAGTATATATTTATTAAATAATCATAATATGGGTATTTATACTCTGATATCATTTGTTAGAGAAATTTTATTTTGGATCTTGATATTATAAGAAAAATTTGGTGTTTTAATTTTATGAAAAAATAATACGTATCTGGATTTATAATGACGTTTCTTGTGTTTAGAATGTGTCTATGACACAATAGTTTATTCTTTTATATTTGAAACGAAAGTCTCGTTATCATTATTTGACCTCTTATAAGATTGTTAGAAAAATTAATTGTAAAATAAATGGACTAAGACTAGAATCGTGAACGAATCTCTTTTTTTATATTATTTTAAGCACTATCAAATAATTTTAGAATTTGTACGCAGGAATACTTAAGATAATTCAATTATACTCGAATTTTCACAAAATCAATAAAAATCTCAAATATAAAAAAGATGAAATCCAACTTTTGTAGAGGTGGGCTAACTTTGATTTGATATTTAGTAGTATGGCAAACATGAACAAAAGACTATAACTTCGTAAGAAAAAAGACTATAAATTTTATAGTAGTATTGTGCTCAATGAAAGTCTAAGGTCTCAAACAAAGTCAATTACTAAATGTCAAATTTTGGTGTTACAAATTCCATGAAGTTTCCATCTTAGGTCCCATGTATTTGGAAAACTAGATCAGTAGTACCATTCTTTTAATTTTTAATAGAAGACCTGTTAGAACCAGCCACTAGTTCCTTATCCTATCCTATCTTAATTTGTGCTTTAATTACAACCATTCATCTTAATATCCTATCTAAACCCTTTGCCTCCCAATACACAACCTCTCACATGATCAGAATATTGTTGTTAACACGAAACCTCTCAAAATAAGAATTGATCGTTTTTAAAATTAGTTGTAGTTGTTATATTTTGTAATAGATAGTTCTTGGTTAATTAATTCTTTTACAAATTAGTTATAAGATTTGTAAGTTGGTCATGATCAATATATTAAGTGATGGTGATTGAAGTAAGCAACATAAATACTAAACAATTTAATTACTTATTTTTATTTATCTCTTATTTGGGCTTAACCATACTTTTTGAATATGGTATCAGAGTCATAATTGTCATCATGAAGGAAATATGATTCTACTTATCGTTGAAGATAAACTTTAGTCACCACCTTCTTTGTTTTTAATGTTTTTCTCATTCCATTATATTCTTTCCTTTTCTTTTAAAAATATTTCAGAGCAACTTACTAACTGTGTTTCTACCAATTTCTAAGCTTAAACCTATGATTATAATGTTGTAACAGTTATAGAAAGAAGGCATTGTTGAATTGTAATTTCTTGGGTCGAAGCTGGTTGCTCGACAAAATAAGGAAGTGTCAAACCATTTATACATATTTAATAGTGTTAGCTATTTTGGGCTTTTATAGTTTTGAGCCTTGGCTTGAGGTCCAAATTAACCTAAATATATAAATAGAGGGAGTAACCCTTATTTTGTAACAGAGGTGAATAGAGTATTCACAACACTTGTAATTCACAGTATTTTGCAGTTGCAAAGTGAATAAAAAGTTTTCCACAGTTTGTAGGCAGAGAGAAACTCTGCAGAATTTTATTACTCTTCTCCTTAATTGTTCTTTACTTTCTTTTTCTCTCTATTGTTCTTCTTTTTTCGTTGTTATTGTGTGGGTAGTTACAATCTTGTTCATCAAGATTGATTGAAATTCTCCATAGGTTTTTGGGGATTTCCAACATCTGGTATCAAGAGCTCCGATTTAATCGATTCGTGGGGAGAAAATCACCATGGCAACGAATCATCCAAATGGGTATTTTCCAGCAAATCTTCTAATTCTCAAGAACACCAATTATGAGAATTGGTGCAAGCAGATAAAGGTTGTGTTCTGTTATCAAGATCTTTGGGATCTTGTGAAGGAAGGAGTAGTAACGCTTGCAGAAGCTGCGACAGATCAAGAAAAGGCTACACATAAAGAATTGAAGAAGAAAGATTATAAAGCTCTCTTTATAATCCATCAATATGTTGATACATATAACTTTGAAAAGGTTAGTCATGCAGAGTCAGCAAAAGAAGCATGGGAAATTCTGGAGAAATCGTTTGGAGGCGCAAAGAAGGTGAAAGATATGAGGTTACAAACTCACAAAATAACGTATGAATTGCTTCAGATGGAAGACAATGAAAGCATAACTGATTTTTTCACCAAGGTTATGAAATTGGTGAATCAAATGAAGGTATGCGGAGAAGTGTTTACATCAAGATCTGTTGTTGGAAAGATCTTGAGGTCATTGGCTCCAAAGTTCGACCACGTGGTAATAACCATAAAAAAGTCAAAAGATTTGTCAAAACTGACAAAGGAAGAGCTTCAAGGGACGCTTGAATCTCATGAACAAAGAATGGATGAAAGAGCTGCAGGAAAGTCGAAGAGTGATACGGCTTTGCAGGCTCAATCAACAAAAGAAAGAAAAGACAAAGGTAGCTGGAATGGAAATAAAGGCAGATGAGGTTACAACAATTCGACTGGTCGAAATCAGCAAGAAAGAAACTGGTCAAATAAGAGAAAACCCTGGAACCAAGACAACCAAAGAGGTGGTGTTGTAGGTAAAGGAAGAGGTGGTGGTCAAAATCCAGACAAGAGTCACATTCAGTGTTACAATTGTCAAAGGTATGGTCACTATTCTAGTGATTGTCCAGAAAATCAGAAGAATTAAGAAACTTATGTAAAGCTGGCGAAACATGAAGAAGAAGAGACATTGCAGATGGTTACAACAAGAGAAGAAGAGAGATTCAAGGACCAGTGGTACTTGGACTCAGGATACTCATCACACATGTCTGGAAGAAAAGATTGGTTTGTCAACATAAAGCCCTCAATGAAGAACATGGTGAAATTTGCAAATAACAACACTCTAGCAGCTGAAGGTGTTGGTGATGTTCTGATTATGAGAAAAGATGGCAAGAGGTCAGTAATTTCAAATTTGTTGTACATACCAGGCATGAAGAGTAATTTGCTCAGCATAGGGCAGTTGGTAGAAAAGAACTACAAGGTGTCGATCGAAGATAAGATAATGAGAGTTCTTGACTCAAATGGAAGGTTGATCTTGAAGGCTTTAATGTCTCAGAATAGAACCTTCAAGATTGAGCTTAATGTGATGGAGCATAAGTGCCTTGCAATAGCTGTCAACATAGATGAATGGATATGGTATTATAGACTTGGCCATCTCAAAAGACATCAGAGATTTGAAGAGAAGAAATATGGTTTCAGGATTACCAGAAATCGACATTCCAAACTAAATGTGTGAAGAATGTGTGCAGGCAAAGCAGCATAAGAACAAATTCAGTAAGGATGCAGGAAGCAGGTCGAAGGCAATTCTTGAAGTCATATACTCTGATGTATGTGGTCCTCTCCAGGTGGATTAGATTGGAGGTAACAAATACTTTGTTACATTCATAGATGATTTTAGTTGAAAATATATGGTCTTACCTGATCCAGAAGAAAGTGAAGTGAACGAGTTATTTGCCAAGTTTAAATCTATGGTCGAAAGACAGTGCGGTCGAAAGATCAAGATTTTTAAAACCGATGGTGGTGGAGAATATGTGTCGAAAGACTTCGATGCATTATGTGTGAAAGAAGGGATTGTGCATGAGGTGGTTCCACCCTACACTCCACAGCAGAATGGAGTCGCAGAAATGAAGAATATAACCATTATGAATATGGTTAGAAGTATGCTGAAAGGCAAGAATCTACCCAAAGAATTATGGGGAGAAGCTATGCCGATTGTGACATATATCCTGAACAGATGTCCGACGAAGAAGCTAGAAGGAATCACGCCAGAAGAGTGTTGGTCTGGTGTCAAGCCTAGCTTGAGTCATCTAAGGGTGTTTGGATCTATAGCATATAGACATGTTCCAGATCAGTTGAGAAGAAAACTTGATGACAAGTCGAGTCAGATGATCCTGATAGGATATCATTCGACTGGAGGATACAAGTTGTTCGACCCAGTGAATAAGTAAGTAGTGATCAGTAGGGACGTGATCATAGATTAGCTTAAGGAGTGGGATTGGACTGAGAATGTCAAGAAAGATTCAGTGAGAATCTTTTGTGATGAACCAGCTAGTGAAGTCGAAAGAGAAGTTCGATAGGAAGAAGTCAGAGGTGAAGCAAGCATAAGCAGACCTCAAAGAACAAGACACATGCCTGCAAGGTTGCAAGACTGTGTGATTACATCAGATGATGTGGTCAATGATGAAGGTGAGATGGTACATTATGCTTTCTACGTAGATGTCGAACCTATCAATGCAACTGAGGCATTGAAAGATCCTAAGTGGATGAAAGCACTGGACGAAGAGTTCAAGTCAATCGAAGTCAATAACACTTGGTCACTTGTAGAATATCCCTAAGACAAGAAGGAAATCGATGTGAAGTGGGTATACAAGGTGAAGTTGAATCCCAGAGGAAAAGTGACTCGACACAAGGCGAGACTTGTGGTGAAAGGATTTCTTCAGAAAGAAGAAATCGAATTCGATGAAGGTTTTACACCTGTTGCTAGGATCGAAACAATTAGGTTGGTTGTTGGTCTAGAAAACATGAACAACTGGAAGATGTGTCAGATGGATGTGAAATGTCCATTCCTTAATGGCCCCTTAGAATAAGAAGTTTATGTTGCACAACCATCTGGGGTTGTGAAACATGGCGAAGAAAGAAAAGTGTACAGGCTGCATAAATCCCTATACGGACTTAAACAAGCTCCAAGAGCTTGGAACAAGAAAATATATGGCTTTCTAAGGGAGAAGGAATTTATGAAGTGCAAATCTGAACATGGAGTATATGTAAGAAGAAGAAAGAATGAATTGAAGGAGAATTGTCATCCAAGGCGCAGCGGAATTTAAAAATTTCTCCATTTAGTGATCCTTACGTATGGGCATGATCAGTGATAGAATCGTTACCTCTTGTGGCGATTCAAACCTTTGGTGCAGATCTCTGATAATGATCAAAAACCTTTGATACAGATCCACGGGGCGATCACGAACGTTGAACGACGACAACATCTCTACTCAGTCCACACGAACGGATTCCTTCAATCGCAGTGCTAGCTGTTATGAATGAAGGTTTTGAGTGAGAGAAAGAGGGAAACAAAATTCCAAGTCTCTACTTGAATTTCAGTCTGAGTGGAGTGACAATGCTTCTACCCAAGGGGTTCTATTTATAGAACCACTTGTGTGGGCTTCAAGCTAAAAAGCCCACTTAAGTGTATTTTGCCCATATCTCATAATATGTCAAAATCACTTAAGTATTCTGTACCTTACCATATTTCGTTTCCACTTAAGTGCACCGTACCTTACGGTGTTCATTAGTTACTCTATTTCTCATCAATCTGTCCTTTGTGTGTGACCCTATAGGTTTTCGCGACGTTTGCAATTATATTAAATCACGCATTTAACATAATAAATAGTGAGCGGTATCTAGCAACACATCACTGCTACCCAAGTCACGAAAATGTCATGTGATCTAACAAAACCTCTTGTGATAATAATTATGTGTATAATTACCCCTTTGCCCTTATGTCTATATTGAACATAAGGTATAGACCGTGTCACCCTTGTCCAGTTCAATATTGGGCCCATAGACATTTATCCTGTTACGCAGGATTGGCAAATTCCATCTAGGACACTCATGTCCCTCAGCATGCTTCGTGGAGTACCCATCAACTATCTTTATGGTTATCCAGTTACGGACAACGTTGGATCAGCAATAAAGCACTCGACTCTACATCTAGGATCCATAGTGGTTTCAGGTCGAAGAGTGGTATACACTATTATCACCATGAGAATAACTTATGACACTTTGCATAACTTTCTATATAGTATTCTCATAGCGGGTCAATCCGGTATAAATATTACTCCTAATATTCATACCTATGTTTAAGACTTGATAACTCTTTATCCATGATCCATGAGATGTGATCATCAGTCTACAAACATAATAGTCTTAATGCTTTAATGTTATCCCACTTCACATTAAAGCTCGACTACGGATACTTTAAGAACAGTGCCCTTATGTTTAATGTGTTCTCATGATTAAGTCACACTTAATACATTAAACGGACTATCTATTCTAGGGACTTTATTAATCAACCATAATAAAGAAAATGCCTTTTATTATTAATAAATAATTCGATACAAGTACCAAAAGTATTGGCCTCTAGGGCTTACACCAACAATCTCCCACTAGCACTAGAGCCAATCAGGCATACCCCGTATGCCCGTTGATCTAGTATGGCCATCATGCTTCTGCTGCGCAAGAGGCTTTGTCAGTGGGTCAACAACATTGTCAAGTGTAGGTACTTTACATATTTTCGCACAACGCCTAAGTATGTGTTTGGATCGTTGGTGAGATATAGGCTCCTTAGATTGTGCGATAACACCATTGTTTTCATAATAGAGACCAATGGGATCCACAATGCTAGGGACTATGCCAAGTTTATTGATCCAAACAGCTTCCTTTGCTGCACTTAAGGCAACAATATACTCGGCCCCAGTTGTAGAATCAGCAACTGCATCTTGCGTTGAACTTTTTAAGCTTAAAATGCCACCATTTAAGCAAAACACATAACCAGATTGGAATCATTCATATTAAAGCGTCTCATCACTTTGTCTATGTATGTACTCTGACTTAGGCCAAGCAGCTTTGTGATCTATCTCTATAGATTCTGATTCCTAATATATAGGCTGCTTCACCTAGGTCCTTCATAGAAAAACATTTCTCCAACCAAGACTTTACTTGTCGCAGGGTAGGGATATCGATTCCAATGAGTAATATGTCATCTACATATAATACCAGGAATACGATCATGCTCCCACTAACCTTCTTGTAGACACAAGGCTCATCTTCGTTCTTAATAAATCCATACAGTTTCACTATTTCATCAAAACGAAGATTCCATGAGTAGGTCACAGGCTCATCTTGATCCATGAGTAATACATCACCTTGATCAGATATCCATATATCTCAGGTAGGTGACGTATCCTGCCTGACCTACGCTGGTCTTTTTCTACTTGAGTAGGTTGCTCTTACACAACTACTTGTGTTTCCTGCTCTAATTCCTCCATAGGTGTATCTATGCCTTGTGATTCTTGAATTTCTTCAAGCTCTACTTTCCTCCCACTGGTTCCTTTGGAAATAAAATCCCTTTCTAGGAAAACTCAAGTTCGAGCGACAAACACTTTGCCCTCAGAAGGATTGTAGAAATAATATCCTCTTGTTTCTTTAGGATACCCCCACAAATAAGCATTTGTCAGATTTGGGCTCAAGCTTAGTTGAAATTTGTCGTTTCACATAAACTTCGCAACCTCAAATCTTCATGTAAGACATATGTGGTTTCTTACCACTCCATATCTCATATGGTGTCTTTTCAACCTTTTTGGATGGAACACGGTTAAGTGTGTAAGCTGATGTCAATAGCGCATGTCCCCAAAAGGAGTTTGGAAGATCGGCGTGACTCATCATGGATCGGACCATGTCTAACAGGGTTCGATTTCATCTCTCAGACACACCATACCATTGGGGTGTTCCAGGAGGAGTGAGTTGGGATAGGATCCCACACTCTTTCAAATGGTCATCAAACTCTAGGATTAAATACTCATCACTTCGATCTGATCGAAGAGTTTTAATATTCTTACCTAGTTGGTTTTAACTCGTTAGGTTTCACCCTTTTTGTATTAATGTTATTAATAGGCATTTCAAGATCAAGGACATATAGTCCATTGTTCATTTGTGCAGTAGCATAGAATATATCATTCAAATAAATTGAGCAATAATTGTTCTTTATTATAAATGAAAAACCAAACTTGTCCAAACAAGCAATGGAAATAATATTCCTGCTAATTGCAAGTACATAATAACAGTTCTCTAACTGAATTATTAAACCACTAGGTAAAGTCAATACATAAGTTCCTATGGCTAAAGCAGCAACCTTTGCTCCATAGCCAACTCGTAGGTCGACTTCACCTTTTGCCAAATCTCTACTTCTTTTTAGTTCCTGCACATTTGTACAAATGTGAGAACTGCATCCAGTATCTAATACCAATGATGCAGAAGTAGATAAATTAATAACAAAAATACCTGAAGTTGAAGTCTCTACTCCATTCTTCTTATCTTCCAGGTACTTTGGGCAGTTCCTCTTCCAGTGTCCAGTCTTACCGCAATGGAAGCAGGTGCCTTCTTTTGCTATGCCTCCACTAGGCTTCAAAGCAGCAGTGGGTCTGGGATTTGCAACTTCCTTGCCCTTCCCCTTATCACTCTACTTAGTGGGCCTTTTGTTCTGTCTCTTTCCATTTCCGATCATCAGAATGGACTTCCCTTTTGACTTCAGATTCTGCTCGGCAGTTCTTAACATGGCGAGCAGTTCCGGAAGAGATTTGTCCATATCAATCATATTGAAATTTAGGACAAATTGACTGAATCTATCTGGCAACGATTGCAAGATCAAATCAGTTGCAAGTTCCTTTTCGAGGGGAAAACCCAATCTCTCAAGGTTTTCCACATACCCAATCATCTTGAGTACATGGGGACCTACAGGGGCTCCCTCAGCTAACTTGCTTTGAAAAAGGGCTTTTGAAACTTCAAACCTCTCATGCCTTGCTTGCTCTTGATAGAGCAACTTCAGGTGTTCGATCATATCGAATGCTGACATGTTCTCATGTTGCTTTTGCAATTCTGAGTTCATGGTAGCCAGCATGAGACAAGCAGTTTCATTGGCATCATCGACATGCTTCTTATAAGCATCTCTTTCTGCCTTAGGTGCAGAACTAGGAGGTTCCTCTTCAGGAACAGGTGTCTCCAAGACATACAACTTTTTATCATGTTTGAGGACAATCCTCAGGTTTCGGTGCCAATCCAGAAAATTTGTCCCAGACAATTTTTCCTTATCAAGGATTGATCGCAAGATGTTGTTAGAGGTGTTTGCTGTCATGGTAATCTACACAAGGATTAATGAAAATATAAGTATCATTGACATATTTAATTAGGCCTTTAATTAAACATGCTCCCACTATTTTACTCAAAACAAATGACCCTCATCATTTGATTCGGAAAATCCCGTTGGAAGATTTTCTAGTGGGTCGAGATCCATATTTCACTTCGTTCTAAGTCCGCGTAGGCGGATTACACAAAACTAGGTTATTTAGGTAGGAACTCCTTCCAATTGTATCTCATACAACTCTCGAAAATTTCAATTGGGTGAATAACTCCTTATTCCAATCCATCATATGGATTATTCCCAACTCTTGCTTCTAAACATATATAATCTTATTATAATTTGTTTAGTTAAGTTTGACCCATTGTTTTAACAGTTGGATATTACAATTATCCCATCGCACCTTACTAATATATAGATCATGCACCTCGCGTAGGCGAAACCTACATTATCCATTACTAGTCTTGATGAGTGTTAAAACTTGGAAAACATAAACTTAATATTTAATTTGAGGGAATTGCAATTTTTCTGATCTCACCGGCTTGTTTATCATATAAACCGTCTCTCACATGCATCAACATACATTCACATGCATCAACATACAAACAAACAAAATGAAACAGTTATGGCCCCTAGCGCAATTGTTCTCCCAAGCCAATGAGAGAACCTAAGTTAACCTACAACGATCTAAGCTTCTCCAAGCAAGATCTTCAAGGTTGTCCTCCTTTGGCACTGACTTCTTTGCTTTCTTCATATCATTAATTACATGAAAGAAACTCGTTTTACATACGAGGGAGTGAGATGAGAAAAGAAGTTACATTTGGGAGATTAAGAGAGAGGCACGACACGCAGGTCGTATTTTAAAAACCCAAAACAAAACAAAGGAAAACTAAGGCCATAACCGATCACCACAAGACAATAATAAACACATTATTATTATTAATTAAAATCAAATTAAATTTCGACGACCGATCACACTACGCAGAGTCAACTCGAAAATTTTAATGAACAATTCATTTAAAATTGACGTCGTTTTTCGTACCAACACTTGATACTTCAAAGCACTTTTTCTAGCCGAACGGGTGAATTTTTCCTTGTGTTAACCGGTTAACCATATACGTTAACCGGTTAACACTGTTTGAAAACTTTTAGAAAATTCTTTTCTGCCTTGCGTTAACCGGTTAACCAAATGTGTTAACCGGTTAACACTGTTTGAAAAACTCAGAAAACTGAATTTCGTCTTGCGTTAACCGGTTAACCAAAAGCGTTAACCGGTTAACACTGTTTGAAAACTCAAAATTTTTATTTCGCATTGCGTTAACCGGTTAACCATACGCGTTAACCGGTTAACACTGTTCGGAAAAGTGTTTAGGACGCACAACTCTTGTGCAGTCAAACCCCAATCGCATAACTCTCTGACAACACAACCCTTGTGCCGTCACTAACCCTGATGCACCCATTTCAGACCGTCAAACAATTATCGATTGTTAATTCAGTATGATTGATCAACACGTCATTGCTTCACCATACTAATGTCGGATCAAGAAGCAAATGACCATTGATCGCTCAAAGGAAAACAATCATTGAGTGTTTGAATGAACGAAACGAGAACACTATATCATATATAATGTATTTTGCATCAGGATTACATATATCACATATATGTAACTTGATCGATCTCAATTTAACCTTTGATTCATTCTGTCTTTAATCATATTATTACAGAACAAAAACAGTTATCAGATTCATGGTTTCGTAAGTGGCTCTGATACCACTGAAGGAGAATTGCCATCCAAGGCGCAGCGGAATTTAAAAATTTCTCCATTTAGTGATCCTTACGAATGGGCATGATCAGTGATAGAATCGTTACCTCTTGTGGCGATTCAAACCTTTGGTGCAGATCTCTGATAATGATCAAAAACCTTTGATACAGATCCAGGGGCGATCACGAACGTTGAACGACGACAACGTCTCTACTCAGTCCACACGAACGGATTCCTTCAATCGCAGTGCTAGCTGTTATGAATGAAGGTTTTGAGTGAGAGAAAGAGGGAAACAAAATTCCAAGTCTCTACTTGAATTTCAGTCTGAGTGGAGTGACAATGCTTCTACCCAAGGGGTTCTATTTATAGAACCACTTGTGTGGGCTTCAAGCTAAAAAGCCCACTTAAGTGTATTTTGCCCATATCTCATAATATGTCAAAATCACTTAAGTATTCGGTACCTTACCATATTTCGTTTCCACTTAAGTGCACCATACCTTACGGTGTTCATTAGTTACTCTATTTCTCATCAATCCGTCCTTTGTGTGTGACCCTATAGGTTTTCGCGACGTTTGCAATTATATTAAATCACGCATTTAACATAATAAATAGTGAGCGGTATCTAGCAACACATCACTGCTACCCAAGTCACGAAAATGTCATGTGATCTGACAAAACCTCTTGTGATAATAATTATGTGTATAATTACCCCTTTGCCCTTATGTCTATATTGAACATAAGGTATAGACCGTGTCACCCTTGTCCAGTTCAATATTGGGCCCATAGACATTTATCCTGTTACGCAGGATTGGCAAATTCCATCTAGGACACTCATGTCCCTCAGCATGCTTCGTGGAGTACCCATCAACTATCTTTATGGTTATCCAGTTACGGACAACGTTGGATCAGCAATAAAGCACTCGACTCTACATCTAGGATCCATAGTGGTTTCAGGTCGAAGAGTGGTATACACTATTATCACCATGAGAATAACTTATGACACTTTGCATAACTTTCTATATAGTATTCTCATAGCGGGTCAATCCGGTATAAATATTACTCCTAATATTCATACCTATGTTTAAGACTTGATAACTCTTTATCCATGATCCATGAGATGTGATCATCAGTCTACAAACATAATAGTCTTAATGCTTTAATGTTATCCCACTTCACATTAAAGCTCGACTACGGATACTTTAAGAACAGTGCCCTTATGTTTAATGTGTTCTCATGATTAAGTCACACTTAATACATTAAACGGACTATCTATTCTAGGGACTTTATTAATCAACCATAATAAAGAAAATGCCTTTTATTATTAATAAATAATTCGATACAAGTACCAAAAGTATTGGCCTCTAGGGCTTACACCAACATGAATTGCTTATACTATGCCTCTATGTTGATGACCTGTTGATAACAGGTAGTTGCAAGAAGGAGATTGAAGACTTCAAAGCTGATCTCAACAAGGAATTTGAAATGTCAGATCTGGGTGACATTTCATATTTCCTTGGCATCGAATTCTACAAGAGTGGTAGAGGTTTGATGATGCATCAAAGAAGGTATGTAGGAGAAATTCTCAAGAGATTTGAGATGCAAGATTGCAACCCAACTTCGACTCCAGCTGAGCCCAGATTACAACTGTCGAAAGATTCAGATGAAGATGATGTCGATCCAACCCAACACAAAAGACTTATTGGGTCACCTTGATACCTTTGTCACACAAGGCTTGACTTAGCATACAGTGTAGGTATGGTGAGTAGGTTCATGAAGAAGTCAAAGGTATCACATCTAGCAGCAGCGAAGAGGATACTAAGGTATCTGAAAGGAACTCTCGACTATGGCATTTTGTTTCCTGTAGATGGTGAAGGAAAAGAATGCAAATTAGTGGGATACACTGACTCAAGTTGGTGTAGTGATATTGAGGATCGAAAATCAATAACTGGCTATGTGTTTACGCTAGATGGTGCACCAGTTGCTTGGAGTTCGAGAAAAGAGCCAGTAGTGGCATTATCGTCGTGCGAAGCAGAATACATAGCTGCTTCTCTTTGTGCATGTCAAGCAACATGGATGGTGAATCCGGTCGAAGAGATAACAATGAAGAGTCGTGAAGAAATTACCATGAAGATCGACAGTATGTCAGATATCAATATGGCGAAGAATCCGATAGCACATGGTCGAAGCAAGCACATCAAAATGAGGTTCCATTATCTTCGAGAGCAGGTAGCAGATGGGAAGATCAATGTGGAACACTGCAGAACTGAGAATCAGATTGCAGACGTCATGACAAAGGGAGTACATATCAAAGTGTTCAGAAGACTAAGAGCTATGATGAATGTAGATAGCTTAGACACAATGAATTAGGTGGTGTGTTGAATTATAATTCCTTGTGTCGAAGCAGGTTGTTCGACAGAGTAAGGAAGTGTCAAACCACCTATACCTATTTAGTAGTGTTAGTTATTTTGGGCTTTTATAGTTTTGTGCTTTTATATTTTTGGGCCTTGGCTTGAGGTCCAAGTTAACCTAAATCTATAAATAGAGGAAGTAACCCTTATTTTGTAATAGAGGTGAATAGAGTATTCACAACACTTGTAATTCACAGTATTTTGCAGTTGCAAAGTGAATAAGAAGTTTTCGACAGTTTGTGGGTAGAGAGAAACTCTGCATAATTTTATTACTCTTCTCCTTCATCGTTCTTTACTTTCTTTACTTCTCCATTGTTCTTCTCTTGTCGTTGTTATTGTGTGGGTAGTTACAATCTTGTTCATCAAGATTGATTAAAATTCTCCATAGATTTTAGGGGATTTCCAACAGGCATATATTATTTCTCAACATGAAAATAACAACAATCAATTTGTTCTATCATGTTATCCCTATTTGATTTCTAAGTTAAGAAAATAATAATGATATGAATCATTGTTCTTTTTTGTATGTAGAGAAAAGCAATGTAGAGATTTGTAATTGATTAACTTACGTGAGTTACTCTAAAACTAAAGGAGGAAGAGTTGATTTAGTGATGTTTTCTTGAAATTAAGTAGTGTGAGAGAACTTCTCATTCCTTTCTAGGATTTATTTCACAAATGGATAGAGTGAAAAATGTGTGGGAGTGTTTTATTAAGAGTGAATTATATTCTGATATCTGTTCCCAATGTTTTATAACGAGACTCTGGCTAAGCAGTTTCTAACTCGCTTAGCGAGTATCCTAGATCACTACTATGGAAAACACCTCTCATAACAGTTGGAAAATGGATATCATCACATTTGATCAACTATTGTGAGGTAAGATGTGATTGTATGTATGATTATTTTCACGACAGTCGTGCGACTGTGATTATAAGTCAAGTGGTATGCAACCTATCACAATTGTTGTTGCTTTAAACAACCGTTGTTGTATGTCTTAACCTACCATAATAGTTACTTTAAACAACTATTGATGTATGTCTTTTAATAAAATAAAATATAGTAGTAGAACAACAACAACAACAATAACAACAACGACAATGACAAAAGCAACAAGAGAAAAAACTAGAATAACAAGAACTACAACAAGATTATTAAGAATAAGAACCACAATGATAACAACAACAAGAAGAACAACAATAACAACGACAAGAACAACAACAATAACTAACATTGCTAAGTTGAATCCATGTTTTCCTTGTCTCATTCAAGTTGGAGAATATGTGATGGAGTTATGAAATTTGTTTATGAAAAAAATGATGTTCTCGAGTTTCGTTTATGGAAGAAATGATGTTTTCAAACTTTTTTAAAAAACCAATCTCAAACCATTTCACAAATCAGGTTCCACTAACGCGACAAACAATCGATCAACATCAAGTTTCTTTTCCACTTACTAGAAGCGGTTAAATCTTTTTCTTAATTAAACTTCAGATGAAAAAGGGTATGGGAGGCGTTCGCCATATTGCTCGAATTTTTGTCTTCCGATTAAAACACTCTAAATAAACTTGGATAAAGGAATATGTGACACACGTCTCATTATTCTTCGAATAATCAAGTGGGAGGCGTTCGCCTCACTACGGAGAATATTCGACTTCTGTAAAAAATATATATATCAAATTGAACAAAAAAGGAATGGAGGGAACCTGCCTCACTATCCCTCAAATAATCAAACGACTGGCGCGCGCCATATTGCTCGAACTTTCGTCGTCCCCTCTTAAAAAATATTCAATACATCAGACCTATCTTTTCTCACCTCCATGCGATCGAAACCTATCAAACATATGTTTTTGGCCCTCGTGCGATCGAAATCCTTTTCAAAAAGGATATTGTTTAGTCTCTCCTAATGTGAATATAAACTAGCGCTTAAGTCTCCCCGACGAGCAAACAAGCCAATGTTTAACCGTTAGAATGCAACCTAACAACTTGTACATTAAAATCAATCAGACAAAACTCATTTGCTACCAAGAACTACGTAGTTTTGAGTTCTCCATCGCACCTAGAGATACGTATGAGCGAGATTAATCGTCTCGTTAAGAACTATAACTAAAAAACACCAAAAATAACTTTTGTCTTGTCTAGAACTATGTAGCCTTGAGTTTTCCATCGCATCTGGAGATACGTAGGAGCAAGACCCGCAATCTTGTCAGGTCCATTAATAAAAAAAATTGTGGTTTCCTTTCTGTTTCTTTTTAAACTTGTTACCACTCGAAGAAAACAATTAACACTAGCTAACATTCAATCGCAAGTTTAACTAAAAGATTCTCGTTGAGTATAATAGACATGAGGGGTGCTAATATCTTCCCCTTGTGTAATCGACTCCCGAACCTGAATTTGGTTACGACGACCATTTTCTGTTTTTAAGGGTTTTATCGATATTTTACATTTTCTTCAATGGAATAAATAAAGTTCGGTGACGACTCTGTTCGAATCATTCTGTTAAGGAGTGATCGATCAAAACCTGATCTCCATGTCACTAATGCAGTATGCAATGAGTATGACCTAATATGATGCTAATGAAGTGTAAAACATAATCCCATGCCTCCAGGAAAAATGGAGGGTAAATTTTGGGGTATTACATGAGTCTAAAGCTATTTTTGTCAACTCTATTGAATATGGCGTTGAGAGCTCAAAAATTACCATTTCATTCTTCACCTTCTTCTTTAGAATAATCTTCTTTGGCTTCATGGGTTTTGTTCCATCTTGTGTAGTAACCATTTGGGGGTGTCCATCCTTGGATTACTTCCTTCCATGTTTTGTTATCACTATATTTGAGAAAGGAAACCATGCAGGATTTCCAATAATCATATTTCGTTCCATATAAGATAGGTGGACGATTCACAAATCCTTCTTCCTTAGCATTGTCAATTTTGAAGAAAATGTGTATATCCCTAGAGCTCACTTCACCAGAATAGGGTGCTTGCTCTGATGCCAATTGATGTTTTGTTCGTCTAATGGAAATATGGAAGACACAATGTCTGGGACAATGTGTATGATAAGATTAATGCAATAACAAATAAAATAAGAATGCAAGTAAATGGACACGAGGAATTATTAATGCACTTCAGTGCAAAGTCACATACGTCTAGAGGGCGTTAACCTAAGAGAGAAAATCCACTCTTAATAGTAAACGTACAAATTGGTATTAGTTGACCCCTTATAGTTCAAACCCTCTTTTCTTAGTACTAGCCATGAAATCTTATTCAGCACCTGAATGCAAAACCCCTCTCACTTTTTCTCAAGCACTCTCCCAAGTGTTTGAACAATTACAATATTTTATGAATGATGAAATTAATTACAACTCAAAATAAACTCTATTCTTCTATATTGGAATGTGACTAGTGAATAGAGTTTAACAATACAAAACATAAAACCAAAACAAAAGGAACCGCACAGCTAAAACACGTCTTGCTTGTTTCTCAAGTTTTAAGTCTTTACATAGAGGGATCCTTCTTAAATAGAAACAAAATCTAGTTGCTAGCCTATTAGGGTATGTATCTGTCATACCTCAATTTTCTCTGAGAATTTTAAAACTTTCATATATCCGACTTTTCTTCACTTTGCATCATCTACATAAGATAACATGTCTTTCATCATGCATAATTCCTAAAATATTTGCCAGAATAAATTTTCAGATATACAGAAAGACCAGTTGAATCAATTTTCAAATATACGTAAAATTAGCGGGCATAAAATTTAAAGGTCGGGCTTACAGACGTCAGTTTTATTGATCTACGATTTGCGTAGTTTAACCTGGCGTGCTCGTTTAATTGTTCTGCTTCTTTTGCGATGGTATTTTAATCAGCCTGGGCCTTTCCAACCAGGTGTTTTTTACTTTAAAATTTGACCAAAACCTGTCAATTTTCCAGAAGTTTATTTTGTACTGGTCATTTTAGTGCATTCATTTTAATTTTTCGAGCATTTTTAAGCGCATTTTTTATTCATTTAAAGTCCTTTTATTTTTACTTTATAACGTTTATTTTAAAGTGTGTGAATTTTGTTTATCTTAATTGAATTAATTTCATTCTAATCTCATTAAGAATCTAGAAGGGACAAGTTAGTCATTTTAAATTGATTGATAATTTGTGTTTCTTTATTTTAATCCTAGTTGTTAAATTGATTTTGATCAATGGTCCAAACTTGGCTATCCATGTGTTTTTATATCCACCAATCAAAAAATTCAAAAGAATAAAAGTATAAGTAAAAGAAAAGAAAATGATGGAAGCAAAAGTTGAAGGATATGCTATCCATTTTCACGTGACTAGGAATCCTCTCTTTCCAATAAAAGCTACGCGCCCCATCACAATTGGATAAAGGAATAGGTGACACACACCTCATTATTCCTCGAATAAGCAAGTGGGAGGCGCTCGCCTCACTACCGCGAATATTCGACTTCCGTAAAAAAAAATTCAAATATCAAATTGGACGAAATAGGAATAGGGGCGCTCGCCTCACTATCCCTCGAATAATCAAATAATTGGGGCGCTCCATATTCCTCGAACATTCTTCGTCCCCTTCTAAAAAATATTCAACACATCAAACCTATCTTTACTCGCCTCTGTGCGGTCGAAACCAATCAAACCAATCTTTTCTCGCCCTTGTGTGATTGAAATCCTTTTTAGAAAGAACATTGTTTAGTCCCTTCTAATGCGAATACAAACTAGAGCTTACACTACTAAAAATTTGGTATTTAGTGACTGAATTAGAGACCGAAATAGCTTAAAAATCAATCATTATAACCATTTTCAGTGATCGAAATATAGTGACCGATTTAAACACCATTTTTAGTGTGTTAAAGAAATTAAAGTTAAATAAAAATAATTGTCTCATGCAAGTATCAAACTCACACCCTTGGGTTATAGAATACCATGCTACCACTGGGACACATCACAACAATTGTCAATTTCATATTTAAACTCGTCTATATTATTAGAATATATTTAAATTATTATAATGTCATTTAAATTACATTTTCTTATTAAATTAATAAATTTATGTTCATCAATTTTTTTATATAAATATATGTTTTATATGTTATAAAAACAAAAAAAATTGAAAGTTTGACTAAAGCCTAAAAATTAGGATAAACATAAAATATTTAAAAATTGAGAGAATTGGGAGATAAATAGTAACTAAAAAAGAAAACCACCAAAATTATTAGTGACCGAAATTTCGATCATTGAATATTATGGTCACAAAATTTCAGTCAATAATTCGTTGGCTAATTTTATTTGGTGATCGATTTAGCGACTTAAAAATTTTTACTAACATGATGTCAAAGTTTGGTGGCTAATTCAGTGGCTAAAGTTACCGAAATTTTTTAGTCACTAAATCAGTCACTATAAGCGAATTTTCTAGTAGTGTAAATCCTCCCCCACGAGCAAGCAAGCCAATGTTTAACCGTCAGAATGCGACCTAAACACTTGTTCATTAAAATCAATCAAGCAAAACTCATTTTCTACAAAGAACTACGTAGCTTTGAGTTCTCAACGCACCTAGAGATACGTAGGAGCGAGATTCATCGTCTCATCAAGCACTATAACCAAAAAATACCAAAAATATCTTCTGTGTTACCCAGACCTACATAGAATTGAGCTCCCCATCGCACCTAGAGATACGTAGAAGCAAGACCCGCAATCTTGTGAGACCCATTAGGAAAAAACTTTTTGCGGTTTCGTTTCTTTTTCTTTTAAAACTTTTTACCATTAGAAGAAAACAATTAAAATTAGCTAACATTCAATCGCAAGTTTAACTAAAAGGTTCTCGTTGAGTATAACAGACATGAGGGGTGCTAATATCTTCCCCTTGTGTAATCGTCTCCCGGACCTGAATTTGGTTGCGACGACCATTTTCTGTTTTTAAGGGTTTTATCGATATTTTACATTTCCTTCAATGGAATAAATAAAGTTCGGTGACGACTCTGTTCAAATCATTTTTTTTTCCGCGACCATCGGGAAGGATCACATTTTTTGAGATACGACAATATCATTTCGTGTGGCTGAAGCAAATCCATAACTGTAAGAATCTATTCTTCATTAAGTTGATTTGTAATCTTTGATTTGATAAATCTTCAACAATCATATTTTTTCTTTTTAATTCCTGGAAATTGATCTTTTGGGAAAAATTCCATATTCCAAAAAGTACATGAAACAAATAAGCAAGATTGAACAAGAATGGAAACAAACATTCATAAGGCACGAGATTTACTTTATGATGATTGACTTCTGGATGAGGCAGAATGTCTCACAATCTGTGGAACATCTTGCTACACATGTTACACATGTTGCCTCCTGATTTGATCTCATAGAGACAAAATGTCTCAAACAATGTCATAACATCTTGCTTTAAATGCGGCCTATTAAAATGACTCATATCAAATGTAACAACATGTTAGATCGAGAACCAAAGGATAAAGTAGTTCGGTAAATTCATAGGACCCTAGTTGGTGAAAATCGGTGTGACTCAACCGGTTCACCGGTCCAACCATTTAACCGGTGAATTTTTTGAATCAACTAATTGATCATTTTATATATATTTTTAACTCGTCAAAACAATGGCATTTTGTGGGGAGAGTTAAAAAAATTAAAAATTAAAAGAGACAAAAAAATCACACTTCCCCTCTCAAATTTAAAAACTATTTTGAAAATTATGATATTGTATTGTCATGACTTATCTGAATTTGTGTTCTTATCAAAAAAGTATACAACTTACTTGTTATAAATATGAAAAAGAAATTATTTTTGAGTGGCATAGGGACAAGAAAGATAGAGTTGATACCAAACGATGGAATAGAAAGTAATGGACACAAATAATAAGCTAGTCAATTAACTTCCGTAGCAATTATACAGTTTTAAAACCATGTCGTCATTTATGGTTAGAGTGATAACTTGTAACAATCCGATGGGCCATAATAGTGGTACATTTTTGAATAATCAACACAGAAAAATCCAATGGAGACCTAAGAGTGTTATGCACTTGATTAGTATAAAACTTGGTTATCCCATATATGTTATGCACACACAAATCACAACTTCAAATATGGCCTCCTTTTATCAATCCTTACAAGTGTTGTTCCTTGCTTCCCTTATCCTTGTTCCTCATGGACTTTCTGTTTCTTTTCCACCTATATTTCATCATCTTCCTCCTCATCTTCATCATATTTTTCATCATTTTACTCCTCCTCATCCATCACCAACTGATAATAAAATTGATCCACTTTATGCATCTTCACCCCGTCCTTACAAACTACCAACTGATTCTAAGCCACCATATCATAGAAAAATTCCAGCAGATAAAATTCATATCTAAATCATGCGTCCAACAAAGCATATTAATATATATTTTATTAAATAAGTGGTGCTATTTAGCACTTAGTTACCAATGCTTGACTTTGCCTACGTACTTATGGGTTTAATCCCTTCGTTTTATATCTATTTTTATTTTGTATCAGTTTACCATGATAGGAGAGCATTATACATGTGGAATGAATATAAATCATGAGAGAAAGTTGTGTTTTGTTCTCCTATTTACAAATAAATAAAGTTTATGCATTTGAGATTTTGTTGGTAATCTTTCATCTGTTCATAATATTATCCATCTCATATTATAATATTGTTTTAAGATATTGGCATAAACATCGTGGAAAATACAATTAATACCATATATTACTTATATTTACTAAAATTGTAGCAAATCAGATTAGCAACAATTTACAAAACAGTGGTCAAATTGTAATCTTGCTACGGAGATTTAGAGTGTGGTAAAAAATATTCATTTTGATTTTAGTGTGGTAAAAAAAATATATCACACTGGTTGTGAAAAAAGTTTTATCATAGTTGGTGGTTCGTAGTAAAGAAGTCACTGCTACAAAAAAATATATACAACAAATTCAATGTTATCACGGTTTTTTGAAAGACCGTGGTCATATCTCTAAATTTAGACGTCAATATTTTATTTTAATTTTTAATTAAAAATTGTACATTAATTATATTAATAAAACTCATTTTCTTAGTATATAACTCACTATTTTACACGACAGCTCCATAATCTCTTAGATAAGTTTGAAGTTAAAATAGACAAATATGGTACGTTAAACCTTAAATCACAATTTTAAATTGTTTATTCCTAAATAAATTACTAAGTTGAACAGTTAATACGGTTCAAGTTCATTGATTTAGGGTCATTGATCCCTACAAACATAGGTTCATTCTATGAGTTAGTTAACACATACAAATCTTTAAACACAAGATTAATTAAATAACAATATTGAAATATCAATTTGTTGTTTTGAAAAATGGACAAATATGAAAGAAAGTTGAAAGAAAACTATAAGTATTGTAAAGATTTTAACTATAAAATAATAGGAGATGAATGATGAGTTGTAGAATGCTAGAAAGTCATTAATCAGTATAAGATAAGTTTCCGATACAATATAATTTTGCATATGATTATTTACAAAATCAATTTATTAGGTTATATGTTCAAAAAGGGGTTAGTGAAATAAACAATCGACATTAGATATAATAAGCTCAACTCGATAGAACAAGATGAGAGTTGTAGAAAGAATCATAAAAAACATAATATCAATATCAACATCAACAACAACAAAAACAAGAAAAAAAACAACAACAACAACAACAAGAATATCAAGAGTAATAACGCCAATAAACAACAACGTCAATAAACAACCTCTAGGTTTACAATATCAACAATAAGAACATCAACAACAAATCAATAACAAAAACAAAATAACAAGAAAAATTCTAAAGTTTCAGATCTCAACAACATCAAAACAACAACAACAACAACAACATAAACAACAACAACGACAACAACAACAACAACCAAAACAACAACAATAACAACAACAACAACAATATTAGTAGTGATATTTGACGTACCAGATCTCTAAAGAAGAAATAAAAGGAAATGATTTGGATCTCTGAAGAAGAAACGAGAGTACTAAACACATAACATCTTCATATTCAAGATGGTATGTGTTTATGGCTCTCATTGTTTAGGGATCTTCGTTAAGGTTTTGTTTATGTTGTTTAGACAAATGAAATTGGATGTTACAAGGTAAAGATATATATATATATATATATATATATATATATATATATATATATATATATATATATATATATATATATATATATATATATATATTCACTTCAGTCGGAAAGAAAACCGAGATGAAAAGTAGCGTACTTTTAGATTAACAATAAAATATTCAATAAGTCGCCACTTTTAATGAGATAAAACTATAAACAGAGGATGATGGGATTTTAATCATGTAACTGAATATGTTTACCCTCGGTTTTCAAAATAACCGACGTAATATATTATATATTTTTTTATAAAAAAAACAGGGCGCATCCTGGAATTATATCTCGGTTTTTTAATACGTGAGGTGAAATCGTCGTCATGAATTGTATTATTTGTAGTAGTGAAAGAAAAAGGTGTAGGAAAGAAATTAAAAAGAAGGAGAAGAAGAAAAAGACTTTACCTTTCTAAACAGGTGAAGGTCTCATCTTCGTAGGTTAGTACTTCCTTTTCACCATACATGATGTGTTATTTTTTATTCTTGTGAGAGTGTTGTATTCTTGTTGATTGTGTTTGTTGTTTAAGGTTTGATCTGGGTTAGGCATAAGAGTGGTTAGATTCTAGGATTGGGAATTTTCTTAGTTGAATTTTCTGTTCGATGTTTGATCGATGTTCATGTTGTTTGGATCTAGGGTTTGATGCTTGTTCTGGGTGATTTGGAAGGAACTTAAGTTATTTTTAGGTTGGTTCAAGGTTAGGTCAGGGTTCCTAAAAGGGGTTAGGGTTCGTATCAATGTTGTTAGAGTTCATAAGGAATCTGGGTTTGGATAGTTGAAATTGGGTTAGGGTTCATCTTTAGGGTTAGGGTTATTAAGGTTATGCGTACTTAGGTATAGGGTTCTCGTGTTTATATGAAGATTCGGGTTTGGTGTTCATCATTGGATGAACACTGATGAATGAGGGGTGGTTTGGAAGGTGGTTTAAGGAATAACATGGTGGTCAGATGGGCTAGGTCGAGAGAGAGAGAGAGAGAGAGAGAGAGAGAGAGAGAGAGAGAGAGAGAGAGAGAGAGAGAGAGAAGAGGGTGCAGAGAGAAATGAAAGAGGGAAACAAAGTGAACTCTGGAGAGAGTTCACTTAAATACTTCCCTTGCGTGACCTCTGATCCTGCGCATGTGCCTCAGTGTGAGCCTTCTAATTTTCATACTTTAACCTATTTCAATGCACATGCGCACACTCTTGTGCAGATGTACCCTCAATCACTATCCTCTAATATGTTGACCCCTTGATGGTCAACTGATCCATCATATATATATATATATATATATATATATATATATATATATATATATATATATATATATATATATATATATATATATATATATAATCCCGTTAAAAGACAAAATTTAATTACTCTATCATTTCCTAAATTTTTAAGATCAATTTCATATAATAAAGTATATATTATTATCAAAAAATCATAATATAGGTATTCATGCTCTAATATCATTTGTTAGAGAAATTTTATTCAAAATCTTGATATTATAATTTTTACAATGTTCTAATTTTAAGAAAAATAATACCTACCTGGATTTTGAATGATGATTCTTGTATTTAGAATGTGTCTATGACACAATAGTTTATTTTTTAATACTTGAAACTGAAGTCTCGTTACAATTATTTTACCGACTATAAGATTATTAGAAAAATCAATTGTAAAACAAATGGACTGATACTAGAATCATGAACAAATCACTTTTTTATAGTATTTTAAGCACTCTCAAATTATTTTAGAATTTGTATACATAATTACTCAAGATAATTCTACTTATACTCGAGATTGTAAAGACCGATAAATACTCAAATGTAGGAAATATGAAATCCTGAAATTTTGTATGAAGAAGGTATATTCCATGCTAAAACCCTCACATACTAGAGGTGGACTAACTTTGATTTAGTATTCAGTAGTATGGTCAATATGAAAAAAAGACTATAATGTACGTAACAATGTCCATCAAAATAATTAGGACATAGCAATAACAAAATGTCAAAACGAATATAACACCAAGTAATAGCCAAAACGAATATAACACCAAATAACAACAATACATTTCATATGTATATAATTCTGTTAAAAGACAATTTAATTACTATATCATTTTCTAAAAAAATTTAGGATCAATTTGATATAATAAAGTATATATTTATTAAAAAAATCATAATATGGGTATTTATATTCTGATATCATTTGTTAGAGAAATTTTATTTTGGATCTTGATATTATAAAAAAAATTTGGTGTTTTAATTTTATGAAAAAATAATACGTATCTGGATTTATAATGACGTTTCTTGTGTTTAGAATGTGTCTATGACACAATAGTTTATTCTTTTATATTTGAAACGAAAGTCTCGTTACCATTATTTGACCTCTAATAAGATTGTTAGAAAAATTAATGGTAAAATAAATGGACTAAGACTAGAATCGTGAACGAGTCTCTTTTTTTATATTATTTTAAGCACTATCAAATAATTTTAGAATTTGTACGCAGGAATACTTAAGATAATTCAATTTATACTCGAATTTTCATAAAATCGATAAAAACTCAAATATAAAAAAGATGAAATCCAATTTTATAGAGGTGAGCTAACTTTGATTTGATATTTAGTAGTATGGCAAACATGAACAAAAGACTATAACTTCGTAAGAAAAAAGACTATAAATTTTATAGTAGTATTGTGCTCAATGAAAGTCTAAGGTCTCAAACAAAGTCAATTACTAAATGTCAAATTTTGGTGTTACAAATTCCATGAAGTTTCCATCTTAGGTCCCATGTATTTGGAAAACTAGATCGGTAGTACCATTCTTTTAATTTTTAATAGAAGACCTGTTAGAACCAGCCACTAGTTCCTTATCCTATCCTATCTTAATTTGTGCTTTAATTACAACCATTCATCTTAATATCCTATCTAAACCCTTTGCCTCCCAATACACAACCTCTCACATGATCAGAATGTTGTTGTTAACACGAAACCTCTCAAAATAAGAATTGATCGTTTTTAAAATTAGTTGTAGTTGTTATATTTTGTAATAGATAGTTCTTGGTTAATTAATTCTTTTACAAATTAGTTATAAGATTTGTAAGTTGGTCATGATCAATATATTAAGTGATGGTGATTGAAGTAAGCAACATAAATACTAAACAATTTAATTATTTATTTTTATTTCTCTCTTATTTGGGCTTAACCATACTTCTGAATATGGTATCAGAGTCACAATATGATTCTACTTATCGTTGAAGAAAAACTTTAGTCACCACCTTCTTTGTTTTTAATGTTTTTCTCATTCCATTATATTCTTTCCTTTTCTTTTTTTGAATATTTCAGAGCAACTTACTAATTGTGTTTCTACCAATTTCTAAGCTTAAACCTATGATTATAATGTTGTAACAGTTATAGAAAGAAGGCATTGTTGAATTGTAATTCCTTGGGTCGAAGCTGGTTGCTCGACAAAATAAGGAAGTGTCAAACCATTTATACATATTTAATAGTGTTAGCTATTTTGGGCTTTTATAGTTTTGAGTCTTGGCTTGAGGTCCAAGTTAACCTAAATATATAAATAGCGGGAGTAACCCTTATTTTGTAACAGAGGTGATTAGAGTATTCACAACACTTGTAATTCACAGTATTTTGCAGTTGCAAAGTGAATAAAAAGTTTTCCACAGTTTGTGGGCAGAGAGAAACTCTGCAGAATTTTATTACTCTTCTCCTTAATTGTTCTTTACTTTCTTTCTTTCTCCATTGTTCTTCTCTTTTCGTTGTTATTGTTTGGGTAGTTACAATCTTGTCCATCAAGATTGATTGAAATTCTCCATAGATTTTTGGGGATTTCCAACATCTGGTATCAAGAGCTCCGATTTAATCGTTTCGTGGGAAGAAAATCACCATGGTAACGAATCATTCAAACGGGCATTTTCCAGCAAATCTTCTGATTCTCAAGAACACCAATTATGAGAATTGGTGCAAGCAGATAAAGGTTGTGTTCTGTTATCAAGATCTTTGGGATCTTGTGAAGGAAGGAGTAGCAACGCTTGCAGAAGCCGCGACGGATCAAGAAAAGGCTACACATAAAGAATTGAAGAAGAAAGATTATAAAGCTCTCTTTATAATCCATCAATATGTTGATACAGATAACTTTGAAAAGGTTAGTGATGCAAAGTCAGCAAAAGAAGCATGGGAAATTCTAGATAAATCGTTTGGAGGCGCAGAGAAGGTGAAACAGGTGAGGTTACAAACTCACAAAAGAACGTATGAATTGCTTCAGATGGAAGACAATGAAAGCATAACTGATTTCTTCACCAAGGTTATGAAATTGGTGAATCAAATGAAGGTATGTGGAGAAGTAATTACATCAAGATCTATTGTTGGAAAGATCTTGAGGTCATTGGCTCCAAAGTTCGACCACGTGGTAGTAGCCATAGAAGAGTCAAAAGATTTTTCAAAACTGACAAAGGAAGAGCTTCAAGGGACGCTTGAATCTCATGAACAAAGAATGGCTGAAAGAGCTGCAGGAAAGGTCCCCTTTAGTAAACATTAAAATTATAACATACTGCGCGTTTTGTTATTTCACTATCTGTTATTAGCGTTCTTTTTCACGTTAGGGTTCTGAGGCATTTTCCTTCCACCTCTGTTAGATCTACATGCGCGTTTCCTCCTTCTACCAATCAAAGGTACACGCTTTTTTCCAATTACTGTTTTATGTTATTGCTTTGTTTTAGCTTTGCCCAATTTCTGTTTTACCTTATTACTGCGCGTTTCCTCCTTCTACGTTTGTTTCGACCATGATAGCGGATGCACTAGGAAATTGACGGTTGGTTTTTAGTGACCATGATTGCGGATGCAATGGGTTATACGACCTATGAACATCTGATTTTGTGTCAACACCAGTATCATTAGAAACCTAGGTCCGAATGTGTTTGAACTCTTCTGAAATTGTTTTTTATTTATTCTAATTAGTAATGGATAATACATGGATGTCTTCCAATCGATTGTCGAGAGAGTACGAGAATGGGGTATCAGAATTCGTTAAGTTTGCCGTTGCGCACGCCGAAGACCCCAGTAGAATGATATGTCCTTGCTTGGGTTGTTGTTATGGGAAACGGGTCGACGCAGTTCAGTTGACATCGCATCTAATGAGGCATGGAATTGATCGAAGTTATACATGTTGGAATTTGCATGGTGAGAAAAGTAACGAGAATGTTGAACCGGGGGATAGTACGACCTATGCCTTAAACTATAGTGGCGCAGATACATACGATTGTGATCGAGTTGAAGAGATTGCAGAAGCACTTGAAGGAGATCTTAAGGATTGTCCCGAAATGTTTGAGAGGTTGGTAAGTGATGCAGAGAAACCTTTGTATCATGGTTGCACTAAATTCACAAGATTGTCTGCGGTATTAAAGTTGTACAACTTAAAGGCGGGCAATGGGTGGTCGGATAAAAGTTTCACAGAGTTATTAGCCCTTTTGAAAGATATGCTTCCTGAGGATAATGTTCTTCCCAATCGAACATATGAGACCAAAAAGATGTTGTGCTCTATTGGCATGAGCTATGATAAGATACATGCATGTCCAAACGATTGCGTTTTGTTTCGAAATGAGTATGCATCGTTAAATAAGTGTCCTAAATGCGGTGTCTCGCGATATAAGAACAAGTTGTCTCCAGCAAAGGTCTTGTGGTATTTTCCTGTTATTCCGAGATTTAGACGCATGTTTCGTAGTGAAACCGATTCAAGACACTTGACCTGGCATGCAGATGAAAGAATTATAGATGGAAAGTATCGACATCCGGCAGATTCACCACAGTGGTTGAAAATTGATAATGATTATCCTGAATTTGGAGAAGAATCAAGAAACCTTCGCTTGGCATTATCTACTGATGGAATGAACCCACACGGTATCCAGAGTATCTCACACAGTACATGGCCTGTGATTATTATGATTTATAACCTACCTCCATGGCTATGTATGAAGCGTAAGTACATGATGTTGTCTATGTTGATTTCTGGACCTAAACAACCAGGGAATGACATAGACGTGTACTTGAAGCCCTTAATCGAAGATTTAAAGATTTTGTGGGAGACCGGTGTGGAGGTTTATGATGGATATAGGAAAGAAAGTTTCAACTTGAGGGCGATGTTGTTTGGCACAATTAATGATTTTCCAGCATACGGAAATCTATCAGGGTATAGCATAAAAGGTCAATGTGCGTGTCCTGTTTGTGAAGATAAAACAGATTGGAAGCGCTTGGAGTTTGGTCAGAAGAATGTCTTTCTCGGTCATCGAAGATTCTTCAAAATTCAAATCATC
Organism: Lathyrus oleraceus; assembly: GCF_024323335.1. Classification (NCBI taxonomy): domain Eukaryota; kingdom Viridiplantae; phylum Streptophyta; class Magnoliopsida; order Fabales; family Fabaceae; genus Lathyrus; species Lathyrus oleraceus. Next base: position 504,628,016 of record NC_066583.1, on the reverse strand, counting down.
ACTACCGTGGATGGAGAAAGGCGTTCAATGGAGAGACAGAACAAGGCAGAGCTCCACCTATATTGACGGGTGATCAAATTTTTGAAAAGGTGAAAGATTTGGATACTCAGTTTGGCAAGCCTTTTGCCCACATACTTGTCAAAAGTGGGTGGAAGAAGAGGTCAGTTTTTTTTGAATTGCCGTATTGGAAGTCCTTGTATGTGAGACATTTTCTTGATGTTATGCATATTGAAAAAAATGTATTTGAAAGTGTTATTGGCACGTTACTCAATATACAAGGAAAGTCTAAGGATGGCCTTAAGGCAAGAAAGGACTTGATAGCGATGGGAATAAGAACTGAATTAGGACCCTTGAAGAAAGAAAACGAACATATCTACCGCCTGCTGCTTATACTCTATCTAGAAAGGAGAAAAAAACATTGTGTAAGTTTCTAAGTGAAGTTAAAGTTCCAGAAGGGTACTCTTCAGATATTAGAAGACTTGTGTCTATGAAAGACCTCAAGTTAAAGAGTTTAAAGACCCATGATTGCCATGTTATAATGGAACATTTTCTCCCAATAGGTATACGTTCTATTCTTCCAGAAAAAGTAAGAAGCTCTATAACTAAGTTGTGTTCTTTCTTCAAGTCAATTTGCAGTAAGGTGATCAATCCTGCGATCTTACCAATGTTGCAAAAAGAAATCGTTATTACTTTGTGTGAGCTTGAAATGTTTTTTCCTCCATCATTTTTTGACATAATGGTACATCTAGTTGTTCATCTTGTGAAAGAGACACAATTGTGTGGACCAGCTTATATGAGATGGATGTACCCTGTTGAACGTTATATGAAAATATTAAAAGGGTACGTGAAGAACCGAAGTCGACCAGAAGGTTGTATGGTTGAAAGATACATTGTTGAAGAAGCGATTGAGTTTTGTACTGAATATTTGTCTAATGTTCAGTCAATCAGACTCCCCAAGTCTCAGCTTGTCGAAAAGAAAGAAGGAAAAATCTAATTGGAAATAAAATCGTGGCAGTATCAAGGGTCGAACGGGATCAAGTGCATTTGTATGTTCTGCATAATGAGAATGAGGTTGAGCCGTATGTTGAAATCACAAGGATGTTCTCCGAGGTTTAAATCCCAATAGAAATGAAAATTGGATAGTACGAGAGCACAATCGATGTTTTATACCTTGGTTTAAGGATCATATTTATTCAAAGTATTATTCAGATCCCGCTTCAATAACAGAAAGGTTGAGATGCTTAGCATATGGTCCAAGTTTCCATGTTTTTTCTTATAGCGCATACGCGATTAATGGATACACATTTTATACCAAAGAACAAGATGATAAAAGTACTATGCAGAATAGTGGTGTCACCGTGGTAGCTGAAGCAATGCACATATCAAGTGTGAAGGACTTAAACCCAAATTTGCAAATCTGTCGTATTTTGGTGTTATCGAGCGCATTTGGGTGTTTGATTATGAGAAGTTTCAGATTCCTATATTTGGTTGCAAGTGGGTTGAAAATAATAACGGCATTCGAATGGATAAGTCAGGATTTTTGCAAGTGGATCTTAATAGGGTGGGATACAAAGATGAGTCTTTTATTCTAGCCTCTCAAGCTAGACAAGTGTTCTATGTCAATGATCCGAAAAGTACGAAATGGTCTATAGTTCTTTTTTCCAACAAAGTAATTGATGAAAACACTGGAGATCAAGGTGATATTGATGTTGAGATTGAATCGTTTACCAGAAATGATCAAGATGAGAATTTATATCAAATGATTCATATATTAGAAATGATCATAATGAGGGTATTTGGATCAATCCAACCGTCCGTGTTGTTAAGAGACATGTAGAACATATTCCAACCAAGAAAAGAAAGAGAACTTAGTGAAAAAGGTACAGGTCAAATGATTTTAATTGTTTTCTTTATTACAGGTAAAATGACTTTTATGATTTTAATTGTTTTTACATTTGTCATCTGATTTTAATTGTTTTCTTTTTTACAGGTAAAATGATGATGCTGGATATTTGTTTAGATGGAGATGCTCTATTGTCGTCAAGCCTCATTCGCGTAGATGATGATGCTGGATATTTGAAAGTATCCCTCTACGACAATGGAACATGTCCATCTAAACATATATCAATTCTATCTTCAAAAGATAAGGTTCAATGTTGGCAAGTTACATTGGTTTCCTTGTTCGACAACATATTCCGATTACATGTGATAATTGGAGAAGTCCGGACTTGAAGGTTGGCAAAGAAAAAATATGGTCGGAGATACAGGTACTTACCATATATTGTTATATGTTTTTTGTTGCATCAACTTTGCAGCCCTGTATTGTAGGCAGAATTTAGGACTTCTCAAAGTTGATTTCTTGTTACTTTGTCGTTCATAAAATACACCACTAAATCTCTGCGTTTAATTTTTAATTTTTTTTCATCAGGCTTGTGTCTCAATAGAGGATGGGTATCTACCTAAAGTTACTTTTGTAGTGGTCCAAAAGAGACATCACACCCGTCTCTTTCCTGTCAACCCAAAGAGACCGATAGAAGTGGAAATATTATGCCAGGTTTTTTCAATATATTTCTCAACGCAGCTGGTATATATTATCATTTGAATTTATCACTTTTTGCTGATTTTGTTGTTCTAAATTGTCAAAGGAACCGTGGTAGACACCAGCATTTGTCACCCTAGGGAATTTGATTTTTACCTTAACAGCCATGCAGGAATTCAGGTAATATTAGCTATGTCATTTAACTTTATGCCATTGTTTACTATTTGTTGCTCAATCGCCTTTTGACAGTTCTGTGTTATTTGCATTTGGACGTGTTCTTTTTGCAGGGGACTACTTATGCTGCCATCTGTTGTTTTGGTTGAGCCTTATTTTGTATGGATGTGCGATAGAACTACTAGACAGCTTTTGGATATACAGAACATGTTTGCCACCATGGGTGGATGGGCGTTTTTCTTTAGTATTGGTTAGAACTACTAGACAACTTTTGGATACAGTGGTCACTGGGTGTTGGTTGCTATGTTTTATTCTCTTAATTGTAGTACTTTGAGAATATGTTATTGTATATTGTTGATCAAAGAATCATATATTAATGTTGTATATGGAGGATTAATGTTGTATATAAATGGATTCATGTTGTATATATCAATGGATTAATGGTGTATAACATTGGATTAAAGGATGAAATCAATATGAATTTTACACTTTTGCAGCATGCGAACAGGTTACCAATTAAATAATATCCACTGTTTTTCAAACAAATTTTTTTAAAATAACTAACACTTTAGAGGGCGCTTTGTCCAGAAAGCGCCCTCTAAACACTTTACATTGACAACTTTAGAGGGCGCTTTTTCCTGAAAGCGCCCTCTAAACACTTTACATTGACAACTTTAGAGGGCGCTTTTTCCTGAAAGCGCCCTCTAAACACTTTACAATGACAACTTTAGAGGGCGCTTCTTCCTGAAAGCGCCCTCTAAACACTTTACATTGACAACTTTAGAGGGCGCTTTTTCCAGAAAGCGCCCTCTAAACACTTTACACTGACAACTTTAGAGGGCGCTTTTTCCAGAAAGCGCCCTCTAAGGTGTCCCTTTATGGACCACTCCAGAGGGCGCTTTTTTCTTAAAGCGCACTATAATGTGGCCACTTTAGACAGCGCTTTCTCCAGGAGAACAAAGCGCTGTCTTTACCTATGCCAGCGCCAGATTAGAGGGCGCTTAAAAGCGCTGTTATAGGCCAAAATAAGCGCCCTCTTTTCCCTTATTTGGCGTAGTGCCTATTTACAAATAAATAAAGTTTATGCATTTGAGATTTTGTTGGTAATCTTTCATCTGTTCATAATATTATCCATCTCATATTATAATATTGTTGTAAGATATTGGCATAAACATCGTGGAAAGTACAATTAATACCATATATTACTTATATTTACTAAAATTGTAGCAAATAAGATTAGCAACAATTTACAAAATAGTGTCAAATTGTAATCTTGCTTCGGAGATTTAGAGTGTGGTACAAAATATTAATTTTGATTTTACTATGATAAAAAAAATATATCACTTGACTGAGAAAAAAGTTTTATCATACTTGGTGGTTCGTAATAAAGAAGCCACTACTACAAAATATATATATATATATATAGATATATATATATATATATATATATATATATATATATATATATATATATATATATATAA